>NC_057809.1:451738630-452338630 GCF_018294505.1 Triticum aestivum | reverse complement strand
AGGCAAAGAAATCTATGAAAGAAAAAGGTATTAAAGCTGAAGATGTTAAGTATTTACCTCCTATTAAAGAAATACATGGTCTTAATTTACCGCATGTTGAAGAAACATATAATCCAAATCCTTCTCCTATTGAAGAAACTCATGGTCTTGATAACCCAACACAGGTAGTAAAGATAAATTCTCTCTATAGATATGATAAAGTTGAAATCCCATTTACTAAATTTGCTAGCCCATGCTTAGATGAGTTTGATAAATTTATGGCTAAGCAAGAAGATTTCAATGCTTATTTTGGTAGACAATTGAAATACAATTCAAGTATGCTTGAACACTTGGGTGATTATATGGCTAATGTTAAAGGTGAACTTAAACTTATTAGTAAACATGCTTCTATGGTTACCACTCAAGTAGAACAAGTACTTAAAGCTCAAAATGATTTGCTCAATGAATTGAATAGTAAAGATGATGATAATGTTGTTAGAGTGGCTACTAGAACTGGTAGAATGACTCAGGAACCTTTGTATCCTGAAGGCCATCCTAAGAGAATTGAGCAAGATTCTCAGAGAAATAATATAGATGCACCTAGTTCTTCTAAAAGGAAGAAAAAGAAAAATGATAGGACTTTGCATGCTTCTAGTGATCCTATTGTTGAACCACCTGAGAATCCAAATGATATTTCTATTTCTGATGCTGAAACACAATCTGGTAATGAACCTGAAACTAGTGGTAATGTTAATGATAATGTTCATAATGATGCTCAACCTAGTAATGATAATGATGTAGAAATTGAACCTGCTGTTGATCTTGATAACCCACAATCAAAGAATCAATGTTATGATAAGGAAGACTTTGTTGCTAGGAAACTTGGTAAAGAAAGAGAGCCTTGGGTTCAGAAACCCATGCCTTTTCCTCCCAAGCCATTCAAGAAAAAGGATGATGAGGATTTTGAGCACTTTGCTGAAATGATTAGACCTATCTTTTTGCGTATGCGATTAACTGATATGCTCAAAACCAATCCTTATGCTAAGTACATAAAAGATATCATTACAAATAAAAGAAAGATACCGGAAGCTGAAATTTCCACCATGCTTGCTAATTATACTTTTAAGGGTGGAATACCAAAGAAACTTGGAGATCCCGGTGTACCAACTATACCATGCTCCATTAAAAGAAATTATGTTAAAACTGATTTATGTGATCTTGGAGCCGGTGTTAGTGTTATGCCTCTCTCTTTATATCGTAGACTTGATTTGAATAAGTTGACACCTACTGAAATATCTTTGCAAATGGCTGATAAATCAACCGCTATACCTATCGGTATTTGTGAGGATGTGCCTGTTATAGTTGCAAACGTTAATATTTTAACGGACTTTGTTATTCTTGATATTCCCGAGGACGATAATATGTCTATTATTCTTGGAAGACCCTTTTTGAATACTGCAGGTGCTGTTATTGATTGCACTAAAGGCAATGTCACTTTTCATGTTAATGGTAATGAGCACACTGTACACTTTTCGAGGAAACAACCTCAAGTTCATAGTATCAACTCTATTGGAAAAATTCCATCGATTATATTTTTAGGTTTTGAATTTCCTCTTCCTACTGTCAAGAAGAAATATGATATTCTTATTATTGGGGATGTGCATATCCCCATTGACGTAACATAGTGTTATTCGAAATTTCTCCGGTTCCATGTTATTCGGAATGAGTTCGTTAACAAGACTTGATCAACCTTGTTAGTGGATTCCTTTTGATGACGATGAGATGGATGAAACTAGAAGGCACAACCTTCTGTACCCCACTTTTACTTTTTGTTATTTATATTAAATAAAATAAAATAAATATTTTTCTGTCTGTTATCTAATTATCCGTGCAATATAAAAATACCTAGAAAATAAAAGTTCTCCAAATGCCTGAAATTTAAATATGATTTTTTCTAGAATATTTGAGAATATTTGGCACTGAGAACACAACAGGGGGGCTAACCACCTGCCCATGAGGGTGGAGGGCGCGCCCCCTACCTCATGGGCCCATGGTGTCCCTCCTCCACTTATTCCTGCACCCACACACTTCTTCTTCCTCCCACAAACACGAATATCCAGCTCAAGCACGAGTTCTAGCTCGTTTTGCTGCCATTTTCGATCTCCTTGCTCAAAGCACCTCTCACAAAACTGCTTGGGGAGATTGTTCCTTGGTATGTGACTCCTCCATTGGTCCAATTAGTCTTTGTTCTAGTGCTTTATTCATTGCAATTTTTTGCTGCTTAGGAGACCCTGTTCTTGAGCTTGCATGTCAAATTTATATGGTCAAAAGTAGTTTTGATGCACGATATAGGCCCTAGGCACTTGTAGGAGTAGTTGCTATCAATATTATTGAGTTTGGTTTACTTTTATTTTGAAGTTACTAAAAAAATTCAGAATTTTTTAGAGGAAGAAATATGCTTAGGAAGATGTTCAAAGGTGGTTCTTCAAGGAAGCAAGGACCCAGGATTGCAATGTGTGATGCTGATGATGAGCCACCAAGAAACGCTCCAGTGCATCCTTGTGAATGGCCTTCTGAGAACTTTGTGGATCGAGCAGGAATTAAGGAAGAATTCAACGCATATTTGCGTAACGCTGATCTCATGAGCTTCGAGGAAGAGAAGTGCAGCCAGTATCACAACCTCACCAGTACCTTTGTGAGGAGGTTTGAATTTTGAACTTTAAGTAATTCTCCAACTGTCCTGTTTGATCTTTATGATAGTTCTTACACTATGGACTTAGATGATTTTACCACTGCATGCAAACTTCCACAATGGGGTAGTATAAGGGATCCTCGCAAATCTGAATTTAGAGATTTTCTTGCTAGCATAACTGTGGGAGAATCTAGAGATATTACACAAGCTACCATAGGGAGCATTCACTTTCCTGCTATACATTACTTTGCTCTCTTCATAGGTAGATGCATCAATGGTAAAGATGAGGCATGTCACATGTGTGTCCCCGATCTCAGTATTCTTAGGAGTGCTGTGTTAGGAGACCAATCTTATAATTTGGGAGCCAATGTTGCACGTAGGTTGCACCTTAATAGATTTTAATGGAGATTTCTTTGGAGGAATTTATGCGACCCGCATAGCTAATTTTCTTGGCATAGCTATACGCGAAGATGATATTGAATTACCACCTGCTTACCTAGACTTTAATGCTATGGTTCACCACCAGTTTGTTGAGAGGAATGAATCACCTCTCCAGTATCGACTAATCTTTGACAGACGTTGTGCTGTCCATATTACTCTCCCTGCTCCTGCCTTCTTTGATCATCAGGCAAAAGGAAGATATACTATTACTAGAGAGGAGGCAGATGAGTACGAGAGGAGAGCGGAGGCCGCTCGTCGCCACGCTGCAGCTCAGCAGGTGATAGCCGCTGCATCTCAGTACGACCCCAACTACTATTATGGATATCCGCCAGGCCAGCCGTGGCCATAGACCAACTTTGTCAGGACCCCGACTCAATGCCACATCGATCTAGCATGTAACACCTCATGTCACTTTGCGGCCTCACGCACGGTATCCCCACGGGTGTCGCCTTACCTTTGCCCGGGACCGTTTGCGCATTTTGGCACACGTATATGATGGTGTCGCTAGCATCCATATGATAAAGAGCCCGGGCTGACATGGCTAGTCGTAAACCCAAAGTGGCACTAACTTACAGGGACAAGCATCCATGACCCAGCATCGAACGTGTTGGTCATCAACGAGTGAATCCAGGCTGTAGCACTGGGCTAGCAGGACTCCGGTGAACCGGGCTGTAGCGGGCTAGCAGGACTCCGGTATTCATCGCGTGACATTTCCCCGAAGGGACAGACATAGGATCGAAGAAGGACACATGCCGGCCAACCTAAGTGTTCCGGAGCAGTAGCAAGCTACCGGGGCTCAGTGGAAGCACTAGGAGACATTTCCCGGTAAGAGAGGCTACTAAGGATAAACAACTAGATAGTCAGATCCCACACATAGCAATACACATTACACGTACGCATAACATGCAAGTATGTGCTGTACAACATGGCATCACAGCATAACTCAACAATCATATAGATAAAGGCTCAGAAGAGCCATCACAACATTATTACAATCAGGGGTCACATGACCCAACAGTCAGAGCAATCAAGCAACAAGCGGAAGCATTACATGTCTGAGTACAGACATCTATAAATGAAAAAGGCTGAACGCCTGACTATCTACAGCGTCCGATCAAGATCGTAGCTGAGGTACTAGTTACTAGTCGAAGTCCACGAGAACACTAGTAAGACCGAAGTCTCCGCTGCAAAAACATAAATAAAGCAACATGAGTACAAAGGTACTCAGCAAGACTTACATCAGATCCTATCATACATGCATCTGTAACAAGAGATAATGTGGGGTTTAGCTGCAGCAAGCCAGCTTTGACTCTGTGGCTATCCTGTTCTACGACTACCAGAAACTAGTGAGGTGAAACAACGTACACGAGTCCACTAATCACCACACAATACACTACTATGGATTCATCCCCGTCTCCCTACGAGAAGGCCATCCATAGCACTCACTCTTGTCTTGAGCATTTTATAGTATCCACTTCAAGTTGTCTATGTACCATGTAAGCATCCAAGAAGTCCATAACCGCGGACCCGGCTATTCGAATAGATCATGTTAACCCTGCAGGGGTGTACTTCTTCACACACGCTCTCGCCACTTACCGCCATGTACACGTCATGTATCTCGGCAACCTTCAAGCGGAAGCCTGGCGAGGGTGTCGGCCACGACCTGACTAACCACACAAGATTCTAGTCCAGGTTTATCGCCTATTCGGGTTCCATCCGCAAGGAGATCCGGCCGGGGTGTCACTCACGGCCCCAAACGATGTGAGCAGGGTTCCCGAGCCCACCAACCGGGTGCCACTCGGTACACCGTGCCACGTGTGCCTAGTCTGTCCCAAGCCCACCCTGCCGGGTGCCACTTGGTAGAAAAATAGCACTACCTACAAACACCAGAAACTAGTTGCGACTCCTGGACAGAGACCAAGTTGGTTAATAAGTCGAGAGGGGTCGAGTTACCGGAACCCAATGTGTGGTAGTATCGAGTCATTGGACAACATACATAGAACTCAGTGCTTAAGGACGGTTCCAATGAGACAACCCACCATGTACTCCTACATGGCCTCTCACCGCTACCTTTACCAAATCGTGTTCACACACTTTACTCTCAGCATCAGAACATATCGTAACACTCCAATTCATTCCCAATGAACCAGACCTGACACAACTCTAAGCAATAGCAGGCATAGCATGGTAGGAACACAACAATGGCTTCAA
Organism: Triticum aestivum; assembly: GCF_018294505.1. Taxonomy (NCBI): domain Eukaryota; kingdom Viridiplantae; phylum Streptophyta; class Magnoliopsida; order Poales; family Poaceae; genus Triticum; species Triticum aestivum. The sequence goes on along the minus strand of NC_057809.1, from coordinate 452,333,307 downwards.
TCAACTCCTACACATGCTAGTGGGTTTCAACTATTTACTGTGGCAATGACAGGTCATGCAGAGGAATGGGTTCAACTACCGCAGCACAAAGTAGCAGATGAATCGTTGTTGTCCTAATGCAATAACTGAGAGCAGGAGCGAGGGAGTAGGGTTTTATCGAAATGAACAAGGGGGGTTTGCTTGCCTGGTAAAACAACAAGGGAGGCACCGCTTCACAGACAGGTACTCTGGAACGTCTCCGGAGCAGGACCTATCGAGAAGGAACGGTGCCGGCAATCAATACACAATCATATGCAACAATATGATGCATGAACATGGCATGTAGATGTGATGCTGTTTGAGCTAATGCATCTAGTAAACATTTGGTTTGAAGTCCATTTGAACCAAAGGTTCAAATGCATTTCTAAATTAGGTCTCTTATATATGCCATAATGTGTTTTCCCATATTCAGCATGTATAAGTTGGTTTTTCATGCATGAAACTAGTACAGATGGAAAGATTGCATTTTTCTGATAATTTTTCATATATAAATTATTTTAATCTGAGCTACGGTTGAATTGTTATGAATTTTTGAAGTTTAAAACATTTTCTGGATTTTCTGAATTATTTTAATTCCAGAAAATATATAATTGCGTCAGCATGATGTCATCACGACGTCAGCGGTCAACTGGGCTGGTCCGGGTCAAACCTGACGTGTGGGACCCACACGTCAGTGACAGGGGGGTTAACAGGGGTTTATTTAGTTTAATTTAAAAGGTTAGGGGGCACCGGGGCCCACTGTCAGTGTCAGGGGGGTTAGTTAACGGTGATTAGCACTAAGCTAATCACCTGACGGGCCGGCCCCACATGGCAGGGCTCAGGCGATGGGGCTCGCCGCCGGCGACCTCTGGACGCGGCGGAGTCCGCGCCACAGGCCACGGGGACGGCGTCTGAGAGCACCGGGGCGTAGCCCGGGCTCTCGCGCATCTGGTGGGACAGGTGGGAGGAGCGGGGACGGCCGGAGCTCGCCGGAGCAAGGCTTGCGGCGGCGGCCGGAGTTCGGGCGCGAGCGGGATCGGGCTGCGGGGCACAGGGAGGCCACCTGAGGGGCCCGGCGGCACCCTCGTGGCACCAGGAGCGCGAAGGGAGGCTTGGTTTGGGCGGAGGCGGGCCGAGACGGCGGCGGCGACATGGACGGCGGCGAGAGGCTTCGGCCGTGGTGGGGAACGGTGCTACGGCGCGCGGGCAGCTAAACGGGGAGGGGGAAGCGGTGGCGGAGCTCACCGCGGTTGCAGCAACGGTCGAAGTGGGCTCGGGGACGCACTGAAGCGGCCGGAGCGTTGATGGGGATCCACGGCGGCCGGCGATGGAAAAGACGACGGCGGCGGCTCCACGGGGCGTCCGGAGGGGCACGACTTGACGGGGAGCTTCAGGGCGGAGGAGCGGAGCTCCTGCGCGTGTCGGGGAGGCGAGGGGAGACCGGTGGCCACGGCAACAGCGAGCGGCGGCAGCGATGGCGCTCGGGTGTGCGAGGGGGAGAGAGAACCAGGGGAGGGGGAAGGAATGAGAGAGTGAGAGGGCGGTCGGGGCTGCGTGGCGTCGTCCGGGGCGTTCCAGGCGACGAGGAGGAAGCAGGAGGTGGCCAGGGAAGCAGGAGGTGGAGGCGCGGCGATGCGCGCGCGTCGGCACGCGCCGTTCCCCTGTCGGGGAGGAAGACGACAGAGGAGGGGCCAGGTGGGCTGGGCCGCCTGCTGGCTGGGCCGGCCTGCTGCGGCTGGGCTGCACAGGGGGGGAGCCCCAGGTAAGCCCCTCCTTCCTTTTATTTCTGTTTTCTATTTTTTTCTGACATTTGTTTGGTTTAATAAAAATACTAAACCATTTTATTTTATTATGCCAATTTTTGCAGGAGCTGGATATATTATTCCAGAGCTCTTTTATAAATGGCATAATTTTTGGACCATATTTCATATATATAGAAATATATTTCCAATGCAAATATTTATCGAATTAATCCAAATGGCCAAAATAAATGTCCATGAGCTCCTAAAAATATTGTTTTGATTTTTATCTCTGTCCAATATTTTTAGAGGGCATCATGAGCATTTTCTTGGACCCTTTTGGAGAAATTTTATTTGGGTCATTTTCAAAAATGATTCTGAGGGTTGCACCAATCCTCATTTCAAATTTAAATGAAATTTAAATATGATGCACGAATGACTAGCTAGTCTAGGTCATACCAGACTAGGGATGTGACAAACTTAGGCCAAAAGCCTAAGCTTTGGGGAGTACGTATTTCGCACCGACATTACATTTACGTTCACACACTCATTGCTAGATGTCGGTGCTCATACTTTTTCATTGTATCATCCATGCTAGTTTACTTTCCTTTTTATGCTTTCTTCTTGTGTGTTTAATAAACCTTAAGAAAAACCAAAAAAATTAGTTGTAGCTTTTAGCTAGTTTTAATTTCCATGCTTGTAGTAGTAATTAAAAAGAAAACCCAAAAATATTTCCTGTTCTTCTTTTGCTTGTTGGGAGCTGAGGGAGTCCTGGATTAGGGGGTGTTTGGGTAGCCGGACTATACCTTCAGCCGGACTCCAGGACTATGAAGATACAAGATTGAAGACTTCGTCCCGTGTCTGGATGGGACTTTCCTTGGCGTGGAAGGCAAGCTTGGCGATGCGGATATTCAAGATCTCCTACCATTGTAACCGACTTTGTGTAACCCTAACCCTCTCCGGTGTCTATATAAACTGGAGGGTTTTAGTCCGTAGGACAACTTCATCATACAACAATCATACCATAGGCTAGCTTTTAGGGTTTAGCCTCCTTGATCTCGTGGTAGATCTACTCTTGTAATACCCATATCATCAATATTAATCAAGCAGGACGTAGGGTTTTACCTCCATCAAGAGGGCCTGAACCTGGGAAAAACATCGTGTTCCTTACCTCCTGTTACCATCCGGCCTAGACGCACAGTTCGGGACCCCCTACCCGAGATCCGCCGGTTTTGACACCGACAGTGGTGCTTTCATTGAGAGTTCCTCCGTGTCGTCGCCTTTAGGCCCGATGGCTCCTTCGATCATCAACAACGATGCAGTCCAGGGTGAGACTTTTCTCCCCGGACAGATCTTCGTCTTCGACAGCTTCGCACTGCGGGCCAAGTTGCTTGGCCACCTTGAGCAGATCGAAAGCTACGCCCCTGGCCATCAGGTCAGGTTTGGAAGCCTAAACTACACGGCTGATATCCGCGGGGACTTGATCTTCGACGGATTCGAGCCACAGCCAAGCGAGCTGCACTATCTCGATGGGCATGATATAGCTCTGCCGCCGAACAGCGCCTTGGAGGCCGCACACGCATCGGTTCCGACCATTGATTCGGAGCGTACTACGCCGATCGAGGATTAGCGGTTGGACGCTGCCTCAGGGGCTGCGATCTCAGAGGCGATCGAGCCGAACTCCAGCCGCGCACTCCGCATGGCCCGTGACTCCGAGGAGCCAGATTCCTTTCTGAACTCCGAGCCCCCCGCGCCCCTGCCGATCGAATCCGATTGGGCGCCGATAATGGAGTTCACCGCCGCAGACATCTTTCAGCACTCGCCCTTCGGCGACATCCTGAATTCGCTAAAGTCTCTCTCTTTATCAGGAGAGCCCTGGCCGGACTACGGTCAGCAAGGATGGGATTCGAATGATGAAGAAATTCAAAACCCACCCACCACCCACTTCGTAGCCACTGTCGACGACTTAACCGACATGCTCGACTTCGACTCCGAAGACATCGACGGTATGGACGACGATGCAGGAGACAACCAAGAACCAACGCCTATAGGGCATTGGACAACCACCTCATCTCACCATGTGTACATGGTGGATACCCCTAAAGGAAGCAACAACGAGGAAAACAGGGATGGAAAGAGGGATCGATCTCTCAAAAAACAATCAAAGCGTCGGCGTAAACGCCGACCCAAGCCCCGCCTCGATAAAGACCCAGACATAGACCAGGATGAGCCGGTAGACGACGAGCATGCCTTAGAGCAACCGTCCCAACAGGACAACCCGGATAGAGAAACCGAACATCCCTCCCCCGGCGAAAATGGCATTCCGGACGACCCTACGCCGGACAAGCCCACGAAGCAGAAGAACCTCCACAAACGGCTCGTTGCAACCGCTCGCAGCCTGAAAAAGCAGAAGCGGAAGCTAAAAACTGCGGAAGATGCACTCAGGATCAGATGGAGTAAAGTAATCAATACCACAGACAAATACGGCGACAGTCGCCGCACTAAAAGCTATCCGAAGAGAAAGCTACTGCCTGAATTCGACAAGGAGGCCTTAGAGCCCTCGCATTCCAAAAGTGAGAAAGCCACACGGTCGGATAAAGCGGCAAGCAGCGCCGCACTTAAGCCGGCATGCGACCCACTTAAGGATTCACATCATGGCCCAGCCAGGTCCATTTATGGGCCAAGAAAGCAAGCTCTCGTAAGCAATGCAATAAAGCCATTATCAGAATCCGACACACCCAAATACAGGGGTGCCGCACACCCCCTATGTTTCACCGATGAGGTCCTGGATTATAAATTTCCAGCGGGATTCAAACCCGTAAACATAGAGGCATGTGATGGAACAACAGACCGTGGAGTCTGGATCGAGGATTATATCCTCCACATACATATGGCTAGAGGAGATGACCTCCATGCCATAAAATACTTACCCCTCAAGCTTAAAGGGCCAGCCCGGCATTGGCTCAAAAGCCTTCCTGAAAACACAATCGGAAGTTGGGAAGAGCTCGAGGACGCTTTCGGAGCAAATTTTCAAGGGACCTATGTCCGCCCTCCGGACGCAGACGATCTTAGTCACATAACTCAACAACCCGGAGAGTCAGCTCGGCAATTCTGGAATAGATTTCTTACTAAAAAGAATCAGATAGTCGACTGTCCGGACGCTGAAGCCTTAGCGGCTTTCAGGCATAATGTCCGAGATGAATGGCTCGCCAGACACCTCGGCCAAGAAAAGCCAAGAACAATGGCCGCACTAACAAGCCTCATGACCCGCTTTTGCGCAGGAGAGGACAGCTGGTTGGCAAGATGCAGCACCAGTGACCCAAGTACATCCGAAACTAGGGATGGAAACGGAAAACCGCGACGCAATAAGGACCGTCGCCGGACTAAGGAAAAAAGTCCGAAGAGCACGGCAGTCAACGCCGGATTCAAAAGCTCACGACAAAATCAGAAAAAGCCGCCCCTCCAAGATAACAGGGACGACCTATCCAACCTAAAAAAATCTTGGATAGGATATGTCAAATACACAGCACTCCCGAAAAGCCTGCTAACCATATCCACAGAGATTGTTGGGTTTTCAAACAATCCGACAGACTCAACGCCGAACACAAGGGGCTCGACACACCAAGCGAAGACGAGGACGAACCCCAAAAGCAGAGTACCAGGAAACAAAAGAATTTCCCACAAGAAGTAAAAATAGTAAACTTACTCCACATAACAAAATGTGTGGCGCCCATAAAGGTACGTGCCCCACGGCCTATCCCAAAGGAATCCCGCCACTGGTTGTCAAAACCAATCATCTTCAATCATCTGGATTATTCTAGAGGTGTCAGGAACCCAGGCTGGACTGCCCTAGTACTTGATCCAATAATTGGCGAACTCCAGTTTTCAAATGTCCTTATGGACGGTGGCAGCAGACTCAACCTAATATATCAGGATTCAATCCGCCACATGGGGATCGACCCAAAAAGAATTCGCCATAGCAAAACCTCCTTTCAAGGACTAACGCCAGGTCCGGACACCCATTGCATGGGTTTTCTCCGGCTCGAGGTTATTTTCGGCTCTGCTGATAACTTCCGTCGTGAAAAGCTGACTTTCCACATCGTCCCATTCTCAAGTCGCTATCAAGCACTACTGGGACGTGAAGCTTTCGCCCGCTTTAACGCAATACCGCATTATGCATCTCTTACGCTTAAGATGCCCGGTCCACGCAGCATCATCTCCTTAAAGGGGAAGCAGTGAGAACACCTCCCCCAAGCGGAGGATTGTGCGGCCGCTTTAACAGCCCCACAATACAATGGCTTCACCAGCCAGAACATCGGAACAGGTCATTAAGACCACGGACACGGATAGACGAGTCCGGCACAAAAGTATCGTTGATAAAGGCTTAGTGGCCATATACCCCTGCACTAGGGGCTTCACACGTATAAAATAAGAGACAATAAAGCTCAATTTTTCATATTTTACTTTACACTTTGTTTATTTCATATAACTTTTGTTCGGCACGCCCCTTTTTCAACTTAGTTGCTCTCTTTTTACAGATGAACATCGTGCTACGCCCGTCCAGGATACGGCACAACGGAGACACAGGCGCAGACGTGCAGTAGGGACCCGTTCCAAGGATTCTTTTCAGATTAAGACCCTGCGTAAACCTTTTTTACTGTCTCTTGTTGATACACATCCCCTGGTTCTATGACCAAGGAGGAGGCTGGCGTCTTGGCATGTGGCCACGTCAGAATTCTTGCGCGTACCTGGACACTAGGGGCTTATACCTCAGAGCGTTACCTCGCCTGCTCTCGTAAAGACCGAATACCTTAGGGAGTGTTCGGTGTCGTGAGTTTGGCCTTATATGCATCATCTCCGAGTCATGATTTTGGTCAAATGTTGGGTTGCCTGGCTCCTGTGTTTGGCCGCCTTATGTTCCGCTCTATCGGCTAAGGCGACACCAGGAGAACTACTGCGATTGTGCCCTGGTTCGGCCAGGCGAGCACCTCAGTAGAGAAAGCCGAAAACCGACTATCATGATATGGCGTGAGACTGGTCAACCACTCGATGACTCTCCGGAATCTGTAGGATTCCTCCGCATTAACGAAGGGCCATTTCCCGGCCAGGCACATACGCGCCCCGAATTCGGGCGAGCGCAGTCGCCACCAGGGGCTACCTAAATAGTCCCATTGTCAAGCTCCTATGGCTAAGTGAAAGTGTTAAAGCATTATAGTCCGGTTGCCTAGCTCTCTGCGCTATCACCTCCTTTGTAGGACCAAGACGTTGGATTAAGTGTGAAAATGCGCCTTCTGCGAGCAACCCCGCCCTATGTGCGTGGGGGCTGAAGCCAACGACTGCAAGCTTTCAGATTTTGTATATATATCTTAAAACGGCCGCACAGGAGGTGCTCCAAATACTTGAAGGCACAAGTATAAAAGGCTACTACAATTCATCAAAATATTGCTTTATAATTACATATGCTATAAGAACATAGCATCCTTCGAGCACTGCGTCTCTATTACACGAGCACCTTCAAGGACTTCCTGAAAATAGTGCTTGGAGGGTACTCGGCTTTTGTCCGAATCTCGGGATGCAACAACGGTGGTCTCCATCTCTGCCCAGTATGTCTTGACACGGGCAAGAGCCATCCGTGCGCCCTCTATGCATGCTGACCTCTTCATCGCATTGATACATGGCACCGCATCAAGGAATAGCTGCACCAAGCTGAAATAACTCTTCGGCTCCGATCTCCCCAGCCACAGATGACCCATGACGTACTTCATGGCGAGTCCGGACAATCTATTCAGTTCGTCCCATTGAGCCAGACGATCGTCCACTGCCAGTGGACGCTCTAGATTCTGGAACTGCGACCAGAAAAGCCTTTCCACTTCACGATCTTCTTGATCTCGAAAGTATTCGGTCGCATCAGCACCACTCGCTGCCAAATCCAGATAGGTGTCCTCCGCACTCCACATCCGGTCCAACGGAGCAAACTTCGGATCGCAAAACTTCCTCCATAGCATAAAGGGCTTTCCAGCCGCAATCTGTCCGGCCTGACGCAGCTCCTCCTTCACAGCTCTCATCGCAGAGCGAGCGTCCTTGGCATCAGCAACAGCCTTCTCTAAGTCCGTCTGTCTCGCCCGGTCTTCTTTCTCAAGAAACTTGCAATGGTCAGCAACACTTTTTAACTTCACGACCATCACGGCCATCTCCTTCTTGCTTCGGCAGTGAGCAGCCTGTTCGGCTCTCAGCTCTTCAAGGGCCTTCTCGGCAGCCGCATCACTTTTCCTGGCTTGTTCCTTAGCTCGGGCATGTTCCGCCCGAAGACTCTCCACGGCGGCCGCACCATCTGCATCAAGCACACACATTTTAAGATACTGGCATAAAGCTCCTCTTACCAGATACCGCCCGAGGAATTGCATACCTTGAGCCTCATCAAGCCGCTCGTTGACGAGCGCGAGGTCGGAATCTGCCACGTCAAGTTGCCGCTTTAGTTCGGCAAACTCATCAGTTCGGCTCGATTCCGGACACTTCGCCACCTGTATACAAAGGCGACATTTTAGACCTGGGATTATGATCCTCTGCGCGCCGTCAATTTTGACAACGCACAGAGTCTCGGGGGCTACTATCTACACAGGGCGCATCTTGTTTATGCGCAACTAACAAAAGAGTACATTATCAAACGTACCTCAAAACCCGTCAGCAAACTTCTGACGGCCTCATGCAATCCGCTTTCTACGGACGAAATCCTTCCAATCACCGTACCCATCAATGCACGGTGCTCCTCTGAGATAGAAGCTCACCCCAGCAGAATCATCAGCTCCTCCGACCGCGAATCGGATGGTGCCGGACTCGTCCTATGACCTCCATCGAAGGCTGGACGCGGAGAACCTTGGGGGGACATATGGCTACCTTCCACCCCTGCCGGATTCGGAGAAACCTCCGCGACGACACCTCAGGGTCGCCCGCCTCGCCAGGCGGTACGGCAGGGGGAGGCGTCCCACTCTCCATCATCTCCGGAAGAAGATCCCCCAAAGATGAGCTCTGCTGAGAAGGGCTGAGGTCCGAGCTACAAAGTAAAATTTCGGTTAATCTTCTCAGATAAAAAGCAAGGATTTCTCTCATCCCTCTAAAGGAAAATCTTTCTCTACTTACGGCTCGCTGGAGGGCTGATCCCTTTGAGGGCGTAGTTCGGCCGAGGATCTCCCAGGCGTCGGACCCTCTGACGAGGAATTTTCCCCCCGCTTTGAGGCCATGGTCTCCGGGTTGTCAGAGGCGGCCCTCTTCTTCCCCTTAGGAGAGGAATTGTCGGTTCTTCCCTTCGGAGCAGCCTCCTTCGAGGAGGCCATAGTTTCCTTGTCCTCCCCCTCACTTCCCTCCAAAGGCACGATCTTCAACATCCTGACTAGCACGGGATCCGGCCTGGTCTCAGGAAGGGGAGTCGGACACCTGATGTGACGCCCCCGATTCAATCGTACACTAATCATGCACGCAAACATGTATGATCAAGATCAGGGACTCACGGGAAGATATCACAACACAACTCTAAAACATAAATAAGTCATACAAGCATCATAATACAAGCCAGGGGCCTCGAGGGCTCGAATACAAGTGCTCGATCATAGACGAGTCAGCGGAATCAACAATATCTGAGTACAGACATAAGTTAAACAAGTTGCCTTAAGAAGGCTAGCACAAACTGGGATACAGATCGAAAGAGGCGCAGGCCTCCTGCCTGGGATCCTCCTAAACTACTCCTGGTCGTCGTCAGCGGGCAGCACGTAGTAGTAGGCACCTCCGGTGTAGTAGGGTCGTCGTCGACGGTGGCGTCTGGCTCCTGGACTCCAGCATCTGGTTGCGACAACCAGAAAGAAAGGAAAGGGGAAAAAGGGGGAGAAAAGCAACCGTGAGTACTCATCCAAAGTACTCGCAAGCAAGGAACTACACTACATATGCATGGGTATATGTGTAAGGAGGCCATATCAGTGGACTGAACTGCAGAATGCCAGAATAAGAGGGGGATAACTAATCATGTCGAAGACTACGCTTCTCGCAGCCACCGTCTTGCATCAAGTAGAAGAGAGTAGATTGAAGTCCTCCAAGTAGCATCTCCAAGTAGCATCTCCAAATAGCATCTCATAGCATAATCCTACCCGGCGATCCCCTCCTCATATCCCTGAGGTAGAGCGACCACCGGTTGTATCTGGCACTTGGAAGGGTGTGTTTTATTAAGTATCCGGTTCTAGTTGTCATAAGGTCAAGGTACAACTCCAAGTCGTCCTGTTACCGAAGATCACGGCTATTCGAATATATTAACTTCCCTGCAGGGGTGCACCAACTTACCCAACACGCTTGATCCCATTTCACCGGACACACTTTCCTGGGTCATGCCCGGCCGCGGAAGATCAACACGTCGCAGCCCCACCTAGGCACAACAGAGAGGCCAGCACGCCGGTCTAAACCTAAGCGCGCAGGGGTCTGGGCCCATCGCCCTGAGCACACCTGCACGTTGCGTGGGCGGCCGGAAGCAGACCTAGCCTAGCAGGCGTTCCAGTCCAATCCGGCGCGCGCCGCTCCGTCGCTGACGTCTGAAGTGCTTCGGCTGATACCACGACGCCGGGATACCCATAACTACTCCCACGTAGATGGTTAGTGCGTATAGGCTCGTAGCCAACTCAGATCAAATACCAAGATCTCGTTAAGCGTGTTAAATATCCGCGAACGCCGAACAGGGCCAGGCCCACCTCTCTCCTAGGTGGTCTCAACCTGCCCTGTCGCTCCGCCTCAAAGATCCACACAGAGGGCCATCGGGACAAAGGTCCTTTCAGCCCCCAATCCGTGAATCACTCGCGGGTACTCTTCGAGCTGACCCGACTTTAGTCACCATCTGTATAGTATGTATGTATGTATAGTATATACCCGTGATCACCTCCCGAGTGATCACGGCCCAATAGTATAGCAAGGCAGACCGACAAGAATGTAGGGCCAATGGTGATAAACTAGCAACCTATACTAAGTATTTAGGATTGCAGGTAAGGTATCAACAGATGTAGCGACAATGTCAGGCTATGCATCAGAATAGGATTAACGAAAGCAGTAACATGCTACACTACTCTAATGCAAGCAGTATAGAGAAGAATAGGCGATATCTGGTGATCAAGGGGGGGGGGGCTTGCCTGGTTGCTCAGACAAGAAGGAGGGGTCGTCGGTGACGTAGTCGTCCACAGGGGCATCAGCATCGTCACGGGGGCTACCGGAGAGAAGAGGGGGGAGAAACAGTAAATACATAGCAAGCAAGTGCATAACAGGTCAACAAGCAGAGCTAGACGTGTTCTAACGCGGTATGAGGTGATACCGGTGAAGGGGGGAAACATCCGGGAAAGTACCCCCAGTGTTTCGTGTTTTCGGACAGATGAACCGGAGGTGAAATGTTGCAGGTTCTCTATGCTAGGGACGCGTGGCGGACGAACGGGCTGCGTATCCGGATTCGTCTCGTCGTTCTGAGCAACTTTCATGTACAAAGTATTTTCATCCGAGTTACGGATTATTTTATATGATTTTCTAAAGTTTTAAATCATTTTTAGAATTTATTTAATTAATTTAATTTAACATTATCCAGAACAGTGCATGCTGACGTCATCATGACGTCAGCATGACGTCGGCAGTCAACAGAGGTGTTGACTGGGTCGCTGACGTGTGGGTCCCAGCTGTCATTGACTGTTAACTAACCTAATAGATTAATTAACTAACTAGGTGATTAGGTTAATCTAATCAGGATCAATTAAGTTAATTAATTCTTTAATTAATTAACTAATTAATATTTTAATTATTTTATTTATTTATTTATTTATTTATTTTATTAAATCTTTCTTTTTTTTATTTTTCGTTCTAGGGCCTGGGCCCCTCATGTCATAGGCACAGGGGCCTTAGCGGTTTCGGGCGCAACGGGCGCGGGCGCGGTTGCGGGCAACGGGCACCGGCGTGCGGGCGTGGTGGCCGGCCCCAACAGGGCGCCCGAGGGGGGGCGCCGGCGAGGCGTAGAGCGGGGCGAGGCTGGCGGGGCGCCGGCGGCCACCGCACAAGCGGCAGCAGGGCGCAGGGAGCCCAAGCCGGCGCGTGGGCGTGGGGAACACGGCGAGGCAAGGCAAGGCGATGGCCCGGGCGGAGGGCGACGCCGTCCGGGGCAGGACGAGGCCGGCGCGGGCGTGTCTACGGGCGGCAGGCCTCGCGGGCACAGGTAGGGGGCGCGGGCGCGGCCAGGGCGGCCGGCGCGCGTTGCAGGAGCCAGTGAGCGAGGCCATGGCCGAAGTGGCCGGAGCAGGGGAGGAGGAGGAGTTGTCGGGGCCTCACCACGGGGCCGTGGGGTCTAGGCAGCGGGCTCGACGGAGGTCGGGGAAGTCCGACGAGGAGGGGGTCGAGGTGGCGTTCCGGCGAGGTGGCCGTCGACGAGGCAGGGGAGATCCAGGCGGCGGCGACGAGTAGCAACGGCGGGTGGTCCAGCGATGGGGAGGCCTTCGGGCAGCGGCGAGGGCGATGTAGTCCAGCGGGGAGGCAGACGAGGAGGCAGGCGACGGGGAGCACCGGCGACGACGGGGTGGCGAGGTGCGACGGGGATGGCGACGTGCGCCGACGGGGTCGGGGGCACGGTTGCCCCAATCTCGATCCAGACGGGGTGGGGAGAGGAGGAGCGAGGCGTGGGGCGAGTGGGGTGCGGGCTAGGGTTCGGTCGGGTGTGGACCGAGGGGATAAGGGGAGTGAGGGGGCCGGGTGGGCCATTGGGCCGGCCGGCTGGGCCGTTTGGCCCAGTTGGCCAGGGGGGTTTTCTTTCTCTCTATTTGTTTTGTTTGTTTTCTTTTCTTATTTTTCCTTTTCTGTTTTAATTCATTTTAACAACTTAGACATTTTATAAAAATGTGTTTACTCCACCATAATTAACTTTGTAATATTTGACAACCCCCGAACATTTTAGTTTTAATTTTTGAAAACTTTTATCGCCATCATAATTTTGAATTGAATTTCGAAACCGTTTTGAACTAACTCGAGATTAGCAACTATAATCGAGGTGACGTGGCAACACTAGCAGAGGATCACTATAGCTTAATTACCCGGGCGTCACAATTCTCCTCCACTACAAGAAATCTCGTCCCGAGATTTAAGAGGGGGACTAGGGGGGAAAGGTCTGGTTACGAAATCCTAACGAATCTTCTCGTCTTTGGTTGCTCTCCTCGAAGAGGTGGATCCATAGCGTTGATGTCTTCACTCCTATGCCTCAATGCATCATGATGAAATCGTCGTCCTTCCTTCAGGATCTCCATCATACTTAAGAAAGAACAAAGGGGGGTATTCCGGGGGGAACGTACCTCTGCAAGGTTGATTATCTGGCCAATAACACAGGAAGGTGGTGGGAAGTAACTCCCGAATTGAAACTAAAGAAAGTATCGAGAGCAAAGTACGGAGGTACCATAAGAAGTTTCGAGCGGGTAGGCAATCGTTCGATGCCTGAAACAAAGGGTGAAAGGGGTTCAGAGCAACGAGAATAAGTATTGCATCTGGTACCAGAATAGATCGTCTCTAGGAAGGTGGTTGGTGATCTTCATACGAAGCCAATCGTGAGGAATAACTTCGGAGATATGGGTGTGCCGGAGAGTCAGGTTTCGATCCTGTGGAACTGTGGGTTATGGGCCCATCATGTGGTTAAAGTAGGAAGGGCGGATACGTCTTGCACGATCATGTAAGCAAGGCATGTCAGAGGGTGCCCATCGATTATGTCGGCAACAACGTCGCTACCAAGGGCGAGGGACGAAGAGAACCAATTCCTGCTTGTTGAACGAGGCGGACCAATAGGCAAGGTTCTTATCCATCGGTGGTTACCGGAATGTTTTCAACAATAGTAACAGGGCCTTGCTGGCAGAGTTGTACACCGAGGCGTTTACATAAGCAGGAGAATATTACTGCTTAGATTATATAGATCACAAGAATGTCAAACACAACAATGGAAAGGAAAATATGAACATCAGATTAAACAGAACAATGGAAAGGAAAATGTGTTAAAACACAGAATTTCAGGGGTATATCCTTCCCAAGGACAAGCAGAGCAAGATATCCATGACAGGATATAAAGTAGACAACCATTTAGGTAAGGGGGGGAGGAATCTCATGATATTACCCATACAACGGTGTTAGGATAATTGAGCAAGAAACATTTAGCATTGGGCTTCAAATGTTCTTGTTGAAAATCGGAGTATCACAGACATGCTTCGAGATAGTATTGACATGGTCTTCAAGCAAAAGGTCAGACTCTAGATAAACGAAGGATTCATCAGGAACAACTTATAGAATAAGTCTTACCATTTCCTCATGGAAGAATAGATAACCTTGCTAAAAGGAAACTATAACAATAGGGCCTCCGCCCAGGGGAGGGGGGGGTGCTAGGCATGACATCATGTTACCGGGTCATCAAAGGATCAACATCATAACTCTTGGAAAATGTCCCAACCATCATATCCGACCAAGATTCAGATCCGATTGGTGTCATGATACCCCAGACTCAGGATGTCCGAGAAGAAAAACTGCGGCACATATCGACGAAATGACATCGTAAGATTCTCGGGAAATGAACTATGGGAGTGGGTTCCTGAAACAATAGTACATCATTAAACCAAGGAGAGGACAAGGAGGTGTCTGGTGAACTCAACGGCAATTCACCGAGATTCCCAAAAGATGGATTTCCACCATTAAGTGAACAAGGAGATAACATTTGTCAGATCAAATGATATAAGGAAGTATGCTCGAGGAAAACATACACAATTAATCATTGGTTGAAAGGTGCGCCCGAAATGTGGATTGGGTTGCACGACCAATGTCAGAATGGTGATTCAATTAGCGAAGGACTTAGAATGAACTATCGCCCATTCACTTCAAAGCAATAGGGTTGCTAGGAGTTTGGAATTCACACGTCATAGCTCCATTGTCGGTATTCCGGTTGAAATCAATACGGGGACCAAGGAATGAACGAAGATGGCAAGAAGTATTATGATATCAAGAATTATTAAGAGGTGGTGAAATTCTCACCACATTCTTGACAAAAAGAGATGGTAATACTTCCGAGGTAAGGAAGATCAACTGCTGGGTAGCAGTGATCTCAAGGTTTACACAAAACACGAACAAGTTGTGTTGAACGGAAGGCAATAAAGTGGTCGATGAGAACAGGAATCATCGAGGGCCAAGGATGGTATTACCCATCATGAATTCAATTGAATTCCTGGAAGAGCTCAGAATGTTGATGATCACGACACCTTTGTCGCGAGAGTTCATGAAGAAGTAATCGATCGGTAACGACATCAAGTCAAGTAATGATGAAGTGAAAGGTTATTGGAACCAAGGGTACGACACAAACTCGAAACCAAGCTTGTTGTTCAAGGCGAAATGATATGACGATGAGGATCGACGTAAGGTTAGTTCATCGTCGAAATTTGGTGCTCCGAGAATAAGGACCAGGTAGCACAGTTAGAATCGTCACGACAATGATATAGCCAAACAGGCTAGGAATGGCGTGATCGGGTACAAACTCATACTTATAGAAGCTTACTAAAGAGTTGTTGAACCGAAGAGCGGACTCGGTTCAGTTATCGGTGTCTTTGAGTGTTCAATAACTCAGAGCCCGCGAAAAATTGGAATCAGTGGGAAGGTAGCACTTGATGAAGAACTCATAAAAAGTTATGCAGTTCCATGATAATCTCGAGATACCAGGGGGGTAATACTCGACACAAGATCAAAGTAAAGGTTGGACTGGTGTATTGATCCATAGAATACAATTGTTTTAACTTGTCCGAGAAATGAGATCAAAGAAGAACAATCATGGTCGGAACCACGGTTGCAAAAGGCCAGATCCTAGATATAGGATGAACTTCTACCAAAGGAATAATTTATTTAAGAGAAGCTTTAATGATAAGATCTACATCGTGTCCATGGGCATGAACACAAGTTCAAGGTCGACTCCCACTTCTCCAATGCATAACCTTTCATTCACTTCTCACGTTCGATGAAGTTGCAGCGTTGAAATTTTATCTGGTGAAGCACCAGAAGAGTATGACTCGTGAAAACTTTCGGGTTCACACGGTTTAGAGAAGGCATATGTTCAACCCATATGGGCTTCTTAGAAACATATACCACAAGTTTCAAGAGTAAATAACACAAGCCCGAAAGCAGAGCATGGTTGGCCAAGCAGAGGATACAACTTAACAAAGGCATTATGTATCAGGGGAAGAACTCACAAGGTGATCAAATGTGTAGGACACTGTCGGATAACAATCCAACAAAGGACTTGATGGTCCACAAAGGATCTGATACGAGTATCGGTACTCAACTAGAGGAAGAAGAATGCAAGGAGATCAGATTATAGAAACAACTGACTAACTCAATTGTCAAATGCAAAGGAATTATGATTTCCAAATCAAGGGATCAGAAGCAATGCTCTGATTAGGGATGGATAAGTTGAATAGCCTTAGGGTACAATCAACGACAATTGGATTGGTCGAGAACCAATTCCAGTTAAAAGAATGGAAGCTCAGCCGGAAAGGTAATTTATAAGGATCAATGATGATTGCGTGTATTCGCAACATATTGAGTCAACAGACTCAAAATGATAATGACAAGGAATGTCAATAAGATTTCTATACTTATGGGATTAATCATAATGAAAGCAAACAGGAAATTCCAGAGCAATAGGTTGCTGAGGATTTTCGGAATATCGGGTGGTATTTCGAAGACTTTTGTGTAACACACGAACAACTGGGGGATGAGCAGATACTCGATAAGTGCGAGAAGTAACCGTAGGGGTATTCAAGTGACAAAGAACAGCAAGGCAGTAAGCTCAAGGGATTATCGAAACAACGACGAGTTTTTCAGGGTATCATGTAATAACAAGACCACTGGGGATGAATGTAAGAATAACAATTGCAAGTAGTTATCCATAAGGGTTTGCGGTGGAAGGTGAATTGCAAACGCGATGTACACAAGTTCTCGGGTTAACAGCGGAGAGTATCTTCAGGGTCTTCTGGTGCAGCAGACGATCATTAGTAATAAGGGGCTCTCCGGGTGAAAGTGATAACGAGATCCTAATGTTAGATTTAGTAAACTTCATTTAACCCGAATAGTAGAGAGATCAGAGTCCCAGAGTATAGGTCGAGGAGTAAAAGATCCTACTACCACCCGATGGCGACGTGGGCCCGTAAGGCACACAGCCAAGTTAGTAAAAGTTTTTGCAATGTCTAGACTCGACTTCGGCCAAGGAGTGTGGAAGGGGGATTCCTACAGGCAGTCGGCTCTGATACCAACTTGTGACGCCCCCGATTCAATCGTACACTAATCATGCACGCAAACGTGTACGATCAAGATCAGGGACTCACGGGAAGATATCACAACAC
Organism: Triticum aestivum; assembly: GCF_018294505.1. Taxonomy (NCBI): domain Eukaryota; kingdom Viridiplantae; phylum Streptophyta; class Magnoliopsida; order Poales; family Poaceae; genus Triticum; species Triticum aestivum. The sequence goes on along the minus strand of NC_057809.1, from coordinate 452,316,143 downwards.
AACTCTAAAACATAAATAAGTCATACAAGCATCATAATACAAGCCAGGGGCCTTGAGGGCTCGAATACAAGTGCTCGATCATAGACGAGTCAGCGGAATCAACAATATCTGAGTACAGACATAAGTTAAACAAGTTGCCTTAAGAAGGCTAGCACAAACTGGGATACAGATCGAAAGAGGCGCAGGCCTCCTGCCTGGGATCCTCCTAAACTACTCCAGGTCGTCATCAGCGGGCAGCACGTAGTAGTAGGCACCTCCAGTGTAGTAGGGGTCGTCGTTGACGGTGGCGTCTGGCTCCTGGACTCCAGCATCTGGTTGCGACAACCAGAAAGAAAGGAAAGGGGAAAAAGGGGGGAGAAAGCAACCGTGAGTACTCATCCAAAGTACTCGCAAGCAAGGAACTACACTACATATGCATGGGTATATGTGTAAGGAGGCCATATCAGTGGACTGAACTGCATAATGCCAGAATAAGAGGGGGATAACTAATCCTGTCGAAGACTACGCTTCTCGCAGCCACCGTCTTGCATCAAGTAGAAGAGAGTAGATTGAAGTCCTCCAAGTAGCATCTCCAAGTAGCATCTCCAAATAGCATCTCATAGCATAATCCTACCCGGCGATCCCCTCCTCATATCCCTGTAGGTAGAGCGACCACCGGTTGTATCTGGCACTTGGAAGGGTGTGTTTTATTAAGTATCCGGTTCTAGTTGTCATAAGGTCAAGGTACAACTCCAAGTCGTCCTGTTACCGAAGATCACGGCTATTCGAATAGATTAACTTCCCTGCAGGGGTGCACCAACTTACCCAACACGCTTGATCCCATTTGGCCGGACACACTTTCCTGGGTCATGGCCCGCCGGAAGATCAACACGTCGCAGCCCCACCTAGGCAAACAGAGAGGCCAGCACGCCGGTCTAAACCTAAGCGCGCAGGGGTCTGGGCCCATCGCCCATAGCACACCTGCACGTTGCGTGGGCGGCCGGAAGCAGAACTAGCCCCTATACAGAGCAGGCTTACGTCCAATCCGGCGCGCGCCGCTCCGTCGCTGACGTCTGAAGTGCTTCGGCTGATACCACGACGTCGGGATACCCATAACTACTCCCACGTAGATGGTTAGTGCGTATAGGCTCGTAGACAACTCAGATCAAATACCAAGATCTCGTTAAGCGTGTTAAATATCCGCGAACGCCGAACAGGGCCAGGCCCACCTCTCTCCTAGGTGGTCTCAACCTGCCCTGTCGCTCCGCCTCAAAGATCCACACAGAGGGCCGTCGGGACAAAGGTCCTTTCAGCCCCCAATCCGTGAATCACACGCGGGTACTCTTCGAGCTGACCCGACTTTAGTCACCATCTGTATAGTATGTATGTATGTATAGTATATACCCGTGATCACCTCCCGAGTGATCACGGCCCAATAGTATAGCAAGGCAGACCGACAAGAATGTAGGGCCAATGATGATAAACTAGCATCCTATACTAAGCATTTAGGATTGCAGGTAAGGTATCAACAGATGTAGCAACAATGTCAGGCTATGCATCAGAATAGGATTAACGAAAGCAGTAACATGCTACACTACTCTAATGCAAGCAGTATAGAGGAGAATAGGCGATATCTGGTGATCAAGGGGGGGGGGCTTGCCTGGTTGCTCAGACAAGAAGGAGGGGTCGTCGGTGACGTAGTCATCCACAGGGGCATCAGCATCGTCACGGGGGCTACCGGAGAGAAGAGGGGGAAGAAACAGTAAATACATAGCAAGCAAGTGCATAACAGGTCAACAAGCAGAGCTAGACGTGTTCTAACGCGGTATGAGGTGATACCGGTGAAGGGGGGAAACATCCGGGAAAGTACCCCCAGTGTTTCGTGTTTTCGGACAGATGAACCGGAGGTGAAATGTTGCAGGTTCTCTATGCTAGGGACGCGTGGCGGATGAACGGGCTGCGTATCCGGATTCGTCTCGTCGTTCTGAGCAACTTACATGTACAAAGTATTTTCATCCGAGTTACGGATTATTTTATATGATTTTCTAAAGTTTTAAATCATTTTTAGAATTTATTTAATTAATTTAATTTAACATTATCCAGAACAGTGCATGCTGACGTCATCATGACGTCAGCATGACGTCGGCAGTCAACAGAGGTGTTGACTGGGTCGCTGACGTGTGGGTCCCAGCTGTCATTGACTGTTAACTAACCTAATAGATTAATTAACTAACTAGGTGATTAGGTTAATCTAATCAGGATCAATTAAGTTAATTAATTCTTTAATTAATTAACTAATTAATATTTTAATTATTTTATTTATTTATTTATTTATTTATTTTATTAAATCTTTCTTTTTTTTATTTTTCGTTCTAGGGCCTGGGCCCCTCATGTCATAGGCACAGGGGCCTTAGCGGTTTCGGGCGCAACGGGCGCGGGCGCGGTTGCGGGCAACGGGCACCGGCGTGCGGGCGTGGTGGCCGGCCCCAACAGGGCGCCCGAGGGGGGGCGCCGGCGAGGCGTAGAGCGGGGCGAGGCTGGCGGGGCGCCGGCGGCCACCGCACAAGCGGCAGCAGGGCGCAGGGAGCCCAAGCCGGCGCGTGGGCGTGGGGAACACGGCGAGGCAAGGCAAGGCGATGGCCCGGGCGGAGGGCGACGCCGTCCGGGGCAGGACGAGGCCGGCGCGGGCGTGTCTACGGGCGGCAGGCCTCGCGGGCACAGGTAGGGGGCGCGGGCGCGGCCAGGGCGGCCGGCGCGCGTTGCAGGAGCTAGTGAGCGAGGCCATGGCCGAAGTGGCCGGAGCAGGGGAGGAGGAGGAGTTGTCGGGGCCTCACCACGGGGCCGTGGGGTCTAGGCAGCGGGCTCGATGGAGGTCGGGGAAGTCCGACGAGGAGGGGGTCGAGGTGGCGTTCCGGCGAGGTGGCCGTCGACGAGGCAGGGGAGATCCAGGCGGCGGCGACGAGTAGCAACGGCGGGTGGTCCAGCGATGGGGAGGCCTTCGGGCAGCGGCGAGGGGCGATGTAGTCCAGCGGGGAGGCAGACGAGGAGGCAGGCGACGGGGAGCACCGGCGACGACGGGGTGGCGAGGTGCGACGGGGATGGCGACGTGCGCCGACGGGGTCGGGGGCACGGTTGCCCCAATCTCGATCCAGACGGGGTGGGGAGAGGAGGAGCGAGGCGTGGGGCGAGTGGGGTGCGGGCTAGGGTTCGGTCGGGTGTGGACCAAGGGGATAAGGGGAGTGAGGGGGCCGGGTGGGCCATTGGGCCGGCCGGCTGGGGCGTTTGGCCCAGTTCGCCAGGGGGGTTTTCTTTCTCTCTATTTGTTTTGTTTGTTTTCTTTTCTTATTTTTCCTTGTCTGTTTTAATTCATTTTAACAACTTAGACATTTTATAAAAATGTGTTTACTCCACCATAATTAACTTTGTAATATTTGACAACCCCCGAACATTTTAGTTTTAATTTTTTGAAAACTTTTATCGCCATCATAATTTTGAATTGAATTTCGAAACCGTTTTGAACTAACTCGAGATTAGCAACTATAATCGAGGTGACGTGGCAACACTAGCAGAGGATCACTATAGCTTAATTACCCGGGCGTCACACCTGATCAGCTTTGCCTTTGCTATCCACTCCTATTTAAAAGGACAGTTCTTTTAGGGGTGAATTTATGACAATTTTACGGATAGCGAGTCCGGGCACAAGGTTACTTACTTGAGTATCCGGGTGATTGCAGCTTAAACCTGCGTCCTCGGTCAAATCCGGACACATTGCTTGTGATCCAAAGAACATTTCATACATCTCCACGGGCGTTGCGCCCATAAAATGCTGGAGAGCTCATGGTCCCTCCGGATTAAACTCCCACAGACGAAGGGGGCGACGTTTGCTGGGCAGTGTTCGGCGAATCAGCATGACCTGTGTCACCTTGACCAGGTTGAGGTCTCTTTCTAAGAGATCCCTAATGCGGCCCTGCAACAAGGGCACGTCTTTGGATAACCCCCAATCTAATCCTTTGTTGACCCATGACGCTAGCCGTGGTGGGGGACCCGAGCGAAAGGCAGGAGGCGCCACCCACTTGGTGCTCCTGGGAGCGGTGATATAGAACCACTCTCGTTGCCACAAGACGAGCTCCTCTTGAAAGGAGCCCTCGGGCCATGGAGCATCAGCATTCTTACTTATGACAGCGCCTCCGCACTCTGCGTGCCGTCCCTCGATCATCTTCGGCTCCACTCCAAAAGTCTTGAGCCATAATCCGAAGTGAGGAGTAACACGGAGGAACACTTCGCACACAATGATGAATGAGGAAATATGGAGGATGGACTCCGGAGCTAAGTCATGAAATTCCAGCCCATAATAGAACATCAGCCCCCTCATGAAGGGATCCATCGGGAAGCCTAACCCCCGAAGGAAGTGAGACATGAACACTACGCTCTCACCGGGCTGGGGACTGGGAATAGCCTGCCTTTGAGCAGGCAACCTATGCAAAATTTCGGCGGTCAAGAACTTAGCCTCTCTCAACTTTAGCACGTCCTCCTCCGTCACGGCATCCATCGGCCTTGAAGGTCGGAACCGGACATCATCGAAGGTATGAAGCGCCTGGAATCTGGAGCCTAGGGTGTTGGAACTCGAGGCGACGGGTGAACTTGTTTTGAGATTGGAGAAAAGGAGTAAGGCCTTGGTCTCTTTATAAGAGGTTGAATACCAGGAGCCCTCAACGTAACCATTTGGGACTCGCCTTTAATCGAGAAGACATGCTAACGGGCACGATTGGGTTACCCACGTCCGTATTGATGAGAATCCTGTAAATAAAGGGGACACGATCTCTGCTTTGACAAGATGTGCCAAGGAAACCGCCTCGCAAAACACGCTGAGGTGGAAAAGTGAAAACGATTCGAATAAAGGCTTGGCCGTAGTGTGATGTCACGCTGTGGAATACGTCAGCGGATTAGATTTGTGTTAATATTATTCTCTCTGTGGCAATACGTGGAAACTTATTTTGCAGAGCCGGACACTACTCTTGGTGTTTACAAACTTTTATGAAGAATTTAGAGGAGGAACCCACCTTACAATGCCGAAGACAATCTACGCGCCGGACTCATTGTCATTGAAGCCTGGTTCAGGGGCTACTGAGGGAGTCCTAGATTAGGGGGTGTTCGGGTAGCCGGACTATACCTTCAGCCGGACTCCAGGACTATGAAGATACAAGATTGAAGACTTCGTCCCGTGTCCGGATGGGACTTTCCTTGGCGTGGAAGGCAAGCTTGGCGATGCGGATATTCAAGATCTCCTACCATTGTAACCGACTTTGTGTAACCCTAACCCTCTCCGGTGTCTATATAAACCAGAGGGTTTTAGTCCGTAGGACAACTTCATCATACAACAATCATACCATAGGCTAGCTTTTATGGTTTAGCCTCCTTGATCTCATGGTAGATCTACTCTTGTACTACCCATATCATCAATATTAATCAAGCAGGATGTAGGGTTTTACCTCCATCAAGAGGGCCCGAACCTGGGTAAAACATCATGTTCCTTGCCCCCTGTTACCATCCGACCTAGACGCACAGTTCGGGACCCCCTACCCGAGATCCGTCGGTTTTGACACCGACAGGAGCTTTCCCCTGTAAATAGTTTTATTTCTTTTCTTTTCTTTGGGGGTAGATAGGAGAAGACCATGATTAAATGTTGAAGTGGCTCTTATATGCATTATTATTTATCTAACAAAAGAGCCCATATTGCCTTGTCTTCTCCTGTTTATTGAATGCTTGCAGATTCCAGCTTAGTCCAATGCACGCACACTATTATTATTATTATTCACACTATTCGGTCGTGCAAGTGAAAGGCAATTATGATGATATATGATGGACTGGCTGAGATGAGAAAAGCTGGTATGAACTCGACCTCTTTTGTTTTTGTAGATATGATTAGTTCATCATTCCTGATTCAGCCTATTATGAATAAACATGTTAGCAATGACAACTAGAGATCATAGTTTCTTGTGACATGCTTGATTAGCTATGAGTTATAATGGTTTACCTTGCGTGCCAACATGCTATTGAGATAGTTATGATGTGGTATGATAGGGTGGTATCCTCCTCTAAATGATTTAAGTGACTTGACATGGCGCATGTTCACGCATGTAGTTGAAACAAAATCAACATAGCCTTCACGATATTTATGTTCACGGTGGATTATATCCTACTCATGCTTGCATCCGGTGTTGATTAATTTTAATGCATGTTCATGACTATTGTCGCTCTCTAGCTGGTTGCTTCCCAGTCTTTTGCTAGCCTTCACCTGTACTAAGCGGGAATACTGCTTGTGCATCCAATCCCTTAAACCCCAAAGTTATTCCACATGAGTCCACTATACCTACCTATATACGGTATCTACCTGTCGTTCCAAGTAAATTTGTATGTGCCAAACACTAAACCTTCAAATAAATATCATGTTTTGTATGCTCGAATAGCTCATGTATGAACCAGGGTTGTCTGTATCTTCCATGTTAGGCGGGTTATTCTCAAGAGGAGTGGACTCCGCTCCTCACTCACGAGATAAATGGCTGGTCACCGGGATGCCCAGTCCCATGCTTTATGCAAACAAAATCAAAATAATTGCAAACAAAACTCCCCTTGGGACTCTTGTTAGTTGGAGTCACTCATTGTTTCGAGCAAGTCATGGTTTGATGAGTGTTGGTGGAAGGGGGAGTATAAACTTTACCATTCTGTTTGGGAACCGCCTATAATGTGTGTAGCATGGAAGATATCGCCATCTCTTGGTTGTTATGTTGACAATGAAAGTATACCGCTGAAAATATTATTCACCTCTATTTCAAAAGCGAGCTCTAGCACCTCTACAAATCCCTACTTCCCTCTGCGATGGGCCTATCTATTTACTTTTATGCTGAGTCATCATCCTCTTATTAAAAACCGCCAGTTGAAGAGCACCGCTGTCATTTGCATTCATTATTGTTAGTTTACATTGAGTATGACTTGACTGGATCTCTTTTACCATGAATTACAATGTCTAGTCAGTCCTTGGTCTTTAAAGGTGCTCTGCATTTATGTTTTGCAGTCTCAGAAAGGGCTAGCGAGATACCATCTTGTTATATCACATTATGATTGTTTTGAGAAAGTGTTGTCATCTGAGATTTATTATTATTACTCGCTAGTTGATTATGCTATTGATATGAGTAAACTTGAGACCTATGCATTATTGCAAATGTGGTTAGTTATAATCTTTACTGAAAACTTGAACACTGGCTTTACATTTTACAACAACAAGAGCAAACCGAGTTTGCAAAAGTTTTTCTTTACCACTTTCAGTTTGTCAACTCAATTGCTTGAGGACAAGCAAAGGTTTAAGCTTGGGGGAGTTGATACGTCTCCAACGTATCTACTTTTCCAAACACTTTTGCCCTTGTTTTGGACTCTAACTTGCATGATTTGAATGGAACTAACCCGGACTGACGTTGTTTTCAGCAGAATTACCATGGTGTTATTTATGTGCAGGAACAAACGTTCTCGGAATGATCTGAAACTTCATGGAGCAACTTTTTAGAAAATATGAATAATACCTGCAAAATATGAAGGCCAGGGGGGGCACCACCTCTCCACGAGGGTGGGGGCGCGCATGCCCCCCTAGGGCGAGCCCCCTACCTCGTGGGCCCCCCGTTGCCTCTCCGACTCCAACTCCAACTCCATATATTGTGTTTCGGGGAGAAAAAAATCAGGGAGAAGAAATCATCGCGTTTTATGATACGGAGCCGTCACCAAGCCCTAAAACCTCTCGGGAGGGCTGATCTGGAGTCCGTTCGGGGCTCCGGAGAGGGGAATCCGTCGCCATCGTCATCATCAACAATCCTCCATCACCAATTTCATGATGCTCACCGCCGTGCGTGAGTAATTCCATCGTAGGCTTGCTGGACGGTGATGGGTTGGATGGGATCTATCATGTAATCGAGTTAGTTTTGTTAGGGTTTGATCCCTAGTATCCATTATGTTCTGAGATTGATGTTGCTATGACTTTGCTATGCTTAATGCTTGTCACTAGGGCCCGAGTGCCATGATTTCAGATCTGAACCTATTATGTTTTCATCAATATATGAGTGTTCTTGATCCTATCTTGCAAGTCTATAGTCACCTATTATGTGTTATGATCCGTTAACCCCGAAGTGACAATAATCAGGATACTTACCGGTGATGACCGTAGTTTGAGGAGTTCATGTATTCACTATGTGTTAATGCTTTGTTCCATTTCTCTATTAAAAGGAGGCCTTAATATCCCTTAGTTTCCGTAAGGACCCCGCTGCCATGGGAGGGTAGGACAAAAGATGTCATGCAAGTTATTTTCCATAAGCACGTATGACTATGTTCGGAATACATGCCTACATTATATCAATGAACTGGAGCTAGTTCTGTGTCACCCTAGGTTATGACTGTTACATGATGAACCGCATCCGGCAAAATTCTCCATCACTGATCCATTGCCTACGAGCTTTCCATATATTGTTCTCCGCTTATTTACTTTTCCGTTGCTATTTCTATCATCACTACAAATACCAAAAACATTACTTTTACTACTGATACCTTTTGTTATCATTATCACTACTATCATATTACTTTGCTACTAAACACTTTGCTGCAGATATTAAGTTTCCACGTGTGGTTGAATTGACAACTCAGCTGCTAATACTTGAGAATATTCTTTGGCTCCCCTTGTGTCGAATCAATAAATTTGGGTTGAATACTCTACCCTTGAAAACTATTGCGATCCCCTACACTTGTGGGTTATCAACGTCTGCATCTGCTCCTACAATAGATCTGTCACCTAGCGGTGCATTAAGGACATAATTCTTCTGTGCAGCAATGAGGATAATCCTCGGATCACGGACCCAGTCCGCATCATTTCTACTATCATCTTTCAACTTAGTTTTCTCTAGGAACATATCAAAATTAAAACAGGGAGCTATAACGTGAATTATTGATCTGCAAATACTAGCAGGACTAAGTTCATGATAATTTAAAATTCAATTAATAATATTACTTAAGAACTCCCACTTAGATAGACATCCCTCTAGTCATCTAAATGATCACGTGATCCATATAAACTAAACCATGTCTGATCATCACATGAGATGGAGTAGTTTTTAATGGTGAACATCTCTATGTTGATCATATCTACAATATGATTCACGTTCGACCTTTTGGTCTCAGTGTTCCGAGGCCATATCTCCATATGCTAGGCTCGTCAAGTTTAACCCGAGTATTCCACGTGTGCAAAACTGGCTTGCACCCATTTGAAAGAAATATGCCCTAGAGGCAATAATAAAGTTATTATTTATTTCCTCATATCATGCTAAATGTTTATTATTCATGCTAGAATTGTATTAACCGGAAACTTAGTACATGTGTGAATACATAGACAAACAGAGTGTCACTAGTATGCCTCTACTTGACTAGCTCATTAATCAAAGATGGTTAACTTTCCTAACCATAGACATGAGTTGCCATTTGATTAACGGGATCACATCATTAGGAGAATGATGTGAATGACTTGACCCATTCTGTTAGCTTAGCACTTGATCGTTTAGTTTACTGCTATTGCTTTCTTCATGACTCATACATGTTCCTATGACTATGAGGTTATGCAACTCCCAATTACCGGAGGAACACTTTGTGTGCTACCAAATGTCACAATGTAACTGGGTGATTATAAAGGTGCTCTACAGGTGTCTCCGATGGTACTTGTTGAGTTGGCATAGATCAAGATTAGGATTTGTCACTCCGATTGTCGGAGAGGTATCTCTAGGCCCACTCGGTAATGCACATCACTATAAGCCTTGCAAGCATTGTAACTAATGAGTTAGTTGCGAGATGATGTATTATGGAATGAGTAAAGAGACTTGCTGGTAACGAGATTGAACTAGGTATTGAGATACCGACGATCGAATCTCGGGCAAGTAACATACCGATGACAAAGGGAACAACGTATCTTGTTATGCGGTTTGACCAGTAAAGATCTCTGTAGAATATGTGGGAGCCAATATGAGTATCCAGGTTCCGCTATTGGTTATTGACCGGACACGTGTCTCGGTCATGTCTACATAGTTCTCGAACCCGTGGGGTCCGCACGCTTAAAGTTCGATGACGATCGGTATTATGAGTTTTTGTGTTTTCATGTACCTAAGGTAGTTTGGAGTCCCGGATATGATCACGGACATGACGAGGAGTCTCAAAATGGTCGAGACATAAAGATCTATATATTGGACGACTATATTCGGACACCGAAAGTGTTCCGGGTGGTTTCGGAGAAAACCGGAGTGCCGGAGGGTTACCGGACCCCCCGGGAGAAATAGTGGGCCTTATGGGCCTTAGTGGAGAGAGAGAGAGTGTAACATCCCAACATTCTAAATTTTGGAATGTTATAATAAATAGATAGATTTGATTGATTGTTTGATTGATTGTCTGAAAGTGAGTGAATTCGAAACTTTTGAAAGTTAAATGAGAGGGAATAAAAGGACTTTCCCAAACTTTCATATTTGCTTTCTGATCTCCATGAATTCAAATTCTTTTCAACACAAAACCATAGAGAGAAGATGACACGACTTCTTCCATTTACAATGAAAAGGGTGTTTGAAAAATATTTGAATTCCATTGGGAAATATTTTCCAATTCAGAAACTTTATGCAACTCAATGATTTTCACGAGAGAAGATAAAATGACTTCTTCAAATTATGAAATATGAGTTGGGAGTTTCAAAGGATCAATTTCAAGTCCTTTTGGAATTAATTTTCAATTTGGATTTATTTGAGTTTTATTCAAATTATTTTTCTCCAAAAATAAAATATATGGAAAATAGGGTAACATGATTCCCTACATTAGAAAATTGGAGAAAAATTAATTTGAAATTATTTTGGTATTTTTAAAATGATTTTAGTTGGATTTTAATAGACCAGTAGCACTCTTTGTTTTATCTGAATTTGTGTGTATTTTATTTGAAGTTATAAAAATGTTCATGTCATAGAAAATCTTTTTCTGAAAATTTTGATATATAATATGCCTATATAATATTTTTAGTTATCTCGTTTTATTATTTTTATTTGTTTGGAAATGTTTTTTTTTAAATCTTCCCGCCGTAACTGGGCCGGCCCAGCTCCCAGCTGAGGCCCAGCCCAGCTCGCCCGACCGCTCCCATCTCCCTCCTGTGCGGGAGTCCGCCGCCCGCATGCCTCGCCGGCGCCGCCGTGACCGAGCGGGAGTCCGCAGCTCCGCCCCGGCCCCTCGTGCAAGGAATCGCCTTGCGCCCCCTCTTAAAGGGCACGCCCGGTCCCGTTTCCCTCGGAGCCTGAGCCGCCAGAAGCCGCGCCGCCGCCGCCGCCCTCGTCGCCGTCGACCGCCGCCGACGCTACCACTGCAACCGCCGCTCCACGCCGCCCCTCCCCGTGCTCTTCGCTGCCTTCCGTGACGCCCGGAGCCGCCGCTCCGGCCGAGACCGAAGCCGCCGCCGTCGTCCTCCCCGACTCCGGCGATCGCCGTGGTAACCGCCGCCTCCCGTCCGTTGGATCTGGATCCAACGATCCAGATCTTTCTGTTTTTTTTGTTTCGTTTTGTTTTTTAGAGAACGTTCGCTGGTTAGAGTTAGAAAGTGAGCGTTCGCTCAGTAAGTTTTTTTCTTTTTCTGCTTATTTTACGTCAAGGACCTATCCGTGAATATAATTATTTACAGATTGGCCCCTAGTTTTCAAACGACCACAACTCTTTGCTCGTTTATCCAAATCCAACGAAACCAACGCCCACGTCTTCGTTATGATCTCCTCTATCTAGTAATCCAACTCAAACATGTTTTTGAAAAGTTTAAAATTTGAATTAGATCAGATCTGAATTCAAACTTCGTTTGATCATAACTTGAGTTTCGTAGCTCCGTTTGAGTTGATTCTTTTTGCAAATCGAAGCTCTTGACCTAAACATTCTAATAAGGCCAAATTCACATAATTTTGGTACTGTTAGTAATTGTTTTATGTTGCAGGAGTTATTTGCTTGGTTTTGATGTTTTCCGAATCGACTTCTTCGATCTTTCTGGTCTTTTGAGTGATTGCTTATGTGTGGTTACTATTGCTTGCTTACGATAGATTGACCGGAGTGTGACGAGTAGAGGTATCAAGAGTTTTGAGTGCGAATCATCTTCATCAACATTGCAGGCAAGTTCACACTTTGATCATACCTTTTCTACAACCCAGTTTTATTGCATTAGATCAATCCTCACACATTGCATGACTAGGATCTAATTAAATTGGGGGTATTGGGAAGTAGTTGATGAGGTAGGAACCTATTGCCCTGCATTCAAACCTTGGGAGTTACTTTTACGTTATGCTTACATGGCCATGCTATGCTCGTAGACGTGGATTGGGTTTTGAGAGTATCCATGACAGATGTGAGATTGTTAATTAATGGTTTACTTAAGGTGGCAACTTAAACACACATCTGGGTGGATTGAGGCACCTGGTTATTCTAGGATTGCCTGTCTAGGCACCTGGGTAATCCAGGACTTGCCTATTTTCTTTTGGACCGCCACCCAGGCTCAAAGGGATCATGAGATTTTTCAAACTAGAAACTTCCATGTGCAGCCACAAGCCATTATGGGCTCTGGCATAGTTGATTAAGTCGTGCGAACTCTTATAGGGTAGACTAGCAGATGTAGGGGAAAGTAGGTGTACCGGTCTATCCATCATAAGGTGCTAGCGCTTCTGAAAGACTGTGTCTCGGTCATCCGTTTCTCAAACACCATGTAGTGCGAGAAATCCAACGGAGGCAATCGAGTCTTGTGGGGAAAAGTGCACAAACCTCTGCAGAGTGTAACAAACTAATCATGATTAGCCGTGTCCCCGGTTATGGACATCTTGAGTATCTAGTTCTTGGATTATCCTGTTGATCTCATCACGTTACTTTAAATGAATATTGTTGGGTTTTAATGATGATGCTTAATTGGGATTGAGAATGCTATCAACCATTCTCAATGTTCAACAACCACCATGATAGTTAGTTAAAATGTACTCCTTTGCAGTAGGGAAAAATTGGCTTTACGCAAAAACCTTATAACCATAGAGCTTTTCCACCAGCCAAATATGCATGTAGTGATAGTCTTTATTCATCATTCTCTATGGTGTGAATTTGCCAGTACATTCAATGTACTGACCCTCTGTGGCTGCAACGTCTTATGTTGCAGGATTATCTTACGATGAGTAAGTGATACGTTAGGGTTACAATTTCTACACTCAACTTTGCCATTGGTGTTGATGGGAATCCACAACCTTGTTACTTCCGCTATTTGGATTGAGGTAATAGTATTTACGTTACTTTTACATGTGATTTACCTCTGTTATAAATCCTCGAGTACTGTGTGTGTCAGCATACCGATCCAGGGATGGCACTTAAGCACAGAGACTTGATCCATTCGGGTCGGGTCGCTACAGAGAGAGGGTTGGCCTAGGGCAGGCCGCGCGCCCCTCCCCCTCTGGTCCGAATTGGACTGGGAGAGGGGGGCGGCGCCCCCCTTTCCTTCTCCCTCTCCCTCTTCCTTTCCCCCTCCTAGTAGGAGTAGGAAAGAGGGGAGTCCTACTCCTACTAGGAGGAGGACTTCTCCTCCTGGCGCGCCTACAGGGGCCGTCCGGCCTCCCCCTTGCTCCTTTATATACGGGGGCAGGGGGCACCTCTAGACACACAAGTTGATAGGTTGATCTCTCCCAGCCGTGTGCGGTGCCCCCCCTCCACCATAATCCACCTCGATCATATCGTAGCGGTGCTTAGGCGAAGCCCTGCATCAGTAGCATCATCATCACCGTCATCACACCCTCGTGCTGACGAAACTCTCCCGTGAAGCTCTGCTGGATCGGAGTTCGTGGGACGTCATCGAGCTGAACGTGTGCTGAACTCGGAGGTGCTATGCGTTCGGTACTTGGATTGGTCGGATCGTGAAGACGTTCACTACATCAACCGCGTTGTGCTAACGCTTCCGCTTTCGGTCTACGAGGGTACATGGACACACTCTCCCCTCTCATTGCTATGCATCACCATGATCCTGTGTGTGCAGAGGAAATTTTTTGAAATTACTACGTTCCCCAACAATGGTATCAGAGCCTGGTTTATGCGTAGATGTTATATGCATGAGTAGAACACAAGTGAGTAGTGGACGATACAAGTCATACTGCTTACCAGCATGTCACACTTTGGTTCGGCGGTATTGTTGGATGAAGCGGCCTGGACCTACATTACATGTACGCTTACGCGAGACTGGTTCTACCGACGTGCTTTGCACACAGGTGGCTGGCGGGTGTCGGTTTCTCCAACTTTAGTTGAATCGAGTGTGGCTACGCCCGGTCCTTGAGAAGGTTAAAACAACACTAACTTGACAAACTATCGTTGTGGTTTTGATGCGTAGGTAAGAACGGTTCTTGCTCAGCCCGTAGCAGCCACGTAAAACTTGCAACAACAAAGTAGAGGACGTCTAACTTGTTTTTGCAGGGCATGTTGTGATGTGATATGGTTAAGACATGATGCTATATTTTATTGTATGAGATGACCATGTTTTGTAACCGAGTTATCGGCAACTGGCAGGAGCCATATGGTTGTCGCTTTAATGTATGCAATGCAATCGCCCTGTAATGGCTTCACTTTATCACTAAGCGATAGTGATGGTCGTGGAAGCAATATTTGGCGAGACGACAACGATGTTGTGAAGGAGATCAAGGTGTCGCGCCGGTGACGATGGTGATCATGACGGTGCTTCGGGGATGGAGATCACAAGCACAAGATGATGATGGCCATATCATATCACTTATATTGATTGCATGTGATGTTTATCTTTTATGCATCTTCTTTTGCTTAGATCGACGGTAGCATTATAAGATTACCTCTCACTAAATTTCAAGGTACAAGTGTTCTCCCTGAGTATGCACCGTTGCGAAAGTTCGTCGTGCCGAGACACCACGTGATGATCAGGTTCGATAAGCTCTACGTTCACATACAACGGGTGCAAGCCAGTTTTGCACATGCAGAATACTCAGGTTAAACTTGACGAGCCTAGCATATGCAGATATGGCCTCGGAACACTAGAGACCGAAAGGTCAAACGTGAATCATATAGAAGATATCATCAACATGTGATGTTCACCATTCAAAACTACTCCATCTCGCGTGATGATGGACATGGTTTAGTTGATATGGATCACGTGATCACTTCGATGATTAGGGGGATGTTTATCTAAGTGGGAGTTCTTTAATAATTTATCATGAACTTAGTACCTGATAGTATTTTGCATGTCTATGTCGTTGTAGATAGATGGCCCCTCCTATTGTTCCGTTGAATTTTAATGCGTTCCTTGAGAAAGCAAAGTTGAAAGATGATGGTAGCAATTACACGGACTGGGTCCATAACTTGTGGATTATCCTCATTGCTGCACAAAAGAATTACGTCCTAGAAGCACCGCTAGGTGCCAAACCTGCTGCAGGAGCAACACCAGATGTTATGAACGTCTGGCAGAGCAAAGCTGATGACTACTCGATAGTTTAGTGTGCCATGCTTTACAGCTTAGAACCGGGACTTCAATGACATTTTGAACGTCATGGAGCATATGAGATGTTCCAGGAGTTGAAGTTAATATTTCATGCAAATGCCCGGATTGAGAGATATGAAGTCTCCAATAAGTTCTACAGCTACAAGATGGAGGAGAATAGTTCTGTCAGTGAGCATATACTCAGAATGTCTGGGTATAACAATCACTTGATTCAACTGGGAGTTGATCTTCCGGATTATAGTGTTATTGACAGAATTCTTCAATCACTGCCACCAAGCTACATGAGCTTCGTGATGAACTATAACATGCAAGGGATGGATAAGACGATTCCCGAGCTCTTCACAATGCTAAAGGCTGCGGAGGTAGAAATCAAGAAGGAGCATCAAGTGTTGATGGTCAACAAGACCACCAGTTTCAAGAAAAAGGGCAAAGGGAAGAAGAAGGAGAACTTCAAGAAGAACGGCAAACAAGTTTTTATTTTCAGGAGAAGAAACCCAAGTCTGGACCTAAGCCTGAGACTGAGTGCTTCTACTACAAACAGACTGGTCAGTGGAAGCGGAACTGCCCTAAGTATTTGGCAGATAAGAAGGATGGCAAGGTGAACAGAGGTATATGTGATATACATGTTATTGATGTGTACCTTACTAATTCTCACAGTACTGCCTGGGTATTTGATATTGGTTTTGTTGCTAATGTTTGCAACTCGAAACAGGGACTACGGATTAAGCAAAGATTAGCAAAGGACAAGGTGACGATGCGCGTGGGAAATGGTTCCAAAGTCAATGTGATCACGGTCGGCACGCTACCTCTACATCTACCTTTGGGATTAGTTTTAGACCTAAATAATTGTTATTTGGTGCCAACATTGAGCAGGAATATTATATCTAGATCTTGTTTAATGCGAGATGGTTATTCATTTAAATCAGAGAATAATGGTTGTTCTATTTATATGAGTAATATCTTTTATGGTCATGCACCCTTAAAGAGTGGTCTATTCTTTTTGAATCTCAATAGTGAAGATACACATATTCATAGTATTGAAGCTAAAATATGCAGAGTTGATAATGATAGTGCAACTTATTTGTGGCACTGCCGTTTGGGTCATATTGGTGTAAAGCGCATGAAGAAAATCCATTCTGATGGACTTTTGGAATCACTTGATTATGAATCACTTGGTACTTGCGAACCATGCCTCATGGGCAAGATGACTAAAACACCGTTCTCCAAAAGAATGGAGCGAGCAACAGATTTGTTGGAAATCATACATACTGATGTATGTTGTCCGATGAATGTTGAGGCTCGTGGCGGATATCGTTATTTTCTCACCTTCACAAATGATTTGAGCAGATATGGGTATATCTACTTGATGAAACATAAGTCTGAAACATTTGAAAAGTTCAAAGAATTTCAGAGTGAAGTGGAAAATCATCATAACAAGAAAATAAAGTTTCTATGACCTCATCGTGGAGGAGAATATTTGAGTTACGAGTTTAGTCTTCATTTGAAACAATGCGGAATAGTTTCGCAACTCACGCCACCCGGAACACCACAGCGTAATGGTGTGTCCGAATGTCGTAATCATACTTTACTAGATATGATGCGATCTATGATGTCTCTTACTGATTTACCACTATCATTTTGGGGTTATGCTTTAGAGACGGCTGCATTCACATTAAATAGGGCACCATCTAAATCTGTTGAGACGACTTCGTACGAACTGTGGTTTGGCAAGAAACCAAAGTTGTCATTTCTTAAAGTTTGGGCCTGCGACGCTTATGTGAAAAAGCTTCAACGCGATAAGCTCACCCAAATTGGAGAAATGTGTCATCATAGGATACCCAAAAGAAACAGTTGGGTACACCTTCTATCACAGATCCAAAGGCAAGACTTATGTTGCTAAGAATAGATCCTTTCTAGAGAATGAGTTTCTCTCGAAATAAGTTAGTGGGAGGAAAGTAGAACTTGATGAGGTAACTGTACCTACTCCCTTATTGGAAAGTAGTTCATCACAGAAACCGGTTCCTGTGACACCTACACCAATTAGTGAGGAAGCTAATGATGATGATCATGAAACTTTAGATCAAATTACTAGCAAACCTCGTAGGTCAACCAGAGTAAGATCCGCACCAGAGTGGTACGGTAATCCTGTTTTGGAGGTCATGTTACTAGACCATGACGAACCTACGAACTATGAGGAAGCGATGATGAGCCCAGATTCCGCAAAATGGCTAGAAGCCATGAAATCTGAGATGGGATCCATGTATGAGAACAAAGTGTAGACTTTGGTTGACTTGCCCGATGATCGGCAAGCCATCGAGAATAAATGGATCTTCAAGAAGAAGACATACGCTGATGGTAATGTTACTGTCTACAAAGCTTGACTTGTTGCAACAGGTTTTCGACAAGTTCAAGGAGTTGACTATGATGAGACCTTCTCACCCGTAGTGATGCCTAAGTCCGTCCGAATCATGTTAGCTATTGCCACATTTTACGATTATGAAATTTGGCAAGTGGATGTAAAGATTGCATTCCTGAATGGATTTATGGAAGAAGAGTTGTATATGATGCAACCTAAAGGTTTTATTGATCCAAAGGATGCTAACAAAGTATGCAAGCTCTAGTGATCCATTTATGGACTGGTGCAAGCCTCTCGGAGTTGGAATAAACATTTTGATAGTGTGTCAAAGCATATGGTTTGATACAGACTTTTGGAGAAGCCTGTATTTACAAGAAAGTGAGTGGGAGCTCTGTAGCATTTCTAATATTATATGTGGATGACATATTGTTGATTGGAAATGATATAGAATTTCTGGATAGCATAAAAGGATATTTGAATAAGAGTTTTTCAATGAAAGACCTCGGTGAAGCTGCTTACATATTGGGCATCAAGATCTATAGAGATAGATCAAGACGCTTAATTGGACTTTCACAAAGCACATACGTTGACAAAGTTGTGAGGAAGTTCAAAATGGATCAGGCAAAGAAAGGGTTCTTGCCTGTGTTACAAGGTGTGAAGTTGAGTAAGACTCAATGCCCGACCACTGCAGAAGATAGAGAGAAAATGAAAGATGTTCCCTATGCTTCAGCCATAGGATCTATCATGTATGCAATGTTGTGTACCAGACCTGATGTGTGCCTTTCTATTAGTTTTGCAGGGAGGTACCAAAGTAATCCTGGAGTGGATCACTGGACAACGGTCAAGAACATCCTGAAATACCTGAAAAGGACTAAGGATATGTTTCTCGTTTATGGAGGTGACAAAGAGCTCATCGTAAGTGGTTACATTGATGCAAGCTTTGACACTGATCCGGACGATTCTAAATCGCAAACCGGATACGTGTTTATATTGAACGGTGGAGCTGTCAGTTGGAGCAGTTCTAAACAAAGAGTCGTGGTGGGATCTACGTGTGAAGCGGAGTACATTTGCTACTTCGGAAGCAGAAAATGAAGGAGTCTGGATGAAGGAGTTCATATCCGATCTAGGTGTCATACCCAGTGCATCGGGTCCAATGAAAATCTTTTGTGACAATACTGGTGCAATTGCCTTGGCAAAGGAATCCAGATTTCACAAGAGAACCAAGCACATCAAGAGATGCTTCAATTCCATCCGCGATCAAGTCCAGGTGGGAGACATAGAGATTTGCAAGATACATACGGATCTGAATGTTGCAGAACCGTTGACTAAGCCTCTCTCACAAGCAAAACATGATCATCACCAAGGCTCCATGGGTGTTAGAATCATTACTGTGTAATGTAGATTATTGACTCTACTGCAAGTGGGAGACTGAACGAAATATGCCCTAGAGGCAATAATAAAGTTATTATTTATTTCCTCATATCATGATAAATGTTTATCATTCATGCTAGAATTGTATTAACCGGAAACTTAGTACATGTGTGAATACATAGACAAACAGAGTGTCACTAGTATGCCTCTACTTGACTAGCTCATTAATCAAAGATGGTTAAGTTTCCTAACCATAGACATGAGTTGCCATTTGATTAACGGGATCACATCATTAGGAGAATGATGTGATTGACTTGAGCCATTCCGTTATCTTAGCACTTGATCATTTAGTTTATTACTATTGCTTTCTTCATGACTCATACATGTTCCTATGACTATGAGGTTATGCAACTCCCGATTACCGGAGGAACACTTTGTGTGCTACCAAACATCACAACGTAACTGGGTGATTATAAAGGTGCTCTATAGGTGTCTCCGATGGTACTTGTTGAGTTGGCATAGATCAAGATTAGGATTTGTCACTCTGATTGTCGGAAAGGTATCTCTGGGCCCGCTCGGTAATGCACATCACTATAAGCCTTCCAAGCATTGTAACTAATGAGTTAGTTGCGAGATGATGTATTACAGAAAGAGTAAAGAGACTCGCCGGTAATGAGACTGAACTAGGTATTGAGATACCGACGATCGAATCTCGGGCAAGTAACATACAGATGACAAAGGGAACAACGTATGTTGTTATGCGATTTAACCGATAAAGATCTTCGTAGAATATGTGGGAGCCAATATGAGCATCCAGGTTCCGCTATTGGTTATTGACCGGAGACGTGTCTCGGTCATGTCTACATAGTTCTCAAACCCGTAGGGTCCGCACGCTTAAAGTTCAGTGACAATTGGTATTATGAGTTTTGGTGTTTTGATGTATCGAATGTAGTTCGTAGTCCCGGATATGATCACGAACATGACGAGGAGTCTCAAAATGGTTGAGATGTAAATATCGATATATTGGACGACTATATTCGGACACCAAAAGTGTTCCGGGTGGTTTCGGAGAAAACTGGAGTGCCGGAGGGTTACGGGAACCCCCCGGGAGAAATAGTGGGCCTTATGGGACTTAGTGGAGAGAGAGAGGGTTGGCCTAGGGCAGGCCGCGCGCCCCTCCCCCTCTAGTCCGAATTGGACTAGGAGAGGGGGGCGGCGCCCCCCTTTCCTTCACCCTCTCCCCCTTCCTTTCCCCCTCCTAGTAGGAGTAGGAGGACTCCTCCTCCTGGCGCGCCTATAGGGGTCGGCCAACCTCCCCCCTTGCTCCTTTACATATGGGGGCAGGGGGCACCTCTAGACACACAAGTTGATCTATTGATCTCTCCCAGCCGTGTGCGGTGCCCCCCTTCACCATAATCCACCTCGATCATATCGTAGCGGTGCTTAGGCGAAGCCCTGCGTCGTAAGCATCATCATCACCGTCATCACGCCATCGTGCTGACAAAACTCTCCCGTGAAGCTCTGCTGGATCGGAGTTCGTGGGACGTCATCGAGCTGAACGTGTGCTGAACTCGGAGGTGCCGTGCGTTCGGCACTTGGATCGGTCGGATCGTGAAGACGTACGACGACATCAATCGCGTTGTACTAACGCTTTCGCTTTCGGTCTATGAGGGTACGTGGACACACTCTCCCCTCTCGTTGCTATGCATCACCATGATCCTGTGTGTGCATAGGATTTTTTTTTAAATTACTATGTTCCCCAACACCGTTGTATGTGAACGTAGAGCTTATCACACCCGATCATCACATGGTGTCTCGGCACGACGAACTGTAGCAATGGTGCATACTCAGAGAGAACACTTATACCTTGAAATTTTGTGAGGGATCATCTTATAATGGTACCGCCGTACTAAGCAAAATAAGATGCATAAAGGATAAACATCACATGCAATCAAAATATGTGACATGATACGGCCATCATCATCTTGTGCCTTTGATCTCCATCTCCAAAGCACCGTCATGATCTACATCATCACCGGCATGACACCATGATCTCCATGATCTTGATCCCTATCAACGTGTCATCACATGGTCGTCTCGCCAACTATTGCTTTTGCAACTATTGCTATCGCATAGCGATAAAGTAAAGCAATTATATGGCGCTTGCATCTTATGCAATAAAGAGACAACCATAAGGCTCCTGCCAATTGCCGATAACTTTAACAAAACATGATCATCTCATACAACAATTTATATCTCTTCATCTCTTGACCATATCACATCACAACATGCCTTGCAAAAACAAGTTAGACGTCCTCTACTTTGTTGTTGCAAGTTTTACATGGCTGCTACGGGCTTCTAGCAAGAACCGTTCTTACCTACGCATCAAAACCACAACAATTTTTTGTCAAGTGTGTTGTTTTAACCTTCAACAAGGACCGGCCATAGTAAAACTTGATTCAACTAAAGTTGGAGAAACAGACACCCACCAGCCACCTGTGTGCGAAGCACGTCGGTAGAACCAGTCTCATGAACGCGGTCATGTAATGTCGGTCCGGGCCGCTTCATCCAACAATACATCCGAATCAAAGTAAGACGTTGGTGGTAATAAGTATGACTATTATCGCCCACAACTCATTGTGTTCTATTTGTGCATATATCATCTACGCATAGACCTGGCTCGGATGCCTCTGTTGGGGAACATAGTAATTCAAAAAATTTCCTATGATCATGCAAGATCAAACTAGGAGGTGCATATAAACGGGAGGGGAGAGTGTGTCCACGTACCCTCATAGGCCGAAAGCGGAAGTGTTTAGTAACGCGGTTGATGTAGTCGAACATCTTCACGATCCAACCGATCCAAGTACCGAACATAAGGCACCTCCATGTTCAGCACACGTTCAGCATGATGACGCCCCTCGAGCTCTAGATCTAGTTGAGGACGATGGAGAGTTCCGTCAGCATGATGGCGTCGCGACGGTGATGATGAAGTTACCGGCGCAGGGCTTCACCTAAGCACTATGATGATATGACCGAAGTGTTGAACTATGGAGGGGGGCATCGCACACGGCTAAGAGATTGTTTGTTGTGCCTTTGGGGTGCCCCCGGCCTTCGTATATAAAGGGGGGAGGAGGAGGTGGCCGACTGATAACCCACAAGTATAGGGGATCGCAATAGTTTTCGAGGGTAGAGTATTCAACCCAAATTTATTGATTCGACACAAGGGGAGCCAAAGAATATTCTCAAGTATTAGCAGCTGAGTTGTCAATTCAACCACACCTGGAAACTTAATATCTGCAGCAAGGTATTTAGTAGAAAAGTAATATGATAGTGGTGGTAACGGTAGCAAAAGTAATATTTTCGGTTTTATAGTGATTGTAACGGTAGCAACGGAAAAGTAAATAAGCGAAGAACAATATAGGAAAAGCTCGTAGGCAATGGATCATTGATGGATAATTACGTCGGATGCGATTCCTCATGCAATAGTTATAACATAGGGTGACACAGAACTAGCTCCACTTCATCAATGTAATGTAGGCATGTATTCCGAATATAGTCATACGTGCTTATGGAAAAGAACTTGCATGACATCTTTTGTCCTACCCTCCCGTGGCAGCGGGGTCCTATTGGAGACTAAGGGATATTAAGGCCTCCTTTTAATAGAGTACTGGACCAAAGCATTAACACATAGTGAATACATGAACTCCTCAAACTACGGTCATCACCGGTAAGTATCCCGATTATTGTCACTTCGGGGTTAACGGATCATAACACATAATAGGTGACTATAGACTTGCAAGATAGGATGAAGAACTCACATATATTCATGAAAACATAATAGGTTCATATCTGAAATCATGGCACTCGGGCCCTAGTGACAAGCATTAAGCATAACAAAGTCATAGCAACATCAATCTCAGAACATAGTGGATACTAGGGATCAAACCCTAACAAAACTAACTCGATTACATGATAAATCTCATCCAACCCATCACCGTCCAGCAAGCCTACGATGGAATTACTCACACACGGTGCTGAGAATAATGAAATTGGTGATGGAGGAAGGTTGATGATGACGATGGCGACGGATTCGCCTCTCCGGAGCCCCGAACGGACTCCAAATCAGCCCTCCCGAGAGAGTTTAGGGCTTGGCGGCGGCTTCGTATCGTAAAATGCGATGAATCCTTCTCTCTGATTTTTTTCTCCCCGAACGTGAATATATGGAGTCAGGATGGACGTCGATGGAGCATCAGGGGGCCCACGAGGCAGGGGGCGCGCCCCCACCCTCGTGGACAGGGTGTGGGCCCCCTGACGTGGATCTTTTCGCCAGTATTTTTTATATATTCCAAAAATAATCTCCGTTGATTTTCAGGTCATTCCGAGAACTTTTATGTCTGCACAAAAATAACACCATGGCAATTCTGCTGAAAATAGCGTCAGTCCGGGTTAGTTCCATTCAAATCATGCAAGTTAGAGTCCAAAATAAGGGCAAAAGTGTTTGGAAAAGTAGATATGACGGAGACGTATCAACTCCCCCAAGCTTAAACCTTTGCTTGTCCTCAAGCAATTCAGTTGATAATCTGAAAGTGATAAAGAAAAACTTTTACAAACTCTGTTTGCTCTTGTTGTTGCAAATATGTAAAGCCAACATTCAAGTTTTCAGCAAAGATTATGAACTAACCATATTCACAATAACATTTAGGTCTCATGTTTACTCATATCAATGGCATAATCAACTAGCGAGCAATAATAATAAATCTCGGATGACAACACTTCCTCAAAACAATCATAATATGACATAACAAGATGGTATCTCGCTAGCCCTTTCTGAGACCGCAAAACATAAATGCAGAGCACCTTTAAAGATCAAGGACTGACTAGACATTGTAATTCATGGTAAAAGAGATCCAGTCAAGTCATACTCAATGTAAACTAACAATAATACATGCAAATGACAGTGGTGCTCTCCAACTGGTGCTTTTTAATAAGAGGATGATGACTCAACATAAAAGTAAATATATAGGCCCTTCACAGAGGGAAGCAGGGATTTGTAGACGTGCCAGAGCTCGATTTTGAAATAGAGATGGATAATATTTTGAGCGGTATACTTTCATTGTCAACTTAACAACCGAGAGATCTCGATATCTTCCATGCTACACACATTATAGGCGGTTCCCAAGCAGAATGGTAAAGTTTATACCCCCCACCGCCAACAAGCATCAATCCATGGCTTTCTTGAAACAACGGGTGCCTCCAACTAACAACAATCCTGGGGAAGTTTTGTTTGCAATTATTTTGATTTGATTTGAGCATGGGACTGGGACTGGGCATCCCGGTGACCAGCCATTTTCTCGTGAGTGAGGAGCGGAGTCCACTCCTCTTGAGAATAACCTGCCTAGCATGGAGGATATAGAAAGCCCTAGTTGATACATGAGCTATTCGAGCATACAAAACATAATGTTTATTTGAAGGTTTAGAGTTTGGCACATACAAATTTACTTGGAACGGCAGGTAGATACCATATATAGGAAGGTATGGTGGACTCATGTGGAATAACTTTGGGGTCTATGGAATTGGATGCACAAGCAGTATTCCCGCTTAGTACAAGCGAAGGCTAGAAAGAGACTGGGAAGCGACCAGCTAGAGAGTGACAACAGTCATGAACATGCATTAAAATACAAGCATGGGTAGGATATAATTCACCATGAACATAAATATCGTAGAGGCTATGTTGATTTGTTTCAACTACATGCGTGAACATGTGCCAAGTCAAGCCACTCGAACGTTCAAAATAGGATACCACCCCATCATACCACATCACAACCATTTTAATAGCATTTTGGCACGCAAGGTAAACGATTATAGACTCCTAGCTAATTAAGCATGGAATAATCAACTATAATCTCTAATTGTCATTGCAAACATGTTTCATTCATAATAGGCTGAATCGGGAACGATGGACTAATCATATTTACAGAAACAAGAGAGGTCGAGTTCATACCATCTTTTCTCATCTCAATCAGTTCATCATATGTCATCATTATTGCCTTCCACTTGCATGACCGAATAGTGTGGATAATAATAATAGTGCACGTGCATTGGACTAAGCTGGAATCTGCAAGCATTCAATTCAAGGGAGAAGACAAGGTAATATGGGCTCTTTGTTAGATCAACAATAATGCATATAAGAGCCGCTCAACAATTTCATCATGGTCTTCTCCTCTCGACCCCCAAAGAAAAGAAACAAAACTATTTACACGGGAAAGCTCCCAACAAGCCAAAGAAGAACAAGAAATCTTTTTTGGGTTTTCTTTTTAATTACTACTACTACAAGCATGGAAAGTAAACTAACTAAAAGCTACAACTAATTTTTTTGGTTTTTATTAAGGTTTTTCAAACACACAAGAAGAATGCTTAAAAATAAATTAAACTAGCATGGATGATATAATGAAAAAGTATGAGCACTGACAATTGGCATGAGTGTGTGAACATGAATGTAATGTCGGTGAGAAATATGTACTCCCCAAGCTTAGGCTTTTGGCCTAAGTTGGTCTATGCCCATGGATCAAAACTGTAGCTGGGGTCATACTGAGAAGGGTACTCAGGTTGCCACTGGTTGGCGATCTCCTCCGGATTCCACTGATAAACATACTAGCGGTGAGGATCAGATGGTGGCTCCAGCTCTGCAGCTGACATCTGGCCCCGGTACGCATGAATGGCCTGAGGCAAAATGAGGAGCGTGCCTGAAAATATATTAAACAAAGAGGGCGCAGGCAAGGTAATAATCTCACAATAATTTTTACCAAATATTAATTTGTACTTAAGTATCTTATTCTTATCATTAACAATAAACTCATGTGTGATACGTCCATTTTGCATCATGCTTTTATATCAATATTTATTGCATTATGGACTGTTATTTCACTTTATGTCACAATAGTATGGCTATTCTCTCTTATTTTACAAGGTTTACATAAGGAGGGAGAATGCTAGCAGCTGGAATTCTGGGCTGGAAAAGGAGCAAATATTAGAGACCTATTCTGCGCAACTCCAAAAGTCCTGAAACTCCACGGAACATCTTAAAATAAATAAAGAAAAATCCTTGCCAAAGATGAAGCCAAAGGGCCCACACCCTGCTCACGAGGGTGGGGGCGCCCCCCCTAGGGTGTGCCCCCTACCTCATGGGCCCCCTGGTGGTTCTCCGACGTCCATCTTCTTCTATGTGAAGTCTTTCGATGAGAAAAAAATCAGAAGGAACTTTTCGGGACAAGACTCTGCCGCCACGAGGCGGAACCTTGGCGGAACCAATCTAGAGCTCCAGCAGAGCTGTTCTGTCGGGGATACTTCCCTCCTGGAGGGGGAAATCATCACCATCGTCATCAACAATGCTCCTCTCATCGAGAGAGGGCAATCTCCATCAACATCTTCACCAGCAC
This sequence comes from Triticum aestivum, assembly GCF_018294505.1. NCBI lineage: Eukaryota > Viridiplantae > Streptophyta > Magnoliopsida > Poales > Poaceae > Triticum > Triticum aestivum. The sequence continues at coordinate 452,289,433 of NC_057809.1, read as the reverse complement.
CATCTCATCTCCAAACCCTAGTTCATCTCTTGTATCCAATTCTTGTCTCGAAGTCCGGGATTGGTGCTAGTAGGTTGCTAGTAGTGTTGATTACTCCTTGTAGTTGATGCTAATTGGTTTATTTGGTGGAAGATCATATGTTCAGATCCTATATGCATGTTATTACCCTCTGATTATGAACATGAATATGCTTTGTGAGTAATTACGTTTGTTCCTGAGGACAAGGGAGAAGTCTTGCTATTAGTAGTCATGTGAATTTGGTATTCGTTTGATATTTTGATAAGATGTATGTTGTCTAGCCTCTAGTGGTGTTATGTGAACGTCGACTACATAACACTTCACCATTATTTGGGCCCAGAGGAAGGAATTGGGAAGTAATAAGTAGATGATGGGTTGCTAGAGTGACAGAAGCTTAAACCCTAGTTTATGCGTTGCTTCGTAAGGGGCTGATTTGGATCCACATGTTTCATGCTATGGTTAGGTTTACCTTAATACTTTTGTTGTAGTTGCGAATGCTTGCAATAGAGGTTAATCATAAGTGGGATGCTTGTTCAAGTAAGAACAGCACCCAAGCACCGGTCCACCCACATATCAAATTATCAAAGTATCGAACACGAATCATATGAACGTGATGAAAACTAGCTTGACGATATTCCCATGTGTCCTCGGGAGCGCTCTTCCTATTATAAGAGTTTGTTACGGCTTGTCCTTTGCTAAAAAAGGATTGGGCCACCTTGCTGCACTTTATTTACTTTTGTTACTTGTTGCTCGTTACAATTTATCTTATCACAAAACTATCTGTTACCACTTATTTCAGTACTTGTAGAGAATACCTTGCTGAAAACCGCTTATCATTTCCTTCTGCTCCTCGTTGGGTTCGACACTCTTACTTATTGAAAGGACTACGATAGATCCCCTATACTTGTGGGTCATCAAGACTCTTTTCTGGCGCCGTTGCCGGGGAGTGTAGCGCCTTTGGTAGGTGGAATTTGATAAGGAAAAATTTATATGGTGTACTGAAATTTACTGTCACTTGCTACTATGGAAAGTAATTCTCTGAGGGGCTTGTTCGGGGTATCTTCACCCCGTCCAGTAGAGCAAAGAGTTGCTCCTCAACCTACTGAACCTATTGAAAATGAAACTCCTTTTGAATTTCCTTCGGGTATGATGGAAAAACTGCTAGCTAACCCTTTTACAGGAGATGGAACAAAGCATCCTGATGAGCACTTAATATATGTGGATGAAGTTTGTGGATTATTTAAGCTTGCAGGTATACCCGATGATGTTGCTAAGAAGAAGGTCTTCCCTTTATCTTTGAAGGGAGACGCATTGATATGGTATAGGCTATGTGATGATATGAGATCATGGAACTATAAAAGATTGAAATTGGAATTTCATCAAAAGTATTACCCGATGCATCTTGTTCATCGTGATCGCAATTATATATATAATTTCTGGCCTCGCGAAGGAGAAAGCATCGCTCAATCTTGGGGGAGGCTTAAATCAATGTTATATTCATGCCCCAATCATGAGCTCTCGAGATAAATCATTATGCAAAGTTTTTATGCTCAGCTTTCTCATAATAATCAAACCATGGTCGATACTTCTTGTGTTGGCTCTTTTATGATGAAGACTGTTGAATTCAGATGGAATTTATTGGATAGAATTAAACACAACTCTAAAGATTGGGACCTCGATGAAGGTAAAGAGTCAGGTATGACACCTAAGTTTGATTGTGTTAAATCTTTTATGGACACCGATATTTTCCGTAAGTTTAGCACTAAATATGGACTTGACTCTGAGATAGTAGCTTCTTTCTATGAATCTTTTGCTACTTATGTTGATCTCCCTAAGGAGAAGTGGTTTAAATATCATCCTCCCATAGAAGTAAAAGTAGCTGCACCTACTAAAGTTAAAGAAAATACTGTCACTTATAATGATCCTATTGTTCCTACTTCTTATGTTGAGAAACCACCTTTCCCTGTTAGAATAAAGGATCATGCTAAAGCTTCAACTGTTGTTTGTAAAAGCAATATTAGAACTTATACACCTCCTGAGCAAGTTAAAGTAGAACCTAATATTGCTATTGTTAAAGATCTCTTGTCTGATAATATTGATGGGCATGTTATTCAGTTCGAAGGTGAAACTGCTAGAATTGCTAAACCTTGTGATAAAGATAAACATAGACCTTTGGTAGGTGTGCCTGTTATTTCTGTTAAACTAGGAGATCGTTGTTATCATGGCTTATGTGATATGGGTGCTAGTGCTAGTTTTATACCTTATGACTTGTATAAAGAAATCAAGCATGAAATTGCACCTGCTGAGTTAGAAGATATTGATGTCACAATTAAACTTGCCAATAGAGATACTATTTCAGCGATGGGAATTGTTAGAGATGCTAAAGTCTTGTGTGGGAAAACTAAATATCCTTCTAATTTTCTTGTTCTTACTTCTCCGCAAGATAGCTTTTGTCCCATTATATTTGGTAGACCCTTCTTGAACACTGTTAATACTAGGATAGATTGCAAAAAGAATGTTGTTACTATTGGCTTGGATGATATGGTTCATGAGTTTAATTTCTCTAAATTTAGTAAACAACATCGTGAGGAAGAATTACCTAGTAAGGATGAAATTATTGGTCTTGCTTCTATTGCCGTACCTCCTAGTGATCCTTTAGAACACTATTTGCTAGACCATGAAAATGATATGTTCATGAATGAAAGAAGGGAAATAGATGAAGTATTCTTTAAACAGGAACCTATTCTGCAACACAATTTGCCTATTGAAATTTTAGGGGATCCTCCTCCACCCAAGGGTGATCCATTGTTTGAGCTTAAACCTTTGCATGATAATCTTAAATATGCTTATGTTGATGAAAAGAAGATATATCCTGTTATTATTAGTGCTAACCTTTTAGAGCATGAAGAAGAAAGATTATTGAAAACTCTGAAGAAGCATCGTGCTGCTATTGGATATACCCTTGATGATCTTAAGGGCATTAGTCCCACTCTATGTCAACATAAAATAAATTTGGAAGCAGATGCCAAACCAGTTCATGATCCTCAACGATGTCTGAATCCTAAAATGAAAGAAGTGGTAAGAAAAGAAATACTCAAGCTTCTGGAGGAAGGTATAATCTATCCCGTTGCTGATAGTCAGTGGGTAAGTCCTGTCCATTGTGCCCCTAAGAAGGGAGGTATTACTGTTGTTCCTAATGATAAAGATGAATTGATTACACAAAGAATTATCACAAGTTATAGGATGGTAATTGATTTCCGCAAATTAAATAAAGCTACTAAGAAAGATCATTACCCCTTACCTTTTATTGATCAAATGCTAGAAAGATTATGCAAACATACACACTATTGCTTTCTAGATGGTTATTCTGATTTCTCTCAAATACTTGTGTCGGCTAGAGATCAATCAAAGACTACTTTTACATGCCATTTTGGTACTTTTGCTTATAGACGTATGCCTTTTGGTCTATGTAATGCACCTGCTACCTTTCAAAGATGCATGATGGCTATATTCTCTGACTTAAGATTTGTGAGGTTTTCATGGACGATTTTCCGTCTATGGCTCCTCTTTTGATGATTGCTTGAGCAATCTTGATCGAGTTTTGCAGAGATGTAAAGAAACTAATCTTGTCTTGAATTGGGAAAAGTGACACTTTATGGTTAATGAAGGTATTGTCTTGGGGCACAAAGTTTCTGAAAGAGGTATTGAAGTTGATAAAGCCAAGGTCGATGCTATTGAAAAGATGCCATGTCCCAAGGACATCAAAGGTGTAAGAAGTTTCCTTGGTCACGCTGGATTTTACAGGAGGTTCATTAAGGACTTCTCAAAAATTTCTTGGTCTCTGACTAATTTATTGCAAAAAGATATACCATTTGTCTTTGATGATGATTGTGTAGAAATATTTGAAATACTTAAGAAAGCATTAGTCTCTGCACCTGTTGTTCAGCCACCTGATTGGAATTTACCCTTTGAAATTATGTGTGATGCTAGTGATTATGCTGTAGGTGCTATTCTAGGGAAAAGAGTTGATAAGAAATTAATGTTATTTATTATGCTAGTAAGACTCTAGACAATGCTCAAAGAAATTATGCTACTACTGAAAAAGAGCTTTTAGCAGTTGTATTTGATTGTGATAAGTTCAGACCTTATATTGTTGATTCTAAAGTAACTATTCATACTGATCATGTTGCTATTAAATATCTTATGGAAAAGAAATATGCTAAACCTAGACTTATTAGATGGGTTCTCTTGCTACAAGAATTTGATTTGCATATTGTTGATAGGAAAGGAGCTCAGAACCCCGTTGCAGACAACTTGTCTAGGTTAGATAATGTTCTTGAGGACCCACTACCTATTAATGATAGCTTTCCTGATGAACAATTAAATGTTATAAGTACTTCTCGTAGTACTCCATGGTATGCTGATTATGCTAATTATATTGTTGCTAAGTTTATACCACCTAGCTTCACATACCAGCAAAAGAAAAAAGTTTTTCTATGATTTAAGACATTACTTTTGGGATGACCCACATCTTTATAAAGAAGGAGTAGATGGTGTTATTAGACGTTGTGTACCTAAGCATGAACAGGAACAGATCCTACGCAAGTGTCATTCCGAAGCTTATGGAGGACACCACGCCGGAGATAGAACTGCACATAAGGTATTGCAATCTGGTTTTTATTGGCCTACTCTCTTCAAGGATGCCCGTAAGTTTGTCTTGTCTTGTGATGAATGTCAAAGAATTGGTAATATTAGTAGACGTCAAGAAATGCCTATGAATTATTCTCTTGTTATTAAACCATTTGATGTTTGGGGCTTTGTTTATATGGGACCTTTTCCTGCCTCTAATGGATATACACATATTTTAGTTGTTGTTGATTACGTTACTAAGTGGGTAGAAGCTATTCCAACTAGTAGTGCTGATCATAACACTTCTATTAAAATGCTTAAAGAAGTTATTTTTCCGAGGTTTGGAGTCCCTAGATATTTAATGACTGATGGTGGTTCACACTTTATTCATGGTGCTTTCCGTAAAATGCTTGCTAAATATGATGTTAATCATAGAATTGCATCTCCTTATCACGCACAGTCTAGTGGTCAAGTAGAGTTGAGCAATAGAGAGCTCAAATTAATTTTGCAAAAGACTGTTAATAGGTCTAGAAAGAATTGGTCCAAGAAACCTGATGATGCATTATGGGCTTATAGAACTGCATATAAAAATCCTATGGATATGTCTCCGTATAAAATGGTTTATGGAAAAGCATGTCACTTACATCTCGAACTAGAACATAAGGCATATTGGGCTATTAAAGAGCTCATCTATGATTTCAAACTTGCCGGTGAAAAGAGGTTATTTGATATTAGCTCACTTGATGAATGGAGAACCCAAGCTTATGAAAATGCCAAGTTGTTTAAAGAAAAAGTTAAAAGATGGCATGACAAAAGGATACAAAAGCGTGAGTTTAATGTAGGTGATTATGTATTGCTATACAACTCTCGTTTAAGATTTTTTGCAGGCAAACTTCTCTCTAAATGGGAAGGGACCTATGTTATCGAAGAGGTCTATCGTTCCGGTGGCATAAAGATCAACAACTTCAAAGGCACAAATCCTAAGGTGGTAAACGGTCAAAGAATCAAACATTATATCTCAGGTAATCCCATAAATGTTGAAACCAATATTATCGAAACCGTAACCCCGGAGGAATACATAAGGGACACTTTCCGGAACATTTCAGACTCTGAAAAGGAATATGTATGTGGTACGGTAAGTAAACCGACTCCAAGACAATTTTAAGGCAATATTTCTCCATTTTGGAATATTTAGAAAAATAGAAAAATAAGTAGCAGTCTGGGAAGGACACGAGGGCCCCACGAGGGTGGTGGGCGTGCCCTACCCCTCTGGGCGCGCCCCCTACCTCATGAGCACCTCGTGTGCCTTCCGGACTCCGTTTTCTTGCACGATACGTATTTTGGTCGGTAAAAATTCATTATATAACCTCCCGAAGGTTTTGACTCCCGTATCACGCAAATATCCTCTGTTTTAGTTTCAAGCTGTTGCTGCTGCAGATTAGAGCAAGATGTCTTCTCAAGAGTCAATCAGGGAGAGACAGGTATCTAATCCGGCACCGGAACCAAGGGCAAACAGCGATGCTGACCACTTGGGGCCAGCAACGGAGGAGGAGATGGAGGCCGACTTGATGAGGGTAGATGCCATGGAGGATCAAGAAGTCACCTCTCGCTTCCGATCTGGATTCACGATGGGGGAACTACAAAGCTCAGCTATTCCAAACTCGGTTATCCCTTCCAATGTTAGATTTCTTTCTTATGAAAATATGAAGAGGAGTGTCACTTGTTCTCCCGCAGCTATGCAACACCCTTGGGTGCAAGGAGCTTTAGCTGTCACAGGAAAACTTCGTAAGGAAATAATGGACCTCAAGCAGCAAGTCAATAAGCTCGAGGAGGAGAACCGCATCCTGAGGGGAATAATCGCCAAGAATATTACACCAACAACAAAGAAGGAGACATAATCACATGGATATGGGCACTCCCCTTGGCAACTGCCAAGCTTGGGGGAGGTGCCCAGGTATCGTATCACAATCACAACTCCTATCTTTACCGTTTTTCTTAGTTCGATCCTATTAGTAGTATCTTGATCTAGTAGAATAAAGTTTATGGCATGATCTAGTTTTGAGTTTGCTTTATGATCTCTCTTTGTAATCGAGTCCGTGAGCTATATATAATAAAGATTAGTGTTGAGTCAAGGGCTTGATTATTTTGCCATGTTCTTGGGTGAATAAAAGAAAAGAGAAAAGAATAAAAAGAAACAAAGAGTTCATATTGATCTTATTGAGAGTAATGACTTCACATAGAAAGAGTATGATGATTAAAAGTTGTTGGGAGTTGGCAGACATAGCTTTGGTCATTGTTGCAATTAATAGGAAGTAATAAGGTAAGAGAGGTTTTCACATATAGATATATTATCATTGACATCTTTTATGATTGGGAGCACTCATTAAAATATGACATGCTAAAGGGTTGATGTTGGACAAGGAAGACAACGTAATGAGTTATGTCTTTCTTATATCTGAGATGAAGTATGTTGTCATGGATCCTCTAACTTGTTGAGCTTGCCTTTCCCCCTCATGCTAGCCAAATTCTCAGCACCAAGTAGAAATACTACTTGTGCTTCCAAATACCCTTAAACCAGTTTTGCCATGAGAGTCCACCATATCTACCTATGGATTGAGTAAGATCCTTCAAGTAAGTTATCATCGGTGCAAAGCAATAAAAATTGCTCTAAATATGTATGATTGATTGGTGTGGGAGAAATAAGCTTTATACGATCTTGTGATGTGGAAGTAATAAAAGCGACGGACTGCATAATAAAGGTCCATATCACAAGGGGCAATATAAAGTGGCGTTCTTTCGCATTGAGATTTTGTGCATCCAACCATAAAAGCGCATGGCAACCTCTGCTTCCCTCTGGGAAGGGCCTATCCTTTATTATTATCTTATACCTTATGCAAGAGTCACGGTGATCTTCACCATTTCTTTTTCATTTTATCCTTTGGCAAGCTCAGCATGTTGGAAAGAACATGATATATATATATTGTTGACATTTCTAATTGGATGTAGGGGAGCATGAACCATTATTGTTGACATTACCCTTGAGGTAAAAGGTTGTGGGGCAAAACTATAAGCCCCTATCTTTCTCTGTGTCCGATTAAAACTTCATAACCACGAGTATTGTGTGAGTGTTAGCAATTATGAAGGGCTAAATGATAGTTGAGTATGTGGACTTGCTTTTTAGCTCTGACATAGACTCTTCCCGATGTTATGATAAATTGCAATTGCTTCAATGACTGAGATTATAGTTTGTCGGAGCCCAATAAGGTTTATGATTTATACTTTCGCATTGTGAATAGATCATCACTTGAACATAAGTAATCATATGACAAATCTATATATGTCGCTATTATGAGAATAATCATGATGCCTTCATGTCCGTATTTTATTTTTATTGACGCCTCTACCTCTAAACATGAGGACATATTTATTGTTATCGGCTTTTCGCTTGAGGACAAGCGAGGTCTAAGCTTGGGGGAGTTGATATGTCCATTTTGCATCATGCTTTTATATCGATATTTATTGCATTATGGACTGTTATTTCACTTTATGTCACAATACTTATGGATATTCTCTCTTATTTTACAAGGTTTACATAAGGAGGGAGAATGCCGGGAGTTGGAATTCTGGGCTGGAAAAGGAGCAAATATTAGAGACCTATTCTGCGCAACTCCAAAAGTCCTGAAACTCCATGGAACATCTTAAAATAAATAAAGAAAAATCCTCGCCAAAGATGAAGGCCAGGGGGCCCACACCCTGCTCACGAGGGTGGGGGTGCCCCCCCCAAAGGTGCGCCCCCCTACCTCATGGGCCCCCTGGTGGTTCTCCGATGTCCATCTTCTTCTATATGAAGTCTTTCGATGAGAAAAAAATCAGAAGGAACTTTTCGGGACAAGACTCCGCCGCCACGAGGCGGAACCTTGGCGGAACCAATCTAGAGCTCCAGCACAGCTGTTCTGCCGGGGATACTTCCCTCCAGGAGGGGGAAATCATCACCATCATCATCAACAACGCTCCTCTCATCGAGAGAGGGCAATCTCCATCAACATCTTCATCAGCACCATCTCATCTCCAAACCCTAGTTCATCTCTTGTATCCAATTCTTGTCTCGAAGTCCGGGATTGGTGCTAGTAGGTTGCTAGTAGTGTTGATTACTCCTTGTAGTTGATGCTAATTGGTTTATTTGGTGGAAGATCATATGTTCAGATTCTATATGCATGTTATTACCCCTCTGATTATGAACATGAATATGCTTTGTGAGTAATTACGTTTGTTCCTGAGGACAAGGGAGAAGTCTTGCTATTAGTAGTCATGTGAATTTGGTATTCGTTTGATATTTTGATAAGATGTATGTTGTCTAGCCTCTAGTGGTGTTATGTGAACGTCGACTACATAACACTTCACCATTATTTGGGCCTAGAGGAAGGCATTGGGAAGTAATAAGTAGATGATGGGTTGCTAGAGTGACAGAATCTTAAACCCTAGTTTATGTGTTGCTTCGTAAGGGGCTAATTTGGATCCACATGTTTCATGCTATGGTTAGGTTTACCTTAATACTTTTGTTGTAGTTGCGGATGCTTGCAATAGAGGTTCATCATAAGTGGGATGCTTGTTCAAGTAAGAACAGCACCCAAGCACCGGTCCACCCACATATCAAGTTATCAAAGTATCGAACATGAATCATATGAACGTGGTGAAAACTAGCTTGACGATATTCCCATGTGTCCTCGGGAGCGCTTTTCCTATTATAAAAGTTTGTTCCGGCTTGTCCTTTGCTACAAAAAGGATTGGGCCACCTTGCTACACTTTATTTACTTTTGTTACTTGTTGCTCGTTACAATTTATCTTATCACAAAACTATCTGTTACCACTTATTTCAGTACTTGCAAAGAATACCATGCTGAAAACCGCTTATCATTTCCTTCTGCTCCTCGTTGGGTTCGACACTCTTACTTATCGAAAGGACTACGATAGATCCCCTATACTTGTGGGTCATCAATGTGCTACCATACTCTTATAACCTAGAACAATAGGAGGCAGCAACTTTTCCTCTTTCTCATAATGCCTGATAGGTATGTTAAAGTGTGCAGCAAGGCGCGAGGCAAAGATGCCTCCGAGGACGAGGCCCTTAGTATGGTTCAGATTTAACCGTTTAGCAACAATAGCACCTAAGCTGAAAGTAGTATCATGAAACAAGGCATGGCGCAAAATAACAGTATCAGGAACACTAAGGTTTCCATAGTTCCTGCGACCAATTAAGCATCTACTAGCAAATATTGCAAAGTAACATAGAACAGGAAAATGTATGCTAGTGATTCTCGCATCAGAAACTTTCCTCATTTCCCCTACAGCAATCATATCAATAAATCCCTCCACATCATTACGATGTGGTTCCTCTATGCTGCCCTCAAAGGGTATCTTACAAACCCAGTAGAAATCAAATAGTGACATCTCCTTAAACTCATCATATAAATAAAAATCCACTGAAGGTGGCGATCTTCTAGCATGGAAATGAAAGTTTTGCAAAAAAAATATTGGTGAGTAAGAGATATTGTTCACGCTGGTCGTGGAGGAAGGCGGTGAGGCCTGCATTCTTAGCCAAATAATAAAAATCTTCATAAATCCCGGCTTCTCTCAAGAACTCATCACAAGGCCATTCACACGGCCAAACCTCCGCAGTACGAGGGAGATTATACTCGGGCTTCTTATTCTCTTCACTTTGCTTATCCTTCGAGCTTCGGCTCGATGAGCCCCTCAAAAATCTCTTCATCTTTTTCTGCAAATTTCTGAAATTTTTAGTAACTCAAAAATAAAAGTGAACCAAACTCAACAAGATTGATAGCAACTACTCCTACAAGTGCCTAGAAGCCATATCATGCATTAAAACTACTTTTGACCACATAAATTTGACATGCAAGCTCAAGAACAGGGTCACCTAAGCAACAAAAATTTGCAATAAATAAAGCACTAGAACAAAAACTAAATGGACCATTGGAGGAGTCACATACCAAAGAACAATCCCCCAAAGCAGTTTTGTGAATGGAGCTTTGAGTAAGGAGATCAAAAATGGCAGTAAGATGAGCAAGAACTCGGGTTTGAGCTGGTGGATGATTTTTTCTGGAGCAAGACGAAGTGTGTGGGTGCAATGATAAGTGGAGGGGACCCACGTGGGGTCCACGAGGCAGGGGGGCATGCCCAGGGGGTGGGCGCACCCTCCACCCTCGTGGGCACGTGGCTGCTCCCCCTGCTTTGTTCTCAATGCCTAAAATCCTTAAATATTCTGGAAAGAATCGTATTTCATTTTTAGGGCATTTGGAGAACTTTTATTTTCGGGTATTTTTTATTACAAGGATAATTCAGAAAACAGGCAAAAAATACTATTTTTACTTTATTTAATATAACTAGCAAAAGGGCCCGTGCGTTGCAACGGGAAGAAAAAAATCATAATATTCAACGGCCGTGACCACATTTTGCGACATCACCGTGATATACTATCACTCTCAATTTCATGAAATTATGAACAATTTTCAAAATCATGAACCTTTTTTAAAACTTGTGCATATATTTGAAATCGTGGACATTTTTTAAATTCATGATTTTTTTCAAATTTTTGAACATTTTTTGAATTCATGAACAGTTTATACTATTTGCAAACATTTTTAAAAAATGGTGAACATCTTTTTATAGATTTTACTTGAATCGGCGCACATTTCTAGAACCGACGAACATTTTTGGCCCAATTGGTGGACGATTTTTTTAAATTTACGAACATTTTTTTGATTTAATGAACATTTTTTAAAATGCATGATTATTTTTTGAATCCGCGAACATTTTACGAATGAATAAACTATTTTGTAAGTCATGAACAGTTTTTTCATTTGTAGGATATTTTTACATTCATGAACATTTTTTTAGTTGGCAAATTTTTGTTCAATTTCATGAACATTTTTGAATACACAAACTTTTTAAAGAATCATGAACATTTTTTGATTTCCCAAACATTTGGTTTCAAAAATGTGAACATTTTTTGAGTAAGAAAATATTTTGTACAAAATCGCGAACATTTTTTGAAGGAAAAATTGCACAAAAATAATGAGAAGCTAAAAAGTTCATGCGACATGAAATATCAGTACTAAATGGGGTTGATTGCCTTTTATTAGCTTATTAACTCCAGCGGAATGCATTGCAGAATTCCTTTATTAGAGAACACAAGTAATATAGATTAGAGGGAGTAGCATAATTTGGACTTAGGCTTTGATCTGTTGACCTTTTACCCTTATTTCCAAGCATAGATCACATCGTATATATGAAGTATATACCAAAATTATAATAGACATCTTGGCGAGGAAGAACAACAAAGTTTTATAGATATCGACATAATTCAGGGAGGCTCACATAGGTATATTGGCACATATGTACAACTAAATCCTCTGCGAAACCTGAGGAGATCAAAGAAATGAACGTGGAGGCTGAACATACAGTCTGCTGTATATAATTCATGGATAGAACATTACTACAACATAGCATAAGTATGCAATGCGGGAGCTAAATCTTCAATTTTACTACACCGCGTGTCTGCATAAACAACCAATTTCTGCTAAAAGTGTTGCTGAGTTAGCATAATGGAATATGTAAGCATCAACACCAAGAAGACGAAGTTTTACAGTAATGTAAAGTTCTCTACAATCCTAATTTTAAAGATTATCCAACAAACAACTACAAGAAAATTATGGAAGTCACCGGCCACCCTTCAATCACCAATTGTGAACAGGCAAACAATTCTTCGGCTCACATGCATAGGCTTGATCTAGAGGACACATGAACTTTGATGGTGAGGAGATCCTAGTACACATGAGTATGTCTGATGATGAGGAGGCAGGTCATGGTGAGCAGAGCATGCACTGCAGGGTGCAGTGCTGCTGCATGGTGTCCTACATCAGGGCAAGGAGTGAGGAGATTAGCACAGCTCCAATGAATTAGAAAACTGAAAATAGTCATGTACTCAGGTTTAGTCAGTAAGGAAATGGCAAGTTAAAAGCATACTGTGTCTGATTGTCTTTCAACAATGTTACGGCACTGATCCTTGTATCTTTCTTTAGCAACATTGAAATACTCTTGAACCTTTAGGAATTCAGACTTGTGTAAACAAGCAGGCCAATTATAGGAGAAAAACATATAATGAATATGGAACCGGAGAAACAATATATCTAAATCTCATACTAAAACATGGAAATATGACGTAACTTGCAAAACTTATTTTTTTCTGATTCTCCCAAAATTAGGAGCGTTAACAACACATACCTGAATAACAGATCGAATAAGGACAACAGACCATAGAGAAGCAGATGAGAAACAAATTGAATTTACTGGCCTTAATACGTGCATGGAGCTTCTTAAAAATCAGAGTGCCCCAATGCTCCGCTTTCTGGATCTCCTACAACAATCAATAGAGACTTTTGCTTCTGTTAGATTGTACTCACTACAACTATGAAGACCACCGTGACACCAATATTATCACATTAGCCAAAGTTTCAAGATTAGAACAAAAAAATTACATTCGTTATTCAAGGCACAAATTATTAGTTTTCGGACTCTCCTTGGATTGAGAACTATATCTGTGGTCCATAGATCATGTGGATGGAATAAGATAGGCATGACACACAATGAAGTAATTCTCAGTTAAATATTCAAGTAAATTTTAGGTAAAAAAGGACACTTAATCTTCATATATAAATTAGGAGGAAATAGCATGATGATGTATGCAGAATTACAGTCATACGTTCTCACTTACCAAAATAAGCAATGCAACTCGGAGTCCAGTAATCAATCAACGGACGAACTGGGTCAATTTGCATGAAAGCATGATTAAGAATATTAAATCCTCCTAGCCCAGGATCAGAACTAATGGCACCACAAAAGATGATTAATTAATTAATCAAACATGGCATCTCCAAAACATCCGGCTTTTGACCACAGCTGTTGCAACTCCATCCGGTAGCCCACACATAGATACTGCATTGCAACTACATTACCCCTAATGATTCTAATTAAGGTGGCCACCAACCATCCAGAGATCGAAGTAACACTGCGGCATGTCCAAATCCAAATGACATAAGTAACATTGCGGCATAAAGAAATCATTACGTCTATGTAAAAAGAATGAGAAAAACACATAAAAAGTTATTGTGGAGTAAATATGACATACAAATATCACACTTAAATTTGACATTGTCTATGTATTCTCAATTATTACTCAGAGCATTTAAGGAGTCATCACCAAGCATCCCCTGCCAAGACGAGAACACATAGAGAGCATGCAAAATAACACAAAGTATGTACTGTACTTTCAGTAATACAAATGCCAGTACCATTACTTCACCCTGCCACTAAAAGTTACCCCATATGTGACCACTTCCAGCAAGTAGATGGCTCATATTCAGCTATACATTGGCAAACTGGAGCAAAGCTACAATGACTATGGTTCGCAGGCCAAAAGAAGACTCACCGACAGGATGCCAGAAGTGGTAGATTATTAAAAATAATAAACATAAGAATAATTAGAGATGCGTATTGAACCCTGCATGTTTAATTCAATCGTGCATCATGTTTTCTGTTAACCCTGCTACATCCGTTGTCAAAGTTTCAACTTCATTCAGTCATCAGGAAAATAGTTTAAACTCTGAAAGAGGTCAGAAACTACCACCGTTTCCACCAAAACATTATGATATGTTAGACATTATATCCCATAACAAAGTGACAAACTGAATAATTTCCCATAAAATGTGAGCCTGAAAACTATCAGAGTAGCAGGGTTGTGGTTTTTGACATTCAACTCCCCTTAAACATTCTGCGGCTTCTGTATTGCTAACTGTACGTGCTTTGTTTCTACTATATCAGTACTCTTACGTATTCCAAGTATCTCATAAAAAACATGAATCTGTAGCATATGACATCAACAGCAAATTAAGAGTACAACAAAAATATACCCCACACACAGCAAGCAAGCGGCATCATGCAGAGCAAGCCGTTCAGATTGGAGGGGCGCATATGGCTGGCTATGTTGTCCTGTTCGTCCAGATTGGACCTGGCACATGCCAGGCAGTGAAGCGGGAGGAAGCATACGGCACGAAAAGGGAAGGTCGGGGAGTGGCGCGCAGGTGGAGGAGATGAGCCCCTAGGGTGGGAAGCGACACTGGGGTAGCAGCGATGTTAGCCATGGGAGGCGGGCGAACTGGTCTGTCGGTTGGTGGAGTGCGCCAGGAAGTTGTGGCCGGTGGCGAAACCGGCGGGTTTGGGGGAACCAACACCGAGGTCGAAGCAACGGGGAGGAGTCCCGGCAACACCGTGGTAGCAGGGGAGGGGGAGCCGGCAACAGCGCGGCGTCATGTGTCGTCGGCAGTGGAAGGCCACGGGGTGGGGCACTTGGGGTAGGGGTAGCGCCCCGGCGGAGTTGGCCGCAAGGAGGGGGTCGGCGGCACGCCGCAGGGGCCGGCGGCGGCGGCGGCGGGGGTGGAGGAGCGCTGGAGGTGGAGTTGGGTTGTGGGTTGTGCGGGTACGTTTTTTTCTCTCTCGCTCGTACCGGTTCGGGACTTCTCGTCAGGACTGCGGCTTGAATATCTAAAAACACAAGGGCTTTTCTGCAAAACTGCCGTGACGTACGACCAGAAGCAATCCGTGGTTTATTATTATTAGGGAAACGAATAATAGAAAGTAAAAAGAGGGTACAAAAAGTTGTGTTTTCTAAATTCATCCATCTCATACTCATCAAAAGGAATCCACTAACAAGGTTGATCAAGTCTTGTTAACAAACTCTTTTCGAATAACATAAAACCGGAGAATTTTCGAATAACACTAGGTTACCTCAACGGGGATATGCATGTCCCCAACAATAAGAATATCATATTTCTTCTTGACAGTAGGAAGAGCAAATTCAAAACCTCCAATAGTAATTGTTGAAAACTTTCCAATAAAATTGATACTGTGGACTTGAGATTGTTTCCTCGGAAAGTGTACCGTATACTCATTACCATTAACATGAAAAGTGACATTGCCTTTGTCGCAATCAATAACAGCCCCTGCAGTATTCAAAAAGGGTCTACCAAGAATAATTGACATATTGTCGTCCTTAGGAATATCAAGAATAACAAAATCCGTTAAAATAATATCGTTTGCAACCACAACAGACACATGCTCACAAATACCGACAGGTATAGCAATTGATTTATTAGCCATTTGTAGAGATATTTCAGTAGGTGTCAACTTATTCAAATCAAGTCTACGATATAAAGAGAGATGCATAACACTAACACTGGCTCCAAGATCACATAAAGCAGTTTTAACATAGTTTCTTTTAATGGAGCATGGTATAGTTGGTACTCCTGGATCTCCAAGTTTCATTGGTATTCCACCCTTAAAAGTGTAATTAGCAAGCATGGTGGAAATTTCAGCTTCTGGTATCTTTCTTTTATTAGTAACAATATCCTTCATGTACTTAGCATAAGGATTTATTTTAAGCATGTCAGTTAAACGCATACGCAAAAGGATAGGTCTAATCATTTCAGCAAAACGCTCAAAATCCTCATCATCCTTTTTCTTGGATGGTTTAGGAGGAAAAGGCATGGGTTCTCTTTCCTTACCGTGCTTCCTAGCAACAAAGTCTCTCTTATCATAACGTTGGTTCTTTGATTATGGGTTATCAAGATCAACAACAGGTTCAATCTCTACATCATTATCATTGCAAGGTTGAGCATCAACATGAACATAATCATTAACATTATCACTAGGTTCATGTTCATTACCAGATTGTGTTTCAGCATCAGAAATAGAAATATCATTGGGATTCTTAGGTGTGTCAACAACGGGTTCACTAGAAGCATGCAAAGTCCTGTCATTTTTCTTTTTCTTCTTCTTAGAAGAACTAGGTGCATCGACATTAGTTCTCTGAGAATCTTGCTCAATTCTCTTGGGGTGGCCCTCAGGATACAAAGGTTCCTGAGTCATTTTACCTCCTCTAGTCATAACTCTAACAACATTATCATTCTTCTTATTATTTAATTCATTGAGCAAATCATTCTGAGCCTTAAGAACTTGTTCTACTTGAGTGGTAACCATAAAAGCATGTTTACTAATAAGTTTAAGTTCACCTAACTCTAGACATATAATCACTCAAGTGTTCAAACATACCAGCATTGTGTTTCAATTTTCTATCAACATAAGCATTGAAGTTTTCTTGCTTAACAATAAAATTATCAAACTCATCTAAGCATTGGCTAGCAGACTTATAACGAGGAATATCACCTTCATCAAATCTATAGAGAGAATTTACCTTTACTACCTGTGTCGGGTTATCAAGACCATGTATCTCTTCAATAGGCGGTAAATTATTAACATCTTCAGCTTTAATACCTTTTTCTTTCATAGATTTCTTTGCCTCTTGCATATCTTCAGGACTAAGAAATAGAATACCCCTTTCTTCGGAGTTGGCTTAGGAGTTGGTTCAGGAACTGTCCAATTATTTTCATTAGTCAACATATTATTCAATAGCAAATCAGCTTGATCAACAGTTCTTTCCCTGAAAACACAACCTGCACAACTATCCAGGTAGTCTCTGGAAGCATCGGTTAGTCCATTATAAAAGATATCAAGTATTTCATTTTTCTTGAGAGGATGATCAGACGAAGCATTAAGCAATCGGAAAAGCCTCCCCCAAGCTTGTGGGAGACTCTCTTCTTCAATTTGCACAAAATTATATATTTCCCTTAAGGCAGGTTATTTCTTATGAGCGGGGAAATATTTAGCAGAGAAGTAATAAATCATATCCTGGGGACTACACACACAACCAGGATCAATAGAATTAAACCATGTTTTAGCATCACCCTTTAATGAGAACGGAAATAACTTAAGAATAAAGTAATAGCGAGTTTTCTCATCACGAGTAAACATGGTGGCTATATCATTTAATTTAGTAAGATGTGCCACAACGGTTTCAGATTCATAGCCATAAAAAGGATCAGATTCAAACAAAGTAATTAACTTAGGATCGACAGAGAAATCATAATCCTTATCAGTAATAAAGATAGGTGAAGTAGCAAAAGCAGGGTCATATTTCATTCTAGCATTCAAAGACTTTTCTTTAAGCTTAGCTAGTAATTTCTTAAGATCAGATCTATCATTGCAAGCTAAGAAATCTCTAGCAGTTTCTTCATCCATAACATAACCCTCAGGCACAACAGGCAATTCATATCTAGGGGGAGAATCTTCATCATCACTTTCATCAATATTATCAGTTTCAATAATTTCATTCTCTCTTACCCTAACAAGTTGTTCATCAAGAAATTCACCTAATGGCACAGTATTATCAAGCATAGAAGTAGTTTCATCATAAGTATCATGCAAAGCAAAAGTGGCATCATCAATAACATGTGACATATCAGAATGAATAGCAGGTGTAGGTGTCGCAAGTTTACTCAAAACAGAAGGTGAATCAAGTGCAGAGCTAGATGGCAGTTCCTTACCTCCCCTCGTAGTTGAGGAAAAAATCTTGGTTCTTTGATCTTTCAAGTTCTTCATACTTCATAGTGATAAGCAGATATAAATCCCAAGTGACTCAAAGAATAGAGCTAAGCTCCCTAACAATGGTGCCAGAAAATAGTCTTGATAACCCACAAGTATAGGGGATCGCAATAGTTTTCGAGGGTAGAGTATTCAACCCAAATTAATTGATTCGACACAAGGGGAGCCAAAGAATATTCTCAAGTATTAGCAGTTGAGTTGTCAATTCAACCACACCTAGAAACTTAATATCTGCAGCAAGGTATTTAGTAGAAAAGTAATATGGTAGTGGTGGTAACGGTAGCAAAAGTAATACTTTCGGTTTTATAGTGATTGTAACGGTAGCCACGAAAAAGCAAATAAGCAAAGAACAATATAGGAAAAGCTCGTAGGCAATGGATCATTGATGGATAATTACGTCGGATGCGATTCCTCGTGCAATAGTTATAACATAGGGTGACACAGAACTAGCTCCAGTTCATCAATGTAATGTAGGCATGTATTCCGAATATAGTCATACGTGCTTATGGAAAAGAACTTGCATGCCATCTTTTGTCCTACCCTCCCGTGGCAGCGGGGTCCTATTGGAGACTAAGGGATATTAAGGCCTCCTTTTAATAGAGTACCGGACCAAAGCATTAACACATAGTGAATACATGAACTCCTCAAACTACGTTCATCACCGGTAAGTATCTCGATTATTGTAACTTCGGGGTTAACGGATCATAACACATAATAGGTGACTATAGACTTGCAAGATAGGATGAAGAACTCACATATATTCATGAAAACATAATAGGTTCATATCTGAAATCATGGCACTCGGGCCCTAGTGACAAGCATTAAGCATAACAAAGTCATAGCAACATCAATCTCAGAACATAGTGGATACTAGGGATCAAACCCTAACAAAACTAACTCAATTACATGATAAATCTCATCCAACCCATCACCGTCCAGCAAGCCTACGATGGAATTACTCATGCACGGTGCTGAGAATAATGAAATTGGTGATGGAGGAAGGTTGATGATGACGATGGCGACGGATTCCCCTCTCCGGAGCCCCGAACGGACTCCAGATCAGCCCTCCCGAGAGAGTTTAGGGCTTGGCGGCGGCTCCATATCGTAAAACGCAATGAATCATTCTCTCTGATTTTTTTCTCCCCGAACGTGAATATATGGAGTCAGGATGGACGTCGGTGGAGCATTAGGGGGCCCACGAGGCAGGGGCGCGCCCAGGGGGTAGGCGCGCCCCCACCCTCGTGGATAGGGTGTGGGCCCCCTGACGTGGATCTTTTCGCTAGTATTTTTTATATATTCCAAAAACAATCTCCATTGATTTTCAGGTTATTCCGAGAATTTTTATTTCCGCACAAAAATAACACCATGGCAATTCTACTGAAAACAGCGTCAGTCTGGGTTAGTTCCATTCAAATCATGCAAGTTAGAGTCCAAAACAAGGACAAAAGTGTTTGGAAAATTAGATACGACGAAGACGTATCACCGACCAAGGGGGGCGCGCCATGGGGAGGAGTCCTACTTGGACTCCTAGTCTAAGTAGGATTCGGCCCCCCTCCTTCCTTCCGCCGAAGAGGAAAAGGGGAAGGGAGAGAGAGGGAGAAGGAAAGAGGGGGGCCGCCCCCTCCCCTAGTACAATTAGGTTTGGGCAAGGGGGGCGCGCGCCTCCTCATGTGGCCTTTCTCCTCTCCTCCAATATGGCCCAATACTTCCCCCGGAGGGTTCCGGTAACACCTCGATACTCTGGTAAAATATCCGAACCACTCGAAACCATTCCGATGTCCGAATATAACCTTCCAATATATGAATCTTTACCTCTTGACCATTTCGAGACTCCTCATCATGTCCGTGATCTCATCCAGGACTCCGAACAAACTCCGGTCATCAAATCACATAACTCATAATACAAATCGTCATCGAACGTTAAGCGTGCGGACCCTACTGGTTCGAGAACTATGTAGACATGAACGAGACACATCTCTGGTCAATAACCAATAGCGGAACCTGGATGCTCATATTGGCTCCTACATATTCTACGAAGATATCTATCTGTCAAACCGCATAACAATATACGTCATTCCCTTTGTCATCGATATGTTACTTGCCCGAGATTCGATCATCGGTATCATCATACCTAGTTCAATCTCGTTACCGGCAAGTCTCTTTACTCGTTCCTTAATGCATCATCCCATAACTAACTCATTAATCACATTGCTTGCAAGGCTTATAGTGATGGGCATTACTGAGAGGGCCCAGAGATACCTCTCCGATACTCGGAGTGACAAATCCTAATCTTGATCTATGCCAACTCAACAAACACCATCGGAGACACCTATAGAGCATCTTTATAATCACCCAGTTACGTTGTGATGTTTGATAGCACACAAAGTGTTCCTCTGGTATTCGGGAGTTGCATAATCTCATAATTAGAGGAATATGTATAAGTCATGAAGAAAGCAATAGCAATAAAACTTCACGATAATTATGCTAAGCTAATGGATGGGTCTTGTCCATCACATCATTCTCCTAATGATGTGATCCCATTCATCAAATGACAACACATGTCTATGGTCAGGAAACTTAACCATCTTTGATTAACAAGCTAGTCAAGTAGAGGCATACTAGGGACACTTTGTTTTGTCTATGTATCCACACATGTATCAAGTTTCCGTTTAATACAATTCTAGCATGAATAATAAACATTTATCATGATATAAGGAAATATAAATAACAACTTTATTATTTCCTCTAGGGCATATTTCCTTCAAAAACGGCTAGGAACATCATACTAGGCTGGGCCATTACCGATAGCGGTGCACGTTTTGTACAAATCACACTCTATCAAACCCATTAACCGTCGCACAAAGGGCACTAGCTGGGCTATGCCACGTCATATTCCACATTGTGAGCAGAAAAAAAAGATAACACAGCAGATAAACACACCATCGATTCCTTCCCTAGGAAGGCAACTCCTCTGTCGAGCCGCCACCTCCTCTCCCCTTCCCTCACAAAACCTTCTCTATCTCTCTCTCTCTCTCTCTCTCTCTCCTTCCTCGCCTTCGACAGCTACGCTCGGAGGAGGACTTCACCGGCGCCTGCATCCTCGGCTCCTCGCCGCCGATTTGCCCCGCAGCCCCACCCTTCTCCTCTTGTTTGTGCTCTCTTAGGCGTTGATCGGGGTGTGATTCAGGACCTCCCCTTCTTCCTCTACTGCTACTAGTAGCGACCCCAAGTACGATCGTCGATTGGCGGACGAGGAAGAGGACCACGCCCAAATCGCTTCCATCGTGATTCGCGTCCACCTCCAACGACCGACAGGACCCATGATATGGCGACATCTAGGGCACTTCTGCATAGACCGACAAGGAAATCAACTCGAGGTAAGCCCCCAAATCGTCTCTTCTCCATCTATGTCAAGGTTGGATTTTCTATCCACCTCACAAGGCAGCCTTGCATTAACTGAGAGCTCCATACTTGAAATCAATAAAAATCTTTAGAGGTCCAGTGCTCCAACAACTGTATCATCCAATTTTCTGATTGGTAGCGAGGTAAAGATGGCTAGTGGAGCAGCTGGAGAGGACAGAGTCCAAGCTGTGTGCTCTAAGAAAGTTGGATGGTTGATATGTGGAATTTATGATAGGTTTAATGAATGAGATATAGCTGATATTCTGGCAGTAACTCTATATGATAACATAGTATATTACCTGTACTTGTTAGAGTCGTATCAAGCAACAAGATGGCCTATATAGCTCATCAAAGGACTCCCTTAATGGGGTTAAAAGTTAATTCACATTAGCCATGGAAATTGCACAGAATGAAGATGTAAAACTTTCTAAAAGTTTTCGAGCTCGTGTGCTGAATTGCCTCACTTCTGCTGTTGAGCAAGCTGAGAATGACTTCTTATGCATGGTTGAACAAGATATGCATGATAGACCAGATTTAGTTTCAGTTGGATCTTGTGTCCTGGTTGTGCTTCTTCAGGGAATAGATTTGTGCATTCTAAATCTTGGGGATATATAGTAGGGATAATTACATTTGAGCCCCTAGTTGTGTCACACCCGTGTGTTTTGCCCCTAAATTCAAAAAACCCTCATTTCTGTCCAAGCTCGTTTACTCCTCTTATGTTTTTGCCCTTTGACCGCAACTTTGAAAACTTCATAATGAATTCATACTAACTCAGAAAAATGCAAATAAGATATCAAAATGATCGAAAAAACATCACCTATATGTGCATGTCATTTGCATTCATGACAGAAGTACTGAAAAGTCCCTATCTCAGTTTGAGCTCATATGATGTCAGCATGAATAGTAAATGATGAAAAAATTGAAAACAAATTCAAAAAATTCTGAATTTTTCTGTGGCAAACATTGACAAATGTTTTGAGAGATTGCAAAGTTTCATGAGGAAATGACATTCCTGGAAGCCGTGGAAACAAGGGAAAATTGATGCTCCAAAAAAAGCATTTTGGAGTGCTAATTTTGTTATTTTTGCCATGACTTCCATGAATGCCATTCCCTGGTGAAACTTTATAAGCGATCAAAATATTAGTCGATGTTTTCCACAAAAATAATTCAGATTTTTTTTTGAATTGTTTTCTATTTTTTGGATTTTACTATTAATGCCGACGTCATATGAGCTCAAACTGAGATGAGGACCTTTTGGCACTTTTGTCATGAATGCAAATGACATGCACATACAGGTGAAGGTTTTCGGAACATTTTGATATCTTATATGCATTTTTCTGAGTTAGTATGAATTCGTTATGAAGTTTTCAAAGTTACGGTCAAACGGTCAAAGGGCAAAAGCATAAGATGAGCAAACGAGCTCGGGCAGAAATGAGGGTTTTTTGAATTTAGGGGCAAAACACACATGTGTTTGTGCTTGTTTCCATGCCATGAATACTCTGTTGTTGCTGTTACACATTGATGTGCTAATTGCATATTCCTGCAGGTGAATCTCTTATGGTTATTGTTTGTTTTTCATGCCCATTGGTATTCCAAGAGTATATGTTATTATATTCAAATTCATGCTCAAATCAAAAATATCACGGCAATGGAATTCTCCTCCTGGGTGTTTTGTATGCGCCTGCATTGTAGGATGACTTCTACCTCAACTACGTGGATTGGTCTTCGCACAATGTCCTCTCGGTTAGATTGGAGAATTGCGTCTACCCGTGGAATGCAGCAGCAAGGTGTGCGCAACCAATGTTATCCGATTTCTATTTTGAAACTCTAAGAGGGATCCTAAACAAATTTTTAACTCCACAAGGTCACCAAGCTCTGCGATTTGGGGGTGAACCACACTATTTGTTCACTAAGTTGGGCGTAGCGTGGCACCCACCTATTTGTAGGGACTAACCAAGACACCGTTCAGGTTTTCATCTTTCTCCCATCTGAAATTGATCAAATGGCATGTTCAAGGTCCATAAAAGTTTTGGATGATACTTCGGTTTATTTTTACCCAAACTTTCAACTCAAACAACAAATAGTACAGAGTACGCTTGGTTGTGAGAATGTCACCTAGTTGATGCGACATGAAGTATCTCTACTATTAAAGCAGAATCAAACGTTGTGATGGTTCAACCTCCCCCTGAAGCTATCGATATGTCTTCCACCCACGCCATGTGCTCCTGTCCCCGCTCGAAACAGAAAAAAATGCCATGTCCTCCTGTCCCTACTTGGAGAAGAAAAAAACATCGTCACAGACGCACACACATCCCACGTCCCACTCTCCCCACCCCCTTGCCCCCGATCACCGATCACGTCTCTCTCCCTGACTTCCGAGTCCCCCAATCCCATATCTCTCCCACCGCCGGTTGTGCTCGACGTCCCGCCCCCACGCACGACACCTCGCGATCTTCCCGCACACACACACAAAGAGAGAGAGAGGGAGAGCAGCAGCAGTGCTGGGGCCCTTTCGCCCGCAGAGAGAGAGAGGGGGAGGGAGGGAGGAGGAGCAGGAGCGCAGTGGCGCT
The DNA here is from genome assembly GCF_018294505.1 of Triticum aestivum. NCBI lineage: Eukaryota > Viridiplantae > Streptophyta > Magnoliopsida > Poales > Poaceae > Triticum > Triticum aestivum. The sequence goes on along the minus strand of NC_057809.1, from coordinate 452,265,245 downwards.
GTTGGGGCCTTTCGCCCGTAGAGAGAGGGGGAGGAGGCGGAGTATAGCGGCGGTGTTGGCCGATCCCGTTCAACTGGATCCGAATCCTTAGGAAAAGCGGACGCGGCCACCATCGATGTATGCAGTTTAGCGCCCCTGTCCTCCGCTCTCCTCAATTTCCCCGACAAAACAAAGGTCGGTATGGATGACATGGTGAGGGACTTCTCTGGAAGGCTCTGCCTTGCACCCTCTACCTACCCAGCAGCCTAGCATCCCAACCATCATGGGTAGAGCCTCCTTCGATGGACATCGACTAGGGATGAGGCGAGGCCAAGGAAGAACACATCGGGATGGATGAAGAGGTAAATGGTTTACTAGTGCCTGTGATTTTCGTGTGGAAATCAGTGTCTATAGTTTCTTTAGTCCATGCGATTGGTGAGTGTGTTGTGCTTAGTTCGTTATCTTGAGGAGTTAGTTACTTTGGGCAAATAGGGAAAGCATCGGACTTAAATCTTTTACTGCCGCGTCAATGAAAATCGGAGAAATAGAGTAGCGAGGTCGTGTTTGTGCTCCATGCGATTTGTGACTGAGTTTTGTTTAGAACCTTGACTTGATGAAACCGTGTATCCTTTAGTTGCATTGGGGCCATAAGGACAGCATCTCTGCCGTGACAAAACTCCTTTGTCCGTCGAAGGAAATTTCAATAAATATGGTCATAGGTGGTACTGTAATAGATGATTCCAGTGATTAGTGCCTTGTTCTTGATTAGAAGGTATTATCTTAATATCCAACATCTCCCATTTAGTATTATGGTTCGGTACATGATTACTTAAAATAGCTTTACAGGGGTCTACCAGTCCCTAGAACTTTGTTTCTTAAAGGTTATGTGCAATTCTTTTCTACCAATATTTTGTCCAGATAATTTCCTATAAATCAGTAAATTGTTTCATTTTGATTCAAATTGTTTCATATTGACCTGTTACCATATTAAGAAATCATCCATACTGGCCATACATTTTCTACATGAGTAGCTCATGATTATGAGTGCTCCATGGTAATGCTAATTGTGTAGACATGAAGGATTGTTTGGCTGTTCGTGGCAGCCGTCGCCAGCTGGTTGATCGTCCTCACAACTGGTGTCCATCGAGGTCATTGACTCCTCCATCTTACTTTGTTGCTCCCGCCAGTCCGATCGGCCTCACAACATGTATCATATTGCAGTTTAGAAACATAACTCATAAGGTACTCCGTGAACATTGGCCCACCTTTATTTTTCTGCTAAATTGTTTTGGATCACATAATGCACACCATGAGCACTTAGGCGAAGTTACTGTGTGCCATCTTCACCTATTTGTTATTGTTTCCATACTGACCATGCATGCCAGAGTCTCCATCCGCAAAGTTTTAGTTCGATTGTGCAATTAATTGTGTTTGATATTGGATGGCATTTCTATATACTCCATAATGTTTAGTAAGTTTGAATAATATAGAACCCGATCACATCTAATTTGTCTTAGCAGGTTGCTTTACTCATAAGATCATCTCTCCTTCCTAATGAGCTAATGGTGAAAAGGGAGAATCTTCTTTTTTTGAAATAAAGCATTATTCAGGGTAGAGAATGTACGGAGGTGCATCCTTTTGAGTTGGAGAATATTTACAATTCACCCACTTGTAGGTATGGCCTTGGCCTAGAAGTGAAAAGGGTTTGATGCCATCGCCAGCAGAGGTGGTTGCGACGGTGTGCCTGAGTGTACGCATCACCATCCTAGTGGATGAGAAGCAAGCGTACACGGCAGTAGCGCTGCTCATGAATTTTTGTGAAGGGGGCAAAAAATTTGGTGCTTGGGTGAAATTTCTATATCATTCATAATGTTTAGTAAGTTCCAATAATATGGAATCTGTTCACATCTAATTTGTCATAGCATGTTGATTTACTCATAAGATTATCTCTCCTTCTGACAGAGCAACTGGTGAATAGGGAGACTCTTATGTGAAATTAAGCATTATTCAAGGTAGATAATGTACAGAGGTGCATCCTTTGAGTTGGAGAATATTTACAATTCACCCTCTTACAACTATGGAAATTACCTAGCAATGAAAAGCGCTTGATGCCCTCGCTAGCAAAGGTGGTTGAGATGGCGAGCCCGAGTGTACGCATCACCATCCTGGTGGGTGAGAAGCAGGCGTACAACAGCAGGAGGATAATGCACTCAGAACAAGCATCGGTTATGTAAATTGTTCATCAACATGGTTTTGCAAGTTGTTCAATCATGTTCTGTCACCTCTGCTTATTGTCACTCTTAAGGCAAGAGGACCTTTTCTAAATGTATTCCAGTATTGTTGAGCCTCTTCTATTTTTTACTTTTGGCATGAACAAGGATTCATTTTGAATACTATTACGTAAGTACATGTTTGTAGTTAGCGTGGAGCCATAGACTCATTTGCCATTCGCGCTTGCTGTTTCATATATCAATGGTAACGCTTTTGGAATTACAATTATAGTGGTTTACTTGGAATAAGTATGGATTATGACCTGATCTTGTCACTAATACTCACGTCCTCCTGTCCCTGCTTGGAGAAGAAAAGAAAACATCGTCATAGACGCACACACATCCCACGTCCCACTCTCCCCACCCCATCGCCTCCGATCACCGATCATGTCTCTCTCCCTAACTCCCGAGTCCCCTGATCCCATATCTCTCCCGCCGCCAGTTGTGCTCGACGTCCCGCCCCCACGCACGACACCTTGCGATCCGCCCGTGGAGAGAGAGAGAGAGAGAGAGAGAGAGAGAGAGAGAGAGATAGAGAGAGAGAGAGAGAGAGAAGGAGAGCAGCAGCGGTGTTGGGGCCCTTTCGCCCGCAGAGAGAGGGGGGGAGGGAGGAGGAGCAGGAGCATAGTGGCGGTGTTGGGGGCCTTTCGCCCGTAGTGAGAGAGGGGGGAGGGAGGAGGCGGAGTACAGCGGCGGTGCTGGCCGATCTCGTTCCACTGGATCCGAATCCTTAGGAAAAGCGGACGCGACCACCGTCGATGTATGTAGTTCAGCGCCCCTGTCCTCCACTCTCCTCAATTTCCCCGACAAAACGGAGGTCGGTAGGGATGACATGGAGAGGGACTTCTCTAGCAGGCTCCGCCTCGCAACCTCTACCTACCCAGCAGCCTAGCATCCCCACCATCATGGGTAGAGCCTCCTCCGATGGACACCGACTAGGGATGAGGTGAGGCCAAGGAAGAACACATCGGGGTGGACGGAGAGGTAAATGGTTTACTACTGCCTATGATTTTCGTGTGGAAATCAGTGTCTATAGTTTCTTTAGTCCATGGGATTGGTGAGTGTGTTTTGCTCAGTGCATTATCTTGAGGAGTTAGTTACTTTGGGCAAATAGGGAAAGCATCGGACTTAAATCTTTTACTGATGCGTCAATGAAAATCGGAGAAATAGAGTAGCTAGGTCATGTTTGTGCTCCATGCGATTTTTGACTGAGTTTTGTTTAGAACCTTGACTTGATGAAACCGTGTATGCTTTAGTTGCATTGGGCCATAATGACAGCATCTGTGCCGTGACAAAACTCCTTTGGCTGTCGGAGGAAATTTCAATAAATATGGTCATAGGTGGTACTGTAATAGATGATTCCAGTGATTAGTGCCTTGTTCTTGATTAGAAGGTATTATCTTAATATTCAACATCTCCCGTTTAGTATTATGGTTCAGTACATGATTACTTACAATAGCTTTACAGGGGACTACCAGTCCCTAGACCTTTGTTTCTTAAAAGTTATGTGCAATTCTTTTGTACCAATATTTTGTATAGATAATTTCCTATAAATCAGTAAATTGTTTCATTTTGATTCAAATTGTTTCATATTGACCTGTTACCATATTAAGCAATCATCCATACTGGTCGTGCATTTTCTACATGAGAAGATCGTGATTATGAGTGCTCCATGGTAATGCTAATTGTGTAGACATGAAGGATTGTTTGGCTGTTCGTGGCAGTCGTCGCCAGCTGGTTGATCGTCCTCACAGCTGGTGTCCATCGAGGTCGTTGACTCCTCCATCTTACTTTGTTGCTCCCGCTGGTCCGATCGGCCTCACAACATGTATCATATTGCAGTTTAGAAACATAACTCATAAGGTACTCCGTGAACATTGGTCCACCTTTATTTTTCTGCTAAATTGTTCTGGATCACATAATGCACACCAAGAGCACTCAGGCGAGTTATTGTTGTGTGCCATCTTCACCTACTTGTTATTGTTTCCATACTGACCATGCATGCCAGAGTCTCGATCCACAAAGTTTTAGTTTGATTGTGCAATTAAATGTGTTTGATCTTGGATGTCATTTCTATATACTTCATAATGTTTAGTAAGTTTGAATAATATAGAACCCGATCACATCTAATTTGTCTTAGCATGTTGCTTTACTCATAAGACCATCTCTCCTTCCTAATGAGCTAATGGTGAAAAGGGAGAATCTTTTTTTGAAATAAAGCATTATTCAGGGTAGAGAATGTACGGAGGTGCATCCTTTTGAGTTGGAGAATATTTACAATTCACCCACTTGTAGGTATGGCCTTGACCTAGAAGTGGAAAGGGTTTGATGCCCTCGCCAGCAGAGATGGTTGCGACGGTGTGCCTGAGTGTACGCATCGCCATCCTGGTGGATGAGAAGAAGGCGTACACGGCAGTAGCATTGGTCGTGAATTTTTATGAAGGGGGACAAGAAATTTGATGCTTGGATGAAATTTCTATATCATTCATAATGTTTAGTAAGTTCCAATAATATGGAATCTGTTCACATCTAATTTGTTGTAGCATGTTGATTTACTCATAAGATTATCTCTCCTTCTGAAAGAGCAAATGGTGAATAGGGAGACTCTTATGTGAAATTAAGCATTATTCAAGGTAGATAATGCACAGAGGTGCATCCTTTGAGTTGGAGAATATTCACAATTCACCCTCTTGCAGCTATGGAAATGACCTAGCAATGAAAAACGCTTGATGCCCTTGCTAGCAAAGGTGGTTGAGATGGCGAGCCCGAGTGTACGCATCACCATCCTGGTGAGTGAGAAGCAGGCGTACAACAGCACGACGATAATGCACTCAGAACAAGCATCGGTTATGTAAATTGTTCATCAACATGGTTTTGCAAGTCGTTGAATCATGTTCCGTCACCTCTGCCTACTGTCACTCTTAAGGAAAGAGGACCTTTTCTAAATGTATTCCAGTATTGTTGAGCCTCTTCTATTTTTTTACTTTTGGCATGAACAAGGATTCATTTTAAATACTATTACGTAAGTACATGTTTGTAGTTAGCTTGGAGCCATAGACTCATTTGCCATTCGCGCTTGCCGTTTCATATATCAATGGTAAAGCTTTTGGAATTACAATTATAGTGGTTTACTTGGAATAAGTATGGATTATGACTTGATCTTGTCACTAATACTATTAATTAGTTATACATGTTTTTCTCATTCTAGAGTGTAATGCCATGGACGTCTCATGTGATTTCAGTCTTTCAAGTGTGCAAATGGTTAGAGCATTTGTCTTTTATATATATATATATATATATATATATATATATATATATATACATGCCAGATATCAAAATGAGCATGAAGGATATAGGTGCTACTCAGAAAATGCCGAGAAATATGAGTTTGTCTTCTTTTTTGCACGAAGAAATATGAGTTTGTCAGAGCAACTATTTAGTTGGAAGAAAACATAGATTGAAGATGGACATATCAGATGTGCTTGCTTGATAGGTCGCTTATTTAGTTATGCAGATGTAGTGTTGCTTCCTTTGATGGGGATAATGTGTTCTCTTTTTTGATGTTTGCTTACTTGCTTCTTGCTTGTCTGTCAGGCTATGTTGGTAGATGTTAGAGAGAAATTTTTCTTCGAACAAGACTAGCGATGAAGCATCAGGGTAATGATATCTATTGCATCACGACATTTGAGATAATTTGATTTAATTATAATATGTCAAGCTTCCGAAAGTTCACTATGTATGCTTGTTTGGTTATTTGATATTTGTGGCAATGGAGTAATAAGCAACGCATGACACATAAATTCTTGATTTATTCTGCGTGAGACATCCTTGTGGAGTACAAGACATTCTATAACTATGTGGACAACCGAAGATCTCTATGCCTATATTTATTGTTTTGTGGCATTGTCCGCCCATTTTTCTCTTGGTGTCCAGTATCCCTCAAGTTGTACGAGATTTGATTAATACATGGGGATACTTTTTTCACTCATGGTGATAAGTATTTATATTTGGAACTCAAGTTTGAGCAACATGTATTTGGTTTGGTAGTACATTGTAGGAAAGAAGGTATCATACTATTTTGTGGAATAAGCGCTTTAAGCAGGAGGGTTTACTAGGGCCACAAGAAGGCTTATCATGGGTTCGTCGATAACAACGAAACAACTAGCAAGGTTGGATCAACATTGGCGGTGAATAACGATGGTGAGAGACGTGTAAATTTATGTTCCATGGCAACGCATGGGCACTCAGCTAGTATATTGTAGAAGTAGAACAAGCAAAAATTTGATTCATCAACTTATATATGCAATATGAAGTATATATTGTAGAAGTAGAACAATTAGAAATTTGATTCATCAACATATATATGCAATATGAAGTATATATTGTAGAAGTAGAACAAATGTTGCCATGTTGAATTTGTTATGAAATACAGGCCGAAATATATATATCCGTCGCTATCCTTTGAAATAATACTGACTTAGGAACTACATACTGAAATATATATTTGTTGCTATCTAGCTGAAGGTTATATAATGTTTTGAGTTGTAGCACTTTAGATTCCATGGTTCCAGCTTCTTTGTGTAAGATCTCCACTTCCTCGCTGTCATCTGTTTCAGTTGCAGCAATCAATTCTGCTCTAGTAGCACAGGAGTCCAGACGGATCCTTTTGTAACTTGCCATGGTTGACTCTTATTCTCTGAGCACAATAAGCCCTTCGCAATCCTTTATCTTGTCAGTGGTTGCTACGATATCCTTTTCTATAACCTCCAGATCACTACAAACTTTCTCCAACGTCTTATATTAAGTTACGGACGGACTAATTGCCAACATAGTTCAGGTTTGCCCTTACAATATCTTTTCTATCAGAATTTTTGGTTTTAGTTCACATGTCATCTGTTAGAGCAAAAAACATGAGGTTATTCAGGTTGAGTCCCACACAAGTTGCTTGATTTTAGGTTCTAATTATGGGCCTGGACAAATTCAAAACATATAGCTTGCTTAGAGGAATCCCACATGGATGATGTAACACAGGTATGCGCATTTTATAGAGTTTTACATCTGCATGTGGTTTTACAGTGGAAATTAGTGTTATCACATACATTTCTTTTGTTAACTTTTTTGCTGGCGTTACTGTCTAAAATATTTATACTTTTGTATTGACTTCATTTTAGCGAGATGATATTTATTCAGTACAGGTTCTAGATTGGGTGGTTACCAGTTATTGTTGTGCTGATTTATCACTCTTTGTTGGACACGTTCGATTTGCACCAAACCAGCAAAGTAAACTCATTTCTACAGCAGTGGAAGGATTAATGTGTGTCTTCAACACATATGGTGATAGCCACCACAATGGCGGGCAGCACGCCGATCAACACTGAGTCATTGACCATAACCAAGGTGGGCGAGAAGAAGAGCTACACCGTGAGGGAAGCCGTCGGCATGAACGGATTCGGATAAGGCTGGCTCGTCTGATCTAGTCACACCACGTGGTAGCCAGCCCGACCCTGGCGATGTGGACCAGACTGTTGTTTTGAACCAGTATCATGTATGCTATCGCTCATGTAACTTCTAAGACTGCTCCCTGCCGGTTGATACACACTTGTTAATATCTATGATGTCAGAGCTTTTGTTTATTGTTCCAATTAGAAACTTGTAGTGTTGTATTTTTAGTCTCATGCAAAGTAGAAATAGGAAAGTGAAAGGGGCTTGTCCTACCTGGCACCGCCGAGATTCCTTTCAGGTGGCGCGCCATGGGCGTGCCCCAACCACTAGTTATATGCAATGAGCGTAGAATAGTATATTCAAGGACCTCCTATATGACGTTCATTGCGTCATAGTATGTCGCCGCACAAGGTGCCATTATGGGCCTTTGGCTCAGTTGGCCTGTTGTCGTTGTTTATGTACCAAGAATTGTTTTCTTTTGGGTCTAAATTTTCCCTTGATTTTCTTGGTTTACTTCATTTTTTGTTTTTTTACATAGAACAGGAAGAATTTTTAGGAAAAGTGTGTGAACATTCTTTAATTAGATGCAAATTTTACACACAGTTATGTACAAATTATTTAAAATATGTGGGAACATTTTCTAATACTATGCTAGCTTTTTTCAAAATTTTAAAAACCAAATAAATTTCGTGAACATTTTTTTGGAAAAGTCTGAATATTGTTTGAAACATGTGAACATTTTTGCAGCAAAACTAAGAATTACTTAAAATTGGTGAATATTTTTTTTCCTGGAAAACCTTCTGATCTATTCACCATCTGTTAAGGCATTACAAAGAACAATACAAGTAAAAATTACATCCAAATCCAGTAGAAGTCAAAATTACATTAAAATCCGCAGACCACCCAACGACAACTACAAGCAATGGAGTGAGCCGAAGGCGTGCCACCTTCATTGCCCCTCCTTCACATGTTTCTAATAAAATAGGAAAATCGGGATATTCCTCTTCCTTAATGGCAATTCCCTTAATAGCCTATTTGGTAACCATTGGGCATATGAATGAAATTTGTATCAAAGAGTTTGTATAGGGATTTGGCATGGGAAGTAAATTTGTATTCCCATTCTCTTGTTTTTAATAAGATGAGAATTAGACTGGAATGGAGTTATGCAACAAATTAACATGGTATTCCATGGAAAAAATCGGTGGGAATTCGCTCTCCCAACTTCCATTCCCCTTCCCAGTTAAATTTTCATTCCCTCTAATCAATCAGAGGGGTTTTAATCTCCTCACCCATCAACTTTCATTCCCCATCTCTAAGTCCCACAGACCAACACGCTCTAAAAATATATATTCTTAATCACAAAACTACTAAGCTCGTGTTGGTCGCTGGAGCTATATCTCGCTTATAGCGAGATGGTAGCTGCCCTCGTCTGAAGCGCGGCACAACCAGGCAAGCCATCACTGTAGCAAACAGTTCATTTTCTCTCTGTGTATTTTTGGTTCGATTTTTCACCATTTTGGGCAGTTTTGTCTATGTTGTTTTGTTTGTCCGGTTTTTCACTGTTTGGGTCATGTTTCTTCTTGATTTTTTGCTTGTTTTCTTCTTTTTTTCTTATGGTTTTCTTTTTCTTTTTTTATTTATTACCTGTTTTCTTCCTTTTTTTTCTTCTTCGTCATACCTTGTTTTTGTTGTTTTCACCGGTTTTCTTTGGTTTTTTATTTATATGTCTTGGTTTTCCTTGTTTGTTTCTTGTTTTTTTGTTTTTCTTCACCCTTCTTTTGGTTTATTTGTTGGTTTTCACTAGTTTATTCTTGTAAGCTTTTCTTTCTTTCTTGTTTCTCATCAATTTCCATCATTTTTCTTTATTTCTTTCTCGCTTTTCTTTGTTTCCAAACATAGGATGTACATTTTTTTCTTAAATATAAGTTTTGAACACTTTTTGAATATATGGTCAATATTTTTCAAATTCATGGTGGACATTTTTTTGATGGGTACAAACATTTGTTCACACATAATCTACATTTTTCCTATACATCAGGAACATTTTTATATACGTGTTTACATTTTTTAAATACATAATTGTTTTTACAAAATATTTTCTGGTGTCTACTTTAATACAATGTACGATGTACATTTTCCGTATACATTAAGAACACTCTTTTGTACATGTTATCAATATTTAAATACATGATAAACATTTTTTCATACACATTGTGTATCTTCTGTATACATGTTTTGTACTCCGCAAAAAAGTATACATTTTTCATATACATGAGAAACAGGTTTTACATAGATTTAACAATTTTCAAATGATTGATTAATTTTTTTAAATACAGGATCAACATTTTTTCATATAAATTGTATATTTTTTGTATTCATTTTTCATATACATGAGAAATATTATTTTCTACATAGATTTAGAATTTTTCAAATACTTGATTAATATTTTTTAAATGCTTGATTAACAGTTTCTGAATACATGATTACCCTTTTCATACACAATGTATACTTTTTCGTATACATGAGAAACATTTTTCCTATAGACATTAACATTTTTTAATTTCTTTTGTACAGTGTTTTTTCTATTATAATTATTTAGAATACCTGAAAATACAAACAAAGTAAAAATAGAAAGCAGAAAAGAAAATAAAAAAGAGAAAAAAAATGAAGTTGTGGCCTGTGCCTCGCGCGCTGGGGCAACCCAGTTTTGCACTCGTCTTGAGGCGAGGCTGCCCTACATCTCGCAATAAGTGAGATATCAGTGTGCCCTGTGTTGGTGGCTAGTGGCACTTCCTTTCACTCGGGGGTTCATGGCTCTGTTTCCTTGAAAATCTTGTCAGAAAAAACCCATATGCTTTCCATCAGCTCCATCAAATGACGGGGTTTGTCTCAAAAAAAAAAATCAAATGACGGGGTTCCTATACGGCGCGTAGCGCGCCGGGAGCGACCTAGCGCGTACCCCCCACCCCCCTGCTCGCTGTTGTTAACATTGGACGGCCCATTTCGGAGTTTCACCCCCAACCAGTTTTGGGAGGGTTCTAGAACCTTCCCTGAACCAGGGTTTTCGTTTTTTTTTTCATTTTTCATTTTCTTTTTCTGTTTTATTTTCGTTTTTTCTTTGCTTATATGTTTTCATTTTTACTCTTTTTTTTTTCAAATTCCGAAAATCTATTGATTTATGATTTATTTTTTAAGTCGTTAATATTTTTTTTGATTGGTGAACATTTTTTCAAAACCGTGGTTTTATTTTTACTAATTCGTGTACATTCTCCAAAATCATGAACATTTTTTTGTAACCGTGAACACTTTTTATAACTCACGAACATTGTTTTTGAAATTGTGAACATTTTCTTAAACTTTTGAGCATTTTTTAGAAACTTGTGAACATTGTCTTAACTCATGAACATTTTTTTGAATTCATGAATTTTTTTCTAAATAATGAAAAATTTAAAATTATAGACTAAATTTCAAAATCATGTAATTTTTTTCCAAATTTGTGAACATTTTTTGAATGAGTGAACATTTTTTTGAATCATGAACAATTTTTTTCAAATTCGTGGACATTTTTCAAATTAGCGAACATATTTTTGAATTGTGAACATTTCTTTTCAAATTTGTGAACGTTTTTCGAATTAGAGGACATTTTCTTGAATCACGGACATTTTTTTTCAAATTGACGAATATTTTTCGAATATTTTTTGAATCGTGAACATTTTTATCAATTCGTGAATATTTTTTCAATTAGCAAACTTTTTTTGAATCGTGAACATTTTTTTCAAATTCACAAACATTTTTTGAATTAGTAAACATTTTTTTTTCAAATTCGTGAACATTTTTCAAATTAGCGAGCATTTTTTTGAATAATGAATATTTTTTTCAAATCCACAAACCCTTTTTGAATTAACAAACATTTTTTCAAATCATGATTTTTTTAAATCATGAACATTTTTTGTGTTTGTGGACATCTTTTACAAATTCATGAATAGTTTTTGAATTCCTCAGCATTTTTCTCTAATCATGAATACGTTTCGAAATCGTGATTGTTTTATTTAAATTAGCAGCTTTTTCTGAAATTTTAGAACTTTTTGATATCCCGAATTACTGAAAAAAGGAAAAAAACAAGGCAGCGTCCCGACCCGCACATGGACCGGCCTAGCAGTGCGCGAAGGGGGAGCGGGGGGTGCGCCCTCGCTTCTTCCGCAGCGCGTAGGTCGCCATATAGGCGCTCCCATCAAATGATTAGTCAACCAGTTCGGTGTATCAAACGAATTGCAAGTACATTTGGGGATGGACTAACTAACTAATTATTCGAGCGGTCGCGGGGCGCTGCGGAGCTGTAGCTGCCCACTTGGCCCGCCTTCTCCAGAAGAGGAGTTGCCGCCCCGGTCCAGCCGCTACCGGTGGAGAGCAATGTGGAGTGCCAGCTCCTCCTTGTCGGGTGCCGACGAGCTATCGGACTCCACGACGAGCTTCTCCCGATCCATGATGTCGGAGTAGCTATCGGCCATGGCGGGCTGGGAACGATTTGTGGGCAGAGGGGAATTGGATGCGACGGAGGAGGCATGGAGAGGTCGAGTGACTGAGTTTGACTAGGATTTGCTCGTCGTTTGTCGGATACTGGGAGGGGGGGGGGTCAGCATGGGCCATAGTGGGTCGGACTAACGTGGCGGACATGTCCGGGCTTCTTTATATCCGCCCTAAATTTGGGCTAAATATGAGTGATGTCGGACAACCCGAATGTTAGCGGCCTGTTTGAGAAGCCCGGATAAGCTGTTTTTTTTTTACAAGATAGAAATGGTTTGAGATGCCCGGGTATAGATGCTCTAATGCGAAAAGGAGGGAGGTGCGTTGAATAATATATCAATGTCAAACATGGTTGATGAATACAGATTTACGATACTACCCCGGCCTGTGTAAAGTAGCAGTTAACCACGAGCAAGCGACAGAACTGAGGTGTCAGGAGCATGTACTTTGGCTAGTGGGGGTGTATGGTCTGCTTTCAAATTAAAAAGGAAGAGGTATGACTTCCCAACCGCGCCTGACCGGCTTAATGGCGTAGCTAATGTGGCTGTCCTTGGAGCAAGATGCAGCTTTTTCACGTGCAGCAACCATCTTCCTTGATGAGAATTGACATTGCTCAATTAACAGGTCAAGGGATCAGAAATATCTCGTTAAGCTCATTCGACGAAACCGACGTTGGATCATTCATGGCAATCCTGACTGCTCGCCGGACGTTATCTGCTACGTTGTGGTGGTGTTCCTGCTGCCGGCGTGGTGCTGGGTTTCCTTGCAGAGTTGCGGGGGGGGGGGGGGGGGGGGGGGGGGGGGGGGGGGGCGGCTGTCCTAGGAACAGTGCTGATGCGTTGGCCACGACGATGACAACGGGTGAACAGTTGGGCTACGGCAAGGTTTAATAGTTGTCTCTCTAGCGTGGGGCTTTGCTGTTTTCGTTTACGTACTGCTCATCGTGTAGATGTGGAGTCTGAGTTGCTACGTCGAGGAACCGGGTGTCGACGAGGACGAGTGAAGGTGGCAAGCTGTGATGGACCAGCTCCGACAGTACCTTGTGCATCTCTCTAACGAAGATCGCCGTCAAAATCGGTGATGTCTATTCGCTAGCGCGTACTGTTGGTTGTTGCGAGGTCCGCCGGTGTGGCTGAGGTACCATCGCTCATGTCCCACGACGGTTGGTACTAGGAGTGTTGTAACTCCATTTTCACCAATCTTTTTCACATTAATAATCCAAATGGGAGAAAAAAGAGTTGTCTGATTTCAAAAAGAGAAGTTTTTTTTATAGGATTAGCACATGCCGTGCCCGATCCACTTTTCCTGGGCAGACCTTCGTGTGCGCCCTGCCTTCGCCGCCGCCGGTCGGCACCGCCGGGCTTGCCTGGGCGGCCGACGGCGGCCGCGGCGGCGGCGCTCTGTTCCCATGGCGTTTTGATGATGTGTGTGAGGTGACCAGATGCTCTGAAGGCGGACATTGCAGCGGCAACACCAGTTCATGCTTGGACGGCTGCCTCGGATTTCCCTGACGACGTCGAGTTCAACGAGATGTGGGTGCACCAAGCAACCAAGTCAATCCGTAGCAGCCATGGGCCATCGACCATGCCGCCGGCGGGAAGGCAGCGGTCATGATGGTCTTCTCTCGGGCTTTGGCGCAAAGCTGAGTGGCCTCTGATTCTGGCATCTGCGGGACGACGGTGGCTGGTGGGGTATTGCGGTTTCGACCATCGATCTAGCGAAAACAATATTGTTCGTCTGGATCAGTCAGATCTGCAGTCGGCGGCAAGAAGCTGTTGTTGATTATGGCCTGGAGGGTCGCGTTATTTCGGCGTTGGATCGTTCCCGGTCATGCTGCTACAGGCGAGGACAGTGAATTTAGTGGCGTCATATGGTGGTGGCGTCTGATGCAGATCAACCATCAGCTGCCACTTGCGAGGATGATGCGGCACCGCTGGAGAATCTCAGGATTTTGGTGGTGCTGATGTCCTTTCCCGTTAAAGACTTCGTCGTGGTGAGCGGCTCTTGCGCGCATGCTATTGCAGGGATTGCGGAAAGTGAAGGAGACAACAAAGGATGACTTTGATTGGGTAGTACTTCTCGAGTACTCGATCTCGAGCTCCGGGGTGAAAACCCTAGGTTCGACCCTAGTTGGTTGTACCTGATAATGACGACGTTCTTTGTGTCGTTACCCTGATGAAGGCATTGTTTGGAGTTTGCTCGGACTTGATCTTTAGGGTGAAAACCCATTGCCTGACCTTTGGTGGTTGGACCTGGCGATGGCGTCGCTTGTGCGTCGTTCCCTTCCTGGAGGCGTCGCTTTTGAAGAACATTTCTCATATTCCTTGTGTTGTCAAGAGATGGTGGGTGCCGATGATCACCACCGTATATTGTCAATTCGCTCCGGGAATTTTTCTTTTTATTACTCCGTTTGGCATAGCTTCAGTCTTGTATGACTTTGCTTCACGCGGGCCTGATCTTTTGTGTGTGTTAATGTTTACTGTATGCATCCTAACTATGCAGAAACTGGATGTATACTCATTATGATTGTATACCTCGATGCTACATTTTGAATCAATAGAAACATCTTTTATCGAAAAGATTACTTCTGATTACCATCGTTCAGCAGAGTACTACGGACTTCATCCGGGACGTCAGCGATCAGCAGCATATCCTCGTGTGTCTTTGCTCTGGCCGCTAACAAAAAGAGAAGTTTTGCCCAGTTTCAAAAGGAAAAGAGAGAAGTTTATGTTAGAAGGGAGAGAGAGAATTGGTGGAATTGTTCGTTTATTGCTTGAGCCTCGTGGGCATATATATATAGGAGTATAATGACTAATTTAGAGTACAAGACAAGGCAGGAACAAATCCTAATCTATCTTATACTTCCTAATATACATTATACTCAACATCCCCCCACAGTCACAATGGCAGCGACGCAGGCGGTAATACTGGAGAAGAATCCGAAGGCAAGCCGACGGACACCCCCCACAGTCGTAACGGTCGACGCGTCGCGGAGTCGTGGCTGGAGTGGAAACCGACGAGGTTGCTCAAGCAGGCGGTAGCCCTTTGTGCCGTTTGTCAATGTAGCCGAGAGCGTGGGTGGTGGAGCCATGGTCGAGGTAGCCGTGCGAAGAATGTCGTGGTCGATGTCGAGTCGGGGTAGCCGGTGTCGAGGAAGTCGCCGTGGAGCCGCGGGCGCAAGGGGGCGCCGAGTTAGCATGGGCGCAGTGGTGTCGAAGTAGTGGTGCGCCGGTAAGGAGATGTTGTTGACGACGCGTCGCGGGAGGTTTGCCAAACCCGGGGACACATCATAGACGAAGGCACGCACCGGTGTTGTCAGCACCGGGCATGCGTAGACGGACAAAGACAAAGCTGACGAAGCGCCGCACCAGGCTTGCCAGGTCCGGGGACACGTCGTGGACGAAGGCACGCATCGGTGTTGCCAGCACCGGGCATGCGTAGGCTGGGACCTGCACGAGCTGTACGCCATGTCGAAGAAGTTGGAGAGGCTAGCAGAGAAGGACTCGACGACGGTTGCGGCGCCAATCGGCGTGAGACCAATGTCGCCCGTGGTTGTTGGAGTAGATGAAGCGGTCCGGGTAGATGACGGCGACGCTGGCGATGGGCTGGTGCTGGACGAAGATGAAGGGGGTGGACGGGCGGCTGTGACGGCTAAGGGGGTAGCGGCGGCGGCAGCTGAAGAAGAGCGGTGGCGGCGGCCTGACGGCGGCGGCGGCTAGGTTAGAAGCGCGGCGGCGATGATCGAAGTAGGCGAAGAACCCTGACAGTGTGATAAAGATCGACACGGACGGTGGCGTTCCCGCGTCAAGGAAGATGGCGCGACGCATACCACGGGAGGGCGACGCGCGGTGACGGCGGAGTGGACCGCGGGCCGCGGCGCTACGGCCCGAAGGTGCGACGCATCGGCGGCGGGCAGGTCAGGGCGACAGCGAAAGACCTCGGGGCAGTCGCAGGGACCGCGGGCCGCGGCGCTACAACCTGAAGGGGCGACGCAGCGGCGGAACGCGGGTCTGTGCAACCGCGGTGACGGCCTTGGGACAGCGGCATGGACCGCGTGCCACGCTCGTTACGGCCCGACGGGGCGACGCAGCGGCGGCGCGAGGGTCGGTGCAGCTAGGGGGACGGCCTGGAGCGGACGACCCCTGGGCGGCGGTGGATCGCGGGCCGCGACACTACGGCCTGAAGGGGCGACGCCGTGGTGACGCAGGTCGGTGCAGCCGGGAGAAGAACCACGGGGCGGCGGCGCTACGGCCTGAAGGGGTGACGCAGCGGCAGCCCGTTGCTCGATCTGTAGAGGGGCGCGCTGAACTCGGAACAGTCTTCACGGGGCTTGCGGAGGCGCGTGCAACCGACGTGCCAGGAGACGAGATGGATCGCGGCGGTGGGTGGGTGATCAATCCAATCGCGCGCGAGGTCGGGGACGCCGCTCGGTGGAGATAGTGGTGGCGACGGAGTCCAAGATGAAACCGGCGACGGCGGGCGGCCGGACGGCTATGATTGGCCACCGCATGGCGCGAGGCCACCGGGTCGGGGTGATGCAGGAGTCCCGGTCGGAGCAGGGCGGTGACAGCGGCGTAGATCGACGGGTGGACCGACGCGTGAGCGGCGGCGGTGAAGGATATCCGCATAACGCGAGGCCGCCGGGTCGGGGCGACCGGCGGGACGACGCGCGAACGACGCACGAGGCCGCCTGATCGGGGCGACCGACGAGCAGACGCGTGGACGACGTGCGAAGCCGTCGGGTCGCTGAAGAAGCCGGCCGATCGCGTCAGTGTTGGAGTAAAGGCGCACGAGATCGACGGCGGCGGTGGACGATGCAAACCGGATCATATAAACCGGAAAACCAAAAAATAGATGTCGATCAAAGCGACCGACGAAAGAAAGAAAACCCGAATTAAGGATAAAAAAAAGACTCTCTAGGGAAGCCGGCCAACACGGTCGGCGGACGAACCCTAGACATGGGCGGCGTGGCCCCCGGCGGCGGTCATGTAAGCCGACCACCCTAGGGGTGGCGTGCAGGTGCGGAAGCGGCGGCGGCTAGGATTTAGAATCGACTTGCGATAGATACAGAAGGAAGAGAAAGAATTGATGGAATTGTTCATTTATTGCTTGAGTCTTGTGGGCATGTATATAAAAATACAATGACCAATTTAAAATATAAAACAAAACAAAAATAAATTCTAGTTCATCCTATACTTTCTAATATACATTATACTCAACAGTTTCGAAAGCATTTACAATAAGACCAAATCCGACACCCATACGTCTATGGGCGCGTTCATCAACAGCACACGTCGGTCCCTCATATGGCTGTCGCACATTCACATATCTTAAATACAGAGTCTCAAATTCATGTAATTCATGCATATTAATTATACAATATAAATTATCCGAATACAACAATTCAAAACAAAGTAAATAAAATTATAGTTCAACAATCCGGATATGTCAAAATAAAATAAATGTTTGATCGTTACGGATGCCTCGCTTGCTGACCGAATCACTCACCCAAAGTCATCCATGTCGTCTGCTTCAAGGCCATCCTTGCATCCTGCTCCGCCTGCATCCTTACCGCATGCTCCGTCGCTACCGCTGCCGTCCTCGCGCCTTGTACTCCCTACGCTCATTGATCTTTTTTTTCCTCTTCACAAGTCACTTTTTTGCATGATCATCTAAGAAGGTTTCATTCGCCAACATGATCTTCGTATCCTCCGCTTTCCGTGCAAAATTTGCAACCACTCCTTCTCAAGCTCAATCTCTTCAATTGTCTTTACCTTCTCGAGCCCCCATTTGAGCACTGCCTCTTGCTTCTCCAACTCAATCTTCTCACTCTCAGTTTTCAGCTTCTTCTCCGCCCGCTTCCAGTCCCAATCCATTCTCTCCTTTTGCACACCCAACATGAATTTGCACCTCTCCTCTTTCTTGTTCTCCCTCGCCGAAAAAATGCTCGTCCATGTGAAGGACATTTTTGTAGCCGCAGTGTCACGGGAGACCCCTGCCTTCTCCCACTTGTTTCTCATACTTGCTGGTTATTCTTTGACACAGTGGCTCTTCCATTCTCAACAACAATATATATCGTGGCGGTCAGGGACGGGCTGGACGACATGTAGAGCGGCAGATCGGAACCGGTGATGAGGATGGGGAGTAAGGGTGACTGACGGCGAGGGCTCGGACAAGGGAAAAGTAGAAGAAAGGCGGAAGGAGGAGGAAGGCTTTGGTGGATTTGGTGCAATTTGAGGTGGGGCAAGGCAGTCGGTCCGACGTGACGGACGCGCGCAGACACCTCTATATCCGCTCCATATTTGAACTGAATATAATGAGTGCCGGTCAGTCCGAGCGTTTGAGCCTCGTTAAAGTCGAATTTTCCAACCTGTCAACAACAAGGCCAACGACCAGTCAACGACAAGGTCGTCCATCAGGGCGTTTAAGGCTCATTTGGAGGGCCCTGCTGTAGATGCTCTTATATTACCGTACTCCAGAAGTTCAACTTTACGAAGAGAGCGCACCAAGCTCGTGAATAAATTTCTGCTGCTCCATAGACATGTTCGTCGATGTTAACTGTGCACCTTTCTTTCTTCAGTTAGTTGAGCGTGCCGCGTTACAAATAAATTAGTAAGAAGTTCGTATCAAATAACATGCTCGGTTGAGTGTAAGAAACAAGCACGTAAGTACGTCCTGGACACGGAACAATAATTGTTAAGAGCAATTTTAATAGGGCGATCTATTTCGTCCACGGCCATCCGTTTGGGTTGGTATGGACAGAAAATGCGGTCCAACGCGTCGACCTAAATGGACGCGCGTCCGTTTTTCGTCCGCGCGTGACCCATTCTTGACCCATTTTTGAGCCTGATTTGCGTCGGCGCGGACATGTGACGAACGCGCGCGCTCGCCTACTCCTGTCCCCGAGCTCGCTGGTCTATGACACATTGGCCTCCCCTCACCCCATCCCCCTTCGGCCAACAAACAACCCTCGCCTTGCCTCCTCCGTCACTGACGCCGCCTCCCATTTTTGTCGGCGACTCTTCCAGTTGCCGCTGCCTCCACATCGGTCCAGCAACGTCGCCCCTGCCCCCTCCTCCCCCGCCGCCGTTTTGCCGCCGGGGAGCAAACTGGTTCCCGCCGCCGCTTTCCCCATCACACAGCCACCCGCGACCAAGAAGACGCCTCGCCGCCCCGCCACATCCGACCGGCACGCTCGTCGGACGCCGTCACACTCGTCGGACACCGGCAGGGCAGCTAGCTGGTCTGTGGGCGCCGCGTCTCCCCTCGCCGGCCGTCTCCTTCTTCGACGCCCGCAAGTTGTTCGACAGTTTGCCAAGGTACGAAAATGGACTCCGCCGACGAGTTCTTTTCCACAATTTGAGGAGCGGCAACATTTGAGCAGTTCACTCAGTTTCATGAAGACATGCGTGATTGGGAAATTCACGTGCAACTGCAAAATAATTTGGTTGAGCATATGTGAACTCATGTTGTCAACCAATAAATGTATCTTCTTTTATTAGTTTGCAAAACTATGTGAAACATTTTTATTTGTATTTGGCTTGTAAAATTATACTCTTTATTTGGGCGGCTAAACTGTTTTGCTTGTTACATTTTCATTTCACAATATATTTGAATGCAAATCAATGTAAAATTGGACGGCCAGCCGGCCACGCCTGCACATATGGGTCGACGCGTTGGGCGCGCTGCTGACCCATATGAAAAACAGGGCGGACGCCGCGCGGGCGCCGTCCCAAACGGACAAAAAGTGGACGAAATCGCCGTCCGTTTGGGTTGGCCCGTTGAAGTTGCTCTAAGTTGACAATTAATTGGTACTCCTTCGTTCGGAATTACTCGTCTAAGAAATAAATGTATTTAGATGTATTTTAATTGTAGATACATCGATTTTTATGATAGTAATTTCAAATGAGGGAGTATATTGATATAATTGGTACAGTATACAATGCAACTGTACCTCTTCCTGTTAACTCTGCTGCTAACACTGCAGCACGTACCATCAGGCGACGACACATGAGTGCGGCAGTGTCTATCCCCAAGTCCTGGCAGAGGAGATGATAAAAAAAATCCTGGCAGAGGTACTGTCAAAAACAGACGTCGGGCGACGAGGTGGATCCAAGTACCGCTGTTCTGCCGATGCCATTCCTCGGATTGGTCATGAGGATCGCAGCCCGAGGAATGTTTATGAAAATAGCAATTTGATGAGCAAACAAAAATACATACTTATGCAATCTTGATGACCAAAAAACATCGAATGTTCATAAATGAAGACGAGAGAGAAGGAAGCGACGCACCTTGAGGTGCCGCTGCTGTATTGCTCGAGGCTAAATAACCTGGGGTTACATCACGGCGCAGAGATAGCGCAGTTACAACAAAGCGCGTAGTGCGCAGGGTGGGTTCAGTACATGGATTAGTGCAGCCGCAGTCTGAGCATCAGGTGGACAGATGCATAGCCTAGATCTGAACTCCTTGAAACGTCGGCGTTGGGAGCTCCTTCGTCATGACGTTGGCGAACTGTTATGTGGTAATAACATAGAGGTGCCTAAGTATTCTTTGAATTTATTTACCCCAAAGTGGCAGAAACTTGAATTGTTTATGGAAGTGAAATGTTGCTTTTGACATGGCAATATTATGTCACACATTTGATCCATATGGATTGGAGAGTCGTCACTTCAAATATTAGGGTAGACTATCTCAACAAAGAAAGGGAAGTTTCCTTTGTGGCAATATGAGCTAGGGTTTCAAATTCCAGAAAGCTGGGATTTGAGTTTGGTTGGTCTTGGTTGTGTAGTGATCCAAGTGTAAGCTAGGGCGAGGTGAATCTTGGTTGCAAAGTTTAGAAGAAAAATTTGAAAGATAGTCAAAATTTAATAACAACACAAAAATCAAAAGGCTCTTATTTTTAGGTGTTTCAGCCGAGCGCCATATACAAGGCATTGTCGGTAAGGTCTTTTCTGCGGTTAAAAAAGGAAAATATAATTATTTGTCGAGTGTTGCCCACTCAGAAAATGTGCCATGTGGGAGCAGCTGAGAGCACCTATAGAAGTTTGTCGAGTGCTTCTTTTCAGGACACTTGACAGACTATTTCTCATTTTTTTAAGTAAAATAGAAACTGAAGGAAATATGTCCTAGAGGCAATAATAAAGTTGTTATTTATATTTCCTTATACCATGATAAATGTTTATTATTCATGTTAGAATTGTATTAACCGAAAACTTAGTACATGTGTGAATACATAGACAAACAGAATGTCACTAGTATGCCTCTACTTGATTAGCTCGTTAATCAAAGATGGTTAAGTTTCCTAGCCATAGACATGAGTTGTCATTTGATGAACGAGATCACATCATTAGAGAATGATGTGATGGACAAGACCCCATCTGTTAGCTTAGCATAATGATCGTTTAGTTTTATTGCTATTGCTTTCTTCATGACTTATACATGTTCCTCGGGCTATGAGATTATGCAACTCCCGAATACTGGAGGAACACCTTGTGTGATATCAAACGTCACAACGTGACTGGGTGATTATAAAGATGCTCTACAGGTGTCTCCGATGGTGTTTTTTGAATTGACATAGATCGAGATTAGGATTTGTCACTCCGTGTATCGGAGAGGTATCTCTAGGCCCTCTCGGTAATGCACATCACTATAAGCCTTGCAAGCAATGTGACTAATGACAGTTGCAGGATGATGCATTACGGAATGAGTAAAGAGACTTGCCGGTAACGAGATTGAACTAGGTATGATGATACCGACGATCGAATCTCGGAAAAGTAACATACCGATGACAAAGGAAACAACGTATGTTGTTATGCGGTTTGACCGATAAAGATCTTCGTAGAATATGTAGGAGCCAATATGAGCATCCAGGTTCCGCTATTGGTTATTGACCGGAGATGTGTCTCGGTCATGTCTACATAGTTTTTGAACCCGTAGGGTCCGCACGCTTAACGTTCAGCGACGATTTGTATTATGAGTTATGTGATTTGATGTATGGAAGGTTGCTCGGAGTCCCAGATGAGATCACGGACATGACGAGGAGTCTCGAAATGGTCGAGACGTAAAGATTGATATATTGGAAGGCTATATTCGGACATCGAAAAGGTTCCGAGTGATTCAGGTATTTTTCGGAGTACCGGAGAGTTACGGGAATTCGCCGGGGGGTTAATGGGCCTTGATGGGCCATAGTGGAAGAGAGGAGGAGGCGGCCAGATGTGGCACGTGCCCCCCTAGGCCCAATCCGAATTGTGGTAGGGTTTTGGGGGCACCCCCCGCCTTTCCTTCTCTCCCTCTTCCCTTCCTTCCCCCTCCTAGTTGGACTAGGAAAGGGGGGAAACCTACTCCTAGTAGGAGTAGGAATCCCCCCTTGGGGCGCGCCCTAGGAGGCCGGCCCTCCCCCTCCTCCACTCCTTTAAATACGGGAGAGGGGGCACCCCATAGACACATAAGTTGATCTTAGCCGTGTGTCGTGCCCCCCTCCACAGATTTCCACCTCGATCATATTGTCGTAGTGCTTAGGCGAAACCCTGCTTCGGTAACTGCATCATCACTGTCAACACGCCGTCGTGCTGACGAAACTCTCCCTCGGCCTCAGATGGATCTAGAGTTCGAGGGACGTCATCAAGCTGAACGTGTGCATATTGTGGAGGTGTTGTGCGTTCGGTACTTGATCGGTTGGATCGCGAAGACACTCGACTACATCAACCGCGTTACTTAACGCTTCCGCTTTCGGTCTACGAGGGTACATGGACACACTCTCCCCTCTCATTGCTATGCATCTCCTAGATAGATCTTGCGTGATCGTAGGACTTTTTTGAAATACTGCGTTCCCCAACAGTGGCATCCCAGCCAGGTCTATGCGTAGATGTTATATGCACGAGTAGAACACAAAGGAGTTGTGGGCGTGGGTATATACATATTGCTTGTCGTCACTAGTTATTTCTTGATTCAGCGGTATTGTTGGATGAAGCGGCCCGGACCGATATTACATGCCCGCGTTCATGAGACTGGTTCTACCGACGTGCTTTGCACACAGGTGGCTGGCGGGTGTCAGTTTCTCCAACTTTAGTTGAATCGGATTCAATGAACAGGGTTCTTTCTGAAGATCAAAAAGCAATCACTATACCACGTTGTGGTTTTTGATGCGTATGTAAGAACGATTCTTGTTAAGCCCGTAGCAACCACGTAAAACTTGCAACAACAAAGTAGAGGACGTCTAACTTGTTTTTGCAGGGCACGTTGTGATGTGATATGGTCAAGACGTGATTATATAAATTATTGTATGAGATAATCATGTTTTGTAACACAGTTATCGGCAACTGGCAGAAGCCATATGGTTGTCGCTTTATTGTATGAAATGCAATCACCATGTAATTGCTTTACTTTATCACTAAGTGGCAGTGATAGTTGATACGTCTCCGACGTATCTATAATTTTTGACCGTTCCATGTTATTATACTATCTATTTTGGATGTTTATGGGCTTTATTATGCGCTTTTATATTATTCGACTAACCTATTAACCCAGAGCCCAGTGCCAGTTTCTGTTTTTCCCTTGTTTTAGAGTACCGCAGAAAAGGAAAATCAAACGGAGTCCAATTGACCTGAAACTTCACGGAACTTATTTTTGGAATGGAAGCAATCCAGAAGACTTGGGGTGTACGTAAGGGAAGCAACGAGGAAGGCACGAGGCAGGGGGCACGCCCACCCCCTGGACGCGCCCTCCACCCTCGTGGGCACCTCGTGGCCCCCCTGACGTATTTCTTCCTCCTATATATGCCAATATACCCTAAAACCATCGAGGAACACAATAGATCTGGAGTTCCGCCGCCAAAAACCTCCGTAGCCATCGAAAACCAATCTAGACCTGTTCCGGCACCCTTCCGGAGGGGGAATCCCTCTCCGGTGGCCATCTTCATCATCCCGGCGCTCTCCATGATGAGGAGGGAGTAGTTCTCCCGCGGGGTTGAGGGTATGTACCCGTAGCTATGTGTTTGATCTCTCTCTCTCTCTCGTGTTCTTGAGGTGATACGATCTTGATGTATCGCGAGTTTTGCCATTATAGTTGGATCTTATGATGTTTATCCCCCTCTACTCTCTTGTAATGGATTGAGTTTTCCCTTTGAAGTTATCTTATCGGATTGAGTCTTTAAGGATTTGAGAACACTTGATGTATGTCTTGCGTGGGATACCCGTGGTGACAATGGGGTATTCTATTTTTGGTATTTTTATGATAAAAGAAATAAAGATGCAAGTAAAATAAATGGCAATGGAAATAACTAAGCATAGGAAGATTAATATGATGGAAATAGACCCGGGGGCCATAGGTTTCACTAGAGGCTTCTCTCGAGAGCATAAGTATTACGCTGGGTGAACGAATTACTGTTGAGCAATTGACAGAGTTGAGCATAGTTATGAGACTATCTAGGTATGATCATGTATATAGGCATCACGTCCGAGACAAGTAGACTGAGTCCTGCCTGCATCTACTACTATTACTCCACACATCGACCGCTATCCAGCATGCATTTAGAGTATTAAGTTCAAGAGAACAGAGTAACGCTTTAAGCAAGATGACATGATGTAGAGGGATAAACTCATGCAATATGATATAAACCCCATCTTGTTATCCTCGATGGCAACAATACAATATGTGCCTTGCTGCCCCTACTGTCACTGGGAAAGGACACCGCAAGATTGAACCCAAAGCTAAGCACTTCTCCCATTGCAAAAAAGATCAATCTAGTAGGCCAAACCAAACTGATAACTCGAAGAGAGTTGCAAAGATATCAATCTAGTAGGCCAAACCAAACTGATAACTCGAAGAGAGTTGCAAAGATAACCAATCATACATAAAAGAATTCAGAGAAGATTCAAATATTATTCATAGATAAACTTGATCATAAACCCACAATTCTTCAGTCTCAACAAACACACCGCAAAAGAAGATTACATCGAATAGATCTCCACAAGAGAGGGGGAGAACTTTGTATTGAGATCCAAAAAGAGAGAAGAAGCCATCTAGCTAATAACTATGGACCCGTAGGTCTGAAGTAAACTACTCACACTTCATCGGAGAGGCTATGGTGTTGATGTAGAAGCCCTCCGTGATCGATACCCCCTCCGGCGGAGCTCCGGAAAAGGCCCCAAGATGGGATCTCGTGGATACAGAAAGTTACGGCGGTGAAATTAGGGTTTTGGCTCCGTATCTGGTAGTTTGGGGGTACGTAGGTATATATAGGAGGAAGGAGTACGACGGTGGAGCAACATGGGCCCTAGGAGGGTGGAGGGTGTGCCTGGGGGGGGGGGTAGGCGCGCCCCCTACCTCGTGCCTTCGTGGTTGATTGCTTGACGTAGGGTCCAAGTCCTCTGGATCATGTTCGTTCCAAAAATCACGTTCCCGAAGGTTTCATTCCGTTTGGACTCCGTTTGATATTCTTTTTTTGCGAAACTCTGAAATAGGCAAAAAAACAGCAATTCTGGGCTGGGCCTCCAGTTAATAGGTTAGTCCCAAAAATAATATAAAAGTGTATAATAAAGCCCAATAATGTCCAAAACAGGATATAATATAGCATGGAACAATAAAAAATTATAGATACATTGGAGACGTATCAAGCATCCCCAAGCTTAATTCCTGCTCGTCCTCGAGTAGGTAAATGATAAAAACAGAATTTTTGATGTGGAATGCTACTTGGCATAATTTCATTGTAATTCTCTTAATTCTGGTATGAATATTCAGGTCTGAAAGATTCAAAACAAAAGTTCAATATTGACATAGAAACAATAATACTTCGAGCATACTAACTAAGCAATTATGTTTCTTCAAAATAACATGGCCAACGAAAGTTATCCCTACAAAATCATATAGTCTGGCTATGCTCCATCTTCACCACACAAAGTATTTAAATCATGAACAACCCCGATGACAAGCGAAGCAATTGTTTCATACTTTTGGTGTTCTCAAACTTTTTCAATCTTCACGCAATACATGAGCGTGAGACA
Organism: Triticum aestivum; assembly: GCF_018294505.1. Taxonomy (NCBI): domain Eukaryota; kingdom Viridiplantae; phylum Streptophyta; class Magnoliopsida; order Poales; family Poaceae; genus Triticum; species Triticum aestivum. The sequence goes on along the minus strand of NC_057809.1, from coordinate 452,239,030 downwards.
TGGACATAGCACTATAGGTGGAATAGAATGGTGGTTGTGGAGAAGACAAAAAGGGAAGATAGTCTCACATCAACTAGGCGTATCAACGGGCTGCGGAGATGCCCATTAATAGATATCAATGTGAGTGAGTAGGGATTGCCATGCAACGGATGCACTAGAGCTATAAGTATATGAAAGCTCAACAAAAAGAACTAAGTGGGTGTGCATCCAACTCACTTGCTCACGAAGACCTAGGGCATTTTAAGGAAGCCCATCATTGGAATATACAAGCCAAGTTCTATAATGAAAAATTCCCACTAGTATATGAAAGTGATAACATAGGAGACTCTCTATGAGGATCTTGGTTCTACTTTGAAGCACAAGTGTGGTAAAAGGATAGTAGCATTGTCCCTTCTCTCTTTTTCTCTCACTTTTTGGGCGTTTTCTCTTTTTTTATGGCCTCCTTATTTTATTTATTTATTTAGTCCAGAGCCTCTTCCCGACTTGTGGGGGAATCATAGTCTCCATCATCCTTTCCTCACTTGGGACAATGCTCTAAAAATGATGATCATCACACTTTTTTATTTACTTACAACTCAACAATTACAACTCAATACTTGGAACAAAATATGACTCTATGTGAATGCCTTCGGCGGTGTACCGGGATATGCAATGAATCAAGAGTGACATGTATGAAAGAATTATGAACGGTGGCTTTGCCACGAATACAATGTCAACTATATGATCACACAAAGCAATATGACAATGATGGAACGTGTCATAGTAAACGGGACGGTGGTAAGTTGCATGGCAATATATCTCGGAATGGCTATGGAAATGCCATGATAGGTAGGTATGGTGGCTGTTTTGAGGAAGGTATATGGTGGGTGTACGATACCGGCGAAAGGTGTGCGGTATTAGAGAGGCTAGCAATGGTGGAAGAGTGAGAGTGCGTATGATCCGTGGACTCAACATTAGTCATAAAGAACTCATATACTTATTGCAAAAATCTACAAGTTATCAAAGCAAAGTATTACGCGCATGCTCCTAGGGGGGTAGATTGGTAGGAAAAGACCATCGCTCGTCCCCGACCGCCACTCGTAAGGAAGAAAATCAATAAATAAATCATGCTCCGACTTCATCACATAACGGTTCACCATACGTGCATGCTACGGGAATCACAAACTTTAACACAAGTATTTCTCAAATTCACAACTACTCAACTAGCATGACTCTAATATCACCATCTCCATATCTCAAAACAATTATCAAGTTTCAAACTTCTCATAGTATTCAACACACTCATAAGAAAATTTTATTATTAATCTTGAATGCCTAACATAATTAAAGCAAATTACCATGTTGTTTTGTAGGACTCTCAAAATAATCTAAGTGAAGCATGAGAGAACAATGGTTTCTATAAAACAAATCTACCAATGTGCTCTAAAAGATATAAGTGAAGCACTAGAGCAAAAACTATATAACTCAAAAGATATAAGTGAAGCACATAGAGTATTCTAACAATTTCCAAATCATGAGTGTCTCTCTCAAAAAGGTGTGTGCAGCAAGGATGATTGTGGAAAACTAACAAATAAAGACTCGAATAATACAAGACGCTCCAAGCAAAACACATATCATTTGGTAAATAAAAATATAGCTCCAAGTAAAGTTACTGATAGAAGTAGACGAAAGAGGGGATGCCTTCCGGGGCATCCCCAAGCTTTGGCTTTTAGGTGTCCATAGATTATCTTGGGGTGCCATGGGCATCCCCAAGCTTGGGCTCTTGCCACTCCTTGTTCCATAAATCTTTACCCAAAACTTGAAAACTTTACAACACAGAACTTAAAGTAGTAAATCTCGTGAGCTCCGTTAGCGAAAGAAAACAAAACACCACTTCAAGGTACTGTAATGAACTCATTCTTTATTTATATTGGTGTTAAACCTATTGTATTCCAACTTCTCCATGGTTTATAAACTACGAGTATTTTACTAGCCATAGCCATAGATTCATCAAAATAAGCAAACAACACACGAAAAACAGAATCTGTCAAAAACAGAACAATGTAATAATCTGTAGCTAACGCAAGATCTAGAAACCCAAAAATTCTAAAATAAATTGCTGGACGTGAGGAATTTATATATTAATCATATGCAAAATAATTAACTAAATATAGCTTTCCAAATAAAAATGGCTGCAGTTCTCGTGAGCGCTAAAGTTTCTATTTTTTACAACAAGATTAAAAAGACTTTCCCCAAGTCTTGCCAACGGTTCTACTTGGCACAAATACTAATTAAACACAAAAAACACAACCAAAACAGAGGCTAGATAAATTATTTATTACTAAACAAGAGCAAAAAGTAAGGAATAAAAATAAAATTGGGTTGCCTCCCAACAAGCGCTATCGTTTAACGCCCTTAGCTAGGCATAAAAGCGAGGATAGATCTAGGTATTGCCATCTTTGGAAGGCAATCCATAAGTGGCTCTCATAATAGATTCATATGGTAATTTAATTTTCTTTCTAGGGAAGTGTTCCATGCATTTCCTTAACGGAAATTGGAATATAATATTCCCTTCCTTCATATCAATAATTGCACCAATCGTTCTAAGGAAAGGTCTACCAAGAATAATAGGACATGAAGGATTGCAATCTATGTCAAGAACAATAAAATCCACGGGCACATAATTCCTATTTGCAATAATAAGAACATCATTAATTCTTCCCATAGGTTTCTTAATAGTGGAATCCGCAAGGTGCAAATTTAAAGAGCAATATTCAAAATCACAGAAACCTAGCAAATCACACAAAGTCTTTGGAATCGTGAAGACACTAGCACCCAAATCACACAAAGCATAGCATTCATGATCTTTAATTTTAATTTTAATAGTAGGTTCCCACTCATCATAAAGTTTTCTAGGTATAGAAACTTCCAGCTCAAGTTTTTCTTCATAAGATTGCATCAAAGCATCAACGATATGTTTGGTAAAGGCTTTATTTTGACTATAAGCATGAGGAGAATTTAGCACGGATTGCAACAAGGAAATACAATCTATCAAAGAGCAATTATCATAATTAAATTCCTTGAAATCCAAAATAGTGGATTCATTAATATTTAAAGTTTTGACTTCTTCAATCCCACTTTTAACAATTTTAGCATCAAGATCTAAAGACTCCGAATTTTTGGAACGTCTTCTAGGTAAAGGTGGATCATATTCAGTCCCATCATTATCAAGATTCATATTACAAAACAAAGATTTAATAGGGGACACATCAATAACTTTTAGATCTTCATCTTTATTATCATGGAAACTGGAAGAACACGCTTTTGTAAAGCAATCTTTCTTAGCACGCATCCTAGCGGTTCTTTCTTTGCACTCATCAATGGAAATTCTCATGGCTTAGAGAGACTCATTGATATCATGCTTAGGTGGAATAGATCTAAGCTTCAAAGAATCAACATCAAGAGAAATTCTATCAACGTTCCTAGCCAACTCATTAATCTTAAGCAATTTTTCTTCAACCAAAGCATTGAAATTATTTTGCGAGGTAATAAATTCTTTAATATTAAATTCAAAATCAGAGGGTATCTTATTAAAATTTCCATAAGAATTGTTGTAGGAATTACCATAATTATTAGAGGAGTTACTAGGATACGACCTAGGATTAAAGTTTCCTCTATACGCATTGTTACCAAAATTATTCCTACCAACAAAATTCACATCTAAAGATTCATTATTATTCTCAATCAAAGTAGACAAAGGCATATCATAAGGATCAGAAGAAACACTTTTATTAGCAAATAATTTCATAAGTTCATCCATCTTACCACTCAAAACATTAATTTCTTCTATCGCATGCACTTTCTTATTAGTAGATCTTTCAGTGTGCCATTGAGAATAATTAACCATAATATTATCTAGGAGTTTAGTAGCTTCTCCTAAAGCGATTTCCATAAAAGTGCCTCCCGTGGCCGAATCTAAAAGATTTCTAGAAGCAAAATTCAATCCAGCATAAACTTTTTGTATAATCATCCACAAATTCAAACCATGTGTAGGGCAATTACGTATCATTAATTTCATCCTCTCCCAAGCTTGTGCAACATGTTCATGATCAAGTTCCTTCAAATTCATAATATCATTTCTAAGAGAGATGATCTTAGCGGGAGGAAAATACTTAGAGATAAAAGCATCTTTACACTTATTCCATGAATCAATACTATTTTTAGGCGAAGACGAAAACCAAGCTTTAGCACGATCTCTAAGCGAAAAAGGAAATAGCTTCAATTTAAAAATATCATTGTCCACATCTTTCTTCTTTTGCATATCACACAGATCAACAAAGTTGTTTAGATGGGTAGCGACATCTGCACTAGGAAGGCCGGAAAACGGATCTTTCATGACAAGATTCAGCAAATCAGCATTAATTTCACAAGATTCAGCATCAGTAAGAGGAGCAATTGGACTGCTAATAAAATCATTGTTGTTGGTATTGGTAAAGTCACACAATTTGGTATTATCTTGAGCCATCATGACAAGCAAGCAATCCGATACACAAGCAAACAAGAAACGAGCAAAAAGAGGTGAATAGAGAAAGAGAGGGAGGATGGAGAGAGAGAGGGCGATAAACGGCAAGGGTGAAGTGGGGGAGAGGAAAACAAGAGGCAAATGGCAAATAATGTAATGCGGGAGATAAGGGTTTGTGATGGGTACTTGGTATGTTGACTTTTGCGTAGACTCCCTAGCAACGGCGACATAAATCCTTCTTGCTACCTCTTGAGCACTGCGTTGGTTTTCCCTTGAAGAGGAAAGAGTGATGCAGCAGAGCAACGTAAGTATTTCCCTCAGTTTTTGAGAACCAAGGTATCAATCCAGTAGGAGGCCACGCACGAGTCCCTCGCACCTACACAAACAAATAAACTCCTCGCAACCAACGCGATAAAGGGGTTGTCAATCCCTTCACGGTCACCTACGAGAGTGAGATCTGATAGATATGATAAGATAATATTTTTGGTATTTTTATGATAAAGAGAAATAAAGATGCAAGTAAAATAAATGGCAAAGGAAATAACTAAGTATAGGAAGATTAATATGATGGAAAATAGACCCGGGGGCCATAGGTTTCACTAGAGGTTTCTCTCGAGAGCATAAGTATTACGGTGGGTGAACGAATTACTGTTGAGCAATTGACGTAATTGAGCATAGTTATGAGAATATCTAGGTATTATCATGTATATAGGCATCACGTCTGAGACAAGTAGACCGACTCCTTCCTGCATCTACTACTATTACTCCACACATCGACCGCTATCCAGCATGCATCTAGAGTATTAAGTTCAAGAGAACAGAGTAACGCTTTAAGCAAGATGACATGATGTAGAGGGATAAACTCATGCAATATGATATAAGCCCCATCTTGTTATCCTCGATGGCAATAATACAATACGTGCCTTGCTGCCCCTACCGTCACTGAGAAAGGACACCGCAAGATTGAACCCAAAGCTAAGCACTTCTCCATTGCAAGAAAGATCAATCTAGTAGGCCAAACCAAACTGATAATTCAAAGAGACTTGCAAAGATAACCAATCATACATAAAAGAATTCATAGAAGATTCAAATATTGTTCATAGGTAAACTTGATCATAAACCCACAATTCATCGGTCTTAACAAACACACCGCAAAAGAAGATTACATCGAATAGATCTCCACAAGAGAGGGGGAGAACTTTGTATTGAGATCCAAAAAGAGAGAAGAAGCCATCTAGCTAATAACTATGGACCCGTAGGTCTGAAGTAAACTACTCACACTTCTGGAGAGGCTATGGTGTTGATGTAGAAGCCCTCCATGATTGATACCCCCTCCGGCGGAGCTCCGGAAAAGGCCCCAAGATGGGATCTCGTGGATACAGAAAGTTACGGCAGTGGTATTAGGGTTTTGGCTCTGTATCTGATCGTTTGGGGGTACGTAGGTATATATAGGAGGAAGGAGTACGTCGATGGAGCAACAGGGGGGCCATGAGGGTGGAGGGCGCGCCCCCTACCTCGTGGCCTCCCTGTTGGTTGCTTGATGTAGGGTCCAAGTCTTCTGGGTCTTGTTCGGTGAGAAAATCACGTTCCTGAAGGTTTCATTCCGTTTGGACTCCGTTTGATATTCCTTTTCTTCGAAACCCTATAATAGGCAAAAAAACAACAATTCTGGGTTGGGCCTTCGATTAATAGGTCAGTCCCCAAAATAATATAAAAGTGTATAATAAAGCCCAATAATGTCCAAAATAGGATATAATATAGCATGGAACAATAAAAAATTATAGATACGTTGGAGACGTATCACTTGACGTCTACTCCAAGTCCTCTGGATCACATTTGTTCCAAAAAATAACTCTCCCGAAGGTTTCATTCCGTTTGGATTCTGTTTGATATTCCTTTTCCGCGAAACACTGAAATAGGCAAAAAACAGCAATTTGCACTGGGCCTTGGGTTAGTAGGTTAGTCCCAAAAAATAATATAAAAGTGTAAAATAAAGCCCATTAACATCCAAAACAGATAATATAATAGCATGGAACAATAAAAAATTATAGATACGTTGGAGACGTATCAAGCATCCCCAAGCTTAATTCCTGCTCGTCCTCGAGTAGGTAAATGATAAAAACAAATTTTTTGATGTGGAATGCTACCTAGCATAATTCTCAATGTAATTCTCTTTATTGTGGCATGAATATTCAGATCCGAAAGATTCAAGACAAAATTCTAATATTGACATAAAAATATTAATACTTCAAGCATACTAACTAAGCAATTATGTCTTCTCAAAATAACATGACAAAAGAATGTTCATCCCTACAAAATCATATAGTTTGGTCATGCTCCATTTTCTTCGCACAAGAATGCTCTGATCATGCACAACCCCGATGACACGCCAAGCAATTGTTTCACACTTTAGTAATCTCAATCTTTTTCAACTTTCATGCAATACATGATCGTGAGCCATGGATATAGCACTATGGGTGGAATAGAATATGATGATGGGGGTTATGTGGAGAAGATAAAAAAGGAGAAAGTCTCACATCGACGCGGCTAATCAATGGGCTAGGGAGATGCCCATCAATTGATGTCAATGCACGGAGTAGGGATTGACATGCAACGGATGCACTAGAGCTATAAATTTATGAAAGCTCAACAAAAGAAACTAAGTGGTTGTGCATCCAACTTGCTTGCTCACGAAGACCTAGGGCATTTGAGGAATCCCATCATTGGAATATACAAGCCAAGTTCTATAACAAAAAATTCCCACTAGTATATGAAAGTGACAAAACAAGAGACTCTCTATCATAAAGATCATGGTGCTACTTTGAAGCACAAGTGTGGAAAAAAAGGATAGTCACATTGCTCCTTTTTATTTCTTTTTTGGCCTTCTTTTTTTGGGACAATGCTCTATTAATGATGATCATCACACTTCTATTTATTTACAATTCAATGATTACAACTCGATACTAGAACAAAGTATGACTCTATATGAATGCCTCCGGCGGTGTACCGGGAAGGGCAATGAATCAAGAGTGACATGTATGAAAAATTATGAACTATGGCTTTGCCACAAATACGATGTCAACTACATGATCATGCAAGGCAATATGACAATGATGATGTGTGTCATGATAAATGGAACGATGGAAAGTTGCATGGCAATATATCTCGGAATGGCTATGGAAATGCCATAATAGGTAGGTATGGTGGCTGTTTTGAGGAAGATATAAGGAGGCTTATGTGTGATAGAGCGTATCATATCACGGGGTTTGGATGCACCGGCGAAGTTTTCACCAACTCTCAAGGTGAGAAAGGGCAGTGCACGGTACCGGAGAGGCTAGCAATGATGGAAGGGTGAGAGTGCGTATAATCAATGGACTCAACATTAGTCATAACGAACTCACATACTTATTGCAAAAATCTACAAGTCATCAAACCCAAAGAACTAGCGCATGCTCCTAGGGGGATAGATTGGTAGGTTAAGACCATCGCTCGTCCCCGACCGCCACTCATAAGGAATACAATCAAATAACACCTCATGTTTCAAATTTGTTACACAAGGGTCACCATACGTGCATGCTATGGGACTTGCAAACTTCAAGACAAGTATTTCTCAAATTCACAACTACTCAACTAGCACACCCTAATATTACCACCTTTATATCTGAAAACAATTATCAAGTATCAAACTTCTCCTAGTACTCAATGCACTTTTTATGAAAGTTTTTATTATACTAATCTTGGATGCCTATCATATTAGGACTAAATTCATAACCAAAGCAAATTACTATGCTGTTCTAAAGGAATCTCAAAATAGTATAAGTGAAGCATGAGATATCAATAATTTCTATAAAATAAAACAACCACCGTGCTCTAAAAGATATAAGCGAAGAATTAGAGCAAAATTATCTAGCTCAAAAGATATAAGTGAAGCACATAGAGTATTCTAATAAATTCCGATTCATGTGTGTCTCTCCCAAAATGTGTGTACATTAAGGATGATTGTGGTAAAATAAAAAGGAAATACTCAAATCATACAAGACGCTCCAAGAAAAACACATATCATGTGGTGAATAAAAATATAGCCTCAAGTAAAGTTACCGGTAGAAGAAGACGAAAGAGGGGATGCCTTCCGGGGCATCCCCAAGATTAGAATTTTGGTTGTCCTTGAATTTTACCTTGGGGTGCCTCGGGCATCCCCAAGCTTAGGCTCCTGCCACTCTTTGTTCCATAATCCATCAAATCTTTACCCAAAACTTGAAAATTTCACAACACAAAACTTAAACAGAAAATCTCATGAGCTCCGTTAGTAAAAGAAAACAAACCACCACTTAAGGTATTGTAATGAACTCATTCTTTATTTATATTGGTGTTAAACCTACTGTATTCCAACTTATCTATGGTTCATACACTCAAATACTAGCCATAGATTCATCAAAATAAGCAAACAACACACGAAAAACAGAATCTGTCAAAAACAGAACAGTCTGTAGTAATCTGTAGGTTTAGAATACTTCTGAACCCCAGAAATTCTAAAATAAATTGCTGGACATGAGGCATTTATCTATTAATCATCTGAAAAAAGAATTAACTAAATATCACTCTCCAGTAAAAAATGGCAGTTAATCTCGTGAGCGCTAAAGTTTCTATTTCTACAGCAAGATCGCAAAGACTTTCCTCAAGTCTTCCCAAAGGTTATACTTGGCACAAACACTAATTAAAAGCATAAAACCACATCTAGAAAGAGGCTAGATGAATTATTTATAGAATAACAGCAAGGAAAAATATTGGATTGTCTCCCAACAAGCGCTCGTCTTTAAAGCCTTATAGCTAGGCATAAGATTTCAACGATGCTCACATGAACGACAAGAATTGAAGCACAAAGAGAGCATCATAAAACACGTGACAAACACATCTAAGTCTAACATACTTCCTATGCATAGACATTTTATAGGCAAACAAATTATCAAGGATAGCAAAAACTAGCATATACATGGAAGCGGAAAGAAACAATAGCAATCTCAACATAACGAGAGGTAATTTAGTAACATGAAAATTTCTACAACCATATTTTCCTCTCTGTAATAATTACATGCAGGATCATAATCAAATTCAATAATATAGCTATCACAAAACATATTCTTAACACGATCCACATGTATGCAAAGTTGACACTCTTCCAAAATAGCGGGATTAACATTAACTAAAGTCATGACCTCTCCAAACCAACTTTTATCAAAAACTTCATAAGATTGAACATTCTCCAAATATGTGGGATCAAAAGTTGACACTCTTCCAAACCCACTTTCAATATTATTGCAAACATTATTATCAATCTCATATTCATCATGGGGCTTAAATAAATTTTCAAGATCAAAAGAAGAATCACCCCAATCATGATCATTGCAACAAGTAGTAGACATAGCAAAAGTAGCATCCCCAAGCTTAAGGTTTTCCATATTATAAGCACAATTGACATTAATCGAATTTATACTATCATCATTGCAATCATGCTTTTTATTCAAAGATCCATCGTGAATCACTCCATAACGTACTTCATCACAATTTTCAGATTCACGAATTTCAAGCAAAACTTCATAAAGATAATCTAGTGCACAAAACTCACTAGCAATTGATTAATCATAATTGGATCTCTTAAAAAGATTAGCAAGCAGATGAGGATGCATAGATATTAGGTTCTCTGTTTAGCAATAAATAAACAACTATTCCAACCAAACGAGCCCAGGAAGACATCAGAGAAAACGAAAAGAAGAACAGAAGAAGGGTGAATAAAATGGCAAGGGTGAAGTGGGGGAGAGGAAAACGAGAGGCAAATGGCAAATAATGTAATGTGAGGGATAAGAGTTTGTGATGGGTACTTGGTGATACGTCTCCAACGTATCTAAATTTTTTGATTGCTCCATGCTATATTATCTACTGTTTTGGGCAATATTGGGCTTTATTTTCCGCTTTTATATTATTTTTGGGACTAACCTATTAACCAGAGGCCCAGCCCAGATTTGCTGTTTTATGCCTATTTCAGTGTTTTGAAGAAAAGGAATATCAGACGGAGTCGAAACGGAACGAAATCAACTAGAGAAGTTATTTTTGGAACGAAAGCCACCCGATGGACTTGGACCCCACGTCAAGGAAGGAAGGAGGAGCTCACGAGTCCTGCCTCATGGGGCCCTTGTGGCTCCCCTGGCGTGCTTCTTCTGCCTATATAACTCCATATACCGTAAAACTTCCAGAATAGAGATTAGATCGGGAGTTCCGCCGCCAGAAGCCTCTGTAGCCACCGAAAACCAATCTAGACCCGTTCCGGCACCCTGCCGGAGGGGGCAATCCCTCTCCGGTGGCCATCTTCATCATCCCGGCGCTCTCCATGACGAGGAGGGAGTAGTTCTCCCTCGGGGCTGAGGGTATGTACCAGTAGCTATGTGTTTGATCTCTCTCTCTCTCTCTTGTGTTCTTGATTTGGAACGATCTTGATGTATCGCGAGCTTTGCTATTATAGTTGGATCCTATGTTTCTCCTCCCCCTCTTCTCTCTTGTAATGAATTGAGTTTTCCATTTGGAGTTATCTTATCGGATTGAGTCTTTAAAGATTTGAGAACACTTGATGTATGTCTTGCCGTGCGTATCTGTGGTGACAATGGGATATCACGTGCCACTTGTTGTATGTCTTGGTGATCAACTTGCTGGTTTCGTGACATTGAGAACCTATGCATAGGGGTTGGCACACGTTTTCATCGTGATTCTCCGGTAGAAACTTTGGGGCACTCTTTGAGGTCCTTTGTGTTGGTTGAATAGATGAATCTGAGATTGTGTGATGCATATCATATAATCATGCCCACGGATACTTGAGGTGACATTGGAGTATCTAGGTGACATTAGGGTTTTGGTTGATTTGTGTCTTAAGGTGTTATTCTAGTACGAACTCTAGGGCTGTTTGTGACAATTATAGGAATAGCCCAACGGATTGATTGGAAAGAATAACTTTGAGGTGGTTTTGTACCCTACCATTATCTCTTCATTCGTTCTCCGCTATGAGTGACTTTGGAGTGACTCTTTGTTGCATGTTGAGGGATAGTTATGTGATCCAATTATGTTAGTATTGTTGAGGGAACTTACACTAGCGAAAGTATGAACCCTAGGCCTTGTTTCCTAGCATTGCAATACCGTTTACGCTCACTTTTATCACTTGTTACCTTGCTGTTTTTATAATTTCAGATTACAAATACCTTTATCTACTATCCATATACCACTTGTATTACCATCTCTTCGCCGAACTAGTGCACCTATACAATTTACCATTGTATTGGGTGTGTTGGGGACACAAGAGACTCTTTGTTATTTGGTTGCAAGGTTGCTTGAGAGAGACCATCTTCATCCTACGCTCCTACGGATTGATAAACCTTAGGTCATCCACTTGAAGGAAATTTGCTACTGTCCTACAAACCTCTGCACTTGGAGGCCCAACAACGTCTACAAGAAGAAGGTTGTGTAGTAGAAATCAAGCTCTTTTCTGGCGCTATTGCCGGGGAGGTTAGCGCTTGAAGGTATATCTTTAGATCTTGCAATCGAGTCTTTTAGTTTCTTGTTTTATCACTAGTTTAGTCTATAAAAGAAAACTATAAAAAATGGAATTGAGTTTGTCTCATACGCTTCACCTTTTTAATATCTTTTGTGAGTATGATGGAAAGGATAATTGTGCTCAAGTGCTAGAAGAAGAAATCTATAAAATGTTTGGCACTAAATATTTGAATGATGAGCATGATTGCAATGTTGTTAGTATGAATTCCTTGAATATCCATGATGCTAATGATATGCAAAGCCACAAGCTTGGGGAAGCTATGTTTGATGAAGATGATATTTTTTGTACCCCACGTTTTGATGAGAAAAATTATTATGATGAAAGCATACCTCCTATTTATGATAATTATATTGATGAAAGTGGATTTGGAGAGGTCATGACTTTATTTCGTGATGAATCCACTATTCTGGAAGAGGTTCCAATTGATTATTAGAAAAAAGTTGCTATCTATGATGATTATTGTGATGACTTGTATTCTATAAAGAATAATGATATCCATGAAACTTGTCATCATAATTTTAACTTTCATTGGATTATGCCTCACATGATAGTTATTTTGTTAAGTTTGCTCCCACTATTATTAATGAGAAGAATTTTGCTTATGTGGAGAGTAGTAAATTTTCTATGCTTGTAGATCATGAAAAGAATGCTTTAGGTGCTGGTTATATTGTTGAATTCATTCATGATGCTACTGAAAATTATTATGAGGTAGGAATATATGCTTGTAGTAATTGCAATAATATCAAGTTTCCTCTCTGTGTGCTTAAAGTTTTGAAGTTATGCTTGTTTTACCTTCCTATGCAAGTTGATTCTCGTTCCCATAAGTTATTTTCTCACAAAATCCCTATGCATAGGAAGTATGTTAGACTTAAATGTGCTAGTAATATTCTTCATGATGCTCTCTTTATGTTACAATTCTTATCTTTTATGTGAGCATCGTTGAAATCATCATGCCTAGCTAGGGGTGTTAAACGATAGCGCTTGTTGGGAGGCAACCCAATTTTATTTTAGTTCCTTGCTTATTGTTCCTATTTAGTAATAAATAATTCATCTAGCCTATGTTTAGATGTGGTTTTATGCTTTTAATTAGTGTTTTTGCCAAGTAGAACCTTTGGGAAGACTTGGGGAAAGTCTTGTTGATCATGCTGTAAAAAACAGAAACTTTAGCGCTCACGATAATTGCTGCCATTTTTATTTGGAGAGTGATATTTAGTTAATTATTTTTGAAGGTGATTAATAGATAAATTACTCAGGTCCATCAATTTATTTGAGAATTTTATGAGTTCCAGAAGTATACGTTTGATCCATATTACTACAGACTGTTCTGTTTTTGACAGATTCTGTTTTTCATGTGTTGTTTACTTATTTTGATGAATCTATGGCTAGTAAAATAGTTTATAAACCATAGAGAAGTTGGAATACAGTAGGTTTAACACCAATGTAAATAAATATTGAGTTCATTACAGTACATTTAAGTGGTGATTTATTTTCTTATAATAACGGAGCTTACGAGTTTTCTGTTAAGTTTTGTGTTGTGAAGTTTTCAAGTTTGGGGTAAAGATTCGATGGACTATGGAATAAGGAGTGGCAAGAGCGTAAGATTGGGGATGCCCAAGGCACCCCAAGGTAATATTCAAGGACAACCAAAAGCCTAAGCTTGGGGATGCCCCGGAAGGCATCCCCTCTTTCGTCTTCATTCATCGGTAACTTTACTTGGAGCTATATTTTTATTCGCCACATGATATGTGTTTTGCTTGGAGCGTCATTTTATTTAATTATGTTTTGCTTGCTGTTTGAATAGAATACCAAGATCTGAAATTATTAAATTTTAGAGAGTCTTCACATAATTGCATAATTATTAAACTACTCATTGATCTTCACTTATATCTTTCGGAGTAGTTTGTCATTTGCTCTAGTGCTTCACTTATATCATTTAGAGCATGGTGGTAGTTTTATTTTGAAGAAATATATGAACTCTCATGCTTCACTTATATTATTTTGAGTGTCTTAAATAGCATGGTAATTTGCTTAAAATCCTAATATGCTAGGTATTCAAGAATAATAAAATTCTCTTATGAGTGTGTTGAATACTATGAGAAGTTTGATACTTGATAATTGTTTTGAGATATGGAGATGGTGATATTAGAGTCATACTAGTTGAGTAGTTGTGAATTTGAGAAATACTTGTGTTGAAGTTTGTGATTCCCGTAGCATGCACATATCGTGAACCGTTATGTGATGAAGTCGGAGCATGATTTATTCATTGATTGCCTTCCTTATGAGTGGCGGTCGGGGACGAGCGATGGTCTTTTCCTACCAATCTATCCCCCTAGGAGCATGCGTGTAGTACTTTGTTTCGATAACTAATAGATTTTTGCAATAAGTATGTGATTTCTTTATGACTAATGTTGAGTCCATGGATTATACGCACTCTCATCCTTCCACCATTGCTAGCCTCTCTAGTACCGCGCAACTTTTGCCGGTACCATAAACCCACCATACACCTTCCTCAAAACAGCCACCATACCTACCTATTATGGCATTTCCATAGCCATTTCGAGATATATTGCCATGCAACTCTCCATCATTCTGTTCATCATGACACATTCATCATTGTCATATTGCTAGCATGATCATGTAGTTGACATAGTATTTGTGGCAAAGCCACCGTTCATAATTCTTTCATACTTGTCACTCTTGATTTATTGCATATCCCGATACACCGCCGGAGGCATCCATATAGAGTCATACTTTGTTCTAGTATCGAGTTGTATCATTGAGTTGTAAATAAATAGAAGTGTGATGATCATCATTCAATAGAGCATTGTCCCAAAAAAAGGCCAAAAAAAGAAAGGTCAAATAAAAAAAGAAAGGCCAAAAAAAGGGAAAGGCCAAATAAAAAATAAAAAATAAAAAATAAAAATAAAAGGGACAATTCTACTATCCTTT
The DNA here is from genome assembly GCF_018294505.1 of Triticum aestivum. Lineage (NCBI taxonomy): Eukaryota > Viridiplantae > Streptophyta > Magnoliopsida > Poales > Poaceae > Triticum > Triticum aestivum. The sequence continues at coordinate 452,223,986 of NC_057809.1, read as the reverse complement.
TACCATACTTGTGCTTCAAAGTAGCACCATGATCTTCATGATAGAGAGTCTCCTATGATTGTCACTTTCATATACTAGTGGGAATCTTTCATTATATAACTTGGCTTATATATTCCAATGATGGGCTTCCTCAAAATGCCCTAGGTCTTCGTGAGCAAGCGAGTTGGATGCACACCCACTAGTTTCTTTTGTTGAGCTTTCATATACTTATAGCTCTAGTGCATCCGTTGCATGGCAATCCCTACTCACTCACATTGATATCTATTGATGGGCATCTCCATAGCCCGTTGGTACGCCTAGTCGATGTGAGACTATCTTCTCCCTCTTTTGTCTTCTCCACAACCACCATTCTGTTCCACCTATAGTGCTATATCCATGGCTCACGCTCATATATTGCGTGAAGATTGAAAAAGTTTGAGAACATCAAAAGTATGAAACAATTGCTTGGCTTGTCATCGGGGTTGTGCATGATTTAAATACTTTGTGTGGTGAAGATAGAGCATAGCCAGACTATATGATTTTGTAGGGATAGCTCTCTTTGGCCATGTTATTTTGAGAAGACATGATTGCTTAGTTAGTATGCTTGAAGTATTATTATTTTTATGTCAATATTAAACTTTTGTCTTGAATCTTGTGGATCTGAATATTCATATCACAAGTAGGAAGAATTACATTGAAATTATGCCAACTAGCATTCCACATCAAAAATTATCTTTTTATCACTTGGTATGTCTTGACTTGTGCGTAGATCTCCCGGCAACGTCGCCAGAAATCCTTCTTGCTACCTCTTGAGCACTGCGTTGGTTTTCCCTTGAAGAGGAAAGGGTGATGCAGCAAAGTAGCGTAAGTATTTCCCTCAGTTTTTGAGAACCAAGGTATCAATCCAGTAGGAGACTACACGCAAGTCCCTCGTACCTACACAAACAAATAAGAACCTCGCAACCAACGTGATAAAGGGGTTGTCAATCCCTTCACGGTCACTTACGAGAGTGAGATCTGATAGAGATAATAATTATAAGATAAATATTTTTGGTATTTTTATGATATAGATTGAAAGTAAAGATTGCAAAATAAACGGTGCCAGAAATAACTTGTTGACGAGAGATTAATATAATGGAGAATAGACCCGGGGGCCATAGGTTTCACTAGTGGCTTCTCTCAAGATAGCATAAGTATTACGGCGAGTGAACAAATTACTATCGAGCAATTGATAGAAAAGTGAATAATTATGAGAATATCTAGGCATGATCATGTATATAGGGATCACGTCCGTGACAAGTGGACTGACTCATGCCTGCATCTACTACTATTACTCCACACATCGACCGCTATCCAGCATGCATCTAGAGTATTAAGTTCATAAGAACAGAGTAACACATTAGGTAAGATGACATGATGTAGAGGGATAAACTCAAGCAATATGATATAAACCCCATCTTTTTATCCTCGATGGCAACAATACAATACATGTCGTTTCCCTTTCTGTCACAGGGATCGAGCACCACAAGATTGAACCCAAAGCTAAGCACTTCTCCCATTGCAAGAAAGATCAATCTAGTAGGCCAAACCAAACTGATAATTCAAAGAGACTTGCAAAGATAACCAATCATACATAAAAGATTTTAGAGAAGAATCAAATATTGTTCATAGATAGACTTGATCATAAACCCACAATTCATCGGATCTCGACAAACACACCACAAAAAGAGTTACATCGAATAGATCTCCAAAAAGATCGAGGAGAACTTTGTATTGAGATTCAAAGAGAGAGAAGAAGCCATCTAGCTAATAGCTATGGACCCGAAGGTCTTAAGTAAACTACTCACACATCATCCGAGGGGCCATGGAGTTGATGTAGAGGCCCTCCATGATCGATACTCCCTCCGACGGAGGTCCAGAAAAGGCCCCAAGATGGGATCTCTTGGGTACAGAAGGTTGCGGCAGTGGAAATAGGGTTTCGTGATGCTCCTGGATGTTTTCAGGGTATATGAACATATATAGGAGGAAGAAGTAGGTCGGTGGAGTCACGAGGGGGGAGGGCGCGCCCTCCTGCCTTGTGGCCACCTCGTTGGTTGCTTGACGTCTACTCCAAGTCCTCTAGATCACGTTTGTTCCAAAAATAACTCTCCCGAAGGTTTCATTCCGTTTGGATTCTGTTTGATATTCCTTTTCTGCGAAACACTGAAATAGGCAAAAAACAGCAATTTGCACTGGGCCTTGGGTTAGTAGGTTAGCCCCAAAAATAATATAAAAGTGTAAAATAAAGCCCATTAACATCCAAAACAGATAATATAATAGCATGGAACAATAAAAAATTATAGATACGTTGGAGATGTATCAGAGAACAAACTAGGGACTTTGATTGACTTGCCCGATGATCGATAAGCCATTCAGAATAAATGGATCTTCAAGAGGAAGACAGACGCTGATAGTAGTGTTACTATCTACAAAGCTTGAATTGTCGCAAAAGGTTTTCAACAAGTTCAAGGTGTTGAATACGATGAGATTTTCTCACTCGTATTGATGCCTAAAAGTCTGTCCCAATCATGTTAGCAGTTGCCGCATTTTATGAAATCTGGCAAATGGATATCAAAACTACATTCCTTAATAGATTTATTAAAAAGGAGTTGTATATGATGCAACTAGAAGGTTTTTTCAATCCTAAAGGTGTAAACAAAGTGTGTAAGCTCCAGCGATCCATCTATGGACTGGTGCAAGCATCTCGGAGTTGGAATATACGCTTTGATGAGTTGATCAAAGCATATAGTTTTATACAGACTTGCGGCGAAGCCTGTATTTACAAGAAAGTGAGTGGGAGCACTATAGTATTTCTGATAAATATATGTGAATGACATATTGCTGACCGGAAATGATGTAGAATTTTCTGGAAAGCATAAAGGAGAATTTGAAAGGAGTTTTTCAAAGAAAGAATTACCTGTAAAGCTACTTACATATTGGGCATCAAGATCTATAAAGATAGATCAAGACGCTTGATAAGACATTCGATGAGTACATACCTTGATAAGATTGTGAAGGAGCTCAAAATGGATTAGTCAAAGAAGGAGTTCTTGCCTGAGTTGTAAGGTGTGAAATTGAGTAAAGACTCAAAACCCGTCCACGGTAGAAAATAGAAAGAGAATGAAAAGTCATTCCCTATGCCTCAGTCATAGGTTCTATAAAGTATGCTATGTTGTGTACCAGACCTATTGTATACCTTAGCATGATTTTGGCAAGGGAGTACAATAGTGATCTAGGAGTGGATTACTGGACTACGGTCAAAATTATCCTTAGAGGACTAAGGAAATATTTCTCGGTTATGGAGGTGATAAAAGAGTTCGTCGTAAAGAGTTACGTCGATGCAAGCTTTTTACACCGATCTAGATAACTCTAAGTCTTGATCTAGATACATATTGAAAGTGGGAGAAATTAGCTAGAGTTGCGCCGTGCAAAGTATTGTAGACATAGAAATTTGCAAAATACATACGGATCTGAATTTGCAGATCCGTAGACTAAACTTCTCTCACAAGCAAAACATGATCACTCTTTGGGTGTTAATCACATAGTGATGTGAACTAGATTATTGACTCTAGTAAACCCTTTGGGTATTAGTCACATGAAGATGTAAACTAATGACATAAAGATGTGAACTATTGGTGTGAAATCACATGACGATGTGAACTAGATTATTAACTCTAGTGCAAGTGGGAGAATGAAGGAAATATGCCCTAGAGGAAATAATAAAATTGTTATTTATATTTCCTTATATCATGATGAATGTTTATTATTCATGCTAGAATTGTATTAACCAGAAACTTAGTACATGTGTGAATACATAGACAAACAGAGTGTCACTAGTATGTCTCTACTTGACTAGCTCGTTAATCAAAGATTGTTAAGTTTCCTACCCATAAACATGAGTTGTCATTTGATGACCGGGATCACATCATTAGAGAATGATCTGATGGACAAGACCCCATCCGTTAGCTTAGCATAATGATCGTTTAGTTTTATTGCTATTGCTTTCTTCACGACTTATACATGTTCCTCAGACTATGAGATTATGCAACTCCCGAATACCGCAGGTGTTGGAAATATGCCCTAGAGGCAATAATAAATTAGTTATTATTATATTTCATTGTTCATGATAATCGTTTATTATCCATGCTAGAATTGTATTGATAGGAAACTCAGATACATGTGTGGATACATAGACAACACCATGTCCCTAGTAAGCCTCTAGTTGACTAGCTCGTTGATCAATAGGTGGTTACGGTTTCCTGACCATGGACATTGGATGTCGTTGATAACGGGATCACATCATTAGGAGAATGATGTGATGGACAAGACCCAATCCTAAGCCTAGCACAAGATCGTGTAGTTCGTATGCTAAAGCTTTTCTAATGTCAAGTATCCTTTCCTTAGACCATTAGATTGTGCAACTCCCGGATATCGTAGGAGTGCTTTGGGTGTGCCAAACGTCACAACGTAACCGGGTGGATATAAAGGTGCACTACGGGTATCTTCGAAAGTGTCTGTTGGGTTGGCATGAATCAAGACTGGGATTTGTCACTCCGTGTAACAGAGAGGTATCTCTGGGCCCACTCGGTAGGACATCATCATAATGTGCACAATGTGACCAAGGAGTTGATCACGGGATGATGTGTTATGGAATGAGTAAAGAGACTTGCCGGTAACGAGATTGAACAAGGTATCGGGATACCGACGATCGAATCTTGGGCAAGTATCATACCGATAGACAAAGGGAATTGTATACGGGATTGATTGAATCCTTGACATCGTGGTTCATCCGATGAGATCATCATGGAGCATGTGGGAACCAACATGGGTATCCAGATCCCGCTGTTGGTTATTGACCGGAGAGTTGTCTCGGCCATGTCTGCATGACTCCCGAGCCCGTAGGGTCTACACACTTAAGGTTCGATGACGCTAGGGTTATAGGGAAAGTATGTACGCGGTTACCGAATGTTGTTCGGAGTCCCGGATGAGATCCCAGACGTCATGAGGAGTTTCGGAATGGTCCGGAGGTAAAGATTTATATATGGGAAGTCCCGTTTTGGTCACCGGAAAAGTTTCGGGTGCTATCGGTAACGTATCGGGACCACTGGGAGGGTCCCGGGGGTCCACCAGGTGGGGCCACCAGCCCTAGAAGGCTGCGTGGGCCAAGTGTGGGAGGGTACCAGCCCCAGGTGGGCTGGTGCGCCCCCCACCAAGGCCCAAGGCGCAAGGGAGAGTGGGAGGGGGCAAACCCTAGGTGCGCCCCCTCTCTCCCCCCTTGGCCGCCACCCTAGATGGGTTTTGGGGCTGCCGCCACCCCTAGGGAGGGAACCCTAGATGGGGGCGCAGCCCCTCCCCTTCCCCTATATATACTTGAGGTATTGGGGGCTGCAAGACACACGAGATCATCTCCCTCTTGGCGCAGCCCTACCGCTCTCCCTCCTCGTCTCTCGTAGTGCTTGGCGAAGCCCTGCTGGAGTTCCGCGCTCCTCCACCACCACCACGCCGTCGTGCTGCTGCTGGACGGAGTCTTCCCCAACCTCTCTTGCTCCCCTTGCTGGATCAAGGCGTGGGAGACTTCACCGAGCTGCACGTGTGTTGAACGCGGAGGCGCCGTTGTTCGGCGCTTAGATCAGAATCAACCGCGATCTGAGTCGCCGCGAGTACGACTCCATCCGTTTTCTTGCAACGCTTCCGCTTAGCGATCTACTAGGGTATGTAGATGCACTCCCCTTCCCCTTGTTGTAGATTACTCCATAGATTGATCTTGGTGATGCGTAGAAAATTTTAAATTTCTGCTACGATCCCCAACAGTGGCATCATGAGCTAGGTCTATGCGTAGTTTCTATGCACGAGTAGAACACAAGTTGTTGTGGGCGTCGATTTTGTCAATTTACTTGCCGTTACTAGTCTTATCTTGATTCGGCGGCATCGTGGGATGAAGCGGCCCGGACCGACCTTACACGTACTCTTACGTGAGACAGGTTCCACCGACTGACATGCACTAGTTGCATAAGGTGGCTAGCGGGTGTCTGTCTCTCCCACTTTAATCGGATTAGATTCGATGAAAAGGGTCCTTATGAAGGGTAAATAGAAATTGGCATATCACGTTGTGGTTTTGGCGTAGGTAAGAAATGTTCTTGCTAGAAACCTATAGCAGCCACGTAAAAACTTGCAACAACAATTAGAGGACGTCTAACTTGTTTTTGCAGCATGTGCTATGTGATGTGATATGGCCAAAAGGATGTGATGAATGATATATGTGATGTATGAGATTGATCATGTTCTTGTAATAGGAATCACGACTTGCATGTCGATGAGTATGACAACCGGCAGGAGCCATAGGAGTTGTCTTAATTTATTTATGACCTGTGTGTCAACATAAACATCATGTAATTACTTTACTTTATTGCTAAACCGTTAGCCATAGTAGTAGAAGTAATAGTTGACGAGACGACTTCATGAAGACACGATGATGGAGATCATGGTGTCATGACGGTGACGATGATGATCATGGCGCCCCGAAGATGGAGATCAAAAGGAGCAAAATGATATTGGCCATATCATGTCACTATTTGATTGCATGTGATGTTTATCATGTTTTACATCTTATTTGCTTAGAACGACGGTAGCTTAAATAAGATGATCCCTCGCAATAATTTCAAGAAGGTGTTCCCCCTAACTGTGCACCGTTGCGAAGGTTCGTTGTTTTGAAGCACCACGTGATGATCGGGTGTGATAGATTCTAACGTTCGAATACAACGGGTGTAAGCCAAATTTACACACGCAATACACTTAGGTTGACTTGACGAGCCTAGCATGTACAGACATGGCCTCGGAACACAGAAGACCGAAAGGTCGAACATGAGTCGTATAGAAGATACGATCAACATGAAGATGTTCACCGATGATGACTAGTCCGTCTCACGTGATGATCGGACACGGCCTAGTTGACTCAGATCATGTATCACTTAGATGACTAGAGGGATGTCTATCTGAGTGGGAGTTCATTAAATAATTTGATTAGATGAACTTAATTATCATGAACATAGTCTAAATTGTCTTTGCAAATATGTTGTAGATAAACAGCTCACGTTGTAGCTCCCTGTTTCAATACGTTCCTAGAGACTAAGTTGAAAGATATTGTAAGCAATGATGCGGACTGGGTCCATAGTCCGAGGAGTTGTAGCGACCAGACCTCAAACAGTCTGATCTCTGTGCTCTGGTGTCATCCCTGGATCAGTAATGCTGACACCACACAGTACTCGGAGGATTTATAACAGAGTTGCAATCACACACTTATTACATCGAGTGTCTCAAGAGAGAACTTATTACAATAAATATGGCTTAAGGCCATCTAATAACGATAACAGCGGAAGGCTTGGAAGATAAGTGAGTCCATCAACTCCAACGGCATCACTGAGTATAGAACCACGACCTAAAACTCCTTAATCGTTGTCTGAAAAGTCTGCAACATTAACGTTGCAGCCCGAAATGGGTCAGCACATGGAATATGTCGGCAAAGTAACACATAGAGAATAATGGAATGAAACAACTATAATATATGCATATTTGGCTGGTGGAAAGCTCTATGGTTACAGTTTTGCGTAAAGCCAATTTTTCCCTACTACAAAGGAATAAATTCATTTAACTATCATGGTAGTTGTTAAACATTGAGAACGGTTGACAGCATCCTCAATCCCAATTAAAGTAATAATCATTAAACAAAACCCAACAAACTTAATTTAGAGTAACATGTTGAGATTCACATGATAATCCAAGTACTAGATACTCAAAATGTCCATAACCGGGGACACGACTAATCATGATTAGTTTATTACACTCTTCAGAGGTTTACGCACTTTTCCCACAAGACTCGATCGCCTCCGTTTGGTTTCTCGCACTACATGGTGTTTGAGAAGACGGATGACCGAGACATAGTCTTTCAGAAGCGCTAGCAGCTTACGATGGATAGACCGTTACACCTACTTTCCCCTACATCTGCTAGTCTACCCTGTAAGAGTTCGCACGACTCATTCAACTAAGCCAGAGCCCATAATGGCTTGTGGCTGCACACGGAAGTTTCTAGTATGAATAATCTCATGATCCCTTTGAGCCTGGGCGGCGGTCCAAAAAGAAAAAGGCAATCCTGGAATACCCAGGTACCTCAATCCACCCAGATGTGTGTTTAATTTGCCACCTTAGATAAACCATTAATTAACAATACTCACATCTGTCATGGATATCACTCACCCAATCCACGTCTACTAGCATAGCATGGCACAGTAAGCAAACGTAGAAGTAACTCCCAAAGGTTTGATAATAAACAGGTAATAGGTTCTACCTCAACTACTCCCCATACCCACAATTTAATTAGATCCTAATCATGCAATGTGTGAGGATTGATCTAATGCAATAAAACTGGGTAGTAGAAAAGGTATGATCAAAGTGTTACTTGCCTTGCTGATGATCCGCGAAACCTAGCGATTCGAAGTAACAAGCGGCGCACTCCGGGTATTCTATCACAGACAAACAAACAAGCATACAATAAGTACTCATCTCATGCACATGTAAAAGTCAAATAAGAGAACTAACCAGAAAGTTCAACTTAAGAACTCCGGTTTGCAAAAAGAATCAAATCGAACGAAGCAACGAAAGTCAAACGGCGAAAGAAAACAACTTCGTTCTACTAATCTGGATCTAAGTCAAATTTTACAGTAGCAAAAACTTGTTTAAGTTGGTTAAACGGATAGAGGGTTTCGAGACGAAACTCCAGGCGCTTAAATCGCCTGATTCTGATAAACGAGCGAAAAGTTAAACTAAAACGAAAATCGGATCAGAAATCGCGATCAGAAAAATCGCGGAGTTAATCCGAAAAAAAAACGACGAACGTTCGCTAGAACGAACGAACGGACGAACGCTCGCTAATTAAATAAATCGGAAAAACTGATCTATTTAAAAAAACGAAACTAAAAAATCCGACGAAAAACCGACGGAAAAACCGAACGGTTTTTCGGAAATAAAAAATAAAAAAACTAGCCCGGATTTCGAGGCGACCTCAGGCGGCGAGTCGGCGAGGCGGCGGTGCGGCGGCGGCTCCGGCGGCGGCGGCTAGGGTTTCGTGGGGGGAGGAGCGCGGGCTGAGGCTTTGGCTGGGCCTCCCACCGGCTTATAAAGGCGACCGGGCCAGGAGTCCGGGTCGGACACGGCCCGTTAGGTCGGTTCGTTTTTTTAAATAATTACGTGCAGAAGAAAAATAAAAAGAAATACTAAACGGACTCCAAAAATCCCGATATAAATTTTCCCGGGCTTCTAAAATCAAGCCGCACAAGGTGATCATTTATTTGGGGCCTAAATGCAATTTTGAAAAACACACGTTTTTCCTAAATTCAAATAAAATAACGAAAAACTCTGAAATAAAATCTTATTTGATTTTATTATTAAATCCTCAATATTTCTTTATTTTGGGAAAGTCATTTTATTCCCTCTCTCATATTTTTGTAACAGAAATAATTGATGATAAAATAATAAAAATCAAATGATCCTATTCTCAAAATTTGAGAAAACTCAAATATGAAAATAAAGAATTTCCCGACTCTCTCCGTGGGTCCTTGAGTTGCGTAGAAATTTCTAGGATCAAACCAAAGGCAAAATAAAATATGATATGCAATGATGATCTAATGTATAACATTCCAAATTGAAAATTTGGGATGTTACAAACCTACCCCCCTTAAGATGAATCTCGCCCTCGAGATTTGGGTTGGCTAGAAAATAGGTGAGGGTGGTCATTGAGCAAATCTTCTTCTCGTTCCCAGGTGGCTTCATCCTCCGTGTGGTTGCTCCACTGAACTTTGCAAAACTTGATAACCTTGCCGCGAGTGACTCGGCTGGCAAACTCGAGAATCTTAATTGGTTTCTCCTCATGGGTCAAATCGTTATCCAACTGAATTGCTTCCAATGGCACTGTGTCTCTCAAGGGTATGTCAGTCATCTCCGCGTGGCACTTCTTCAACTGAGAAACGTGGAACACATCATGAACTCCTGACAATTCTTCGGGCAATTCCAACTTGTAGGCCACCTCTCCCATACGCTCCAAAACTCGATATGGTCCTACAAATCGTGGCGCTAACTTTCCTTTAACTCCAAAATGCTTTGTTCCCCAAAGTGGGGATACTCGAAGATAAGCTCTATCTCCAACTTCGTAAACAGTCTCCTTGCGTTTAGAATCTGCATAACTCTTCTGTCTGGACTGAGCTACCTTGAGTCTATCGCGAATCAATTTCACCTTCCATTCAGATTCTTTAATCAAATCAGGTCCAAACAACTGGCAGTCTCCAACTTCGTCCCATGACAACGGTGTCCTACACCTCCTTCCGTACAAAGCTTCGAAAGGGGCCATCTTTAAACTGGTTTGGTAGCTGTTGTTGTAAGAGAACTCTGCATATGGCAAATTGTCGTCCCAACTAGATCCATAATCTAGCGCACAAGCTCTCAGCATATCCTCCAAAATTTGATTGACTCTCTTGGTCTGTCCATCTGTCTGTGGATGAAAAGTTGTACTGAATTCTAGCCTGGTACCCAAAGTTTCGTGCAACTGCTTCCAGAACTTTGAGGTAAACTGGGTTCCTCTATCTGATACGATACTTCTCGGAACTCCATGCAGACATACAATCCTGGTCATGTATATCTTTGCCAACTTAGCACTGGTGTAAGTGGTCTTTACCGGGATGAAATGAGCTACTTTTGTCAATCGATCCACTAAAACCCAAATCGAGTCATAGCCTGAACGAGTCCTGGGTAATCCTGTGATAAAATCCATGCCTAACTTATCCCACTTCCATTCGGGTATCGGCAATGGTTTTAACAATCCTGCTGGCTTCTGATGCTCTGCCTTTACTCTCTGACATACATCACAAACTGCTACATACTCCGCAACATCCTTCTTCATTCCGGTCCACCAGAAAATATCCTTCAAATCCAAATACATCTTGGTATTTCCTGGGTGAATCGAATATGGTGAATCGTGTGCCTCTTGCAGAATTAGCTTCCTGATCTCCGGGTCATTGGGCACATAAACACGGTCTTCAAACCATAGGGTGTCGTGCTCATCCTCATGAAATCCTTTAGCTTTTCCTTTGCTCAGTTTCTCCTTAATAGAGGCAATCTCCTTGTCAGTCTTCTGAGCTTCTCTGATTCTATCCATTAAAGTTGACTGAATCTCCAATGCTGCTACATAGCCTCTCAGAACTATTTCCAAACATAACTCTCGAAGATTTTCGGCTAACTCCCTTGGTATTTCTCCCGTAATTAGTGTATTGACATGGCTCTTACGGCTCAATGCGTCAGCTACTACATTAGCCTTTCCGGGATGGTAATGCAATCTCATATCATAATCCTTGATGAGCTCCAACCATCTCCTTTGTCTGAGGTTTAACTTCTTCTGTGTGAAGATGTATTTCAAACTCTTATGATCCGTGTACACCTCACAATGGTTTCCAATGAGGAAATGTCTCCATGTTTGCAATGCATACACTACGGCTGCTAACTCCAAATCATGCGCAGCATAATTCAACTCATGAGGCTTAATCTGTCTTGAGGCATATGAAACAACTCTCTCTTCCTGCATAAGCACCGCTCCAAGTCCTCGACGTGAAGCGTCGCAATACACCTCATAATCCTTGGTCTGATCTGGCAAAATCAACGCTGGTGAAGTAACCAAATGTTTCTTCAACTCCTGGAAACTAGCCTCACATTCCTCCGTCCATATGAACTTGGTATCTTTCTTCAACAACTCCGTCATAGGCTTCGCAATCTTTGAGAAATTCTCAATAAATCTCCGGTAGTATCCTGCGAGTCCTAGAAAACTCCGTATCTCTCCAACCATGGTCGGTGCTTCCCACTTGGTCACGGTATCAACTTTAGTGGGATCTACTGCTATTCCTTCTCCGGATATAACATGTCCGAGAAATCCTACTTCCTTCAGCCAAAACTCACATTTGCTGAACTTGGCATACAACTGATGTTCTTTGAGCTTCTCAAGAACCAAACGCAAATGTTCCTTATGCTCTTCTTCATTCTTCGAGTAAACCGGGATATCATCAATGAACACTACGACGAACTTATCCAAGAACTCCATAAACACTTTGTTCATCATGTTCATAAAATATGCAGGTGCGTTAGTCAGACCAAATGACATAACGGTATACTCGTACAGCCCATACCTGGTGGTAAAAGCTGTCTTTGGAATATCCTGTTCTCGAATCTTCAACTGGTGGTATCCTGATCGCAGATCGATCTTGAAAAATACCTTAGCTCCTTGCAATCGATCAAACAGATCATTGATCATTGGTAGTGGGTACTTATTCTTGATCATTACTTCATTCAATCCTCGATAATCAACAACCATCCTTAACGATCCATCCTTCTTCTCCACTAGAAGTACTGGTGATCCCCAAGGCGACGAACTTGGGCGAATGTAACCTTTATCCAGTAACTCCTTAATCTGCTTCTTAATTTCCACCAAATCCTTTGCAGGCATCCTGTATGGTCTCTTTGATATTGGCCCTGTGCCTGGCAATAGCTCAATCAAAAACTCAATATCTCTATCCGGTGGCATGCCGGGCCACTCTTCTGGAAATACTTCAGGGAAATCCCTTACCACTGGTACTTCCTCCTGCACAACTCCTGTTAAACAATTTACTTGAGTCCCTTTTGGCACATGTCGGGATACATACTTGATCCTTCTCCCTTCTGGGGTGGTAAGCAAAATTGTCTTACTAGCGCAATCGATGTTTCCTCCATACATCGATAGCCAATCCATACCCAGAATTACATCCAATCCTTGTGATTCCAAAATGATCAAATCCGAGGGAAACACATGCCTACCTATACTCAATGGCACTTAAAAACATCCTTGACTGGCCATATACTCCGCTCCCGGTGAGCTTACTACCATAGGTGTCCTAAGAACCTTAGTGGGCAAGTTATACTTATCCACAAATCCCCTTGATATGTATGAATGTGATGCACCGGTATCAAAAAGAATGAGTGCAGTAAATGACTTAACCAGGCTGCTCTTCAACCTCCTCCACGTTAACATGGTTCACCTGTCCCCTGTTGAAAGGGTTCGGCTTCTTCCCAGAACTTCCATTGCCATTCTGGCCTTCAGGACATTCATTGGCATAATGTCCGGTCTTCTGAAACTTAAAGCAAGTGACTTGGCTCAGGTCCTTCTTGGTTGGGGTTGATGGGTTGGTGCGATTCTGGCCATTGCTTCCTCCATTGCCATTACCATTCTTGGTGCCATTGTGATTGTGCGAGCTACCTCCTCCATGAGTATGCTGAAAATGTCCTCCCGGTCTAGGGGTAAAACGTGGCTTCTGCTGAGCTCCTGAATTGTACTTCCCTTGTCCATACTTCCTCTTGCGATTCTCAATTTGCTGCTGCTTGCCTTCAATCATAAGAGCATGGTCTACCAACTCCTGGTAGTTGTTGAAGGTTGCTACCATCAACTGCATGCTCAACTCATCATTCAGTCCTTCCAGAAACTTCTCCTGCTTGGCTGCATCCATAGCAACATCATCTGGGGCATAACATGCTAACTTACTAAAGTCCTCCACATACTGGCCAACTGTCCGTCCTCCCTGGCGCAAGTTGCGAAACTCACGCTTCTTCATGGCCATAGCTCCTGCTAAAACATGGGCAGTACGAAAAGCCTGCTGAAACTGGTCCCACGTGACAGTGTCGACAGGGAAAGTGGCTGTGAAATTCTCCCACCATGATGCTGCGGGTCCTTCAAGCTGATGTGCGGCAAACTTCACCTTCTCCGCATCCGCGCATCCTGCTGTGGTCAACTCTCTAGCTGTCTTGCGGAGCCAATCATCTGCTACTATCAGCTTGGTGCTACTGGAAAACACCGGCAGATTCAGCCTAAGAAAACGGGCTAAGTGATCAACAGGTGGTGGTGGTGGTGGGTTGTTGTTGTTGTTCCCCCGATTCTGATTCTGGACTAGCAACTGCATCAATGTGTTTTGCTGCTGGATCAACTGGGTGAGCTCCGGTGGAAAGGTAAATCCGGGGTCACGTCTCGGAGGCATCTGAGGGTTTAGAAAAGATGAGATGTAAGAATAGAGGGGGTCTAAAGAGAAAACACTACCCATATGCACATGAGGCAAAAGCAAACAATTCACTTCATTCAATCAAACAAGGGCATACAATCGATCTAACTATCGCAAAAGTGCTCGGACTACTATATTTACATGGTGGACTACACTACTGATGAGGTGGTCTACTAGAAATATTCTTCGGTTGCAGACTCCAATGATATCTGCTCCAGCTTCATCAACATAGTCATCATCACTATCATCTAGGTCCGAGTCGGTGTCGTTGATGATGATGTAGTCTTCCGGGCTAATCTCCTTGGGTTCTTCGTCTTCATCTACTGGTGTAGGGCCTCCCATAAATATTGCTAGCTTCATTGTTAGGTCTGCATTCTTATCCACTAGTACTTCTATTTCCTCTTCATAATCTTCACGTGTAGCCTTGAGTTCTTCCTCCAGTTCCTTGATTCTTGTCTTAGCCTTCTTCAGATCTATCATGTCGGCGCACATTTGATTCTCCTGTCGTTGAATGTGCTGGTTTAATTCCTGGATAAAAGCTGCAATGGATCTATCCCTTCTGGTGCTAATCATCTCCCAGTGCTCATCTCGGCGCCCACAAATCTGGTAGATAGTATCCTTGAGATCATTGTGGTATACTTCTCCAATGCGTCCCATGGCGATGTGAGCTGCCATGCTCTTTCCTAGACTCCAAGTTGGTGCATCAAAAGAAAACTCTATGGGCTCAGTGACTGGCATGAACGTCCTTCCTGGAACTTGAACTTGAATCATCCAGCGCTCTTCTTCAGGTAAAGTGGCGTTGTAGGTTCCGGTGAAGCTTGGTACTCCTATGGTCAGGTATCTAGTGACTTCCTTCAAGTGACGTCCAAAGGGTGTATCGTCATCCGGTTGCGTGAACTTGTTCTTTGCATCCGCCATCCTAAAGAGTAGAAAAGATGAGAGATCAGAAAAGAAGAGAATGAATAGTGATCTAGGTCTTTTAGCTTAGTGGTCGTGTCCTACAGTCAGCGTGTGCTCTGATACCATCTCTGTAGCGACTAGACCTCAAACAGTCTGATCTCTATGCTCTGGTGTCATCCCTGGATCAGTAATGCTGACACCACACAGTACTCGGAGGATTTATAACAGAGTTGCAATCACACACTTATTACATCGAGTGTCTCAAGAGAGAACTTATTACAATAAATATGGCTTAAGGCCATCTAATAACGATAACAACGGAAGGCTTGGAAGATAAGTGAGTCCATCAACTCCAACGGCATCACTGAGTATAGAACCACGACCTAAAACTCCTTAATCATCGTCTGAAAAGTCTGCAACATTAACATTGCAGCCCGAAACGGGTCAGCACATGGAATATGCTGGCAAAGTAACACATAGAGAATAATGGAATGAAACAACTATACAATATGCATATTTGGCTGGTGGAAAGCTCTATGGTTACAGTTTTGCGTAAAGTCAATTTTTCCCTACTGCAAAGGAATAAATTTATTTAACTATCATGGTAGTTGTTAAACATTGAGAATGGTTGACAGCATCCTCAATCCCAATTAAAGTAATCATCATTAAACAAAACCCAACAAACTTAATTTAGAGTAACATGTTGAGATTCACATTATAATCCAAGTACTAGATACTCAAAATGTCCATAACCGGGGACACGACTAATCATGATTAGTTTATTACACTCTACAGAGGTTTACGCACTTTTCCCCACAAGACTCGATCGCCTCCGTTTGGTTTCTCGCACTACATGGTGTTTGAGAAGACGGATGACCAAGACATAGTCTTTCGGAAGCGCTAGCAGCTTACGATGGATAGACCGTTACACCTACTTTCCCCTACATCTGCTAGTCTACCCTGTAAGAGTTCGCACAACTTATTCAACTACGCCAGAGCCCATAATGGCTTGTGGCTGCACACGGAAGTTTCTAGTATGAATAATATCATGATCCCTTTGAGCCTGGGTGGCGGTCCAAAAAGAAACAGGCAATCCTGGAATACCCAGGTGCCTCAATCCACCCAGACGTGTGTTTAAGTTGCCACCTTAGATAAACCATTAATTAACAATACTCACATCTGTCATGGATATCACTCACCCAATCCACGTCTACTAGCATAGCATGGCACAGTAAGCAAACATAGAAGTAACTCCCAAAGGTTTGATAATAAACAGGTAATAGGTTCTACCTCAACTACTCCCCATACCCACAATTTAATTAGATCCTAATCATGCAATGTGTGAGGATTGATCTAATGCAATAAAATTGGGTAGTAGAAAAGGTATGATCAAAGTGTTACTTGCCTTGCTGATGATCCGCGAAACCTAGCGATTCGAAGTAACAAGCGGCGCACTCCGGGTATTCTATGACAGACAAACAAATAAGCATACAATAAGTACTCATCTAATGCACAAGTAAAAGTCAAATAAGAGAACTAATCAGAAAGTTCAACTTAAGAACTCCGGTTTGCAAAAAGAATCAAATCGAGCGAAGCAACGAAAGTCAAACGGCGAAAGAAAACAACTTCGTTCTACTAATCTGGATCTAAGTCAAATTTTACAGTAGCAAAAACTTGTTTAAGTTGGTTAAACGGATAGAGGGTTTCGAGATGAAACTCCAGGCGCTTGAATCGCCTGATTCCGATAAACGAGCGAAAAGTTAAACTAAAACGGAAATCGGATCAGAAATCGCGATCAGAAAAATCGCGGATTCAATCCGAAAAAAAACGCCGAACGTTCGCTAGAACGAACGAACGGACGAACGCTCGCTAATTAAATAAATCTGAAAAACCGATCTATTTAAAAAACCGAAACTAAAAAACCCAACGAAAAACCAACGGAAAAACCGATCGGTTTTTCGGGAAAAAAAATAAAAAACGGCGTGGATTTCGAGGCGACCTCGGGTGGCGAGTCGGCGAGGCGGCGGCGTGGCGGCGGCTAGGGTTTCGAGGGGGCGTGGGCTGAGGCTTCGGCTGGGCCTCCCCCCGGCTTATAAAGGCGACCGGGCCAGGAGTCCGGGTCGGACACGGCCCGTTAGGTCGGTTCGTTTTTTTAAATAATTACGCGTAGAAGAAAAATAAAAAAAATACTAAGCGGACTCCGAAAATCCCGAGATTAATTTTCCCGGGCTTCTAAAATCAAGCCGCAGAAGGTGAACATTTATTTGGGGCCTAAATGCAATTTTGAAAAACACACATTTTTCCTAAATTCAAATAAAATAATGAAAAACTCCGAAATAAAATCTTATTTGATTTTATTATTAAATCCTCAATATTTCTTTATTTTGGGAAAGTCATTTTATTCCCTCTCTCATATTTTTGTAATATTAATAATTGATGATAAAATAATAAAAATCAAATGATCCTATTCTCAAAATTTGAGAAAACTCAAATATGAAAATAAAGAATTTCCCAACTCTCTCCGTGGGTCTTTGAGTTGCGTAGAAATTTCTAGGATCAAACCAAAGGCAAATTAAAATATGACATGCAATGATGATCTAATGTATAACATTCCAAATTGAAAATTTGGGATATTACAGGAGTGTCCTCACTGCTACACAGAAGGCTTACGTCTTCGATGGACCGCTCGAT
This sequence comes from Triticum aestivum, assembly GCF_018294505.1. Lineage (NCBI taxonomy): Eukaryota > Viridiplantae > Streptophyta > Magnoliopsida > Poales > Poaceae > Triticum > Triticum aestivum. The sequence goes on along the minus strand of NC_057809.1, from coordinate 452,206,263 downwards.
GTGCAAACCCCTACAACGTCGTCTGTGGATGTTGTGAACACCTGACAGGCACATCCTGATGACTACTTGATAGTTTAGTGCACCATACTTTACGGCTTAGAATCGGGATTCCAATGACGTTTTGAACACCATAAGACATATGAGATGTTCCAAGAGCTGAAATTGGGATTTCAGGCTCATGCCCGTGTTGAGAGGTATGAGACCTCTACAAGTTCTTTTGCCAACAAGATGGAGGAGAATAGCTTAGCTAGTGAGCATGTGCTCAGAATGTCTGGGTGCTACAATCACTTAAATCAAGTGGGAGTTAAACTTCCAGATAAGATAGTGATTGATAGAGTTCTCTAGCCACTATCACTAAGCTACTAGATATTCGTCATGAACTATGACATGCAAGGGATGGAGTTGATCCCGGAGCTGTTCGCGGTGCTTAAGACCACAAAAGGATCATCAAGTGTTGATGGTTTAACAAGACCACTGGTTTCAAGAAGGGCAAGGGCTAGAAGGGAAACTTCATGGATGGCAAACCAGTTGCCGCTCCAGTGAAGGAACCCAAACCCGAGACTAATGCTACTATTGTAAGGGGAACGGTCACTGGTAGCAGAATTACCCCAAATGCATGGTAGATAAGAAGGCTGGCAACTTCAACAAAGTATATACGTGTTATTAATGTGTACGTCACTAGTACTCCTGGTAGCACCTGGGTATTGGATACCGGTTCAGTTGCTATTATTGGTGACTTGAAGAAAAAGCTACAGACTAAACGGAGACTGGCCAAGGGCGAGGTGACGATGTGTGTTGGAAGTGTTTCCAAAGTTGATGAGATCACCATCGCACGCTCCATCTGCCTTCGGGGTTAGTATTGAACCTAGATAAATGTTATCAGGTGTCTACGTTAAGCATGAATATGATGTAGAGGGATGAATTCATGCAATATGATAAAAAACCCATCTTGTTATCCTCGATGGCAACAATACAATACGTGCCTTGCTGCCCCTACTGTCACTAGGAAAGGACACCGCAAGATTGAACCCAAAGCTAAGCACTTCTCCCATTGTAAGAAAGATCAATCTAGTAGGCCAAACCAAACTGATAATTCGAAGAGACTTGCAAAGATAACCAATCATACATAAAAGAATTCAGATAAGATTCCAATATTGTTCATAGATAATCTTGCTCAGAAACCCACAATTCACCGGTCTCAACAAACACACCGCAAAAAGAAGATTACATCGAATAGATCTCCACAAGAGAGGGGGAGAACATTGTATTGGGATCCAAAATGAGAGAAGAAGCCATCTAGCTAATAACTATGGACCCGAAGGTCTGAGGTAAACTACTCACACTTCATCAGAGGGGCTATGGTGTTGATGTAGAAGCCCTCCATGATGGATGCCCCCTCCTGCGGAGCTCCGAAACAGGCCCCAAGATGGGATCTCGTGGATACATAAAGTTACGGCAGCGGAATTAGGGTTTTGGCTCTATATCTGATCGTTTGGCGGTACGTAGGTATATATAGGAGGAAGGAGTACGTCGGTGGAGCAACAGGGGGCCCACGAGGGTGGAGGGCGCGCCTGGGGGGGGGGGGGTAGGCGTGCCCCCTACCTCGTGGCCTCCCTGTTGGTTGCTTGACGTAGGGTCCAAGTCTCCTGGGTGTTGTTCGGTGAGAAAATCACGTTCCCAAAGGTTTCATTCCGTTTGGACTCCGTTTGATATTCCTTTTCTTTGAAACCCTAAAATAGGCAAAAAAATAGCAATTCTGGGCTGAGCCTCCGGTTAATAGGTTAGTCCCAGAAATAATATAAAAGTGGATAATAAAGCCCGATAATGTCCAAAACAGTAGATAATATAGCATGGAGCAATTAAAAATTATAGATACGTTGGAGACGTATCAATAAACTCATGCAATATGATATAAACCCCATCTTTTTATCCTCGATAGCAACAATACAATACGTGTCGTTTCACTTTCTGTCAATGGGATCGAGCACCGCAAGATTGAACCCAAAGCTAAGCACTTCCCCTATTGCAAGAAAGATCAATCTAGTAGGCCAAACCAAACTGATAATTCGGAGAAGATTCAAATATTGTTCATAGATAATCTTGAACATAAACCACAATTCATCAGATCTCGACAAACACACCGCAAAAGAAGATTACATCGAATAGATCTCCAAGAGAATCGAGGAGAACATTGTATTGAGATCCAAAGAGAGAGAAGAAGCCATCTAGCTAATAACTATGGACCCGAAGGTCTGAGGTAAACTACTCATACATCATCAGAGGGGCCATGGAGTTGATGTAGAGGCCCTCCGTGATCAATGCCCCCTCCGGCGGAGCTCCGGAAAAGGCCCCAAGATGGGATCTCTTGGGTACAGAATGTTGCGGCAGTGGAAATAGGGTTTCGTGGTGCTCTTGGATGTTTTCGGGGTATGTGAACATATATAGGAGGAAGAAGTAGGTCGGTGGAGCCACGAGGGGGGAGGGCGCGCCTAGGGGGGTAGGCACGCCCCCTGCCTTGTGGTCTCCTCGTTGATTGCTTGACGTCCACTCCAAGTCCTCTGGATCACGTTTGTTCCAAAAATCATGCTCCCAAATGTTTCATTCTGTTTGGACTCCGTTTGTTATTCTTTTTCGTCGAAACACTGAAATAGGCAAAAAAACAGCAATTTGGGTTGGGCCTCCGGTTAATAGGTTAGTCCCAAAAGTAATATATAAGTGTAAAATAAAGCCCATTAACATCCAAAACAGATAATATAATAGCATGGAACAATCAAAAATTATAGATATGTTGGAGACGTATCAGCATCCCCAAGCTTAATTCCTGCTCGTCCTCGAGTAGGTAAATGATAAAAACAGAATTTTTGATGTGGAATGCTTTCTACAATATTCTTCAATGTATTTTTCTCTATTGTGGCATGAATGTTCAGATCCGAAAGATTCAAGATAAAAGTTTATTGTTGACATAAAATAGTAATACTCCAAGTATACTAATCAAGCAATTATGTCTTATCAAAATACCATAGCCAAAGAAAACTTATCCCTACAAAGTCATATAGTTTGGCCATGCTTCATTTTTGTCACACAAAATGCACTCATCATGCACAACCCCGATGAGAAGCCAAGCAATTGTTTCATACTTAGCATTTTCAAACTCTTTCAACTTTTACACAATATATGAGCGCAAGCCATGGCCATAGCACTATGGGTGGAATAGAATATGATGATTGAGGTTGTGTGAGGAGACAAAAAGGGAGAAAGTCTCACATTGACACGGCTAATCATGGGCTATATGGAGATGCCCACTGATTGATGTCAATGCAAGGAGTAGGGATTGCCATGCAACGGATGCACTAGAGCTATAAATATATGAACGCTCATCAAATAAACTAAGTGGGTGTGCATCTAACTCGCTTGCTCACGAAGACCTAGGGCATTTGAGGAATCCCATCATTGGAATATACAAGCCAAGTTCTATAATGAAAAATCCCCACTAGTATATGAAAGTGACAAAATAAGAGTCTCTCTATCATGAAGATCATGGTGCTACTTTGAAGCACAAGTGTGGAAAAAGGATAGTAACATCGTCCCTTCTCTCCTTTTCTCTCATTCTCTTTTTTTATTTGGGCCTTCTTTCTTTATTTTCTTTTTTGGCCTATTTTTTATATATACTTCTTTTTTTATTTTGTCCGGAGTCTCATCCCGACTTGTGGGGGAATCATAGTCTCCATCATCCTTTCCTCACATGGGACAATGCTCTAATGATGATCATCACACTTTTATTTTCTTACAACTCAAGAATTACAACTCGATACTTAGAACAAAATATGACTCTATGTGAATGCCTCTGGCGGTGTACCGGGATTGCGATGAATTAAGCGTGACATGTATGAAAAATTAAGCATGGTGGCCTTGCCCCAAATACGATGTCACCTACATGATCATGCAAAGCAATATGACAATGATGATGCATGTCATAATAAATGGAACTGTGGAAAGTTGCATGGCAATATATCTCGGAATGGCTATGGAAATGCCATAATAGGTAGGTATGGTAGCTGTTTTGAGGAAGATATAAGGAGGCTTATGTGTGATAGAGCGTATCATATCACAGGGTTTGGATGCACCGGCGAAGTTTGCACCAACTCAAGGTGAGAAAGGGCAATGCACGGTACCGGAGAGGCTAGCAATGATGGAAGGGTGAGAGTGCATACAATTCATGGACTCAACATTAGTCATAAAGAACTCACATACTTATTCCAAAAATCTACAAGTCATCAAAACCAAGCACTACGCGCATGCTCCTAGGGGGATAGATTGGTAGGAAAAGACCATCGCTCGTCCCCGACCGCCACTCATAAGGAAAGCAATCAAAGAACAGCCCATGCTTCAAATTTGTCACATAACATTCACCATACGTGCATGCTACGGGACTTTCCAACTTCAACACAAGTATTCATCAATTTCACAATTACTCAACTAGCAATATCTAATATTACCACCTTTATATCTCAAAACAATCTATCAAGCATCCAACTTATCTTAGCATTTAAAATTTATAACCAAAGTGAATTACCAAGCTGTTCTAAAGGACTCTCAAAATGATATAAGTGAAGAATGAGAGATCAATTATTTCTATAAAATAGAACCACCGCTGTGCTCTAAAAGATATAAGCGAAGCACTAGAGCAAAAATTATCCAACTCAAAAGATATAAGTGAAGCACATAGAGTATTCTAATAAATTCCAATCCGTGTGTGTCTCTCCCAAAAGGTGTGTACAGAAATGATGATTGTGGTAAACTAAAAAGAAAAGACTCAAATCATACAAGACGCTCCAAGCAAAACACATATCATGTGGCGAATAAAAATATAGCTCCAAGTAAAGTTACCGATGGACGAAGACGAAAGAGGGGATGCATTCCGGGGCATCCCCAAGCTTAGGCTTTTTGGTGTCCTTGGATTTTACCTTGGGGTGCCTTGGGCATCCCCAATCTTAGGCTCTTGCCATTCCTTGTTCCATAATCCATCAAATCTTTACCCAAAACTTGAAAACTTCACAACACAAAACTTAAAAGAAAATCTTCGTGAGCTCCGTTAGTAAAATAAAACAAACCACCACTTCAAGGTACTCTAATGAACTCATTATTTATTTATATTGGTGTTAAACCTACTGTATTCCAACTTTTCTATGGTTCATAAACTCTATTACTAGCCATAGATTCATTAAAATAAGCAAACAACACACGAAAAACAGAATCTGTCAAAAAACAGAACAATCTGTAGTAATCTGTAGGTTTCGAATACTTCTGAAACCCCAAAAATTCTAAAATAAATTGCTGGACGTGAGGAATTTATCTATTAATCATCTGCAAAAATAATTAACTAAATATCACTCTCCAGTAAACAATGGAAGCAATTCTCGTGAGCGCTAAAGTTTCTGTTTTTTACAGTAAGATCAAAAAGACTTTCCCCAAGTCTTCCCAACGGTTCTACTTGGCACAAACACTAATTAAACACAAAAACAAAACCAAAACAGATGCTAGATAAATTATTTATTACTAAACAGGAACAAAAAGCAAGGAATAAAAATTAAATTGGGTTGCCTCCCAACAAGCGCTATCGTTTAACGCCCCTAGCTAGGCATAAAAGCAAGGATAGATCTAGGTATTGCCATGATAATGATAAGGTAAATCACGAAAGCTCATCTCATAATGCCTACGTTCAGCAGCAAGATTTCTTTGTGGCAAGAAAAAGTAATTAAAAGGGCTAAATTTAATGGGACAAAAGTCCCCAAGATCAAGCTCGGGAGGTGTTGGTTCCTCCTTTGGCCCCTCATATTGCACAATCAATTCATCATTATAAGCATTCTTTTGGCAAAAAGTCATGAGCCTTTGTTCAAGGGAAAAACCTAGCCCATTGTTCTGGATGGCAAAATTATCATTAAGTTCAGAAATCCTATTAACAAGAGCATCGGTAGGAACCTTTTTTCTAAGGTTTTCATTAAAAGCAACATGATCTAAAGATCGTAAACGCATAATGTCTTCTTGATAGAAAAGGATTGCTTCTATGGGAGGACGGCCAGCATCCACCCTATAATGCGCAAAAATTTCATTGGCTTCTTTTATTATAAATCTGAACTCATGAGCTAAAAAGATGGTTGCTGCTCGCTTAACAGAAGAATGCTCAATATTAGAAAATTCTAGGAAAATCCTTTGTATGGAAGGATGCATATGTAAAAATCGTCTTTCGAGTTCAACTATGAGCAAAGATATAGCATCTGCGAGACTACTAGTTTTATGAAGGATAGATCCACTCATGGTGGGCAAAGCACCGACACAAGTAAAAAATCTTGAATAACTCCCTTCCCAATAATATTACCGCTACCAATACGAAACTTTTTAGTGTGCAAAATAATATAATTTTCAAGAGGATCATCAATAGCATCAAATTTTTCCATATTATTATCCTTATCAATGATAACCTCCCCAGTTTCAGACATGTTGGCAACAAATTGCAAAAAGAACGAGCACAAAGAAGGCAGGAAGGAAAAAGAGGCGAACGGAAAAGAGGGCGAATAAAATGGCAAGGGTGAAGTGGGGGAGAGGAAAACAAGAGGCAAATGGCAAATAATGTAATGCGAAGGATAAGAGTTGTGATGGGTACTTGGTATGTCTTGACTTGGCGTAGATCTCCCCGGCAACGTCGCCAGAAATCCTTCTTGCTACCTCTTGAGCATGCATTGGTTTTCCATTGAAGAGGAAAGGGTGATGCAGCAAAGCAACGTAAGTATTTCCCTCAGTTTTTGAGAACCAAGGTATCAATCCAGTAGGAGACCACGCGTGAGTCACCTCGTACCTACACAAACAAATAAGAACCTCGCAACCAACGCGATAAAGGGGTTGTCAATCCCTTCACGACCACTTGCAAGAGTGAGATCTGATAGAGATAATAATAATAAGATAAATATTTTGGTATTTTTATGATATAGATTGAAAGTAAAGATTGCAAAATAAAATAGATTGGAAACTTGTATGATGGGAAATAGACCCGGGGGCCATAGGTTTCACTAGTGGCTTATCTCAAGATAGCATAAGTATTACGGTGGGTGGACAAATTACTGTCGAGCAATTAATAGAAAAGCGAATAATTATGAGAATATCTAGGTATGATCATGTATATAGGTATCACGTCCGTGACAAGTAGACCGACTTCTGCCTGCATCTACTACTATTACTCCACACATCGACCGCTATCCAGCATGCATCTAGAGTATTAAGTTCATAAGAACAGAATAACGTTTTAAGCAAGATGACATGATGTAGAGGGATAAACTCATGCAATATGATATAAACCCCATCTTTTTATATATCCTCGATGGCAAAAATACAATACGTGTCGTTTCCCTTCCTATCACTGGGATCGAGCACCGCAAGATTGAACCCAAAGCTAAGCACTTCTCCCATTGCAAGAAAGATCAATCTAGTAGGCCAAACCAAACTGATAATTCGAAGAGACTTGCAAAGATAACCAATCATACATAAAAGAATTCAGAGAAGATTCAAATATTGTTCATAGATAATCTTGATCATAAACCCACAATTCATCGGATCTCGACAAACACACCACAAAAGAAGATTACATCGAATAGATCTCCAAGAGAATCGAGGAGTACTTTGTATTGAGATCCAAAGAGAGAGAAGAAGCCATCTAGCTAATAACTATGGACCTGAAGGTCTGAGGTAAACTACTCACACATCATCGGAGGAGCCATGGAGTTGATGTATAGGCCCTCCGTGATCGATGCCCCCTCCGGCGGAGCTCCGGAAAAGGCCCCAAGATGGGATCTCTTGGGTACAGAAGGTTGCGGCGGTGGAAATAGGGTTTCGTTGTGCTCCTGGATGTTTTCGGGGTATGTGAACATATATATAGGAGGAAGAAGTAGGTCGGTTGAGCCACGAGGGGCCCACGAGGGGGGAGGGCGCGCCCAGGGGGTAGGTGCGCCCCCTGCCTCATGGACGCCTCGTTGATTGCTTGGCGTCCACTCCAAGTCCTCTGGATCACGTTTGTTCCAAAAATCACGCTCCTGAAGGTTTCATTCCGTTTGGACTCCATTTGATATTCTTTTTCTGTGAAACACTGAAATAGGCAAAAAAACAGCAATTTGGGCTGGGCCTCCGGTTAATAGGTTAGTCCCAAAAATAATATAAAAGTGTAAAATAAAGCCCATTAACATCCAAAATAGATAATATAATAGCATGGAACAATCAAAAATTATAGATACGTTGGAGACGTATCAATTATAAAGATGCTCTACAGGTGTCTCTGATGGTGTTTGTTGAGTTGGCATAGATCGAGATTAGGATTTGTCACTCCGTGTATCGGAGAGGTATCTCTGGGCCGTCTCAGTAATGCACATCACTATAAGCCTTGCAAGCAATGTGGCTAATGAGTTAGTTGCGGGATGATGCATTATGGAACGAGTAAAGAGACTTGTCGGTTACGAGATTGAACTAGGTATGATGATACCGACGATCGAATCTCAGGCAAGTAACATACATATGACAAAGGAAACAACATATGTTGTTATGCGGTTTGACCGATAAAGATCTTCATAGAATATGTAGGAGCCAATATGAGCATCCAGGTTCCGCTATTGGTTATTGACTAGAGATGTGTCTCGGTCATGTATACATAGTTCTCGAACCCATAGGGTCCGCACGCTTAACATTCGATGACGATTTGTATTATGAGTTATGTGATTTGATGTACCGAAGGTTGATCGGAGTCCCATATGAGATCACAGACATGACGAGGAGTCTCTAAATGGTTGAGACATAAGGATCGATATATTGGATGGCTATATTCGGACATCGGAAAGGTTCCGAGTGATTCGGGTATTTTTCGGAGTACTCGAGAGATATGGGAATTCGCCAGGGAGTTAATCGGCCTTGATGGGTGAGGGAGTCTTGGACTAAGGGGTCCTCGGGCGTCCGACCTGTTAGCCATGGGACGGACTGATGGGCTATGAAGATACGAAGACCGAAGACTGCACCCGTGTCCGGATGGGACTCTCCTTGTCGTGGAAGGCAAGCTTGGTGACTAAATATGTAGATTCCTTTCTTTGTGACTGACCCCGTGTAACCCTAGATCCTCTCGGTGTCTATATAAACCAGAGGACTTAGTCCAGAGAGAGAGAGAGAGAGATTCATTACCATAGCCATACAAGCTAGACCTCTAGGGTTTGGCCATTACGATCTCGTGGTAGATCAACTCTTGTAATACGCATATTCATCAAGATCATTCAAGCAAGACGTAGGGTATTACCTCCATAGAGAGGGCCCGAACCTGGCTAAACATCGTGTCCACTGTCTCATGTTACCATCGACCTTAGAAGCACAGTTCGGGACCCCCTACCCGAGATCCGCCGGTTTTGACACCGACATTGGTGCTTTCATTGAGAGTTCCATTGTGCCGTCCTCAAAAGGTTCGACGACACCTTCAATCGTCAACAATGACACTATCCAAGGAGAAACCTTCCTCCCCGGATAGATTTTCGTGTTCGGCAGCTTCGCACTACGGGCCAACCCATTTGGCCATCTGGAGCAGATCGATAGCTACGCCCCTGGCCATCAGGTCAGATTTGGGAGCTTGAACTACGCCGCGGACATTCGTGGAGATTTGTTCTTCGCTGGATTCGAGACCGCGGCGATCGCTCCTGGTCACCTTGATGAACATGACCTAAATCTTTCATCGGACCACATTCATGAGATAGCTCCTGTAACTGCTCTGGCCTTAGATCCGGAGCATACGGCGACATCTAAAGACTGGAGGTTCAACCGCACCACGGAGGCCACAGATTCCCCGGCGTTGGAGCCGCACATGGACTTAAACTTACACAATATTTGTGTCACCAGAACCCCGGACTCGTCTCTGGGTGTAAGTTCTGAACCATGTGAGTCCACGGATGCCGAATTTGATCATTTATTGATCTTCGAGTTCAGCACCGCAGACATCTTTCAGCATGCACCCTTGGGCGATGTGCTAAGCTCATTAAAAAACATGTCCTTGGCGGGGGACTCACAGCCGAACTATGTCCGGTTCAAACTAGGGGCTGATGATGGAGAATCTTGCTTCCCACCCGCCACCCACTTCATAGCCACAGTCGAGGATTTAACCGACACGCTCGATTACGACTCCGAAGACATCGACGGTATTGACAAAGATGCTGATGAGGAGCAAAATCAAATTCCGCCATTCACTGAACACTGGACGGCCACCTCTTCGTATGATGTGTACATGGTGGACACATCCAAAACAACCAACAACGATGACAAAGAAAATCTAGCTGAGAATAAACCTCCTGAGACACAACAAAAACGCCAGCGGCCTCGGCGCCGCTCTAAGTCATGTCGTTTAAAGGATAGTAACACTGGCACCAGGGAAAATAGTACTCCTGACGAACCCGAAGATAATAAAGACCCCATTGAGGTAATCTCCGAACAGGAGGAACGAGAAAATGGGCAAATTAGCCCACGGAGACGACCTTCATGCCATCAAATACCTCCCGTTAAAACTCAAAGGACCAGCTCGGCACTGGTTAAACAGTCTGCCTGAAAACTCAATTGGCAGCTGGGTGGAGTTGGAAGATTCCTTCCGCGATAACTTTCAAGGTACATATGTCCGGCCACCGGATGCCGATGACCTAAGTCACATTGTCCAGTATCCCGGAGAGTCCGCCAGAAAGCTCTGGACTAGGTTTTTAATTAAAAGAACTAAATTGTCGACTGTCCGGACGCGGAAGCCCCGCGGCCTTCAAACACAGCGTCCGGCACGAGTGGCTTGCCCGCCACCTCGGTCAGGAAAAACCAAAGTCTATGTCAGCCCTTATCGCTCTGATGACCCGCTTTTGCGCAGGAGAAGACAGCTGGCTCGCCCATAGAAGCAATAGCGCCAGTGATCCGGGCACCTCCGAAGTGCGGGACGGTAATGGAAAGCCACGACGCAATAAAAACAAACTTCACAATAATAATGAGCGCACACAGGACACAGCGGTCAACGCTGGATTCAGCGGCCCCAAACCCGGCCAATGGAAAAAGCCATTTACGGCAAACAAAGACGGACCATCCAATTTAGACAAAATAATGGACAGGCCCTGCCAGATCCATGGCCACCCCAATAAACCAGCTAATCACACCAACAGAAGCTGTTGGGTCTTCAAATAGGCCGGCAAGTTAAATGCTAAACACAAGGGGAAGAGGCCGCCCAACGATAACGACGACGAACAGGCTCACCAACCGAACAACGGGGGTCAGAAGCAGTTTCCCCCAGATGCAAAAACAATAAACATGGAATACGTGACACACACCCCTAGAGGTGAGCACACGGAACACTCCCTCCGTACAGGAGATCATACTACGGCTACTGCTACCTCTTGAGCACTTGCGTTGGTTTTCCCTTGAAGAGGAAAGGGTGATGCAGCAAAGTAGCATAAGTATTTGCCACAGTTTTTGAGAACCAAGATATCAATCCAGTAGGAGGCCGCGCGCGAGTCCCTCGCACCTACACAAACAAATAAATCCTCGCAGCCAATGCGATAAGGGGTTGTCAATCCCTACACGATCACTTACGAGAGTGAGATCTGATAGATATGATAAGATAATATTTTTTGGTATTTTTTTATGATAAAGATGCAAAGTAAAATAAAGGCAATAAAAATAACTAAGTGTTGGAAGATTAATATGATAGAAGATAGACCCGGGGGCCATAGGTTTCACTAGTGGCTTCTCTCAAGAGCATAAGTATTTACGGTGGGTAAACAAATTACTGTTGAGCAATTGACATAATTGAGCATAGTTATGAGAATATCTAGGTATGATCATGTATATAGGCATCATGTCCGAGACAAGTAGACCGACTCCTGCCTGCATCTACTACTATTACTCCACACATCGACCGCTATCCAGCGTGCATCTAGAGTATTAAGTTCATAAGAACAGAGTAACACTTTAAGAAAGATGACATGATGTAGAGGGATAAACTCATGCAATATGATATAAACCCCATCTTGTTATCCTCGATGGCAACAATACAATACGTGCCTTGCTGCCCCTACTGTCACTGGGAAAGGACACCGCAAGATTGAACCCAAAGCTAAGCACTTCTCCCATTGCAAGAAAGATCAATCTAGTAGGCCAAACCAAACTGATAATTCGAAGAGACTTGCAAAGATAACCAATCATCCATAAAAGAATTCAGAGAAGATTCAGATATTGTTCATAGATAAACTTGATCATAAACCCACAATTCATCAGTCTCAACAAACACACCGCAAAAGAAGATTACATCGAATAGATCTCCACAAGAGAGGGGGAGAACTTTGTATTGAGATCCAAAAAGAGAGAAGAAGCCATCTAGCTAATAACTATGGACCCGTAGGTCTGAAGTAAACTACTCACACTTCATCGGAGGGGCTATGGTGTTGATGTAGAAGCCCTCCGTGATCGATGCCCCCTCCGACGGAGCTCTAGAAAAGGCACCAAGATGGGATCTCGTGGATACAGAAAGTTACAGCGGTGGAATTACGGTTTTGTCTCCGTGTCCGGTAGTTTGGGGGTACGTAGGTATCTATAGGAGGAAGGAGTACATCGATGGAGCAACAGGGGGCCCACGAGGGTGGAGGGCGCGCCCAGGGGGTAGGCGCGCCCCCTACCTCGTGCCTTCCTTGCTGATTGCTTGACGTAGGGTCCAAGTCGTCTTCATCATGTTCGTTCCGAAAATCACGTTCCCGAAGGTTTCATTCCGTTTGGACTCCATTTGATATTCTTTTTCTGCGAAACCCTAAAATAGGCAAAAAAACAACAATTCTAGGCTAGGCCTCCGGTTAATAGGTTAGTCCCAAAAATAATATAAAAGTGTATAATAAAGCCCAATAATGTCCAAAACAGAATATAATATAGCATGGAACAATAAAAAATTATAGATACGTTGGAGACGTATCAAGCATCCCCAAGCTTAATTCCTGCTCATCCTCGAGTAGGTAAATGATAAAAACAGAATTTTTGATGTGGAATGCTACTTGGCACAATTTCAATGTAATTCTTCTTAATTGGGGTATGAATATTCAGATCCAAAAGATTCAAGATAAAAGTTCAATATTGACATAGAAATAATAATACTTCAAGCATACCAACTAAGCAATTATGTCTCTTCAAAATAACATGGCCAAAGAAAGTTATCCCTACAAAATCATATAGTCTGGCTATGCTCTATCTTCACCACACAAAGTATTTAAATCATGCACAACCCTGATGACAAGCCAAGCAATTGTTTCATACTTTTGGTGTTCTCAAACTTTTTCAATCTTCACGCAATACATGAGCGTGAGCCATGGACATAGCACTTTAGGTGGAATAGAATGGTGGTTGTGGAGGAGACAAAAAGGGGGAAGATAGTCTCACATCAACTAGGCATATCAACGAGCTATGGAGATGCCCATCAATAGATATCAATGTGAGTGAGTAAGGATTGCCATGCAACGGATGCACTAGAGCTATAAGTATATGAAAGCTCAACAAAAGGAACTAAGTGGGTGTGCATCCAACTCGCTTGCTCACGAAGACCTAGAGCATTTTGAGGAAGCCCATCATTGGAATATACAAGCCAAGTTCTATAATGAAAAATTCCCACTAGTATATGAAAGTGATAACATAGGAGACTCTCTATTATGAAGATCATGGTGCTACTTTGAAGCACAAGTGTGGTAAAAGGATAGTAGCATTGTCCCTTCTCTCTTTTTATCTCATATATATATATATATATATATATATTATTTGGGCCTTCTCTTTTTTATGGCCTCTTTTTGTTCTTCCAGAGTCTCATCCCGACTTGTGGGGGAATCATAGTCTCCATCATCCTTTCCTCACTTGGGACAATGCTCTAAAAATGATGATCATCACACTTTTATTTACTTACAACACAACAATTACAACTCAATACTTAGAACAAAATATGACACTATGTGAATGCCTCCGGCGGTGTACCGGGATATGTAATGAATCAAGAGTGATATGTATGAAAGAATAATGAACGGTGGCTTTGCCACAAATACAATGTCAACTACATGATCATGCAAAGCAATATGACAATGATGGAGCGTGTCATAGTAAACGGAACGGTGGAAAGTTGCATGGGAATATATCTCGGAATGGCTATGGAAATGCCATGATAGGTAGGTATGGTGGCTGTTTTGAGGAAGGTATATGGTGGGTGTATGATATCGGCGAAAGGTGTGCGGTATTAGAGAGGCTAGCCATGGTGGAAGGAAGAAAAATGCGTATGATCCATGGACTCAACCTTAGTCATAAAGAACTCATATACTTATTGCAAAAATATACAAGTTATCAAAGCAAAGTATTACGCGCATGCTCCTAGGGGGATAGATTGGTAGGAAAAGACCATCGCTCGTCCCCGACCGCCACTCATAAGGAAGACAATCAATAAATAAATCATGCTCCGACTTCAGCACATAACGGTTCACCATACGTGCATGCTACGGGAATCACAAACTTTAACACAAGTTTTTCTCAAATTCACAACTACTCGACTAGCATGACTCTAATATTACCATCTCCATATCTCAAACCAATTATCAAGTATCAAACTTCTCATAGTATTCAACACACTCATAAGAAATTTTTTATTAATCTTGAATGCCTAACATAATTAAAGCAAATTACCATGCTGTTTTGTAGGACTCTCAAAATAATCTAAGTGAAGAATGAGAGAACAATAGTTTCTATAAAACAAATCCACCGACGTGCTCTAAAAGATATAAGTGAAGCACTAGAGCAAAAACTATATAACTCAAAAGATATAAGTAAAGCACATAGAGTATTCTAACAATTTCTGAATCATGTGTGTCTCTCTCAAAAGGTATGTACAGCAAGGATGATTGTGGAAAACTAAAAAATAAAGACTCAAATAATACAAGACGCTCCAAGAAAAACACATATCATGTGGTAAATAAAAATATAGCTCCAAGTAAAGTTACCGATGGAAGTAGACGAAAGAGGGGATGCCTTCCGGGGCATCCCCAAGCTTTGGCTTTTAGGTGTCCTTAGATTATCTTGGGGTGCCATGGGCATCCCCAAGCTTAGTCTCTTGCCACTCCTTGTTCCATAATCCATCAAATCTTTTACCCAAAACTTGAAATTTTCACAACACAAAACTTAAAGTAGAAAATTTCGTGAGCTCCGTTAGCGAAAGAAAACAAAACACCACTTCAAGGTACTGTAATAAACTCATTATTTATTTATATTGGTATTAAACCTACTGTATTCCAACTTCTCTATGGTTTATAAACTATTTTACTAGCCATAGGTTCATTAAAATAAGCAAACAACACACGAAAAACAGAATCTGTCAAAAACAGAACAGTCTATAGTAATCTGTAGCTAACGCAAGATCTCGAACCCCAAAAATTCTAAAATAAATTTCTGGACGTGAGGAATTTATCTATTAATCATATTAAAAAATAATTAACTAAATATCACTTTACAAATAAAAATGGCAGCAATTCTCGTGAGCGCTAAAGTTTCTGTTTTTTACAGCAAGATTAAAAAGACTTTCCCCAAGTCTTCCCAACGGTTCTACTTGGCACAAACACTAATTAAACACAAAAAACACAACCAAAACAGAGGCTAGATAAATTATTTATTCAATAACAGCAAGGATAAATATTGGGTTGTCTCCCAACAAGCGCTTTTCTTTAAAGCCTTGTAGCTAGGAATCGACAATTTTAATGATGCTCACATAAAAAGACAAGAATTAAAGCACAAAGAGAGCATCATAAAACATGTGACAAACACGCTTAAGTCTAACATACTTCCTATGCATAGGCATCTTATAGGCAAACAAATTATCAAGGCAAGCAAAAACTAGCATATGCAAAGAAGCAGAAAGAAACAATAGCAATCTCAACATAACGAGAGGTAATTTAGTAACATGAAAATTTCTACCACCATATTTTCCTCTCTCATAATAATTACATGTAGGATCATAATCAAATTCAACAAAATAGCTATCACATAAAATATTTTCAACATGATCCACATGCATGCAAAGTTGACACTCTTCCAAAATAGTGGGATTAATATTAACTAAAGTCATGACCTCTCCAAACCCACTTTTATCAAAAACCTCATAAGATTGAACATTCTCCAAATATGTGGGATCTAAAGTTGACACTCTTCCAGATCCACTTTCAATATTATTGCAAACATTATTATCAATCTCATATTCATCATGGGGCTTAAATAAATTTTCAAGATCATAAGAAGAATCACCCCAATCATGATCATTGCAACAAGTAGAGGACATAGAAGAACTAGCATCCCCAAGCTTAGGGCTTTGCATATTATTAGCACAATTTACATAAATAGAATTTATAATAAAATCATTGCAATCATGCTTTTTATTCAAAGATCTATCGTGAATCGCTTCATAAAGTAATTCATCACACTTTTCAGATTCACGAATTTTAAGCAAAACCTTATAAAGATAATCTAGTGCACAAAAAACACTAGCAATTGGTTCATCATAACTGGATCTCTTAAAAAGATTAGCAAGCGGATGAGGACCCATAGATCTTAGGTTCTCTGTTTAGTAATAAATAAACAAATATTCCAACCAAACGAGCAAACGAGCCAAGTAAGACATAAAAGCAAACAAAAAGACGAACAGAAGAATGGCGAATAAAACGGCAAGGGTGAAGTGGGGGAGAGGAAAACGAGAGGCAAATGGCAAATAATGTAATGCGAGAGATAAGGATTTGTGATGGGTACTTGGTGTGTTGACTTTTGCGTAGACCTCCCAGGCAACGGCGCCAGAAATCCTTCTTGCTACCTCTTGAGCACTTGCGTTGGTTTTCCCTTGAAGAGGAAAGGGTGATGCAGCAAAGTAGCATAAGTATTTCCCTCAGTTTTTGAGAACCAAGGTATCAATCCAGTATGAGGCCACGCACGAGTCCCTCGCACCTACACAAACAAATAAATTCTCGCAACCAACGTGATAAGGGGTTGTCAATCCCTACACGGTCACTTACGAGAGTGAGATCTGATAGATATGATAAGATAATATTTTTTGGTATTTTTTATGATAAAGATGCAAAGTAAAATAAAAGGCAATAAAAATAACTAAGTGTTGGAAGATTAATATGATGGAAGATAGACCCAGGGGCCATAGGTTTCACTAGTGGCTTCTCTCAAGAGCATAAGTATTTACAATGGGTAAACAAATTACTGTTGAGCAATTGACAGAATTTAGCATAGTTATGAGAATATCTAGGTATGATCATGTATATAGGCATCACATCCGAGACAAGTAGACCGACTCCTGCCTGCATCTACTACTATTACTCCACACATCGACCGCTATCCAGCATGCATCTAGAGTATAAGTTCATAAGAACAGAGTAACGCTTTAAGCAAGATGACATGATGTAAAGGTTTAAACTCATGCAATATGATATAAACCCCATCTTGTTATCCTCGATGGTAACAATACAATACATGCGTTGCTGCCCCTACTGTCACTGGGAAAGGACACTGCAAGATTGAACCCAGAGCTAAGCACTTCTCCCGTTACAAGAAAGATCAATCTAGTAGGCCAAACCAAACTGATAATTCGAAGAGACTTGCAAAGATAACCAATCATACATAAAAGAATTAAGAGAAGATTCAAATCTTGTTCATAGATAGACTTGATCATAAACCCACAATTCATCGGTCTCAACAAACACACCACAAAAGAAGATTACATCGAATAGATCTCCACAAGAGAGGGGGAGAACTTTGTATTGAGATCCAAAAAGAGAGAAGAAGCCATCTAGCTAATAACTATGGACCCGTAGGTCTGAAGTAAACTACTCACACTTCATCGGAGGGGCTATGGTGTTGATGTAGAAGCCCTCCATGATCGATGCCCCCTCCGGCGGAGCTCCAGAAAAGGCCCCAAGATGGGATCTCGTGGATACAGAAAGTTACGGCAGTGGAATTAGGGTTTTGGCTCCGTATCTGGTAGTTTGGGGGTATGTAGGTATATATAGGAGGAAGGAGTACGTCGGTGGAGCAACAGGGGGCCCACGAGGGTGGAGGGCACGCCCGGGGGGTAGGCGCGCCCCCTACCTCGTGCCTTCCTCGTTGAATGCTCATAGGGTCATCGAGTAACCAGTTAACTTGCCGATTAATCCCTACTCATAGGGTCACCGAGTAGCTGATAAACCGAAAAATCGTCCGATTAATTGATTAAATGGCCGATTAACTTGTCGATTAGCCGATTAATCCCCTACTTGCTAGCCAACCAAGCAGCTACCAGTTAACGATTTCCTCAACAATGCTTGATGTAGGGTCCAAGTCCTCTGGATCATGTTCGTTCCGAAAATCACGTTCCCGAAGGTTTCATTCCGTTTGGACTCCGTTTGATATTCTTTTTCTGCAAAATCCTAAACTAGGCAAAAAAAACAGCAATTCTAGGCTGGGCCTCCGGTTAATAGGTTAGTCCCAAAAGTAATATAGAAGTGTATAATAAAGCCCAATAATGTCCAAAACAGAATATAATATAGCATGGAACAATAAAAAATTATAGATACGTTGGAGACGTATCAGCTACCTGCGCTGAACTACGCAGCGGCCTTGTCACGTCGCATACCACGCCGGCCATCATGCCACTGGTCTCCATTCAACATGACCGATCAATGTCCATACTGGACTAGCAATTCGGCTTTTGTCGTTCGCCTAATATGCCTTCGAAGTGGGTACCGCGCATACATAAGTATGCACTTGAAATACCCTGGGCATCGGCAGAAGCACAATGAGGGTAGGCCTGCAAACCCCTATAACCCTACTTTTCTAACTGCCCTTTTCCTTTTTTCCCTCTACAGGTAGCTCAAGGGCTGGTCACCCCGAGGAGTCTACCAGAGTTCGGGTTCGTACAATCACCCAAGGGTTATTCCTGTCAAGGAATCCCTTAACCGAGACAGGCGGCACAGACGTGCGACAGGAGGACCAAAATAACTTTTTGTAGACCGCGCTCTCTATTTCGAGCCTGTAAAGTGCCTTTTTCCTTAGCCTTCGACCCCTGGCATGTCAAATAGCCAGAGTTGCAACTTTGTTATCTATATAATAATTGGCAATCACTCAGCTCCCGGTAAAAGTAACCAGTGTCTAGTATTGACTTTTTCCTAATGGATCCAAATTTTTGCTCCTGTGGTTGTTTTACACACACACCTCGGCATAACCCGCCAGGGGCTCGGTATGGGAACAAATGAGTTGCCGGCAAGTCCGAACAACTTTATAGCGTACTTCGGCGTCGCGAGTTTGACCTTATATGCATCAGCTCCGAATCATGTCTTGGGTCAATAGTTGGGTTGCCCGGCTCCTGTGCTTGCTACCCTACGTTCCGCTCTATCGGCTAGGGTAGTAAAGGGAGAACTACTGCGATTGTGCTTCCGGTTCATCTGGTCAAGCACCTCAGTAGAGAAGCCGAAAACTGACTGTCATGATGCGGCGAGAGTTGGTCAACCACTCGACGAATTATCAGAATCTTTAACGATTCTCTCCGGGTCATACGAAGGATCTTTTTCAGATCATTTTTTTGCAACGCATCTTATTAAAAATAAGCCGCGTATATACCAGGGGCTATATCGTAGAACCACCATAAAACTCCTATGGCTAAGTGGAAGTGTTAACGCCCTATAGTCTGATTGCCTGGTTCGCCGCATTGTCACCTCCTTCATGTACCAAGACATTGGGTCAAGAGTGATCAAATGCTTTTCCGAACACCCCCGTACTTCCTACCAGGGGGCTGAAGCCGACGACTGAAAAACTTTCAGATTATATAAAAATGGCCACACAGGAGGAACAAAAGCTTTCGAGTAAAACATAAAAATAGATTAAATATAAAATTGTCTTTTACAATTCCCATACACCTCACTCGAATATTATGTCTTTTGAGCATTGACCATCTATCAAGCGGGCAGCCTCTAAGACGTCCTCAAAATAATGCTCCGGTGCGTGATGGTCCTTGCCCTTGGGTGGACTCTTCACTGCAACATCGATGGCCTTCATCTTCCCCCAGTATGTCTTGACACGGGCAAAGGCCATCCGTGCACCCTCAATGCACACCGACCGCTTAACAGCGTCGATACGTGGCGCCGCATCAACAAGCCGCCGCACCAAGCCGAAGTAGCTATTCAGAAATGGCTCAGTCGACCACAGCCGGATTATGGCGTTCTTCATGGCAGCGCCGGATATCCTATGAAGCCCGGCCCATTAGGACATCTGTTCATTCAGCAACAGAGGGTGTTTTGATGCACTAAACTTCGACCAGAAAAGCTTCTCCGTTGCATACCCCTCTTGCGCCTGGTAAAATTGTGCCGCATCGGAAAAACTCTTTGGCAGGTCCAAAAACGCGTCTGAAGAGCTCCACACTTGGTTAAGTTGAGCATAATTCGG
Source organism: Triticum aestivum (assembly GCF_018294505.1). Taxonomy (NCBI): domain Eukaryota; kingdom Viridiplantae; phylum Streptophyta; class Magnoliopsida; order Poales; family Poaceae; genus Triticum; species Triticum aestivum. The sequence goes on along the minus strand of NC_057809.1, from coordinate 452,185,755 downwards.
ATCGCCAAACTTAGTCTGTAATAAAAATGGCTTACCAGCCACAATCTCCCCAGCTTGCCGGATCTCCTCATGGGCCGCTCTAGATTCGGACCGTGCTTCTTTCGCCTCTCGCAAGGCCTTGTCAAGATCAGCCGTTTTGGCTTTATTCGCCTTCTCAAGGAATTCACAGCGGCTAGTAGCATTCTTTAGTTCGAGCGCCATCACGGATATTTTCCCCGCGTCTTGGTACCGAGCAGCTCGTTCGGCCTTTAACTCGGCCGATGTCTTTTCGGCAGCCGCATTACTAAACCGAGCCCTCTTCTTAGCCTAGGCCATCTCCGCCCGAAGAATCTCAACGGCGGCAGCACCATCTACAGCCATATATATCCCAGTATGCAATTTTCAGCGTCACGCTTATATTACAGACACGTATGTATAAGGACTGCTCTGAATACATACCTTGTGACTCGTCAAGACGCCTATTGATTAACGCAAGGTCATCCCCTGCCACATCAAGCTTCTGCTGCAGCTCGACAATATCCATAGTCCGGGCAGTCGTCAGGGGAGAAACAACCTGTGTTCCAATTAATCAGGTCAGTCCTTGGGCATTTCTTTTGATCCTCTGATTGCCTCCCTCGGGAAGCCAATCAGAGTCTCAGGGGCTACTATCTATACATAGGTGCATTTCATGAATAAAACACAATTGAACATTACAAACCTCGAAACCTCTTAGTAGGCCCACAAAAGCCTCATTCAATCCGCGCTTCGCGGACATGACCTTTTCAGCCACCGTGCCCATCAAGGTATGATGTTCCTCTGAGACGGACGCCTGCTTCAGCATGTTAGTCTGTATATCCGGCGCCTCTGGATCTCCGGAGGCTGCTGTAGGAGTAGGCCACCCTTTGAAGGGATCCGTTTATTCGTATCCGGCTGTAGACCAGATTGTTCGGGGCCTTCATTACTGGTCCCCGGACCCTGGGCCACCGAAGTATCACCTTCGGGTAATATCTTCATCGTCCCTTGCACCGCCTGTTGGTCGGGGGAGACCCTCCGCGACGACACCTCGAAGTCGTCCGCCCTATAGGGCGGAGAGGCCGATGGAGGCGTCTCGCTTTCCATCATCTCTGGGAGAAGGTCTCCCGAGGAAGAGGATTGTTGAAGAAGACTGTGTGCTGAACTGCAAAAAAAAATATTCTAGGCATCACAAGAAAAAGAACGGGACAGGTCTAAAACATCCTTGTTTACTTACGATTTGGCCTGAGGCTTGTCCTCATCATGAGACTGTGCGTCGATGTCCTCCAAGCCTGAGCCACCCGACAAAGGCATCTTGCCTCTCTTAGAAGCCTTTTCCTCCCAATCTTCAAAGGCGGCCCTTTTCTTTCCACGGGGGGAGAGGCGTTGACCTCCCCCTCATTTTTGTCTTCGGACGATGGGATCTTGATTCCTCTGGACACAATGTCTGATGCACCTTCGGGATGGAGGCCATCTTTGGTCCTCTCCGCCTTGCCCCCCTTCGCAGGCATCTAGTATGGTACCAGGGCCAGCATCCTTGTTAAAACAGGATTCGCTGGGCCTTCGGGCAGGGGGGCCGAACACATGATTAGTTCCGTTTTCTTTATCCAGCCCTGGAAGAAGATAGTTTGCTCAGTACCATATTACGGTATGCGTAACTACAAAGTGTTCGGAAGACAAGTGGTTACCGGGGTATCCGGACGGTGGCAGTCAAAGCCAGCGTCCTCATAGTGTCCGGCCAATGTTTTCGCTTCCTGAAAAATAGCTTCCACATCCCTTCATGAGTAGTGCCGAAGAAGTGTTGGAGGGTTCGTGGTCCTTCTGGATTAAGCTCCCACATGCGGCGAGATCTGCACTGGCAGGCCAGGATTCGGCAAACTAGCATCACTTGAATCACGTTGACAAGATCGATGTCTCTCTCAAGGAGGGTTCGGATGTGGCTCTGTAGAGTTTGCACTTCGTCAACTGATCCCCAGTCCAACCCCTTGTTAATCCATGATGCAAGCTATGGCAGAGTGCCGGAACGAAACGCAGCTATAGCTACCCACTTGGTGCTACGGGGTTCCATGACATAAAACCACTCTCGTTGCCATTGGTTGGAGGTTTCGGTGAAAGAGCCTTTTGTCCAAAGAGTGTTGGTAAGCTTGCTCACTATAGCACCACCGCACTCCGCCTGTTCCCCGTCGACCACCTTCGGCTTCACACTAAAAGTATTGAGCCATAATCTGAAGTGTGGGGGGATTCGGAGGAAGGCCTCGCATGTAATGATAAACGCCGAGACATGGAGGAAAGAGTTCGGAGATAGATCATGAAAATCTAGTCCGTAATAAAACATTAGCCCCGGACGAAGGGGTGAAGAGCGAACCCTAGCCCTCGAAGGAAGTGGGAGATGAATACGACCCTCTCGCCAGATCTAGGGGTCAGAATAACATGTCCTTGAGCAGGAAGCTTATGGTGGATCTCCACGTTCAAGTATCTGGTCGCCCGAAGCTTCGCAATATCCTCCTCTGTAATGGAGGAAGCCACCCATCGGCCTTGAGGGCTGGGTCCTGACATGATGGGGAGGCTTGAAGCAATGAAGTTGGACCTTGGGTGCTAGAACTCAAGGTTGAGAAGGCTGAGGAGAGGTTTTGCATAAAAAAGACGGCCCTTGGTTCCTTTATAAAGGCACCGGGTATTAAACGCCTCCTCCTAAGCCTGAGAACCTGCATATTCCTAAGGAATCTTTCCCGCAAGATGGTTGGGTTACCCACGCTCGTATTGCTGAGAATCCCGCGATAAGGGGACACGATCTTTGCTTCGATAGGACGTGCCAACGAAGACCACGCCCCGAAACATGGAACGACGGGACGGGAAACGGTTCGAAATAATAACCGGGAAAGCGTGATGTCATGTTACTAAAGTGGTCAGCAGATTGGATTCGTGAAATATTATACTCTCTATGGTTGTGTGTTGCAGATCCGGACACATTGGTTTCGTCCGAAGACTATCTTGGAGTTCTGAAGGAGGAACCCGCCTTGTAATGCCGAGGATAGATCTACGCGTCGGATACCTTGTCATTGAAGCTAGGTTCAGGGGCTACTAAGGGAGTCCTAAACTAAGGGGTCCTCGGGCGTCCGGCCTATTAGCCATGGGCCGGACTGATGGGCTGTGAAGATACGAAGACCAAAGACTGCACCTGTGTCCGGATGGGACTCTCCTTGGCGTGGATGGCAAGCTTGGTGACCAAATATGTAGATTCCTTTCTTTGTGACCGACCCTGTGTAACCCTAGATCCTCTCGGTGTCTATTTAAACCGGAGGACTTAGTCCGGAGAGAGAGAGATATTCATTACCATAGCCATACAAGCTAGACCTCTAGGGTTTGGCCATTACGATCTCGTGGTAGATCAATCAAGCAGGACGTAGCGTATTACCTCCATAGAGAGGGCCCAAACCTGGGTAAACCTCGTGTCCCCTGTCTCCTGTTACCATCAACCTTAGACGCACAGTTCGGGATCCCCTACCCGAGATCCGCCGGTTTTGACACCGACAATGGGCCATAGTGGAAGAGAGGAGGAGGCGGCCAGGTGTGGCTCGCGCCCCCCTAGGCCCAATTTGAATTATGGTAGGTTTTGAGGGTGCGGCCCCAGCACAAACAATCAAGAACCTTGCAACCAACGCGATAAAGGGGTTGTCAATCCCTTGACAACCACTTGCAAAAGTGAGATCTGATAAAGATAATAAGATAAATATTTTTGGTATTTTTGTTGTATAGATTGGTAAATAAAGATTGCAAAATAAATAGTAAACTAGATTTATAGATCGGAAACTTATATGATGTAAAGTAGACCCGGGGCCATAGGTTTCACTAGTGGCTTCTCTCATGGTAGCAAGTATTATGGTGGGTGAACAAATTACTATCGAGCAATTGATAGAAAAGCGCATAGTTATGAGAATATCTAGGCATGATCATGAATATAGGCATCACGTCCATGTCAAGTAGACCGAAACAATTCTGCATCTACCACTATTACTCCACACATTGACCGCTATCCAGCATGCATCTAGAGTATTAAGTTCATAAGAACAGAGTAACACATTAGGCAAGATGACATGATGTAGAGGGATAAACTCAAGCAATATGATATAAACCCCATCTTTTTATCCTCGATGGCAACAATACAATACGTGCCTTGCTACCCCTGCTGTCACTGGGAAAGGACACCGCAAGATTGAACCCAAAGCTAAGCACTTCTCCCATTGCAAGAAAGATCAAAGAGAGAGAAGAATCCATCTAGCTAATAACTATGGACCGGAAGGTCTGTGGTAAGCTACTCACACATCATCGAAGATCCTATGGTGTTGCTGTAGAAGCCCTCCGTGATCGTATCCCCCTCCGGCAGATCGCCGGAAAAATCCCTAGATGGGATCTCACGGGTACAGAAGGTTGCGGTGGTGGAAAAGTGGTTTTGTGGCTCCCCTGGATGTTTTGAGGGTATAAGAGTATATATAGGCAAAAGAAGTAGGTCGGTGGAGCTCTGTGGGTCCCATGAGGGTGGGGGGCATGCCTGCCCCCCTAGGCGCGCCCCCTGCCTTGTGGAAGCTTCGCGGACTTCCAGACTTGTACTCCAAGTCTCCAGGGTTGCGTTTGTTCCAAGAAATATTCTTGCGAAGGTTTCGTTCCGTTTGGATTCTGTTTGATATTCCTTTTGCGCGGAACACTGAAATAGGCAAAAAAAACAACAATTTGCATTGGGCCTTCGGTTAATAGGTTAGTCCCAAAAATAATATAAAAGTGCATATTAAAGCCCATTTGACATCCAAAACAGATAATATAATGGCATGGAACAATCAAAAATTATAGATACGTTGGAGACGTATCAAGCATCCCCAAGCTTAATTCCTCCTCGTCCTCGAGTAGGTAAATGATAAAAACAATTTTTTTGATGTGGAATGCTACCTAACATAATTTTCAATGTAATTTTCTTTATTGTGGCATGAATGTTCAGATCCGAAAGATTCAAGACAAAAGTTTAATATTGACATAAAACAATAATACTTCAAGCATACTAACCAAGCAATTATGTCTTCTCAAAATAACATAGCCAAAGAAAGCTGATCCCTACAAAATCATATAGTTTGGCCATGCTTCATTTTCGTCACACAAAATGCTCCCATCATGCACAACCCCGATGACAAGCCAAGAAATCGTTTCATACTTTAGTATTCTAAAACTTTTTCAACTTTCATGCAATATATGAGTGTGAGCCATGGACATAACACTATGGGTGGAATAGAATATGATGATGGAGGTTGTGTGGAGAAGACAAAAAAGGAGAAAGTCTCACATCGACATGGCTAATCAACAGGCTATGGAGATGCCCATCAATTGATGTCAATGCGAGGAGTAGGGATTGCCATGCAACGGATGCACTAGAGCTATAAATGTATGAAAGCTCAACAAAAGAAACTAAGTGGGTGTGCATCCAACTTGCTTGCTCACGAAGACCTAGGGAATTTTGAGGAAGCCCATCATTGGAATATACAAGCCAAGCTCTATAATGAAAAATTCCCACTAGTATATGAAAGTGACAAAATATGAGACTCTCTATCATGAAGAACATGGTCCTACTTTTAAGCACAAGTGTGGAAAAAACATAGTAACATTGTCCCTTCTCTCTTTTTATCTCATTTTTTTGGTGGGCTTCTTTGGCCTCTTCTATTATTATTATTTTTCGTCTATAATCTCATCCCGACTTATGGGGGAATCATAGTCTCCATCATCCTTTCCTCACATGGGACAATGTTCTAATAATGAAGATCATCACACTTTTATTTACTTACAACTCAAGAATTACAACTCGATACTTAGAACAAAATATGACTCTATGTGAATGCCTCCGGCGGTGTACCGGGATGTGCAATGATTCAAGAGTGACATGTATAAAAATTATGAGCGGTGGATTTGCCACAAATACGATGTCAACTACATGATCATGCAAGGCAATATGACAATGACGAAGCGTGTCATAATAAACGGAACGGTGGAAAGTTGCATGGCAATATATCTCGGAATGGCTATGGAAATGCCATAATAGGTAGCTATGGTGGCTGTTTTGAGGAAGATATAAGGAGGCTTATGTGTGATAGAGCGTATCATATCACGGTATTTGGATGCACCGACGAAGTTTGCACCAACTCTCGAGGTGAGAAAGGGCAATGCACAGTACCGAAGAGGCTAGCAATGATGGAAGGGTGAGAGTGTGTATAATCCATGGACTCAACATTAGTCATAAAGAACTCACATACTTATTGCAAAAATCTACAAGTCATCAAACCCAAAGCACTAGCGCATGCTCCTAGGGGGATAGATTGGTAGGTAATGACCATCGCTCGTCCCCAACCGCCACTCATAAGGAAATTAATCAAAGAACTCCTCATGCTTCAAATTTGTCACACAACGGTTACCATATGTGCATGCTTCGGTACTTGCCAACCTCAACACAAGTATTTCTCAATTTCACAATTACTCAACTAGCACGACTCTAATATTACCATCTTTATATCTCAAAACAATTATCAAGTATTAAACTATTCAATACATTCTATATGAAAGTTTTTATTATACCCATCTTGGATGCCTATCATATTAGGACTAATTTTATAGCCAAAGAAAATTATCATGTTGTTCTAAGAGACTCTCAAAATAATATAAGTGAAGCATGAGAGATCAATTATTTATATAAAATAAAACCACCGCCATGCTCTAAAAAGATATAGGCGAAGCACTAGAGCAAAATTATCTAGCTCAAAAGATATAAGTGAAGCACATAGAGTATTCTAACAAATTCCGATTCATGTGTGTCTCTCCAAAAGGTGTGTACAGCAAGGATGATTGTGGTAAACTAAAAAGCAAAGACTCAAATCATACAAGACGCTCCAAGCAAAACACATATCATGTCGTAAATAAAAATATAGCCCAAGTACAGTTATCGATAGACGAAGACGAAAGAGGGGATGCCTTCCGAGGCATCCCCAAGCTTAGGATTTTGGTTGTCCTTGAATTTTACCTTAGGGTGCCTTGGGCATCCCCAAGCTTAGGCTCTTGCCACTATTTGTTCCAAAATCCATCAAATCTTTACCTAAAAACTTGAAAACTTAACAACAGAAAACTCAACAGAAAATCTCATGAGCTCCGTTAGTATGAGAAAACAAACCACCACTTTAATGTATTGTAATGAACTCATTATTTATTTATATTGGTGTTAAACATACTGTATTACAACTTCTCTATGGTTCATAACCCCCTCCCCAATACTAGCCATAGATTCATCAAAATAAGCAAACAACACACGAAAAACAGAATCTGTCAAAAACAGACCCGTCTGTAGCAATCTGGAGGTTTCGAATACTTCTCTAACTTCAAAAATTCTGAAAAATAGGACGACCTAAATAATTTGTATATTGGTCTACTGCAGTTGGAATTGGTATTTTACCGCTCCCTGGTAAAAATGAAAATTATTCTCGTGGGCGCATACTTTCTGTTTTTTTCAGCAAGATCAAACAACAACCACCCAAGAAGATCCTAAAGGCTTTACTTGGCACAAACACTAATTAAAACATAAAAGACACAATCATAACAGAGGATAGATGATTTATTTATTACTAAACAGGAACAAAAAGTAAGGAACAAAAATAAAATCGGGTTCCCTCCCAACAAGCGCTATCGTTTAACGCCCCTAGCTAGGCATAAAAACAAGAATAGATCTAGGTATTATAATCTTTGGTATGCAATCCAAAAGTGGATCTCATAATACATTCATATGGTAATTTAATTTTCTCTCTAGGAAAGTGTTCCATGCCTTTCCTTAACGGAAATTGGAATCTAATATTTCCTTCTTTCATGTCAATAATTTCATCAATCGTTCTAAGGAAAGATCTACCAAGAATAATAGGACATGTAGGATTGCAATCTATATCAAGAACAATGAAATCTACGGGCACATAATTCCTATTTGCAATAATAAGAACATCATTAATTCTTCCCATAGGTTTCTTAATGGTGGATCCGCAAGGTGCAAATTTAAAGAACAATCATCAAATTCACGGAAGCCTAACACATCACACAAATTTTTTGGAATCATGGAAACACTAACACCCAAATCACATAAAGCATAGCATTCATGATCTTTAATCTTAATTTTAATGGTAGGTTCCCACTCATCATAAAGTTTTCTAGGGATAGAAACTTCTAGTTCAAGCTTTTCTTCATAAGATTGCATTAAAGCATCAACGCTATGTTTAGTAAAAACCTTATTTTGATCATAAGCATGAGGAGAATTTAACACGGATTGCAACAAGGAAATACAATCTATCAAAGAGCAACTATCATAATTAAATTCCTTGAAATCCAAAATAGTGGGTTCATTGCTATGTAAAGTTTTGACCTCTTCAATCCCACTTTTATTAATTTTAGCATCAAGATCTAAAAACTCCAAATCATTGGGACGCCTTCTAAATAAAGTTGACTCATCTCCAGTCCCATCTTTATCAAGATTCATATTGGAAAATAAAGATTTAATAGGATACACATCAATCACTTTTCGATCTACATCATTATTATCATGAAAACTAGAAGAACACGCTTTCACCAAGCAATCTTTTTAGCACGCATCCTAGTGGTTCTTTCTTTGCACTCATCAATGGAAATTCTCATGGCTTTGAGAGAGTCATTGATGTCATGCTAAGGTGGGATAGATCTAAGTTTCAAAGAATCAACATCAAGAGAAATTATATCCATGTTCCTAGCCAACTAATCAATCTTAAGCAATTTTTCTTCAATCAAAGCATTGAAATTCTTTTGCAAATTCATAAATTCTTTAACACTAGTCTCAAAATCAGAGAGCATCTTATTAAAATTTCTATAAGAGTTGTTGTAGGAATTACCATAATTATTAGAGGAATTACTAGGAAACGGCAAAGAATTAAAATTTCCTCTATACGTGTTGTTACCAAAATTGTTCCTACCAACAAAATTCACATCCGTAGATTCATTATTATTCTCAATCAAAGTGTACAAAGGCATATCATCACGATCAGAAGAAACACTCTTATTAGCGAACAATTTCATAAGTTCATCCATCTTTCCACTCAAAACATTAATCTCTTCAATAACATGAACTTTTTTACTAGTGGATCTTTCGGTGTGCCATTGAGAATAATTAACCATAATATTGTCTAGGAGTTTAGTAGCTTCTCCTAAGGTGATTTCCATAAAAGTGCCTCCCGCGGCCGAATCTAAAAGATTTCTAGAAGCAAAATTCAATCCAGCATAAAAATTCTGTATAATCATCCATAAATTCAAACCATGTGTAGGGCAATTACATATCATTAATTTCATCCTCTCCCGAGCTTGTGCAACATGCTCATGATCAAGTTGCTTAAAATTAATAATATCGTTTCTAAGAGAGATGGTCTTAGCGGGAGGAAAATACTTAGAGATAAAAGCATCTTTGCACTTATTCCAAGAATCAATACTATTTTTAGGCAAAGAAGAAAACCATGTTTTAGCACGACCTCTGAGTGAAAATGGAAATAGCTTGAACTTAACAATATCATTATCCACATCTTTCTTATTTTGCATATCGCACAAATCAACAAAGTTGTTTAGATGGGTAGCGGCATCTTCACTAGGAAGGCCGGAAAATTGATCTTTCATGACAAGATTCAACAAAGCAACATTAATTTCACAAGATTCAACATCGGTAATAGGAGCAATCGGAGTGCTAATAAAATCATTGTTGTTGGTATTGGAAAAGTCACATAATTTAGTATTATCTTGAGCCATCGTAACAAACAATCAATCCAACACACAATCAAACATGATGCAAGCGAAAAGAGGCGAACGAAAAAGGGTGAATAAAACGGCAAAGGTGAAGTGGGGGAGAGGAAAACGAGAGGCGAATGGCAAATAATATAATGTGAGGGATAAGAGTTTGTGATGGGTACTTGGTATGTCTTGACTTAAATGTAGATCTCCCCGACAACGGCGCTAGAAATCCTACTTTCTACCTCTTGAGCATGTGTTGGTTTTCCCTTGAAGAGGAAAGGGTGATGCAGCAAAGTAGCGTAAGTATTTCCCTCAGTTTTTGAGAACCAAGGTATCAATCCAGTAGGAGACTACACGCAAGTCACCTAGTGATGACCCACAAGTATAGGGGATCTATCGTAGTCCTTTCGATAAGTAAGAGTGTAGAACCCAACGAGGAGCAGAAGGAAATGATAAGCGGTTTCCAGCAAGGTATTCTCTGCAAGTACTGAAATAAGTGGTAACAGATAGTTTTTTGATAAGATAATTTGTAACGAGCAACAAGTAACAAAAGTAAATAAGGTGCAGCAAGGTGGCCCAATCCTTTTTGTAGCAAAGGACAAGCCTGGGCAAACTCTTATATGATGTAAAGCGCTCCCGAGGACACATGGGAATATCGTCAAGCTAGTTTTCATCACGTTCATATGATTCGCATTCGGTACTTTGATAATTTGGTATGTGGGTGGACTGGCACTTGGGTACTGCCCTTACTTGGAGAAGCATCCCACTTATGATTAACCTCTATTGCAAGCATCCGCAACTACAACAAAAGTATTAAGGTAAACATAACCATAGCATGAAACATATGGATCCAAATCAGCCCCTTACGAAGCAACGCATAAACTAGGGTTTAAGCTTCTATCACTCTAGCAACCCATCATCTACTTATTACTTCCCAATGCCTTCCTCTAGGCCCAAATAATGGTGAAGTGTCATGTAGTCGACGTTCACATAACACCACTAGAGGAGAGACAACATACATATCATCAAAATATCGAACGAATACCAAATTCACATGACTACTAATACCAAGACTTCTCCCATGTCCTCAGGAACAAAAGTAACTACTCACAAAGCATAAACATGTTCAAAATCAGAGGGGTATTAATATGCATATAGGATCGGAACATATGATCTTCCACCAATTGAACCAACTAGCATCAACTACAAGGAGTAATTAACACTACTAGCAACCTACTAGCACAAATCCCGGACTTGGAGACAAGTATTGGATACAAGAGATGAACTAGGGTTTTGAGATGAGATGGTGCTGATGAAGATGTTGATGGAGATTGCCCTCTCCCGATGAGAGGAGCGTTGGTGATGACGATGGCGATGATTTCCCCCTCCGGGAGGGAAGTTTCCCCGGTAGAACAGCTCCGCCGGAGCCCTAGATTGGTTCCACCAAGGTTCCGCCTTGTGGCGGCGGAGTTTCGTCCGAGAAGATGGCTTATGATTTTTTTCCCATTGAAAGACTCCATATAGCAGAAGATGGCCACCGGAGGGCCACTAGGGGGCCTGTCGGTGTCAAAACCGGCGGATCTCGGGTAGGGGGTCCCAAACTGCATGTCTAAGGCAGATGGTAACAAGAGACAGGGAACACGATGTTTTACCCAGGTTCGGGCCCTCTTGATGGAGGTAAAACCCTATGTCCTGCTTGATTTATTCTTGATGATATGAGTATTACAAGAGTTGATCTACCACGAGATCGGAGAGGCTAAACCCTAGAAGCTACCCTATGGTATGATTGTATGTTGTCCTACGGACTAAAACCCTTCGGTTTATATAGACACCGGAGGGGGCTAGGGTTACACAAGGTCGGTTACAAAGGAGGAGATATACATATCCGTATTGCCTAGCTTGCCTTCCACGCCAAGTAGAGTCCCATCCGGACACGAGACGAAGTCTTCAATCTTGTATCTTCATAGTCCAACAGTCTGGCCAAAGGATATAGTCCGGCCGTCCGGAGACCCCGTAATCCAGGACTCCCTCAGTAGCCCCTGAATGAGGCTTCAATGATGATGAGTCCGGTGCGCAGTGTTGTCTTCGGCATTGCCAGGCGGGTTCCTCTTCCGAATACACCACGGAAAAATTTGAATACAATGATAGTGTCCGACCCTGCAAAATAAGTTCCACATACCACCATAGAGAGAATAATATTTCCACAAATCTAATCTGCTGACACGTTTTGGCAACATGACATCATGCCATGGCTCGGTGATTATTCGAACCGTTTTTCTTTAAGCAGCCCCGCACATAACGCGAGGCAGTTTCTTGACACGTCTTGTCAACGCAGAGATCGTGTCCCCCTTATTACGGGATTCTCATCAATACGGGTGTGGGTAACCCAACCGTGCTTAGGACTCCTAGATTTTAGGGAAGTCCCAAACGGCCACGAGGAGGACGCTTGATATTCACCCTCTTTATAAAGGGACAAGGCTTTTACTTTTTTCCTCCCGTGCTCAATCGAATCCTTCCCCCGCCTCGAGTTCTAACACCCAAAGCCTAGGTCAGGTGCTTCGGACCTTCAATCATGTCCGGATCTAGCCTCCAGGGCCGGTGGATGCCCTCCTTCGTCATGGAAGAGGATATCAAGAAGTTGAGGGAAGCAAGATACCTGACCGCCGAAGTTTCGCATCGGCTGCCTGCCCGAGGGCAGGTCGTCCCTACTCCTGAACCCAATGAAGACGTCATGTTCATCTCCAACTTCCTCCGAGGACTAGGCCTCACTCTGGATCCCTTCGTTAGGGGTTTGATGTTCTATTACGGGCTTGATTTTCACGACCTAGCCTCGGATTCCTTTCTCCACATCTCGGCATTTATTGTCGTATGTGAGGCCTTCCTCCGCATTACCCCTTACTTCGGCATGTGGCTCAAGACCTTTGATGTGAAGCCGAAGACGGACGAGGGGTAGTATGCAGCGTGCGGGGGTGCATTAATAAGCAAGATTGCCGGAGCTTCGTGGCCAAAAGGTTCCTTTCCAGAGGTGTCCGGATTATGGCAACGGGAGTGGTTCTACATCACCGCTCCCAGAAGTGCCAAGTGGGTAGCTTCCCCGCCTTTTGCTCGGGCCCTCCACCACAACTGATGTCATGGATCAGCAGGGGGCTGAGCTAGGGTCCATCCAAGGATGTGCCCATACTGCAGAGCCGCATCCGTGATCTCTTCGAGGGAGATTTTAGTTTGGTTATGGTAGTGCAAGTCATGCTGGTTCGTCAAGTCCAGCCTTGCAAACGCCGGCCCCTTCGCTTGTGGGAATTCAACCCAGAAGGACCACGTGCTATTCAGAATTTCCTCGGCCTGACACACGAGGAGATGTACAAGTCGTTCTTCGAACCCCAAATAGAGTGTCCGGACACCTCCGAGGATGTGGGCCTGAGCAGCAACCGCACCGCGGCCCAAGTAAGTAATCCTCTAGCCGAACACACTGTCTTTCATTTATCATGACGTCATTCTGAAGAATCGCTTTTTGACCAGGACTGGATAACAAAGGCAAAGATGATCCGGTGTTCGGCCCCCCTTCCCAAAGAATTGGACAATCCGGTGCTGGAAAAGATGCTAGAGCCAACACCTTGCCTGGTGCCCTCAAAGGAAGATGAAGGGGGGAATAAAGAGGGCGAAAGCAGGCCCCCACCGCTACCTATTCCAACCGAGGGAACGAGTGCCTCCGTGAGGGAGGATAACGAAGGTAAGGAATCTGATATTCCCTCGCCCCGGGGGAGGAAGAGGACTACCTCTGATGACCCAGAAACCAGGGTTTCCAAACGGGAGAAGAAAACTCCACCAGAGGGTCCCGCCTCAGAGGGTGCTCTTGCCGCACAGAGTCCATGTGGGGATCAGCCCTCTAACGAGCTGTAAGTAATCAAAAAGTACTTAATAGTGAAGATATTCTACCTTACTTCTGAGGAAGATAACCGAAGCATCTATGTTGAAGTTCAGATCTAAGCCCTTCTCAGCAGAGCTCGTCTTCGGGGGATCTTCGTCCAGAGATGATGGAGAGCAAAACGCCTCCCCTGGACTCCCCGACTCAAGAAGCGGGCGACCTTGAAGTGTCATCACGGAGAGTTTCTCCGGATCCGGCAAGGCCAGAAGGTAATCCCATGGTCACCCGAAGCCCTCAGTATCCGACTCTTAAAGAGAGCAACCAAAAGAATCCGGCATCATCTGGTATGCGGTCGGACACACTGAGGGATCTGCTAGGGCGAGCCACTATCTCAGAAGAGCACCGTACATTGATGGGTATGGTGATTGAAAGGATTTTGTCCGCCGAAAGCGGGTTGCATGAAGCCTTTATGAGTCTACTGACGAGCTTTGAGGTACATGAAATGATATGCATCTGCACATTTTTAGGTGTGCCCTGTGTAGATAGTAGCCCCTGAGACTCTGGTTGTCGTCAAAAACGGCGGCGAACAGAGGATCGTAGTCCCTGGTAATAACCAGACCGCCTTTATGTGCAGGTGTCTAGAGCTCCAGTGGCTAGCCGAACTGATGGGGTTGCCGAACTAAAGCGGCAACTGGATGCGGCGGATGCCGACATCGAGCTTGTTAACAAGCGGCTTGACGAGGCCCAGGGTAGGTGATATTTATAGTGGATGTCACATAGTAAGAGCTGCATGATGCCAGTATCTTTAATATGTTGTGACTGCAGATGGAGCTGCTACCGTGGAGGCCTTGCAGGCGGAGCTTGCCCGAGCCAAGGAGCAAGCTAGGAGTAGTAACGCGGCCGATTTGAAGGCGGCCAAAGAGTTGAAAGCCGAGAAGGCCGCTCATAGCGAGAGCAAAGAGACAATGGCCAAAATGGCTGTGAAGTTAAAAGCCACTGTCGACCGCTGCTAGTTTCTTGAAGAAGAAAACCGGGCGAAGGCTACGGACCTTGAAAAGGCCACAATGGCGACCAAAGACACCCGCTCTGCAATGAGAGCGAAGAAGGAGGAACTGCGTGAAGTCGGGGACATTGTGGCTGGGAAGCCCTTTATGCTGCGAAGGAAGTTTGGCGATCCGCGGTATGCCCCTCTGGATCGGCTGTGGAGTTTGGCCGACGCATATCTGGACTTAGCGTCGAGCGCTGTCGATGCGGCCGAATACTTCCGAGATCAGACAGATCGTGAAGTGGACAAGCTGTTCTGGTCGCAATTTAATGTTCCAGAGCGTCCGCTTCCATTGATTGATCAGCTTGCCGAATGGGCCGAACTCAATAGATTGTCCGGACTCACCATGAGGTCTGTCGTGGATCAGCTGTTTCCAGAAAGGCCAAAGCCGAACAACTATTTTAGCTTGGTGCAGCAGTTCCTTGGTGCGGTGCCGCGCATTAATGCGATGAAGAGGTCGGCGTGCATAGAAGGCTCGCGGATGGCCCTTACCCGTGTCAAAACATACTAGGCGGAGATGGATGCCACCACTGTCGCTGCGCAGGATTCGGCCATAGGCCGAGTGGCTGCCGAGCACTATTTTAAAGAAGTTCTTGAGGGCGCTCGTACGATAGAGGCCCAGTGCTCGAAGAATGTTATGTTTGAGTGACATGTATTCCCATTGTAAAAACAACATTTTATTGAATTTATCAAGGTTGTATTTATACTTTTGCCCGAAAGTATTGTGATGCCTCCTGTGCGGCCGTTTATGTATACATGTATATAACCTGAAAGATTGCAGTCGTCGGCTTCAGCCCCCATGCATATAATGCGGGGGTGTTCGCAGAAGACGCGTATTCACACTTAATCCAATGTCTTGGTCCTAATAAGGAGGTGATAGCACAGCGAACTAGGCAACCGGACTATATGCTTTAACACTTTCACTTAGCCATAGGAGTTTGACAGTGGGGCTACTATATAGCCCCTGGTGGCTCCGCACTCATCCGGATTCGGGGTGCGTACATGCCTGGCCGGGAAACGGCCCTTCGTTAATGCGGAGGAATCCCGAAGATTCCAATAGGTCATCGAGTGGTTGACCAGTCTCATGCTATATCATGACAGTCAGTTTTCGGCTTTCTCTACTGAGGTGCTCGTCCGGATGAACCAGGGCACAATCGCAGTAGTTCTCCTGGTGCCGCCTTAGCCGATAGAGCGGAACGTAAGGCAGCAAAACACAGGAGCTGGGCAAACCCAACATTTGACCAAAGACATGATTGGGAGCTGATGCATATAAGGCCAAACTCGCGACGCCGAACACTCCCTAAGGTATTCAGTCTTTATGGTGTGAACCGGGTCTAAACAGTACCCTTTGTAATAAGCCCCTGGTGTCCAGGTACATGCATTATTCTGGCGTGGCCACATGCCAAGACGTTAGCATCCTTCTCGGTTGTACTGAGAATCCGAGGGATGTAAATCAACAAGAGACAGTAAAAAAGGGTTTACACAGGGTCTTAATCTACAAAGAATCCTTGGAACGGGTCCTTGCTGCACGTCTGCGCCTGTGTCTCCGTTGTGCCGTATCCTGGACGGGTGTAGCACGATGGTCATCTGAAAAAGAGAGGAACTTAATTGAAAAGTTGCCGTGCAAAAGTTAAGTTATACTAAATAAACAATATATAGTTGAAAATGAGTAAAGGTGAGCCTTATTGCCACTTTTGCGCGTGCGTTAAGCCTCTTGTATTGTAATAGGGGTATAGCCATCAAACCTGTATTAATTACATATAGCTGAGCCGGACTCGTCTAGCCGTGTCCGTGGTCTTACCGACCCGTCAAATGCTTGAGTTGGTGAGGCCGTTTAGTGTGCGGCGGCCAAGGCGGCCGCACCGTCTTCGGCGCGCAAGGAGCGCTCAATATTTCCATTTACTATAATGATGCCACGTGGACCGGGCATCTTGAGCTTGAGGGAAGCGTAATGCGGTATTGCGTTAAAGCGAGCGAAAGCTTCGCGTCCGAGTAGTGCTTGATAGCCACTTTGGAACGGAGCGACGTGGAAAGTTAAATTTTCGTTGCGGAAGTTATCGGGGAAGCCGAATATAACCTCTAGTAGCAGGGAGCCCCTGCAGTGAGCCTCCGGGCCTGGCGTTACTCCTTTAAAGGTAGCATTGCTGTGGAAAAATTTTGTTGGGTCTATCCCCATTTTGCGGACTGTGTCCTGATATATCAGATTTAAACTGCTGCCGCCGTCCATCAGGACTCGTGTGAAGTGGTATCCTTCAATTATTGGATCTAATACCAAGGCAGCCCATCCTGCACGCCGGATACTTGCCGAGTAATCCCGATGGTCGAAGGTGATTGGTTGGGACGACCAGTGGCGGAGCTCCGCGGTGATAGGCCCTGGGGCATGTTCCTCTAAAGGTGCCGCTTTGTTTCTCCCTTTTATCACGTGTAACACGTTTACTGTTTTGACTTTTGGTGGGAATTTCTTCTGCTCCCCTGTGCTTTGCTTGCGAGGTTCGTCCTCGTCTTCACTTGGTGTATCCTGCCCCTTGTGTTCGGCGTTGAGCTTGCCGGACTGTTTGAAGACCCAACATTCTCTATGGGTATGATTTGCAGGTTTATCAGGGGTGCTATGTATCTGACATATTTGGTCCAGAATTTTGTTTAGGCTGGACAATTCGTCTCTGTTGCCTTTGGAGGGCGGCTTCTGCTGGCCTGGCCGAGAGCTTCTAAATCTGGCGTTTACCGTCGTGCTCTTCGGGCTATCTTCCTTATTCCGGCGCTTATTCTTGCTGCGTCGTGATTTCCCGTTTCCACCCCTGACTTCGAATGTACTTGGGTCGCTGGTGCTGCATCTGGCTAACCAGCTGTCCTCGCCCACGCAAAAACGGGTCATGAGGCTTGTTAATGCTGCCATTGTTCTCGGCCTTTCTTGACCGAGGTGTCTGGCAAGCCATTCATCTCGGACGCTATGCTTAAAAGCTGCTAAGGCTTCGACGTCCGGACAGTCGACTATTTGGTTCTTTTTAGTGAGGAACATGTTCCAAAGTTTCCGGGCTGACTCACTGGGCTATTGAGTTATATGACTTAAAACGTCTGCATCCGGTGGTCGGACATATGTCCCTTGAAAATTTGCCCGAAAGGCGTCTTAGAGCTCTTCCCAGCTTCTGATGGAGTTTTCGGGGAGGCTTTTAAGCCAGTGCCGAGTTGGTCCTTTGAGCTTGAGGGGTAAGTACTTGATGGCGTGGAGATCATGTCCTCGAGCCATATGGATATGGAGGATGTAGTCCTCAATCCAGACCCCAAGGTCTGTAGTTCCGTTGTACGCCTCTATGTTTATGGGTTTGAATCCCTCTGGAAATTCATGATCCATCACCTCATCGGTGAAACATAGAGGGTGTGCGGCACCCCTGTATTTGGGTGTACCGTGGTGTTCGGATGTTTGTTGTGTTGCATTGTATGTTGGAGAGCGCATGCGTGGTCCATAGATGGATCTGGTTGCACCGTCCTTTTGATGCGAGCCCTTACGCGGATCGCGTACTGGTTTATGTGCGGCGTCGATTGCCGCTTTATGTTCGCTATGAGGTCGTCTATCCGATCGGATGGCCGTTTTATTTTTTAATTGTGGAGGATCTAAGGCCTCCTCATCAAATTCAGGTAGCAACTTTCGCTTCGGGTAGCTCTTGGTGTGGCGATTACTGTTGTATTTCGCTGTAGTGTTGAGTACTTCACTCCATTTGATTTTGACTGTGTCTTGTGCAGCCTTGAGCCTTTGCTTCTATTTTTTCGGACTCCTCGCCGTGGCAACAAGCCTTTGGTGGGCATTATGTTGCTCCTGGCGTCTGTCCCGTGTGATGTCATCCGGACTGTTATCTTCGACGGGGTTGGGTTGTTTGGCTTGATTTTCCGTGTTGCCGTGGTCGGGCAGTGGTTCACCCTGCTCTAACGCTGGGTCTATGTGATCGTTATTTCTACCGAGGCGGGATTTGGAGCGGCGTTTACGCCACCGCTTTGACTGCTTCTCGAGGGAACAACCCTTCACTGCGTCCTTCCGTTCCTCGTAGTTATTTTCTTTAGGTGTGTCCACCATATATACGTCATGTGATGAAGTGGGCGTCCAGTGCCCTGTGGGCAGTGGTTCCTCTTCACCTCCCGCATCGTCGTCCATACCGTCGATGCCTTCAGAGTCGAAGTCGAGCATGTCGGTTAAGTCATCGACAGTGGCTACTAAGTGGGTGGTGGGTGGGCGGCGAATTTCTTCATCATCCGCATCCCAATCCTGCCGGACGTAGTTCGGCCAGGACTCTCGTGACAAGGAGAGAGACCTTAATGAGTTCAGTATGTCGCCAAAGGGCGAGTGCTGAAAAATATCCGTGGAGGTAAACTCCATGATCGGCGCCCAATAGGATTCGATAGGAACGGGCGTAGGCGGTTCGGAGTCCGTGGCCGGAGAAGGATCTGGCAGTTTGGCAACATGGCTCTCGTGAAGGGTAAGGTCGATATTTGGCTCGATCGCCGCAAAGGATATGGCCTCCGCGACGGGCTCTATCCACCCGTCCATGGATGGCGCAACCGGCTCCGAATTGAGGGTCAGAGCGGCTGCCGGTGCGATTTCTTGAACACTGTCCGATGATAGAGCTAGATCGTACTCATCGTGACCGCGTGGCGCACAAGGCAATGGCTCGAATCCGTCGAAGATCAAGTCTCCGCGGATATCGGCCGTGTAGTTTAAGTTTCCAAACCTGACCTGGTGGCCAGGGGCGTAACTTTCAATCTGCTCCAGATGGCCAAGCGAGTTGGCCCATAGTGCGAAGCCGCCAAACACAAAGATCTGTCTGGGGAGAAAAGTCTCACCCTGGACTGCATCCCTATCAATGATAGTAGGAGCCATCAAGCCTAACGGCGATGACATAGAGGAACTCTCAATGAAAGCACAAATGTCGGTGTCAAAACCGGCGGATCTCGGGTAGGGGGTTCTGAACTATGCGTCTAAGGCGGATGGTAATAGGAGGTAGGGAACACGATGTTTTACCCAGGTTCGGACCCTCTTGATGGAGGTAAAACCCTACGTCCTGCTTGATTTATTGTTGATGATATGAGTATTACAAGAGTTGATCTACCACGAGATCGGAGAGGCTAAACCCTAGAAGCTAGCCTATGGTATGATTGTATGTTGTCCTACGGACTAAAACCCTCCAGTTTATATAGACACTGAAGGGGGCTAGGGTTACACAAGGCCGGTTACAAAGGAGGAGATATACATACCCGTATTGCCTAGCTTGCCTTCCACGCCAAGTAGAGTCCCATCCGGACACGAGACGAAGTCTTCAATCTTGTATCTTCATAGTCCAACAGTCTTGCCAAAGGATATAGTCCGGCCGTCTGGAGATCCCCTAATCCAGGACTCCCTCAGGGCCCATGAGGTAGGGGGGCACCCAGGGGGGTAGGGCGCGCCCCCACCCCCGTGGGCAGGGTGTGGCCCCCTGGTGAAGTTCTTGCTCTCAGTATTTTTTATATATTTGGAAAACATCTTCCGTGAAGTTTCAGGACTTTTGGAGCTGTGCGGAATAGGTCTCTAATATTTGCTCCTTTTCCAGCCCAG
This sequence comes from Triticum aestivum, assembly GCF_018294505.1. NCBI lineage: Eukaryota > Viridiplantae > Streptophyta > Magnoliopsida > Poales > Poaceae > Triticum > Triticum aestivum. Next base: position 452,165,469 of record NC_057809.1, on the reverse strand, counting down.
AATCCCAGCTGCCGGCATTCTTCCTCTTTATGTAAACCTTGTAAAATAAGAGAGAATAGGCATAACTATTGTGACATAATGTGTAATAACAGCCCATAATGCAATAAATATTTATATAAAAGCATGATGCAAAATGGACGTATCAACTCCCCAAGCTTAGACCTCGCTTGTCCTCAAGCGAAAAGCCGAAATCGAAAAATATGTCCACATGTTTAGAGATAGAGGTGTCGATAAAAATAAAATACGGACATGAGGGCATCATGATCATTCTTAGAACAGCAAATCATATAATTCTTTGTCATATAATCTCTAATGCTAGAGTAATAATTCAATCACAATATCAAGTATGAATCGTAAACTTCATTGAAAACTAACAAACTACAATCTCAGTCATTGAAGCAATTGCAATTTATCATAACATAGGAAAGAGTCAATGTATAAGAGCTTTTCAGCAAGTCCACATACTCAACTATCATATAATCTTTCACAATTGCTGACACTCACGCAATACTTATGGGTATGGAGTTTTAATCGGACACAGAGAAACATAGGGGCTTATAGTTTTGCCTCCCAACGTTTTATCTCAAGGGTAATGTCAACAATAATAGTTCATGAAAAATCACATCCAATTAGCCATATATACCAGGATCTTTCCAACATACTGTGCTTGCCAAAGGAATAAAGTGTAAAAAGGAAGGGTGAAAATCACCATGACTCTTATGCAATGTAGGAGATAAAAGTAAAAGATAGTCCCTTCGCAGAGGGAAGCAGAGGTTGTCATGCGCTTTTATGGTTGGGTGCACAAAATCTTAATGCGAAAGAACGTCACTTTATATTGCCCCTTGTGATATGGACCTTTATTATGCAGTCTGTCGCTTTTATTACTTCCATATCACATGATCGTATAAAGCTTATTTCCTCCACACCAATCAATCATACATATTTAGAGAGCAATTTTTATTGCTTGCACCGATGACAACTTACTTGATGGATCTTACTCAATCCATAGGTAGATATGGTGGACTCTTATGGCAAGACTGGTTTGAGGGTATTTGGAAGCACAAGTAGTATCTCTACTTGAATGAATTTGGCTAGCATGAGGGGGAAAGGAAATCTCAACATGTTGCATGATCCATGAAAATATAATTTATCTCAGATGTAAGAAAACATAACCCATTACGTTGTCTTCCTTGTCCAATGTCAACTCTTTAGCATGTCATATTTTAATGAGTGCTCACAATCATAAAAGATGTCCAATATAGTATATTTATATGTGAAGACCTCTCTTTCTTTATTACTTCCTATTAATTGCAACGATGACCAAAACTGTGTTTGTCAACCCTCAACAACTTTTATTCATCATACTTTTCTATGTGAGCTCATTACTCTCCATAAGACTCACATGATCTCTTTGTTTCTTTTTCTTTCTTTCTCTTTTCTTTTATTCACTTAGGATCATGGCAAAATAATCAAGCCCTTGACTCAACACTAATCTTTATTATATAGCTCACGGACTCGAATACATAGAAGGATAATAAAGCAAAACTCACGACTAGATCATACTAAGAACTTTTATTCTACTAGATCAAGATATTACCAAAAGGATCGAACTAAGAAAAACGGTAAAGATAAAGTGATGGTGATACGATACCGGGCCACTCCCCCAAGCTTGGAAGTTGCCAAGTGGAGTGCCCATGCCCAGGTGATTATGTCTCCTTTGTTGGTGACGAAGGTGGAGTTGTTGATGATGGATAGTCGCACATCGAGCGTAGGAGGTCTTCTAACTTGCGGATAATGCCCTTGAGTGCGATGATATGCTCCTTCAACAAAATATTTTCACGTGTGAGATACTTATTTTGTATACGAGCCAACTCAATCATCTTGAAAGCTTCGATTTCTGTTGGGGTAAGAAGATTGTGATCCAGTTGAAGGGTGTCTTCTGTTGCTGGAACTTGGTCCTCCATGGACTTCTTGATCCCTTCACCCTTTTTGATCTCCATAGGTTCTTCTCTCTTCAGCTCTATCTTCATTAGCCAAGCATTGTTGCCCTCATGGTTGGAGGAGGAGGGAGACGACATAGTGCCTGGCCTTGACAACCCTGACAGAAAACAGCTCGAAACAAAGACATGAGATTTTTGCGCGATACGGGAGTCAAAACCCCAAGGAGGTTATATAATAAATTTTTACCGACCAAAATACGTGTCGTGTACGAAAACGGAGTCCGAAGAGCACAAGAGGTGCCCACGAGGTAGGGGGGCGCGCCCTCCACCCTCGTGGATCTCTCGTGTCCTTCCCGGACTGCTTCTTATTTCTCTATTTTTCTAAATATTCCAAAACGGAGAATATTGCCTTAAAAACTGTTTTGGAGTCGGTTTACTTACCGTACCACATACCTATTCCTTTTCGGAGTCTGAAACGTTCCGGAAAGTGTCCCTTATGTATTCCTCCGGGGTTACGGTTTCAATAACATTGGTTTCAACATTTATGGGATTACCTGAGATATAGTGTTTGATTCTTTGGCCGTTCACCACCTTCGGATTTGTGCCTTCGAAGTTGTTGATTTTTATGGCACCGGAACGGTAGACCTCCTCGATAACGTAAGGACCTTCCCATTTAGAGAGAAGTTTTCCTGCAAAAAATCTTAAACGAGAGTTGTATAGCAATACATAATCACCTACATTAAACTCATGCTTTTGTATCCTTTTGTCATGCCATCTTTTAACTTTTTCTTTAAACAACTTCGCATTTTCGTAGGCTTGGGTTCTCCATTCATCAAGTGAGCTAATATCAAATAACCTCTTCTCACCGGCAAGTTTAAAATCATAATTAAGTTCTTTAATAGCCCAATAAGCCTTGTGTTCTAGTTCGAGGTAAGTGACATGCTTTTCCATATACCATTTTATACGGAGACATACCCATAGGATTTTTATGTGCATTTCTATAGGCCCATAATGCATCATCAAGTTTCTTGGACCAATTCTTTCTAGACCTATTAACAGTCTTTTGCAAAATTAATTTGAGTTCTCTATTACTCAATTCTACTTGACCACTAGACTGAGGGTGATAAGGAGATGCAATTCTATGATTAACATCATATTTAGCAAGCATTTTACGGAAAGCGCCATGAATAAAATGTGAACCACCATCAGTCATTAAATATCTAGGGACTCCAAATCTTGGAAAAATAACTTCTTTAAGCATTTTAAGAGAAGTGTTATGATCAGCACTACTAGTTGGAATAACTTCTACCCACTTAGTAACGTAATCAACAGCAACTAAAATGTGTGTATAACCATTAGAAGAAGGAAAGGGTCCCATATAGTCAAAGCCCCAAACATCAAATGTCTCAATAACAAGTGAATAATTCATAGGCATTTCTTGATGTCTACTAATATTACCAATTCTTTGACATTCATCACAAGATAAGACAAACTTACGAGCATCCTTGAAGAGAGTAGGCCAATAAAAACCAGATTGCAGTACCTTATGTGCAGTTCTATCTCCAGCATGGTGTCCTCCATAAGCTTCGGAGTGACACTTGCGTAGGATTTGTTCCTGTTCATGCTCAGGTACACAATGTATAATAACACCATCTATTCCATCTTTATAAAGATGTGGGTCATCCCAAAAGTAATGCCTCAAATCATAGAAGAACTTTTTCTTTTGCTGGTATGTGAAACTAGGTGGTATAAACTTAGCAACAATGTAATTAGCATAATCAACATACCATGGAGTAGTATGAGAAGCTTTTATGACATTTAATTGCTCATCGGGAAAGCTATCATCAATAGGTAGTGGGTCATCAAGCACATTTTCTAACCTAGACAAGTTGTCTGCAACGGGGTTCTCAGCTCCTTTTCTATCAACAATATGCAAATCAAATTCTTGTAGCAAGAGAACCCATCTAATAAGTCTAGGTTTAGCATCTTTCTTTTCCATAAGATATTTAATAGCAGCATGATTAGTGTGAATAGTTACTTTAGAATCAACAATATAAGGTCTAAACTTATCACAAGCAAATACAACTGCTAAGAATTCTTTTTCAGTAGTAGCATAATTTCTTTGAGCATTGTCTAGAGTTTTACTAGCATATTGAATAACATTTAGTTTCTTATCAACTCTTTGTCCTAGAACAGCACCTACAACATAATCACTAGCATCACACATAATTTCAAAGGGTAAATTCCAATCAGGTGGCTGAACAATAGGTGCAGAGATCAATGCTTTCTTAAGTATTTCAAATGCTTCTACACAATCATCATCAAAGACAAATGGTATATCTTTTTGTAATAAATTAGTCAGAGGCCGAGAGATTTTCGAGAAGTCCTTAATGAACCTCCTATAAAAACCGGCATGACCAAGGAAACTTCTTATACCTTTGATGTCCTTGGGACATGGCATCTTTTCAATAGCATCAACCTTGGCTTTATCAACTTCAATACCTCTTTCAGAAACTTTATGCCCCAAGACAATACCTTCATTAACCATAAAGTGGCACTTTTCCCAATTCAAGACAAGATTAGTTTCTTCACATCTCTGCAAAACTCAATCAAGGTTGCTCAAGCAAACATCAAAAGAAGATCCATAGACGGAAAAGTCGTCCATGAAAACCTCACAAATCTTTTCACAAAAGTCAGAGAATATAGCCATCATGCATCTTTGAAAGGTAGCAGGTGCATTAAATAAACCAAAAGGCATACGTCTATAAGCAAAAATACCAAAAAGGCATGTAAAAGTAGTCTTTGATTGATCTTTGGCTGACATAGGTATTTGAGAGAAAGCAGAATAACCATCTAGAAAGCAAAAATGTGTATGTTTGGACAATCTTTCTAGCATTTGATCAATAAAAGGTAAGGGGTAATGATCCTTTTAGTAGCCTTATTTAATTTGCAGAAATCAATTACCATCCTATAACCCGTAATAATTCTTTGGGGGATCAATTCATCTTTATCATTAGGAACAACAGTAATACCTCCCTTTTTAGGGACACAATGGACATGGCTTACCCATTGACTGCCAGCAACAGGATAAATTATACCTGCCTCAAGGAGCTTTAGTATCTCCTTTCTTACCACTTCTTTCATTTTGGGATTCAGCCAGCGTTGATGATCACGAACTGGTTTAGCATCTTCTTCCAAATTAATTTTATGTTGACATAGAGTGGGACTAATGCCCTTAAGATCATCAAGAGTATACTCAATAGCAGCGCGGTGCTTCTTCAGAGTTTTCAATAATCTCTCTTCATCATGCTCTGAAAGGTTAGCACTAATAATAACAAGATATATCTTTTTCTCATCAAGATAAGCATAGTTAAGAGTATCTGGTAACGGTTTAAGCTCAAACACGGGATCACCCTTGGGTGGAGGAGGATCCCCTAGGATTTCAACAGGTAAATTGTTTTTATGAATAGGCTGCTGTTTAAAGAATACTTCATGTAATTCCCTTCTTTCATTCATAAACATATCATTTTCATGGTCTAGCAAGTATTGTTCTAAAGGATCACTAGGAGGTACGACAATAGAAGCAAGACCAATAATTTCATCCTTACTAAGTAATTCTTCTTCACGGTGTTGTCTACTAAATTTAGAAAAATTAAATTCATGAGTCATATCATCTAAACCGGTAGTAACTACATCTCTTTTGCAATCTATGGTAGCATTAACAGTATTTAAGAAGGGTCTACCAAATATAATGGGACAAAAGTTATCTTGTGGGGAACCAAGAACAAGAAAATCAGCAGGATATTTAGTTTTCCCACACAAGACTTCAACATCTCTAACAATTCCCATTGGTGAAATAGTATCTCTATTGGCAAGTTCAATTGTGACATCAATATCTTCCATCTCAGCAGGTGCAATATCATGCATAACTTCTTTGTATAAGGAATAAGGTATTTCACTGGCACTAGCACCCATATCACATAAGCCATGATAACAATGATCTCCTATTTTACCAGAAATAACAGGCATGCCTACCACAGGTCTAGGTTTATGTTTATCACGGGGTTTAGCAATTCTAGAAGTTTCATCACAAAAATAAATAACATGCCCATCTATATTATCAGACAAGAGATCTTTAACAATAGCAATATTAGGTTCAACTTTAACTTGCTCAGTAGGTGTATATGTTTTAATATTGCTTTTACAAACTACAGTTGAAGCTTTAGCATGATCCTTTATCCTAACAGGGAAGGTGGTTTCTCAACATAAGAAGTAGGAAAAATATGATCATTATAAGTGATAGTCTTTTCTTCAACTTTAATAGGTGCAGCTACTTTTACTTCTATGGGAGGAAGATATTTAAACCACTTCTCCTTGGGGAGATCAACATAGGCAGCAAAAGATTCACAGAAAGAAGCTACTATCTCAGAGTCAAGTCCATATTTAGTGCTAAATTTATGAAAAATATCGGTATCCATAAAAGATTTAACACAATCAAAACTAGGTGTCATACCTGACTCCTTACCATTGTCGAGGTCCCAATCTTCAGAGTTGCGTTTAATTCTTTCCAATAAATCCGATTTGAATTCAATAGTCTTCATCATAAAAGAGCCAGCACAAGAAGTATCAAGCATGGTGCGATTGTTACTAGAAAGCCGAGCATAAATTTTTTGAATAATCATTTCTCTTGAGAGCTCATGATTGGGGCATGAATATAACATTTATTTAAGCCTCCCCCCAAGCTTGAGAGATGCTTTCTCCTTCACGAGGCCAAAAATTATATATATAATTGTGATCACGATGAACAAGATGCATAGGATAAAACTTCTGATGAAATTCCAATTTCAATCGTTTGTAATTCATAGACCTCATATCATCACATAGCCTATACCATGTCGATGCATCTCCCCTCAAAGATAAAGGGAAGACCTTCTTCTTAACAACATCTCCGGGTACACCTACAAGCTTAAATAATCCACAAACTTCATCCACATATATCAGATGTTCATGAGGATGTTTTGTTCCATCTCCTAAAAAAGGATTAGCTAGCAGTTTTTCTATCATACCCGAAGGAACTTCAAAGCAAGCATTTTCATTTTAATTTTCATTTTAAGTAGGTTCAGTAGGTTGAGGAGCAACTCTTTGCTCTACTGGTCGGGGTGAAGATACCCCGAACAAGCCCCTCAGAGGATTACTTTCCATGGTAACAAGTGACAGTAAATTTCAGCACACTATATAAATTTTTCCTTACCAAATTCCACCTACCAAAGGCGCTTCACTCCCCGGCAATGGCGCCAGAAAAGAATCTTGATGACCCACAAGTATAGGGGGTCTATCGTAGTCCTTTCGATAAGTAAGAGTGTCAAACCCAACGAGGAGCAGAAGGAAATGATAAGCGGTGTCGAGCAAGGTATTCTCTGCAAGTACTGAAATCAGTGGTAACACATAGTTTTATGATAAGATAATTTGTAACGAGCAACAAGTAACAAAAGTATAAGGTGCAGAAAGGTGGTCCAATCCTTTTTGTAGAAAAGGACAAGCCTGGACAAACACTTATATGATGTAAAGCGCTCCCGAGGACACATGGGAATATCATCAAGCTAGTTTTCATCACGTTCATATGATTCGCGTTCGGTACTTTGATAATTTGGTATGTGGGTGGACCGGTGCTTGGGTATTGTCCTTACTTGGACAAGCATCCCACTTATGATTAACCTCTATTGCAAGCATCCGCAACTACAACAAAAGTATTAAGGTGAACCTAACTATAGCATGAAACATATGGATCCAAATCAGCCCCTTACGAAGCAACGCATAAACTATGGTTTAAGCTTCTGTCACTCTAGCAACCCATCATCTACTTATTACTTCCCAATGTCTTCCTCTAGGCCCAAATAATGGTGAAGTGACATGTAGTCGACGTTCACATAACACCACTAGAGGAGAGACAACATACATCTCATCAAAATATTGAACAAATACAAAATTCACATGACTACTAATAGCAAGACTTCTCCCATGTCCTCGGGAACAAAAGTAACTACTCACAAAGCATAAACATGTTCAAAAATCAGAGGGGTATTAATATGCATATAGGATCTGAACATATGATCTTCCACCAATTGAACCAACTAGCATCAACTACAAGGAGTAATTAACACTACTAGCAACCTACTAGCACCAATCCCAGACTTGGAGACAAGAATTGGATACAAGAGATGAACTAGGGTTTTGAGATGAGATGGTGCTGATGAAAATGTTGATGGAGATTGCCCTCTCCCGATGAGAGGAGCGTTGGTGATGACGATGGCGATGATTTCCCCCTCCGGGAGGGAAGTTTCCTCGGCAGAACAGCTCTGCCAGAGCCCTAGATTGGTTCCGCCAAGGTTCCGCCTCGTGGCAGCGGAGTTTCGTCCGAGAAGATGGCTTATGATTTTTTTCCATCGAAAGACTCCATACAGCAGAAGATGGCCATCGGAGGACTACCAGGGGGCCCACGAGGTAGGGGGCGCGCCCAGGGGGGTAGGGCGCGCCCCTCACCCTCGTGGGCAGGGTGTGGCCCCCCTGGTGAAGTTCTTGCTCTCAGTATTTTTTATATATTTGGAAAACATCTTCCGTGAAGTTTGTGGACTTCTGGAGCTGTGCAGAATAGGTCTCTAATATTTGCTTCTTTTCCAGCCCAGAATCCCAGCTGCCGGCATTCTCCCTCTTTATGTAAACCTTGTAAAATAAGAGAGAATAGGCATAAGTATTGTGACATAATGTGTAATAACAGCCCATAATGCAATAAATATTGATATAAAAGCATGATGCAAAATGGACGTATCACCTAGTACCTGCACAAACAATCAAGAACCTTGCAACCAACGCAATAAAGGGGTTGGCAATCCCTTCACGGCCACTTGCAAACGTGATATTTGATAAAGATAATAAGATAAATATTTTTGGTATTTTTGTTATATAGATTGGAAAATAAAAATTGCAAAATAAATAGTAAACTAGATTTATAGATCGAAAACTTATATGATGTAAAGTAGACCCGAGGGCCATAGGTTTCACTAGTGGCTTCTCTCATGATAGCAAGTATTACGGTGGGTGAACAAATTACTGTCGGGCAATTGATAGAAAAGAGCATAGTTATGAGAATATCTTGGCATGATCATGAATATAGGCATCACATCTGTGTCAAGTAGACCGAAACGATTCTGCATCTACTACTATTACTCCACACATTGATCGCTATCCAGCATGCATCTAGAGTATTAAGTTCATAAGAACAGAGTAACGCATTAGGCAAGACGACATGATGTAGAGGGATAAACTCAAGCAATATGATATAAACCCCATCTTTTTATCCTTGATAACAACTATACAATACATGCCTTGCTACCCCTGCTGTCACTGGGAAAGGACACCGCAAGATTGAACCCAAAGATAAGCACTTCTCCCATTGCAAGGAAGATCACTCTAGTAGGCCAAACTAAACCGATAGTTCGAAGAGACTTGCAAAGATATCAAATCATGCATATAAGAATTCAGAGAAGAATCAAATATTGTTCATAGATAATCTTGATCATAAACCCACAATTCGTCGGATCTCGGCAAACACACCGCAAAAAGTATTACATCGAATAGATCTCCAAGAACATCGAGGAGAACTTTGTATTGAAGATCAAAGAGAGAGAAGAAGCCATCTAGCTAATAACTATGGACCTGAAGGTCTATGGTAAACTACTCACACATCATCGGAGAGGCTATGGTGGTGATGTAGAAGCCCTCCATGATCGAATCTCCCTCCGACAGGTCGCCGGAAAAGGTCCCCAGATGGGATCTCATGGGTACAGAAGGTTGCGGCGGTGGAAAAGTGGTTTCGTGGCTCCACCTGATGTTTTCAGGGTATGAAGTATATATAGGCGAAAGAAGTAGGTCGGTGGAGCTCCGTGGGGCCCACGAGGGTGGGGGTGCTCCTACCCCTGGGTGCGCCCCTGCCTCGTGGAAGCTTCGCGGACTTTCAGACTTGTACTCCAAGTCTCCAGGGTTGCGTTTGTTCCAAGAAAGATCCTCGTGAAGGTTTCGTTCTGTTTGATATTACTTTTCTGCGAAACACTGAAATAGGCAAAAAACAACAATTTGCACTGGGCCTTCGGTTAATAGGTTAGTCCCAAAAATAATGTAAAAGTGCATATTAAAGCCCATTAAACATCCAAAATAGATTATATAATAGCATAGAACAATCAAAAATTATAGATACGTTGGAGACGTATCAGCCCCGGCCTTTCCTTCTCTCCCTCTTCCCTTCCTTCCCCCTCCTAGTTGGACTAGGAAAGGGGGGAAACCTACTCCTAGTAGGAGTAGGAATCCCCCCTTGGGGCGCGCCCTAGGAGGCTGGCCCTCCCCCTCCTCCACTCCTTTATATACGGGGGAGGGGGCACCCCATAGACACACAAGTTGATCTTAGCCGTGTGCGGTGCCCCCCTCCACAGATTTCCACCACGATCATATTGTTGTAGTGCTTAGGCGAAGCCCTACATCGGAAACTTCATCATCACCGTCAACACGCCGTCGTGATGACGAAACTCTCCCTCGGCCTCAGCTAGATCTAGAGTTCAAGGGACGTCATCAAGCTGAACGTGTGCAGATCACGGAGGTGTCGTGCGTTTGGTACTTGATCGGTTGGATCGTGAAGACGTTCGACTACATCAACCGCGTTACTTAACGCTTCCGCTTTCGGTCGACGAGGGTACGTGGACACACTCTCCCCTCTCGTTGCTATGCATCTCCTAGATAGATCTTGCGTGATCGTAGGAATTTTTTTGAAATACTGCGTTCCCCAACAAAAACCTTTGTCAACTGTCTATTTCAACTTTGAAATGATTTTGTTGGCTTTGTTCTCAAGTGTCCGTTAGCCAACACTCCGCAAAGAGAGCCCTGCAGTCATAGAGCAGTCAGCCGTGGGGGTGAGGGACACATGCCAACGTCTTTGCTGAGTTCCTTTAGGACATCTTCAACGCTGACCCTCAAATTGCTCACATATGTCCTGACGTGTTGTGTCATCCAACACGGGCCTGTATCGGTCCGTCGAGCGGTCCAGACGCACTTTTTGTCGCAAACCGGAAGCAAAGTGGAGGGGGGAGGGGTTGCGAGAGTCCTGACAGTAGCCACGTAGGACTCCAACACCACTGGCTCACTAAATCCCCCTCCAGATCCCATTTTCTTCCATTCTGCCCCTACCCCCTTGCTTTGCATACGCACCCTCCCCCTTCAACGCCGCCACTGTACCTCTTCGGCCGGCACACTGGCATTGTCAGACCTCCGCAACCAGCACCGACGCGCCTGCTCTCCTTTCACGACGACGTCGTCCACCCAGGACCCGTCCGTAGTTAGGTACACCACGCCCATAGGTGTTCACTCAAATGCCATTGAGCTAGTTTTCGTATGCCATGTCGTCCTTTTAGAGTACAAAGGACGGTGGGGTACTCGACCATGGGGGATGAGTTGTTGTGCGATGTGTGGTTGGCCATATCTATGGATGTCGTAGGCAGGAGCAAAGAGGGACCTTCTAGTAGTGTGTGTGAGGGAGTCCTGGATTAGGGGGTGTTCGGATAGCCGGGCTATACCTTCAGCCGGACTCCTGGACTATGAAGATACAAGATTGAAGACTTCGTCCCGTGTCCGGATGGGACTTTCCTTGGCGTGGAAGGCAAGCTTGGCGATGCGGATATTCAAGATCTCCTACCATTGTAACCGACTCTATGTAACCCTAACCCTATCCGGTGTCTATATAAACCGGAGGGTTGTAGTCCGTAGGCAATCAACTCCATATACAACAATCATACCATAGGCTAGCTTCTAGGGTTTAGCCTCCTTGATCTCGTGGTAGATCTACTCTTGTACTACCCATATCATCAATATTAATCAAGCAGGACGTAGGGTTTTACCTCCATCAAGAGGGCCCGAACCTGGGTAAAACATCGTGTTCCCTGCCTCCTGTTACCATCCGGCCTAGACGCACAGTTCGGGACCCACTACCCGAGATCCGCCGGTTTTGACACCGACATTGGTGCTTTCATTGAGAGTTCCTCTGTGTCGTCGCCTTTAGGCCCGATGGCTCCTTTGATCATCAACAACGATACGGTCCAGGGTGAGACTTTTCTCCCCGGACAGATCTTCGTCTTCGGCGGCTTCTCTCTGCGGGCCAATTCGCTCGGCCACCTGGAGCAGATCGAAAGCTACGCCCCTGGCCATCAAGTCAGGTTTGGAAGCTTAAACTACACGGCTGACATCCGCGGAGACTTGATCTTCGACGGGTTCGAGCCACGGCCAAGCGCGCCGCACTATCTCGAGGGGCATGATCTAGCTCTGCCTCCGGACAGTGTCCTGGAGGCCGCACACGCATCGGTTCCGACCCCTAACTCGGAGCCTATTGCGCCAATCAAGGATGAGCGGTTGGACGTCACCTCGGGGGCTTCGATCTCAAAGGCGATCGAGCTGAACGCTAGCCCCGCACTCTGCATGATCCGTGACTCCGAGGATCCGGACTCCTTTCCGAACTCCGAACCCCCCGCGCCCCTGCCGATCGAATCCGATTGGGCGCCGATAATGGAGTTCACCGCCGCAGACATCTTTCAGCACTCGCCTTTTGGCGATATCCTGAACTCTCTCAAGTCTCTCTCCTTATCAGGAGAGCCCTGGCCGAACTACGGTCAGCGAGGATGGGATACGGACGATGAAGAAATTCAAAGCCCACCCACCACCCACTTGGTAGCCACTGTCGACAATTTAAACGACGTGCTCAACTTCGACTCCGGAGACATCGACAGCATGGATGACGATGCAGGAGATACCGATGAACCAACGCCCATAGGGCATTGGACAGCCACCTCATCTCACGATGTGTACATGGTGGATACCCCTAAAGGAAGCGACAACGAGGAAAAAGGGGATGGGACGGGAGATCGACCCCCCGAAAAGCAATCAAAGCGTCGGCGTAAACGCCGACCCAAGCCCCGCCTCGACAAAAACCCAGCCATAGAGCAGGACGAGCCGGTAGACGACGAGCAGGCCTTAGAGCAACCGTCCGAACAGGGCAACACGGATAGAGAAACCGAACATCCCTCCTCCGGCGAAAACGGCATTCCGGACGACCTCACGCCGAATAAACCTATGGAGCAGAAGAATCTCCACGAGAGGCTCGTTGCAACTGCACACAGCCTAAAAAAGCAGAAGCGAAAGCTAAAAACAGCGGAAGATGCACTCTGGATTAGATGGAGCAAAGTAATCAATACCGCAGATAAATACGGCGACAGTCGCCGCACTAAAAGCTATCCGAAAAGAAAGCTACTGCCTGAATTCGACGAAGAGGCCCTAGAGCCCTCGCATTCAAAAAATGAGAAAGCCACACGGTCGGATAGACGACCCCATAAAGCGGCAAGCGGCGCCGCACCTAAATCGGCATGCGACCCACTTAAGGATTCGCATCATGGCCCAGTCAGGTCCATTTATGGGCCAAGAAAGCAAGCTCTCGTAAGCAACGCTATGAAGCCATCATCAGAATCCGGCACACCCAAATACAGGGGCGCCGCACACCCCCTATGTTTCACCGATGAGGTCCTGGACTATGAATTTCCCAGAGGGATTCAAACCCGTAAACATAGAGGCATATGATGGAACAACAGACCCTGGAGTTTGGATCGAGGATTATATCCTCCACATACACATGGCTAGAGGAGATGATCTCCACGCCATAAAATATTTACCCCTTAAGCTTAAAGGGCCAGCCCGGCATTGGCTTAAAAGCCTTCCCGAAAACACAATTGGAAGCTGGGAAGAGCTCGAGGATGCTTTCCGAGCAAACTTTCAAGGGACCTATGTCCGCCCTCCGGATGCAGACGATCTTAGTCACATAACTCAACAACCCGGAGAATCAGCTCGGCAGTTCTGGAATAGATTCCTCACTAAAAAGAATCAGATAGTCGACTGTCCGGACGCCGAAGCCTTACCAGCTTTCAGGCATAACGTCCGAGACGAATGGCTCGCCAGACACCTCGGCCAAGAAAAGCCAAGAACAATGGCCGCACTAACAAGCCTCATGACCCGCTTTTGTGCAGGGGAGGACAGCTGGTTGGCAAGGTGCAGCCCCAGCGACCCAAGTACATCCGAAACTAGGGATGGAAACGGAAAACCGCGACGCAACAAGGACCGTCGCTGGACTAAGGACAAAAGTCCGAAGAGCACGGCAGTCAATGCCGGATTCAAAGGCTCATGAAAAAATAAGGAAAATCGCCCCCCCCCCCAGGATAACAGGGACGATCCATCCAACCTAAATAAAATCCTGGACAGGATATGTCAGATACACAGTACTCCCGGGAAGCCTGCTAACCATACCCACAGAGACTGTTGGGTTTTCAAACAATCCGGCAGACTCAATGCCGAACACAAGGGGCTCGACACACCAAGCGAAGACGAGGACGAACCCCAAAAGCAGAGCACCAGGAAACAAAAGAACTTCCCACAAGAAGTAAAAACAGCGAACTCACTTCACATAACAAAACGTGCGGCGCCCGTAAAGGTACGCACCACACGGCCCATCCCCAAAGGGTCCTGCCACTGGTTGTCAAAACCGATCATCTTCGATCAGCTAGATTATTCTAGAAATATCAAGAATGTAGGCTGGACTGCCTTGATACTCGATCCAATAATTGGCGGACTCCAGTTTTCAAATGTCCTTATGGACGGCGGCAGTGGACTAAACCTGATATATCAGGATACAATCCAGCACATGGGGATAAACCCAGCAAGAATCCGCCGCAGCAAAACCTCCTTTCAAGGGGTAATACCTGGTCCGGACACCCATTGTATGGGTTTTCTCCGGCTCGAAGTCATATTCGGCTCTGCCGATAACCTCCGCCGCGAAAAGCTGACCTTCCATATCGTCCCGTTCTCAAGTCGCTATCAAGCACTACTGGGACGCGAAGCTTTCGCTCGCTTTAACGCAATACCGCATTATGCATCTCTTACGCTTAAGATGCCGGGTCCACGAGGCATCATCTCTTTGAAGGGGAAGCACTAAAGTGCGCCTCCCCAAGCGGAGGACTGTGCGGCCGCTTTGACAGCCCCACAGCAAAATGGCCTCACCGGCCAAAAAACTTCGAAATAGGTCATTCAAGACCACGAACGCGGATAGACGAGTTCGGTGCAAAATCATCATTGATGCAGGCCTAGAAGCCATATACCCCCGCACTAGGGGCTCCACGCATATACAATAAGAGACAATAAAGCTCAGTCTTATATATTTTACTTTATACTTTGCTTATTTTAAACTTTTTCGGCACGGCCCGTTTTCAACTCAGTTCCTCTCTTTTACAGATGAACGTCGTGCGACGCCCGTCCAGGATACGACACAACGGAGACACAGGCGCAGACGTGCAGTAGGGACCCGTCCTAAAGGATTCTTTTTAGATTAAGACCCTGCGTAAACCTTTTTTACTGTCTCTTGTTGCTACACATCCCCTGGTTTTTCTTTCTGATATAACCAAGGAGGAGGCTGGCGTCTTGGCATGTGGCCACGTCAGAATTTTTGCACGTACCTGGACACTAGGGGCTTTTTTAATAAAGAGTGTTGTTTCGCCCGCACTCATAAAGACCGAACACCTTAGGGAGTGTTCGGCGTCGCGAGTTTTGGCATTATATGCATCAGCTCCGAATCATGTCTTTGGTCAAATGTTGGGTTGCCCGGCTCCTGAGTTCGGCTACCTTACGTTCCGCTCTATCGGCTAAGGTAGCACCAGGAGAACTACTGCGATTGTGCCCCGGTTCGGCCGGGCGAGCACCTCAGTAGAGAAAGCCGAAAACTGACTGTCATGATGTAGCGTGAGACTGGTCAGCCACTCGATGACCTATCGGAATCTATCGGATTCCTTCGCTTTAACGAAGGGCCGCTTCCCGGTCAGGCACATACGCGCCCCGAACTCGGACGAGCGCAGTTGCCACCAAGGGGCTACCTAAATAGTCTCACTGTCAAACTCCTATGGCTAAGTGAAAGTGTTAAAGCATTATAGTCCGGTTGCCTGGCCCGCTGCGCTATCACCTCCTTTGTAGGACCAAGACGTTGGGTTAAGTGTGAAAATGCGTCTTCTGCGAGCACCCCCGCACTATGTGCGTGGGGGCTGAAGCCAACAACTGCCATCTTTCAGATTTTGTATATATATATATATATATCTTAAAACGGCCGCACAGGAGGTGTTCCCAATACTTGGAGGCACAAGTATAAAAAAGGCCACTACAGTTTATCAAAATATTACTTTATAATTACATATGCTATCATAACATAGCATCTTTCGGGCACTGCGTCTCTATTACACGAGCGCCTTCAAGAACTTCCTGAAAATAGTGCTCGGAGGGTACTCGGCTTTTGTCCGAATCTCGGGACGCAACAACGGTGGTCTCCATCTCTGCCCAGTATGTCTTAACATGGGCAAGAGCCATCCTAGCGTCCTCTATGCATGCTGACCTCTTCATTGCATCTATACGCGGCACCGCGTCAAGGAATTGCTGCACCAAGCTGAAATAACTCTTCGGCTCCGATCTCCCCGGCCACAGGTGACCCATGACGTACTTCATGGCGAGTCCAGACAACCTATTCAGTTCGGCCCATTGAGCCAAACGATCATCCACTGCCAGTGGACGCTCTGGATTGTGAAACTGCGACCAGAAAAGCTTTTCCACTTCGCGATCTTTCTGATCTCGAAAGTGTTCGGTCGCATCAGCAGCACTCGCTGCCAAGTCCAGATAGGTATCCTCCACACTCCACATCCGGTCCAACGGAGCAAACTTCGGATCACAAAATTTCCTTCGCAGCATAAAGGGCTTTCCAGCCGCAATCTTTTCGGCCTGACGCAGCTCCTCCTTCGCAGCTCTCATCGCAGAGCGCGCGTCCTTGGCATTGGCAACGGCCTTCTCTAAGTCCGTCTGTTTCGCCTGGTCTTCTTTTTCAAGAAGTCTGCAACGGTCTGTAGCGCTTTTTAACTTTTCGGCCATCTCGGCCATCTCTTCCTTGCTTCGGCAATGAGCAGCCTGTTCGGCTCTCAGCTCTTCAAGGGCTTTCCTGGTGGCCGCATCACTTTCGCTGGCTTGTTCTTTAGCTCGGGCAAGTTCTGCCCTAAGACTCTCCACGGCGGCCGCACCATCTGCGTCAAGCACACACATCGTAAGACACAGGCATAAAACTGTTCTTACCTGATGCCGCCCGAGGAATTACATACCTTGAGCCTCATCAAGCCGCTTATTGACAAGCGTGATGTCGGCATCTGCCACGTCCAGTTGCCGCTTTAGTTCGGCAAAATCGTCAGTTCGGCTCGATTCCGGACACCCTGCCGCCTACATTCAAAGGCGACATCTTAGACCTGGGATTATGATCCTCCGCGTGCCGTCATTTCTTGACGACGCGCAGAGTCTCAGGGGCTACTATCTACACAGGGCGCATCTTATTCATGCGCAACTGACAAAAGTATACATTATCTAATGTACCTCGAAACCCGTCAGTAAACTTTTGACGGCCTCATACAATCCGCTCTCTACGGATGAAATCCTTTCAATCACCGTGCCCATCAATGCGCGGTGCTCCTCTGAGATAGAAGCTCGCCCCAGCAGAATCTTTAGCTCCTCCGGCCGAGCACCAGACGGTGTCGGGCTCGTCCCATGACCTCTTTCGAAGGCCGGACGCGGAGAACCTCGGGGGCCGCATAGCCACCTTCCGCCCCTGCCGGATTTGGAGAAACCCTCCGCGACGACACCTCAGGGTCGCCCGCCTCGCTAGGCGGCACGGCAGGGGGAGGCGTCCCGCTCTCCATCATCTCCGGAAGGAGATCCCCCGAAGACGAGCTCTGCTGAGAAGGGCTGAGGTCCGAGCTACAAGATAAAGGTTTGGTTAATCTTCTCAGATACAAATCAAGGATTTCCCTCATCCCTCAAAAGGAAAATCTTTTCTCCACTTACGGCTCGCTGGAGGGCTGATCCCCTTGAGGGCGCAGTCCAGCCGAGGAACTCCCCGGCATCGGACCCTCTGACAAGGATTTTCTCCCCCGCTTCGAGACCATGGTTTCCGGGTCGTCAGAGGCGGCTCTCTTCTTCCCCTTAGGAGAGGAATTGTCGGTTCCTCCCTTCGGAGCAGCCTCCTTCGAGGAGGCCATAGCTTCCTTGTCCTCCCCCTCCAAAGGCATTATCTCCAGCATCCTGACCAGCACGGGATCCGGCCTGGTTTCAGGAAGGGGAGCCGGACACCTGATCAGCTTTGCCTTCGCTATCCACTCCTGTTTAAAAGGACGGCTCTTTTAAGGGTAAGTTTATGACAATTATACGGATAGAAGGTCCGGGCACAAGGTTGCTTACTTGAGTATCCGGGCGATTGCAGCTTAGGCCTGCGTCCTCGGTTAAATCCGGACACATCTCTTGTGATCCGAAGAACAGTCTATACATCTCCGCGGGCGTTGCGCCCATAAAGTTCTGGAGAGCTCGCGGTCCCTCTGGATTAAACTCCCACAGGCGAAGGGGGCGACGTTTGCCGGGCAATATTCGGCGAATCAGCATGACCTGCGTCACCTTGACCAAGCTGAGGTCTCCTTCCAAGAGATCCTTAATTCGGCCCTGTAACAAGGGCACGTCTTTGGGCAAACCCCAATCTAACCCTCTGTTAACCCATGACGCTAGCCGTGGTGGGGGACCCGAGCGAAAGGCAGGAAGCGCCACCCACTTGGTGCTCCGGGGAGCGGTGATATAAAACCACTCTCGTTGCCACAAGCCTAGCTCCTCTTGAAAAGAGCCCTCGGGCCATGGAGCATCAGCATTTTTGCTTATAACAGCGCCTCCGCACTCTGCGTGCCGTCCCTTGATCATCTTCGGCTCCACTTTGAAAGTCTTGAGCCATAATCCGAAGTGAGGGGTAACACGGAGGAACGCTTCGCATACAACGATAAACGAGGAGATATGGAGGATGGACTCCGGAGCTAAGTCGTGGAATTCCAGCCCGTAATAAAACAGCAGTCCCCTCACAAAGGGATCCATCGGGAAGCCTAACCCCCGAAGGAAGTGAGACACGAACACTACGCTCTCACCGGGCTGGGGACTGGGGATAGCCTGCCTTTGAGCAGGCAACCTGTGCGAAATTTCGGCGGTCAAGAACTTAGCCTCTCTCAACTTTAGCACGTCCTCCTCCGTGACGGAGGAGGGCATCCATCGGCCTTGAAGGTCGGAACCGGACATTGTCGAAGGTCTGAGGCGCCCGGAATCTGGAGCCTAGGGTGTTGGAACTCGAGGCGACGGGCGAACTTGTTTTGGGATTGGAGAAAAGGAGTAAGGCCCTGGTCTCTTTATAAGAGGTTGAATACCAGGAGCCCTCCCCGTAACCGTTTGGGACTCGCCTTTAATCGAGAAAACATGCTAACGGGCACGATTGGGTTACCCACGTCCGTATTGATGAGAATCCCGTAAAAGGGGGGCACACGATCTCTGCTTTGACAAGACGTGCCAAGGAAACCGCCTCGCAAAACACGCTGAGGTGGAAAAGTGAAACGATTCGAGTAAAGGACTTGGCTGTAGTGTGATGACGCACTGCGGAATACGTCAGCAGATTTGATTTGTGTTAATATTATTCTCTCTATGGCAATATGTGGAAGCTTATTTTGCAGAGCCGGACACTACTCTTGGTGTTTACAATCTTCTATGAAGGACTTGGAGGAGGAACCCGCCTTGCAATGCCGAAGACAATTTGCGCGCCGGACTCGTCGTCATTGAAGCCTGGTTCAGGGGCTACTGAGGGAGTCCTGGATTAGGGGGTGTTCGGGTAGCCGGACTATACCTTCAGCCGGACTCCTGGACTATGAAGATACAAGATTGAAGACTTCGTCCCGTGTCCGGATGGGACTTTCCTTGGCGTGGAAGGCAAGCTTGGCGATGCGGATATTCAAGATCTCCTACCATTGTAACCGACTCTATGTAACCCTAACCCTATCCGGTGTCTATATAAACCGGAGGGTTGTAGTCCGTAGGCAATCAACTCCATATACAACAATCATACCATAGGCTAGCTTCTAGGGTTTAGCCTCCTTGATCTCGTGGTAGATCTACTCTTGTACTACCCATATCATCAATATTAATCAAGCATGACGTAGGGTTTTACCTCCATCAAGAGGGCCCGAACCTGGGTAAAACATCGTGTTCCCTGCCTCCTGTTACCATCCGGCCTAGACGCACAGTTCGGGACCCACTACGCGAGATCCGCCGGTTTTGACACCGACATCGTGCATGATTCGTTTCACGTGCGACAGCACATTGCGCCCTATGACATGCACATCATCCAACAACGCAACATGGGATTGTTATCGTATCGATGGTACGCCATCTAGACCTCCATCACCAAGTTTTGTGACGCGGATGGTCTGCTGGAGACAAGGTGGTCACTCCAAGCGGCAAAGGTGATCGTAAGTTTTGCTTCTTCTTGCTCAACTTGTTGATTGAATCATTCACTCAATGTTGATCTACACATTATGTGGCCCGCATTCCTGCGGTGATATACCACAAGACAGAGGGACGTCCATTTACACACACGCGCACACACACACACATTGTTGGATGAAACTGGAGAGGCAGTATGTATGAGACGACATGATCCATTTGTGGAAAACTTGTGAACATCCACTAATCTTGTTGAATTTGAACTATTGTTGTGCTAGACTTATTTCTGTGCTATGTATGGATAATTTGAGCTATTTTCTATCCAAACTTCGATGAAAATCGTCATGTTTGCATGAATTCTGTCCGGTTAATTGACACGTTGTTTGAAATGTAAGCGGACATATGCGGCTAGCGTTGTATGGCCGTCTCTAGAATCAGTGTCCATAGACGGATGCTAAAGCAAATTTGCGGGTCAACGTTGGAAATGCCTTTAGTGACAAAAGCAGTAGGCCCAGTTTTTTAGCGTGCTCTCAGCAAAATCCATTCATTGCTGAGTTTTGAGTTTCCCGAGGGTTATACTCGGCACATATATTCTTTACCGAATGCCCACCGAAAAGGAAACAAGAAAGGTGTCAACACTCGGCATAGACGGATTTTCGAGTGGTGGAATGAATAGTTTTTTATTCATAAGCAAATTTGTGGAGATAAGAGGTGATTTGGTCACCTTTCAACAACCATCATTCAGAGCATCTTCAGCCGTTCGGCCCCCAAAGTGCCGAAAAAGAGCCGCCTGGGAACGAATTGGTGCTAGCTTGGCGCGTGGGGGCGACTCCGTTCTCAGTTGTCGCCCCCAGGTCGCCGCCAATATCGCGCGAGCTCGGCGATACTTCATACAAATTTGTGCAAACTCGGAGATCTAGCACGAACTTGGCAAAATTTCATTGAAATTTGTAAAAAAATGATAAAATATGCAAACTACGCCTACTACTATGCCAAACTAGGCCTAGCCACTGCGCCGCGTCCATCGCCCGCCATCTACATGCCGAGAAGCCTGTAGAAACGGATGTAGTCGCCGCCGCCATCGTCGTCATTGCGCGCGCCCCGCCGGAGCCGCCGCCGTCCCTGCTGCACCCCTGGCCAGGGTTGCCAACGCGAGGTGGGGCGCTGGACGGCCCGGCCTCATCCTCGTCGTCGCTGTCGAGGACGATGACGCCTCCCTCCTCGCGCCCGCGGCGCTGAGCCTGGAGCTTCGCGTATGCCCGACGCTGACGGTGCACCTGCTCGCGGACGTAGTCCTTCGCCCATTTTAGGGCGGCCTCGTTGTCGGGGGACACCATGTCGACGTGCTCCGGCTTGACGGGAAGCAGTCCCGGCTCGGGCTTGGGCCGGACCAAGCGAAGGGAGCGCGGGGAGGGGCGGGCACCCTCGTTGATGACGAGGGCGCCGCTGCGGGTGCGGCGTCGTAGCGGCGTCTCCTCCGCCTTCGGCTTGATGGGGCGGAGCGCTGGCGAGCCGAAGGACAGTGAGCCGGAGCCCGACGACGAGGACGTCCCTGGCTCCATTCGATGTGGCATCTAGGAGCTGCCACGGCGGCGAGAGAACGACGGCCGCGGCGGGTACTCGAGGCGCGGCGTGTTGCCGGTCTCGATGTGGTTGAGGACGACCTCGAGGGTGCGGCTGGGCACGCCCCACCACTTGCGCCGCCCGTCGGCGTTGAGGCGCCCGCGAGGGATGACGCCGTTGGTGGAGGCCATATGGTCTTTGCGGCGACGCTCGAAGAACATCGTCCACAGCGTGCGACTGTCGGCGGCGTACCTCGGCTCGTTTCGCTCCTCCTCCGGCATCGACGAGCGGATGCGGGCGATCTCGGCCCGCCTTGCCGCCCCTTCGGGCACCGGTGGCACCGGGATGCCGCCGGCGCTCAACTTCCAGCTCCCCGGCACACGCATGCCCGGGGCGCTGGGTATTCGGCCTCGTAGAGGAGGCGCGCCTCCGGCTCTTGGAGATGGCGGCAGCCGAAGCCGTTCGCCGCCGCGCCTTCGCCTGGAAACCTCTCAGTCATTTTGCTCGTCAGCGGGAAGGAGGGAGAGTGCTGCTTTGTGTGGCGGACGCGAGGGGGGATATGAGCTGTGGCGTTCACCGGCGGGGAGGTCGTCTTTTATAGCGGCAGCGGGGGCGGGGAGAGGCTGCATGTCAGGCGACGTGTGGCGGGAGCGGGCGGGACTCACGTCGGTGGCGCCTTCACTGCGCCGCCTGTGGGGCATCAATGGAGGCCGACCGGCGCGGCAGCCTTGGCCAGCCTTTGCATTGATTCCTGCGAGAATTGAGGCGATGAGGACGACAAAGCAGCGTCTTGCTGACTCGACGGACCCATCGATGTTCGCGTCAAATCGCTTTCCAAGCGCCCCCGGCGCCTCCAGCGCGTCCGGTTCGGCCTCAGTCCGCCGGCGCCAGTTTCGGCCCAAACCGGCCAAAAACGGGCTCCTGGGATGCGACTGGACCGGTTTTTAAATGTCGGCGTAAAAAAATCGCTTGATGAAGGCATGTTGGGAACGCGGGTGGAGATGCTCACATAGATTGCTGAACCAAATAATCTCCTGATGAATCAAAATATTATTAAGAGCGACTACGATTTCAGTCCGTGTACTGTACAACTCAGTATATTTAAAAGGCCCCAACTCCTCAAGTTAATGCGGATTTGGGTTCCCGCAAAAGAAATTGTGGATTTGGGTAATCACGGTCCATAAACTGCCCTGTTCGCTCCGCATGAACCACGACACACTACCAGTCTGTCTGCCTCGCTCCGGCTGGTTGCCTATTTAACACACGTTGGGTCGCTCGCATATGCTCAGCTCAAGCCAAGCTACGCTGGTGCACGCCCCTTGCATCCATCCATCCATCCATCCACGGGAACCATGGAGGAGAAGCCGGCCATTGGCTTGGGGAGCCTGGTGAGCAGCCTGCGAGTGGTGTACAAGAGCGGCAGGACCAAGGACCTCTCATGGAGGCGGTCGCAGCTCAAGGGGCTCATCAGGCTCCTGACGGAGAAGGAGGAGGAGATCTTCGACGCGCTCCACGACGACCTCGGCAAGCACCGGACTGAATCGTTCAGGGACGAGGTAGTAACAGACGGTTCGTGCTTCGTTTAGCCAAGCTCTTCCCTGATCTGTGCTGCTGGTCTCTAGGTCGGGGTTCTCGTCAAGTCCATCAAGCACACGCTGCAAAACCTCGAGAAATGGGCGGCCCCTGAGAAGGCAAGCCCTTGCCAATCTTCATGGCTTACAAACGTCATTGGGCTGCTGCATGACTTCTTGTTTTTGTCAGTGTAGGCTCCTACGCCGCTGGTTTCCTTTCCGGCGACGGCGCTGGTGCTGCCGGAGCCGCTCGGGGTCGTGCTCATTTTCTCCTGCTGGAATCTTCCAATAGGTGCCCTCTTTGCTCCACAATCCCTTCAGTTTCATGATACCTGTTCTCTCAGTTCTTCATTATCTTTGCAATGAGATGAATAGACGATGAAGTCGGTAAAAATCAATCTTGACAGACCAATGCTCACCGCTAGCATCTAAAAAACGAATCTCGCCACTAGTACCAGCGTAGCATCGAAAGAGGAAAGAAGTTTTTTTTTTCGAAACGGGAAAGAGGAAAGAAGTTCAAGAAGACGATTACGAGGTGTTGTTGGCTCGCTGTACGCTCACATGGTTTACTGCCAAAGTACCTCACATGCTCGTACGACCAAAGAACAGCGGTGCTGTACGAAGTCTGAGTTCAAACAACCTTTCTGATGGCAACAAGCTGGGTGCAGTCTTGCGATTGTGACAAGTGCCTTCCATTTTCACTATACATGTTGGTTGGCTGGTCACTTTTATGACAGGTTGATAATTTGATATGCGTAAGGCTGTTCCCTTTTTTCCTTCTTCTAACTGCATTTTTTTAATATGAATAAAACACTAACAATAATAAAAGTTAACACATTAATATCAAGATCATACCCGGTCTCTAGAACGATACAATATCAAGATATTGAGATGCACACAGCCAAAAACATAAAAGAAGAATAAATAAATAACGGAAATGTTAATCTAAAAATCAACACGTGTGGGCGTTGACCATCTCGACCACACGCATTCATCACCGTCCAGTACTATATGCACGAATTTTGACACAATCTGACTGATTTTCTGTGCCACGTAGGACAAGGCGTGTGTGTGATGTGTGACATAGTTTACCCACACATCCGTTTTACCACACGAAGGGGCCGGTGTGTGGGCGTTGAGCAGTTCACGCACACACCAGTTTTCAGTCATGCACAAGGGCTGGTGTGTGGGCATTTGCCATCTCGCCCACACGCACGTCTTCTCTCCCACACGTAAGCTGCTAGTTGGCATGTATTTTTGCAGCGCACATGACAACTGCCTCTAGTGTGCTTTATAAGCAGGTGGCAACTCTCTTTTTTTACCCGAGTTGCCATGTGTTTTTGCAGGGTACACGGCAACTGCCTAGTGTGCACGTAAGCAGATGACAACTGTCTTTTACCGAGTTGCCATGTGTTTTTGCATGGTACATGGCAACTGCCCCAACGTGCACGTACATGGCAACTGTCCTAACGTGCACGTAAGCAGATGGCAACTCTTCTTTTTTTACATGGCAACTGCCCTAGCATGCTTGTGAGCACATGGCAACTCTCTCAACTGCCTAGTGTTAGTATGTGGCAACTTCTAAAGTTATAAAATCATGGCAACTACATTAGATCAGACCATACATGGCAACTGCAGTTGAGCAACCATGGCAACTGCAGTTGTCCGACATGGCAACCGTAATTCAGCGACATGGCAACTGCATATAAACGAACATGGACGAGGGTCTGGACCATGACAACTGCAGGCGCGCGGTGGGCGTCACGCGTCGCGTGCGGGACCAGAAGGGTACGAGGCCTGACATACGAACGTGTGGGCATTATCAACTTCGCCCACACGCACGCGTGTGAGAGGGTTCGGGAGGAAAAAAATATATGTGGGCATTAGTTGTTTTGCCCACACGTAGGTGTGTGGGCTGGTTGCTGTTCATGCCACACGAGACGTGTGGCACAACTACCCGATACACCACACGTGTGACAGTTATCGGGACCCATAAATAAATAAAAAGAGCCGACACGCCCAACCAAACACAACAATCAAACAAAAAGAAACATCATTCACCGACCTCGACAACACACAAAAACAAGAAAAATTCACCGAAAGCAATGCTTTCAATAAGGAACGACATGCACTCGTTCCCGTCGCCCAAAAGTAGTTAAGTTGTTCAAAATATGAACAAAACACTGCTCCAAATCCACCAAATGGAATTCGCCAGTTGGTAGTCTATGTGCACTGAATCAATCAAGAGACAGTGGTCCATGAACTCCAAGAGCTGAGTTGGGTTTGAGTGAAAATGAACAAAACTGACCCTTTTCCGGAACTTCAACACGAAATGGCCCCGGTTTGAAAATATTTCATAAAATGGCCCTTTTGCATAACGCCCAGGGCTAGGGCGCCATGCTAGATACCATGACGCATCGGGCTAGGGCGTCAATGCTATTTGGCATGGCGCCCTAGCTCGGGGTGCCATGCTACATGTCGCAACCATGGTGTCCTAGGCCGGGGCGTCATGCTCTCTAGCATGGTGCCCCAGCTCCGGGCGTCATGCAAAAAAAGGCCATTTTGTGAAATATTTTTTAGATTGGGGCATTTCATGTTAAAGTTTCGGAAAAGGGTCGGTTTTATCCATTTTTCACTGGGTTTGACATCCTTGCGACTGGCCTAATTCAGTCCTCACTCAACCTGGCAGTCGGGTCGGGTTTCACCGGGTCAACCCCAACCAGACCCATGCCCGAGTCAACTATCGGGCAGAGAGCCCACCCGCAACCCTACCCATGGGTCTAAACTCAGACCCATGCCCGACCCATCGGGTCACCCGACCCATTCGGACACCCATTGGGTAATAGATATATACATTAAATATTGGGGAAAAAATTATTCTGTGGCCCACGCACACAGGTGTCAGCTTCATGAAGCGACATGCAAAGAAGCAGCCAACAGCTTGTTTTATAGACTCATCGATGGCTTCTTTCCCGTGGCCAGCCGAGGTGGGACTAAAGGTTTGGTAGGGGCAATGAACCAGTGGTGCTAATGCGTGTGTTGCATGGGCCGCTAGCTAAATATTTTGGGCCTTCATTTTGAGGAACGAGAGGGTTTGCATGAGTCGACTCTTTGTGCGTGGGCTTGAGGCTCTGTAACTACTACATGATGTATGTGTATCTTATGGCACACATGTACATGATATAAAACATTTATATAACTATTAATATTAATCGGGTAACCCATCGAGCGGCCCATGGGTAGGACCTTATGCCCATACCCTACCCACGACTAATCGGGTTACCCATCGGGCTTACCCGCGGGTGAAGATGACGACCCATACCCTACCCATTCGGGTCGGGTGCCCATGGGCGCGGCCGCCCATGGGTCGGATTGCCGGGTTGAGTCCTCACCATGTGCGACTGGCCTAATTTCAGTCCTCACCATGTGTTTCGGAATAGATATAGAGCTCGTAGACATACAGGTCATGTACCCAATCAGTTGTCATATGCCAAAAGAGAGAAATCTTTGCATCACCAATAGTGATATCGGTGGAGGCGTGATATGGTTTTATGTATTTTCCGACAAAGGGCAAATTAGAATGCCATGTGTCGTAGGGTTTATTAGAAGTCGGCCAATCAGGATCCATCCATTAAAACCATACCAAAATTCTTGATATTAAGACCAAGATCCGCGATGAGATTTTTTTTTAAAAGAGCTCTAGGCTCTTCTAACGATAATGGTCTTGTAGTTGACCATAGAGTGCCCACCACATGCCGTTTCACCATAGTCATGAAACCACAAGAAATGAGGTCAAGCTTGGCGTCACTGCTAATTCTACTAGGGGTGTTTTAACAGGCTTAAGCCTGCCCTCTAAAAATATTGGTACCACTTAGTCAACTAAACCTATCTTTTGACAATTATACTAAGGTGATTTTTTTTGTGAAAAATACTAAGCAAGGTGATTTACATGCAACAATTGCGATGCACTTTGTTTCTCAGCTTAGCTCTTTGATGTTTTGCTTGTAGAAATTATAGGCTGGCTAAATATTTCTGTTGTTGTGTTGTATTTGTCATAAATATGTTTACCGAGTTTTAAGTTATGGCAAGCCACAAAAATGTGGTAACTAGTAGTGAAAACTATATGTGACAGTAAAATAAACAGCGACAAAATTTGGCAATATGTGACTCTACACGCCGAACATGCTTTTAACCTTGCCTGTTCAACCTGTTGTAGTTTGCGTACTCAAAACGTACACAATATCCCATTTATGCTGCATGCAGGCTTAGCTCTGGAGCCACTCTCCGGTGCCTTAGCGGCTGGCAACGCCGTGGTTTTGAAACCGTCCGAGCTCGCGCCGTCCACCGCAGCACTTCTCGCTGCCAACATACCGAGATACCTTGACGCCGAGGCTGTAAAGGTCGTCTTGGGTGCAGCGGAAGTTGGACAAGAGCTAATGGAGCACCGATGGGACAAAGTCCTCTTCACCGGTAGGTACTCCAAGCCTGCAAGTTCATCTGGATCCTGATTTCTTAAGAAAAGTAGCTGTTGGCAATGCCTGACGGTTCTATTATTGGCGTTTAGGGGGCGCCCGTGTAGGTCGCATTATCATGACAAAAGCTGCAAAGCACCTGACCCCAGTGGCACTTGAGCTTGGCTCGAAATGCCCGTGCATTGTCGATTGGCTGGACAGCAAAAGAGACAGTCAGGTAAACCCCCTGGCCTTCGCTTGTTTTCAGTTTTGCCAAGGTCGGATAAGATAACCTTACCACAGGCATCTCAACATGTGCAGGTTGCTGTAAATCGCATAATAGGCGCGAAATGGTCTACTTGCGCCGGTCAAGCTTGCATAGCCATCGATTACATACTTGTGGAGGAACAGTTTGCGCCGATTCTGGTCTGGTTCCTGCTGAACTGTTCTTGTGTCACGAGACCAAATTACCTGCTGTTTTACGTTCTGACAATTAATATAGTTATTCTCTGAATTAAGATTGAGCTGCTGAAATCAACACTCGAGAGACTCATCACGAAACCAGAGGACATGGCGCGCATTCTGAACGAGAGACAGTTCAATAGGTTGAGTGGCCTCCTGGAGGATCACAAGGTGAGCCGTTCCATTGTGCATGGTGGAGACGTGGACCCAAAGATCTTGTAAGTTCCTCAGCAGCACCTCGCCTCAGTGCTTCTTATCATTGGCCCTCCCTGTACACTTCTGCAGTACTGGGTGTCTCTTTTCTTTCTGTGTGTCTCTGTCTGTCTGTCTCTGTCTCAAGCCATGATTCCAATGGCGCAGGAGCATCGAGCCCACCATCCTGCTGAATCCACCGCTCGACTCCGACGTCATGACAAAGGAGATTTTCGGCCCGCTCCTCCCGATCATCACTGTACGTCAATCAACGACCACAGCGGCAGCCTTCCACTGAAACCGACAGTCGAGCCAACATGTGATGATGCCTCTGCTTGCATGCAGGTGAAGAAGATCGAGGAGAGCATCGAGTTCGTGAGCTCCAGG
Source organism: Triticum aestivum (assembly GCF_018294505.1). Lineage (NCBI taxonomy): Eukaryota > Viridiplantae > Streptophyta > Magnoliopsida > Poales > Poaceae > Triticum > Triticum aestivum. The sequence continues at coordinate 452,136,456 of NC_057809.1, read as the reverse complement.
CCCAAGCCGCTCGCGATCTACGCCTTCACCACGAGCGAGGCGCTGAAGCAGCGGATCGTCAGGGAGACATCGTCCGGGAGCGTCACCTTCAACGACGCGATCGTGCAGTACGGGCTGGAGAGCATCCCGTTCGGCGGCGTCGGGCAGAGCGGGTTCGGGCAGTACCACGGCAAGTACTCCTTCGAGATGTTCAGCCACAAGAAGGCAGTGTTCAGGCGGAGCTTCCTGGTGGAGTTCATGTTCAGGTACCCGCCGTGGAGCGACGACAGCAAGCTCGGGATGCTGCGGCACGTCTTCCGCTATGACTACGTGTCGCTGTTCCTCGCGCTGCTCGGCCTGAGGAGGTGAACGGGGCGGAAGGAGGAAGACAATGCCGGCGAAGCTGGAGAATCTGCACTCGCCGTTGCGTGTAGTCAATCATGCTCGATGGCTATCCCGTGGTTTACACGGGTTGATGAATGTGTGTTGTACTTAAGCATCTGAACTACCGCCACCGCGTCCCCTTGTGAAAAATGCCTGAACCATCATGCAACCCTATCAGGATATTGCACCAACAGTTTCATGGTCTAATATATTTCAGTTGAGTCAATTACACCGATGGTGGCTTGAACTACGATCACTTTGTTGCTAGAACTTATGGTATACATTGAACTGGTGTAATAACTTGACTCGGGTGTGCAAATAGAATGCTAACCAACGCTTGGATACGAAACCAATGCTGCCAACATGGCGTGGGGCCATCTGTCAGTGACTAGAAGTGTGTGGCCTGCTTTTTTTTGCAAAAAAACCTCGACATTGTTTATTTCTCACAAAAGAAGACCCTGCCCACGCGGTAGATGGTATTTTGTTTTATTTGATGTATGACATGTGAGCCCCGACCTAAAAGTTAAAAGAGAAAATGTTAGACCCCTACATTCCAACACGCGACATGGTTTTTTTTTAGAATCCAGCACGCGACCTACTGTTAGGGTGCACGCGCTCATAGCCACTGCACCAATCACATTTGAATGTCTAATAAGGATAACAGTCGTTAATGTAGTATAAGGACGATACATGTGGAGCTTAGATCAGATAGTGCAGCCCATTTTGCACGCGCTAGTTCTTTTTGAAATATTTGTGAAACGTAAGTAATTAAAATAATGTCCAAATATTTTTTTATAAATATTATACATACAAACGATAAAAACATTTAAACATACACACATGTATTATATAAAATTGATTATTAGATACGGACATTTAAATGCTTAATTAATAGAAAAATGTACATGCGCTGCTTATTATATATTCAAATTGATGAATACAAAATTTATTTGAAGTTGTGAAGACTGAATGGTGTAGCAGCCCGGATCGACTCTGACATGGGCAAGGGTCGCACGTTCTAGACCTGGAGGCCTCCATTTTTTCTCATTATTAATTTTCAGTATGTACACACGGGGCCCACTGGCCATAGAGTCGGAAAAAATGAAACGCCATCTTCCAACGTCGACATAGCTTTTGTCGCGCGGGGGGGGGGGGGGGGGGGGGATAGTTCAAGGGAGTTTTCGCAACAAAACTGGCCACACACCCTCCTGTCTACCTTCAAGTCACTGACGGCGGGACCCATACCATGTTGGCACGTCTAATCAGCGGCTCGGGTGTATACAGCCGAGATTTGAATCATATTTGTATGTTCGAGCCAAGTTGTTACACCAGTTCGATATATGCTGCAAGTTCTAGCACCAAAATGATCGTTTGTGTCAAGTTCAAGCACCACCGCTGTAATTGACATTTCAGTTCTTGTACTTTACTTTTTTAATTAAAATCTGTAGCTGGACATGAGATCCCTGGATTTTATTGTTCAAAGTTAGGACATGACTAATAAGCTTAGATGGTTATGTTTTTTTGTGGTGGAACCAGCCCGTCCGGGTTCAAGTCCTAGATTGGTATGGGTGTTTGCATATTTCTGATTCTCCAACGCTATTCTTTCAGCGATATGATGTGTCTAACTACAAGGCGTTTATGGCCATTTCGTCAATCTCAAGATCTGTCGAATTAGTTTCCCAAAGGTGCTCACATAGGTATAAACTGTGTGGGTGCAGTGATAGGGATGAGTGTGCGTGCGTGTAATGAGCGTCTACGTTTGTACTATGTTCCTAAAAAACTATCTATTGTATACATTAGTTGTAACAAATCATGGACCAACATTAAGTAACAAATCACAACCGCTAGATCGACATAATTGTACCTATGCAAATTATAACTGTTGCAATTACACAAATCACAAGTGTTTGACCTAAGGATATTACAACACCTAGATCTACATAAATATATCTAAATATATAATAACCCTTAGGTTCATGCATTTAAAAAAATGAAAGTGACATTTTAGAAAACATTTGTACAATGTACAAAAATGCTTAGTTTAAGAAAAAGATTCATATCATTCAAAAAAATGTGTCCACGTGTATTTGAAAAATGTTTAACACATAGGATTATAAAAAATGTTCAAAACATGTAGTATTAGAGAAAATGGTTAACCATGTATCATAAAAATGTTAAACATGTATAAAAATAATGTTTCGTATGTATATGAAAATTATACATTGTGTATGAAAAAAATGTAGTCATCTATATTTGAAAAAATGTTCTCATGTATTTGAAAAATGCTATATATAAAAAATGTTTTAGATGTATACGAAAAATGCACAATATGTATGAAAGAAGATAGACATCAAAGTAGACATTTGAATAAATGTTAGTCATGTTTTTTAAAAATATTTAACATCTATAATTTTTTTCCAGAAGTATATCAAAAATATACAATATATATAAAAAATTAGACATAGGTTGAAGAACAATAATAAAATAAAAAACTAAACGAGAAAAATAAAAGACTAAGAAATCCAAAGAAAGAAGAAATAAAATCAAAAGATACCTGAAGAGAAAAAAATCCAAAGAAAACGGATGCAAACAGTCAAAATCGAGAAAGAAAAACATAGAGAGAAAAACCCACGCAGAGGCAGCTACAGTATCCAGCTAGCCCATTAGCCTCGTGCCCAAGGTGAGCCGGAACTATGTCCCGCAGCAAGCAAGACATAGTTCTCGCGCATACGGTGGCGTTTTAGCTGGGTCAAAATCATTGTCTTGACTTTGTCAGGAACTTTAGCACAAAATGAACTCATTCGAATTTTATTTCGCGATCTGATCCTTTTCAAAAACGCCACGAACCGTGTCGTTTTTGCCCTAAATAGAAACACCAAACCCTCGCGTGCTACTGAGCTGCAGACGTGGCAGTCCGAAATGCCAAACTCCGCTGCGTTTCCACAAAGGGTTTGTCACATCTAAGATAATGTCACCCTATTTGTGGCTTTCCTGATCTATCCGTTTGTTCTCTCCTCGATGGTCTGTCACCCGCGCTTCCTCCCTTCGTGCCTCGTCACTCCAAAGGTTGGGCCTTGCTTGTTTGTTTGATTTCTTTTTTGTTTGTTTATTTTGTGAGGTGCCCCGCGCTGCGGGCCGTGTTCCGCGCAAGGAACCTCCGGCTGAGCCGGCCATACGAATTCCACACGATGGTCGACAGTGCAACGTTGGAAAAGTCAAAAAAACAAGAGCAGCCGCACGGATTCAACACAAAAACCTCTTACTGTCACACACACACTGTTAGGCGCTCATGTATCTAATCACCGTGAATATCTGAATACCTATCTCAAGCGGCCGATCGAAACAGTTTCGGAACTTCCCCAACATTTCTTCAAAATTTTCATTTGTAATCGAGAAAAATAGTTGTTGAGAACATTTTTTGCTATTGAGAATAATGTTTTGGAATATAAGAACATTATTTTCAAACTTCCGAACATTTTATGAAAACGTGAACATTTTTTGAAAATGCACACTCTTTTCTTAAAAAGTTAAACTTTTTTAGAAAAGTACACACACTCCTAGTTACGAGTCGATGGTCGGCTTGCAACTAGGGACCCTTGAGAAACACAAAAACCCCTAGTTGTGAGTCGATGGTCGGCTTGCAGCTGGGCGCCAGGCACACACCCTTAGTTGCGAGTCGATGGTCGACATGCAATTGGGGACCCTCGACAAACACACACACACACACACACTCCTAGCTGTGATTCAGTGGTGGACATGAAATTAAGGACACTTGCAAACACATACACCCCTAGTTGCGAGTCGATGGTCGGCTTGCAGCTAGGGGCCAAGGACACACCCTTAGTTGCGAGTCGATGGTCGACATACAACTGGGGACCCTTGATAAACACACACACACACACTCCTAGCTATGATTCAATGGCGGACATGCAATTGCGGACATTTGACAAACACATACACCCCTAGTTGCGAGTCGATGGTCGGCTTGCAACAGGGGGCCAGGCACACACCCTTAGTTGCGAGTCAATGATCGACATGCAACTAGGGACCCTCAACACACACACACACACACACACACACACACACTCCTAGCTGTGATTCAACGGTGGACATGGAATTGGGGACACTTGACAAACACATACACCCCTAGTTGCGAGTCGATGGTCAGCTTGCAGCTTGGGACTCTCAACACACACACACACATACACCCTTAGTTGTGAGTCGATGGTCAGCTTGCAACTGAGGCCACGGCAAAACACTCACACCCTTAGTTGTTGAGTCAATGATCGGCTTGCAAATGAGGGCCCCTCGACAAACACAAGCACCCTTAGTGCCAAGTCAATGGTTGACATGCAATTAGGGACCCTAGACAAACACACACACACACACACACTCCTAGTTGCGAGTCGATGATGGACATGCAGTTGTGGACCCTCGACAAACACATACACCTCTAGTTGCGAGTCGATGGTCGGCTTGCAACTAGGGACCCTCAACAAACACACACCCCCTAGTCGCGAGTTGATAATCAACATGCAACTAGGGACTCTAGACAAACACACAAAAGCACCCTTAGTTGCGAGTCGATGCTCGATCTGCAACTGGGGGCACCGATAAACACACACACCCCTAGTTACAAGTCGATGGTTGACATGCAACTAGGGACTCTCGACAAACACACACACATCCCTAGTTGCGAGTCGATGGTCGGCTTGCAACTAGGGGGCCCCAACACACACACACACACACACACTTGCGAGTCGATGGTTGACATGCAACTGCGGGCCCAAACACACACACACACACACCCTTAGTTGCGAGTCGATGGTCAGCCTGCAACTGGTGGGCCAATCAAACGCACACCCCACTTAGTTGCAAGTCGATGGTTGACATGCAACTGGGGGACCCAACAAACACACACACCCTTAGTTGCGAGTCGATGGTTGACTTGTAACTGGACCCATAGAAAGACACTCCTCTCCCCTCCCCCAATTGCGAGTCAATGGTTGGCTTGCAATTGGGAGCCCTCGACAAACACACACATCCTTAGTTGCAGGCGATGGTTGACATGCAACTAGGGACCTCGGTAAACACACAAATACATCTAGTTGCGAGTCAATGGTCGGCTTGCAACTGTGGCCGTGACAAACATACACACCCCCTAGTTACGAGTCAATTGTCAGCTTGCAACTGGGGGCCTAAACAAACACACCCCCCCCCCCCATAGTTGCGAGTTGATGGTCGACTTGCAACTGGGAACCCTCGACAAACACAAACAGCCCCTAGTTGTGAGTCGACTGTTGGCTTGCAACGGAGGACCCTTGACAAACACACACACACACACACACACACACACACACACACACTAGTTGCGAGTCGATGGTCAACATGCAACTGCGGACCCTCGACAAACACACACTTCCCTAGTTTTGAGTCGATTGTCAATATGCAACTGGGGATCCTCGACAAACACAAATACCCCTAGTTGCGAGTCGGTGATTGACTTGCATCTGGACCAAAAAATCAGCCCCTAGTTGCTAGTCGATGTTGGACTTGCATTTGAGGCGAAAAAAATCTAACTGAGTTGCAAGTTGAGGTTGGACTTGCAACTGACACCAAATTTTTTTGAGCTCAGTTCCGATACGAAGGAAACATCAAGCCCGGTTGCGAGTCGAAGGTGAACTTGCAACTGAAGAAAAAAAGGTTGGGTACAGTTGTGAATTAATACTGGACTTGCAACTAAGGCGAAAAAATAATTGGTCCAGTTGCAAATTGAGGGTGGACCTGTAACCAAGGCAAAAACAACAAAAAAACGGCCGCACATAAAAGGTGTTGAACTAATGAAAAACAAAGAGAAAAATACAAGGAGGCAAAGCAGCCGCAGAATGAAAATGATAAAAGAGGCAGCAAGCAAAGCACCATGTCTATTTCGCTCTACAAAGCAGGCAAACAACAAACGAGAAAAAAATACCATCAAAACTGACCGGGAAAAAACTAAAAATGGACCTAACAAAAATGGTCGACAATGGAACATCGCAATGACTCGGGGCACGCGCAACAAAACAAAGTGGGATCAAATTTGGACCCAAAAAATACAACAAATAGATCAGACATAACACAACTTAGATGAGACATTGTTAAAGTGTTCAAATATTTTTAAAATGTTGATGAATTTACAAAATTAAAAAAATTATTCACAAATATTGCATGTACTTTAATAAGTGTCCGCACACTTCAAAAAGTGTTCACGTACTGAAAATATCACAAATTGGGAAATGGAAAAAATAAAAATTAAAAGGAGAAGAAATTGAATTACAAAAAATATCATAAATTTCAAATTAAAAAAAAACAAAAACAAAAAAGCAAAAAAGAATAAACACAATGAGAAACTAGAGAAGAAGGCTCAAGGAGAATATGTATGAAAGCTTAACTCTTTGGGTTTTTTTTTTGAGAATCAACTCTTTGAATTCTACATCCATATCGTACACATGCTTGAAAGAAAAAAAATACTTGGAGCCCATATGAAATAACCTCCCCATTCCACACCAGCAGGCACGTACAACAGGAAAACTGCCACCGGCCTGACACAAAGAAAGCGACTCGTTTCCAGCGCGAGGGACACTGCGACACGGACAAGAAAAAACAGTTTGCACGAATCCTACAGCCTTGATCATACGGTAGGCAAGTTAGATGTGACATAAGTAAAAATCATCTAGATGTAAATTAGCCAAACTGTTCCACAAACGCCATAGCTCATGGCGTTGCTGGAGCAAACTGCTACTGTGTTTTTGACTACTCTGGAGCTGTAGACGTACTGGTGAGCCATAGGAGATGTAGCAGATTGATATATGGAGTCACCACAACTGAAAGGCCTGCTGCTCCGCTGTTGTCGATTGAAACCTGTAAGACGGAGGAACATTTTTTTTCCTGCTACAGAGGTCTTTTTACAGTCTTTTTTTTTAGCCACGGAGGTCTCGTTGTATTTTTTTACAATAAAGGTCTTGTTACAGTTTTTTTTCCAACAGATGCTTGTTGCAATTTAATTATTTTTATAACAGAGATCTTGTTATAGTTTTTTTTTTGCCACAAAAGCCTTGTTGTAGAAAGTAGAGATCATGGGGAGCCAGGTCCACCATCACACGTGGGAGTGCAACCAATGCGGAAGATGCCAGTGTGATAATCCGCCGGCTGAACCATATCATTTCCCATTTTATTTCTTTTCTTTTTCATAAACGCTAATGCTCTGCCGGCTGATCGTGCGAAGAGTTCTGCCGCATGTGTAGATGTTGGATCACCCTTTATTCATGTGTCCACACGCACGTTCGTTATTTCCCTTGCCTACCACGTGCCCCTTTACCTTATTTTGCAACAACAGTGGTGTTGCAAACCATAGCGGCGAACAGCGACTACAACTTAGACAAGATTTTGCAACATCAGCTCTGTTGCAAAAAACTCTGCAACAAAACCTCAGTTGAAATAATATGTACGACAAGAACTCTATTGCAAAAAAAATCCTGCAACACAACCTATGTTACAAAAAATATATTATGTAACATAACCTTTGTTGCAAATGTCACTGCAACAAGATATGTGTTGCGAAGTAGAGTTGGACGTTGAGCCGCTGGAGTGTGCCACATCCAACGACTCGCGAGGCGGCGGATCTTTTAAAAGATCCCCGGCTGACGCATAGCAGCCCCTTTACTTTACTTGTTTCTCTGCCAGTTTTTCTATATTTCTTTTCGTATTTTTCATTTTCTCTTCAATTTTTTGTTTCCAGTCTTCCATTTTATTTTTTAATATCTTCATTTCCCAAATTTATAAATTGTTTTAATCCATGGATTTTGTGTATGAACATCTTTTTACATGTCATGAACATATTTTAAGTATTGCACGAAAAAAATTATATATTTGCATGAACATTTTTGAGTGTTATTTAAAAAAATGGTGCAACATTTGTAGAAGTTGTGCAAATTATTGTTTTTATTACCATGAACATTTTTAAAAAGTGAAAACTTATTTTAAGTGTTGTGAAGTTTTTTTTAAATGGCACCAATACTTTCATATATGTTATGAACATTTTCTTTAGGCTGCACAAACAAAAATTTCACTTTCATGAACATTGTTAAAAAAATCAAGAAGTAAATGTTTGATTTTTCTTTTGAAATGGGATGAACATTTTTGTTAGATGTTACTGACATTTTCTGAATGTACGAACATTATATTAAAACTTCATGAACATTTTTTCTCGGATGTGTGAACATTGTGAAAAATTTCAAGAACAATCTTTTTTATGAACTACATGAACACTTGTGTATGATACATGAACTTTTTTAAATTACATAACAATAGCCTAAATATATTGAATTTTAATAGAGAACAAATAAACAGAAACTAAAGGTGGGAAAGGGGAAGAAAAAATGTGCTTACGTTGTGCTATATTTTGGGTTAGGCAAGAGCTAGGGGATTAGAAACTTGGCCCGACCCATTTAATTGTGTTGTAGGCGAGCGTCCCATACACCTCCCTACAAGCGATATATAGACAACCTCGAACCTGAGCAGGGTTGTTGGTTACACTATAACTAGTCAGTTAAGAGCATAGTTACTAGGAAGTGAAAAAGCAGTCGAGTTGAAAAGATGTCACAAGCAAACAACACATGATTTCCTGCAAGCACAATTAGGGAATTCTCCAACCCAAATTTGCCGATCGATTCCAGAGGGGAGAGACATTCTCGCTCAAGGGCTCATTTGAAGGATCGGGGACGGGAAAACTACTGACAAGTGGCAACACAACTGGTTACCCATAGACTATAACATGTGCCAGATCTGAGAACCCTCCACGACTGGTTAGTGAGCTCATCTTACAAAACTCTGCAGCCCGGGACCTGGAAAAGATCCAAGTGACCTTCATCGTAACAGATGTCGAGGTGATCCTATCAACCCTTGCGCACTAGCCAGGTGGTTCATTTTGGTCTTGGAATTTTGGAAGGAAGGTTGTGTTCTCCATTTGGTAAGCCTATTGAATGCTCGTGGCCACAAAGTTCCGACGGGAGGCGTGGCTAGAGGAACATGGAGACACATCGAACTTGGAGGTAGAGTAGCGAACGTGGACCAAGATGTGGAAAGTACAGGTACCATCGAAGCTAGAAATGCTCTTGTGGCAACTGTCGTGGTTCTAAGTCTGACAGTAGAGTGGGGGGTAGGTATGGAGAGGCAAGGTCCTAGCTATGGAGAGGTTGTAAACACAAGAGATGTACGAGTTCAGGCCCTTCTCGGAGGAAGTAAAAGCCCTACGTCTCGGAGCCCGGAGGCGGTCGAGTGGATTATGTGTATATCAATTACAGGATGCCGAACCCTTCTGCCTGTGGAGGGGGGTGGCTTATATAGAGTGCGCCAGGACCCCAGCCAGCCCACGTAATGAAGGGTTTAAGGTGTATTTAGTCCGGGGCGTTACTGGTAACGTCCCACATAAAGTGTCTTAACTATCATAAAGTCTACTTAACTACAGGCCGTTGCAGTGCAGAGTGCCTTTTGACCTCCTGGTAGTCGAGTGAGTCTTCGTGGTCGAGTCCTTCAAGTCAGTCGAGTGAGTCCCTCGTTGGCCGACTGGAAGGTGACCTCTTCTAAGGGTGTCCTTGGGCAGGGTAGTTAGATCAGGTCTGTGACCCTACCCTAGGTACATGACCCCATCATTAGCCCCCGGATGGATTGAGGCTTTGAGTGACGGAGGAGTTGATGTTGTTTTCGATTAACCTTTGCACACTGGTCGTGCGTTGTTCTGAACCAGAGAATCTCTTCGTTGATAGTGAGCAACTTGTCTTCAGTCGACTCGATCCATTCTTTTCTTTCGTCGAGTGATCTTTCGGGCTTTGTCGATTTCCGAGCGACGGATCGCAGGAAATCCCGCGCCTGACAGACCGATCTGCCGTTCGCGGATTCCGCGGGATGCGAAATTTGGGGAAACGCGCGAAGCGGAGCGGACCGCGGCGTTCAGATGGGACGAGACATAGACGCCTCGATCCCCGCGCCGCTTTCTTCGCCACGTATCCCGCCCGCGTAACAGTTCCAGGATATGATTAGATCTGCCGGGCCCACCTGTCATCCACTCGGAAGGGATCTTATAAATGCGCCCGGCGAGGGTTTTTTGAACAGTGCCTCAGCATTCTCTCTCTGCCTCCTTCGTCTCCGCCCAACGCGCTCGCTCTCGCCTCCGCACCACTTCTCCTCACGCGCCCCGCCGGAAGCCATGGTCAAGGAGAAGACGGCGGCGCTGGAGCGCGCGAAGAAAGCGTCGGCGACGGAGAAGGGGAAGGGGAGATCCACCAGCCGCGGTGGGTCTTCGTCCAGATCCCGCCTGCCAAAAGGCTGGGTCCAGGGAGATTGGATCCAGTCGACCATCACGGAGAAGGATCTCCTCGACATGGCCAACGAGGGCCTGATCCCCCATGGAGCTGCGAGGCTTCCAGGGAAAGAGTGGCGGCCCCAGCCGGAAGAGGGTGAGTGCGTGCTTCTGGCTACCCATGTCGACCGCGGATTCTCTTTGCCGCCGAGCATTTTCTTCCGTGGTTTCTTGAACTTTTTTGGAGCGCAACTCCACCACTTCACCCCGAATTCTATCGCCTATCTTGCCGCGTTTGTGTCCATGTGCGAGAGTTTTTTGGGCTGTCGACCGCACTGGGGCTTGTTCAAGCACATATTCACATGTCGCTCTCAAACTGTGAAGAAGGCGAGTCCAGGCGACGAAAGAACCCGAGTGGTCCAAATGTGTGGAGGTCTGGGGATCCAGGTGAGAAACAAGAGCACCTTCCCAGCCATGACATTTCCCGAGTCAGTCAGAGGCTGGCAGTCGACCTGGTTCTACTGCCAGGATGAGTCGACACCGGGGCAGTCGAGTGGACTCCCTCCATTTACCATGGACCGAGTGAACAAGCCCTCCTCTCTGAAGCTGATTCCGGAGGAGAAAGCTGACGTGAAGATGCTGATGGAGCGCGTAGTTCAGTTGGTTCGGGAGGGAGTGACGGGCATGGATCTCCTGGAAGTTTTCCTTAGGCGCCGAATCCAGGCTCTTCAGTTCCGGAGCCATTGCATGTGGTTGTACTGTGGGACTGAGGATGTGACTCGGGTCAATCCAGAAGCAGTCGACGATGCCACTCTGGAAAGGTGGATGGCCGCTGTTACTGGGAACAAGGACAACCCTCACGGGGCCAGAAGGATTCCTCCACTCGACTGCCACAGTGACCCAAACAAGGCATTTCTGCCCCACTTCCCGTTGTATTCTCGTCATATTTATTTCTGCTTTCTCTGCCGATCGGTCGACTGATCTTTGTCTTGTTGTCTCTCAGACCCTCACTGAACTGTACTCGATGCCCAACGGAGCGCAGGCTCCGACTGAGGAGGGAGAAGCGAGCGGGGGCGAGAGCCAGGAGGAGGAGTGGGACTCAGACGCCGCCGAGGCCGATGATGATGACGATGACGATGATGATGATGACGATGAGGACGGGGAAGAGGAGGAGGAGGAGGAGGTCGCACCACCGCGCTCGGAAAGGCGGTCGAAACTTGTCCATGACCCTGCGACTGAACGCGGCGAGGGGGTCGCGACTGTTACACAGTCGACCAAGCGCCCTCGGACCACCTCTCCGGCGCCGACTGAAAAGGCGCCGAAGCAGCCCAGGGCGGCCCCGTCGAAGCCGACCAAGCACCTGCCGAAGATGAAGGTGTCCATCCCCACCATATCAGGGTAATCATGTTGCTTAAGCCTTCTTGTTTTGTGTGAACTTTATCTCTGGTTGGCGCTGGAGTTAGTCGACTGACTCTTTGGAGTTGCAGTGCTGCTACTTCTGAGACCTCGGCCCGGGCTGACGACCATGAGATGGAGGGCGCAGCAACCTCAAAACCTGGTACTATATTCTTAACACTGTCTTTAGTCGACTGACTCATGATCTAATCCTGATTCTTTTCTGTAGCTCCATCCAATGTTGTAATCACTCTCCCTGATGATGATGAAGATGAGGAACCGCTGAAGTACAGAAGGAGTAGGAAAGCGTCTGCCAGCAAGGTGACCCAGGATGTGACGGTGCCTGAGGCTCTGGTCGCGGAGGAGGGGAACACCACTCGACACACCGTGTCCTTCGCAGATCCACTGACGAGTGCTCCGCAGCCCTCCCTCTTCACGACGCACCACGTCCCAGAGGACCAAGCTGGCGCAGCGAAGGAGGCAATACGCCAGGCAGGGATCATGATGGAGCAGTTGAAGACCATCCGGGATGCGAGCCAGGCAGCTTACGACGCCAGTTCCGCCCTCCAACGCAATGTTCAGGTCAGTCGACCACCATTTGTTCTGTTAGGATATGCTATCAGAAACTTTTCTTTCCAGAATTTATAGTAGTCACCCACTGGGTGTGTCGAGTTAAACTCCGTGTTAGCGGGGGCACGCTGAGTGCACCCGCTGGGTGTAGTCCCCAAGGCTAAGGTCGACTGCGGGCAGTCGGCCTTAGGCTTTATAATTTCAGTCTTTCCGTCATTCGACTATGTCGAATGGATTTTGCAAACCGGTCGACTGGTCGACTCTGTCTTCGACTGGTCGATTAGTGGGGGCACGCTGAGTGCACCCACTGGGTGTAGTCCCCAAGGCTAAGGTCGACTGCGGGCAGTCGGCCTTAGGCTTTATAATTTCAGTCTTTTCGTCATTCGACTAAGGCGACTGGATTTCGCAAACGGTCGACTGGTCGACTCTGTCTTCGACTGGTCGATTAGTGGGGGCACGCTGAGTGCACCCACTGGGTGTAGTCCCCGAGACTACGGTCGAATGCTCGTATTCGGCTGTAGTCTTAGAAACGCGTGATTTTTCCTTTTTCACTCGGAAGTGAATTATATTTGACATTTTAGTCGATTGGTTCTTCGCAGAACTCCTGTGATCTTGTGGCTCGCTACTCTGAGCTGGAAAACAAGCACATTCAGCTCGAGCTGAATTTGTAGCTGGTTCAGGAGAATCTGACGAAGGCAAAGGAGGAGACCGAAGGTATGTTTGGTGAGACCTTGACGACTGCTTTTTCCCTTTATTTGTTTCAAAATCTGATCTTGCTGTAACTTGCAGGTAAGGTGAGGGAGGCCCAACGGAAGAAGGACCTTGAACTAGCTGAGAAGATCAAGCTTGTTGACGAGAAGTTAGCTTCAGTCGCCAAGCTTGAGCAAGAAAATGCCAATCTGAAAGCTGCTCTTGGGAAGAAAAAAGATCTGGAGGCCTTCCTGAATGGTCTTGCCAAGAAGCTGTTTCTTATGCTTGAAGGTAAATCTCTATGCTCGGCGATCATTTCCAACCGTGGTTTTTCCATTCGACCATCGCCTTGACTCGGTGATCGTCCTTGCAGAATTTTGTCAAAACTTTGAAGAAGAAACTAGCCGGCTGGAACCAAACCTTGACCCCGTCAATTCTCCGATGGATGACGAAGTTGCCATGAATGTTTTCCGACTGGAGTCCCATGTTGCAGTTGTCGTGGACTATCTTGCAAGGCTGAAGGTCGCCACATCTCGCATCGACTCGACGCTCTGGCCCGGGGAGACACTTCAGAACGACCTCGAGTCGCTGATGGCTCGCTTGAACACGATCCCTGGTCGAGTGCAGGAGTGGAAAAAGTCCTTGGCTCGGTGCGGTGCAGATGTTGCTCTGTGTCTGGCCCGAGTCCACTGCAAAGATGCGCGAGAAGACAAGCTGGCGGCCCTCCAGGTGGCCAACACCAAGAAACACGACTTCAGGTCCTTTATGGAAACTTTCCTTGCGGCTGCCACTCGGATCGCAGATGGAATTGATCTTGATGAGTTTGTTGCACCTTCCAGCCCTCCACAGGAGGGGTAAAAAACTTCTTCTAAACTCGACGCTTTAAATTTGCCTCGGTATGCCGAGTGGAGTTGTAACCGATAAACCTTAACGGGCTTAGCGCCTGAGCACTTTCGGTTCCTTTAGGTATCGATCCGAACTTGAATTTGGTGTTTGAATATGATTGCTTTTGGCTCGAAATGCCTTTTGCAGGTCCAAAGCGGGGTGCTTACTGCAATCGACTTATTCCTTAGTCCACTTAGGTGAGCGCTGGGCTGTAGCTAAGCCTCCCGAGTGAGAGGTTTGCTTTTCACTCGGTAGGATTTCTATATCTTAGGCAAGCACTGGGCTGCAGCTAAGCCTCCGAGTGAAAGGTTTGCTCTTCACTCGGTAGGATTTCTGATAACTTAGGCGAGCGCTGGGCTGCAGCTAAGCCCCCGAGTGAGAGGTTTGCTCTTCACTCGGTAGGAATTTTGATAACTTAGGCGAGTACTTGGACTGCAGCTAAGCCTCCGAGTGAGAGGTTTGCTCTTCACTCGGTAGGATTTCTGATAACTTAGGCGAGCGCTAGGCTGCAGCTAAGCCCCCGAGTGAGAGGTTTGCTCTTCACTCGGTAGGATTTCTGATAACTTAGGCGAGCGCTGGGCTGCAGCTAAGTCCCCGAGTGAGAGGTTTGCTCTTCACTCGGTAGGATTTTTGACAACTTAGGCGAGCACTGGGCTGCAGCTAAGCCCCTGAGTGAGAGGTTTTCTCTTCACTCGGTAGGATTTCTGATAACTTAGGCGAGCACTTGGACTGCAGCTAAGCCTCCGAGTGAGAGGTTCGCTCTTCACTCGGTAGGATTTCTGATAACTTAGGCGAGCGCTGGGCTGCAGCTAAGCCCCCGAGTGAGAGGTTTGCTCTTCACTCGGTAGGATTTTTGACAACTTAGGCGAGTACTTGGACTGCAGCTAAGCCTCCGAGTGGAAGTCTGGCTTACCACTCGGTAGGATTTTTCATAACTTAGGCGAGTACTTGGACTGCAGCTAAGCCTCCGAGTGGAAGTCTGGCTTACCACTCGGTAGGATTTTATTTGATCTTAGGCGAGCACTG
Organism: Triticum aestivum; assembly: GCF_018294505.1. Classification (NCBI taxonomy): domain Eukaryota; kingdom Viridiplantae; phylum Streptophyta; class Magnoliopsida; order Poales; family Poaceae; genus Triticum; species Triticum aestivum. The sequence continues at coordinate 452,121,191 of NC_057809.1, read as the reverse complement.
GGCTGCGGCTAAGCCCCCGAGTGAGAGGTTTGCTCTTCACTCGGTAGGATTTTCATAACTTAGGCGAGTACTTGGACTGCAGCTAAGCCTCCGAGTGGAAGTCTGGCTTACCACTCGGTAGGATTTTATTTAATCTTAGGCGAAACGGATTCGCAGCTAAGCCTCCGAGTGGGAGTCTGACTCACCGCTCGGAGGATTTTTACAAACTTAGGCGAAACGGATTCGCGGCTAAGTCACCCACTGAGGGGAAATTTTATTGGACAAAATAAAAAGTGACAAAAATTATGGAGGAACTATGACACTATTATCTTGAGGTCCATGGACTACAGAAGTACTTTATTGCAACTCATCCGAGTGATTAAACTTAAGTGAAAAATGGGCGGAGTAGTTCCGCGTTCCAAGCTCGGGGCTCGTCGATATTATGCTCGACGTTGTAAAGACGGTACGCCCCGTTGTGGAGAACTTTGGTGACGATGAAGGGTCCTTCCCAAGAAGGAGCAAGCTTGTGTTGTTTCTTCTGATCCACTCGGAGAACTAAATCTCCTTCCTGGAAGGCTCGACCCCTCACATTTCTGGCGTGGAAACGACGCAAATCTTGTTGGTAGATGGTCGACCGGATCAGAGCCATCTCCCTTTCTTCCTCTAAAAGGTCGACTGCGTCCTGCCGCGCTTGTTCAGCTTCTGCTTCGTTGTAAATTTCGACTCGAGGAGCATTGTGGAGAAGATCACTCGGTAAGACTGCTTCAGCTCCGTAGACCAAGAAGAATGGAGTTCTTCCGGTCGACCGATTAGGTGTGGTACGCAGTCCCCAAAGCACCGAGGGAAGTTCGTCGACCCAAGCTCCAGCTGCATGCTTGAGATCACGCATCAGTCGGGGTTTCAATCCCTTGAGAATCAGGCCATTGGCTCGCTCTGCTTGTCCATTCGACTGCGGATGAGCGACTGAAGCGTAGTCGACTCGTGTGCCTTGAGAGTTACAGAAATCTCTGAATTCCTCCGAGTCAAAGTTCGACCCATTATCCGTAATGATGCTGTGCGGGATTCCATATCTGAATATTAGTTCCCTGATGAAGCTAACAGCAGCACCGGCGTCAAGGTTCTTGATTGGTTTAGCCTCAATCCACTTGGTGAATTTGTCGACTGCCACCAGTACATGCGTGAAGCCACTTCGCCCTGTTCTCAAAGGACCGACCATGTCCAACCCCCATACTGCAAAAGGCCAGACGAGTGGGATGGTCTTCAGAGCCGATGCAGGCTTGTGCGACATATTCGAGTAGAACTGACATCCCTCGCACTTATCCACTATTTCCTTTATCATCTCATTCGCCTTTGGCCAGTAAAATCCGGCTCGGTAGGCTTTGGCCACGATGGTCCGAGAGGACGCATGATGACCACAGGTTCCTGAGTGGATATCATTGAGGATGATTCGACCTTCTTCTGGTGTTATGCACTTCTGACCAACTCCAGTCGCGCTTTCTTTGTATAATTGTCCTTTGATTACGGTAAAGGCCTTAGATCGACGGACGATCTGTCGAGCCTCTTCCTCATCCTCCGGGAGCTCTTTTCTCAGGATATACGCGATATATGGAACTGTCCAGTCGGGAATGACCACCAAGACCTCCATGACCAAGTCAACCACTGCTGGGACTTCAACCTCAGTCGGATCTGTGGCACTCTTGGGCTGTGGAGCTTCTTCGGTGAAAGGATCTTCTTTGACTGACGGAGTGTGTATATGCTCCAAGAACACACCACTCGGAATGGCTTCTCTCTTGGAACCTATCTTTGCTAGATCATCAGCTGCTTGATTTTTCAGTCGGGGTATATGATGGAGCTCCAACCCCTCGAACTTCTTTTCCAGCTTCCTCACTGCACTGCAGTATCCAGTCATGGCTAGGGCTTCTCACGTCCCACTCCTTCATCACTTGGTTGACCACTAAATCCGAGTCGCCATAGACCATCAGGCGACGGACGCCGAGTGAAATGGCCATGCGCAATCCGTATAAGAGGGCCTCATATTCTGCCTCATTGTTGGAGGAGTCAAAGTGAATCTGGAGCACATATCTGAGCTTATCTCCTCTGGGGGAAACCAGGACAACCCCAGCACCGGAACCATTCAACATCTTAGAGCCATCAAAGAACATGGTCCAATGCTTCGAGTGAACTTCAGTCGGCTGCTGCTGTTCAATCCACTCGGCAAGGAAATCTGCTATTGCCTGGGACTTATTGGTTGTCTTTGCCTCAAACTTGATATCAAGGGGAAGAAGTTCAATCGCCCATTTAGCCACTCGACCAGTTGCATCTCTGTTGTGCAAAATCTCTGATAGTGGAGCGTCGCTGACGACTGTGATGGAATGATCAGAGAAATAATGAGCAACCTTCTTTGTGGTCATGTATATTCCATACACAAGCTTCTGATAATGAGGATATCTCTGCTTGGATGGAGTCAAGACTTCAGACAAATAATACACTGGGCGCTGAACTTTGAGAGTTTTTCCTTCTTCTTCCCGCTCGACCGTAAGCACAGTACTGACGACTTGTCCTGTGGCTGCGATATAGAGCAGCAGAGGCTCTTTGCTGATTGGAGCAGCAAGCACCGGCTGGGTGGAGAGCAGAGCTTTTAGCTCGGCAAACGCTGCATCAGCTTCTGGAGTCCACTCGAACTTGTCTGCCTTCTTCATCAGTCGGTAAAGAGGCAATGCCTTTTCACCGAGTCGTGAGATGAATCGACTTAATGCGGCCAAGCATCCAGTAAGCTTCTGGACATCGTGCACTCGCACAGGGCGTTTCATTCGGAGAATAGTGCCGATCTTCTCTGGATTAGCGTCGATTCCTCGCTCGAAAACGAGAAAACCGAGTAACTTGCCACCAGGAACTCCAAATGTGCACTTTGATGGATTGAGCTTGATATCATACCTTCTGAGGTTGGCAAATGTTTCGGCGAGGTCAGCGAGTAGGTCGGAACCTTTTCGTGACTTGACGACGATATCATCCATATACGCTTCCACATTCCGACTGATTTGAGTGAGAAGACACTTCTGAATCATTCGCATAAATGTGGCTCCGGCATTCTTGAGGCCGAATGGCATGGTGATATAGCAGAAGCACCCGAATGGAGTGATGAAAGCTGTTTTTACCTCGTCGGGTCCGTACAGACGGATCTGGTGGTACCCGGAGTAGGCGTCTAGAAAAGACAGTCTCTCGCATCCCGCGGTCGAGTCAACAATTTGATCTATGCGAGGGAGAGGAAAATGATCTTTCGGGCAGGCCCGGTTGATGTGCTTGAAATCAATGCACATTCGGAGCGATTTGTCCTTCTTAGGAACCATGACAACATTAGCGAGCCACTCGGAGTGGTATATCTCTCGGATAAACCCTGCGGCCAACAGTCGAGCCACTTCCTCACCAATGGCTTTTCTCTTCTGGACGGCGTACCGCCGAAGATGCTCTTTGACTAGTTTTGCAGATGAGTCGACTCTTAGGCGATGCTCAGCCAGTCCCCTGGGAACACCTGGCATGTCAGCGGGCTTCCATGCAAAAATGTCCCAGTTCTCACGGAGGAACTGGATGAGCGTTTCTTCCTATTTCGGGTCGAGTGTTGTGGAGATGTGGGTCGGAGCTGCATCGGGGTCGGTCGGGTGAATGTGAACAGGCTTTGTCTCACCGGACGACTAAAATGCAGATTCTGTGGCGGGTTTCTTGGATCGCAGCAAATCACTCGGATCTGCCTTTTGCTTGTATTCTTCGAACTCGATCGCTGTCACCTGGGAATCGGCAATCTTTGAGCCCTTCTGAAAGCACTCTTCTGCCTTTTTCCGATCACCGGTGACAGTGATCACTCCTTTGGGGCCGGGCATCTTCAATTTGAGGTACACGTAACATGGTCGAGCCATGAACCGTGCATAAGCTAGGTCTCCCCAAAATGGCATGATATGCACTCTGAAAATCCACGACCTCAAACGTCAACTTCTCTTTGCGAAAATGTTTCGAATCACCAAACACCACGTCTAGAGCTATTTGTCTGAGTGACTCGGCTTTCTTCCCTGGTATAACTCCATGAAAGCTCATGTTACTGGTGCTCAGTCGGGACATCGGAATGCCCATTCCTTTCAGCGTGTCTGCATACAACAAATTCAGCCCACTACCACCGTCCATCAGCACTTTTGTCAGTCGAGTGCCTTCGACAACTGGATCGACCACCAAAGCTTGCCTCCCAGGGGTGGCAATATGAGTTGGGTGATCAGATTGGTCGAATGTGATGGGTGTTTGGGACCATCTCAGATAATTTGCTTTTGCTGGGGCGACCATGTTCACCTCTCGGTTAATGACTTTCAATCGACTCTTGCTTTCCACATCTGCAAAGATCGTCAGAGTGGAGTTGATATGTGGATATCCTTCCTCACTGTCCTCCTTGTCTGCGGGCTTGTCCGACTCCTTCTCCTTGTCCTTAGACTGTTTTCCCTGAAACTGCTGGATCAGGAGTCGACATTGGCGAGTGGTATGCTTCGGGTAAATGATATTCCCCTCTTCGTCTTTCTTCGTGTGGATGTGACACGGCATATCCATCACGTCGTTCCCTTCCTTATCCTTTACCTTCTTAGGGTTCCAGGATCCTTTTGGTTTCCCTTTAAACTTTCCCTGAGTCACGGCCAGAGCCTCTCCAGGAGCTGCCGGTTCAGCCTTCCGCTTCTGTTTCCGACTGGTGTTTCCCTTTTCCAACTGACTCTGCTTGTGCTTGCCGCTTCGGAGTCGGTCTTCTTCTTTGCCGTTGGCGTACTTGGTAGCAATCTCCATCATCCGACTCAAGGTCATGTCACCGGTTCGACCAAATTTCAAACTCAATTCTCTATTCTTGACACCATCCTTAAAGGCGCAGACTGCCTGATGATCAGACACATTCTCCACAGTATGGTGCAAAGTGATCCATCTCTGAATATACTCCCTGAGAGTCTCATTGTTCTTCTGCACGCAGACTTGCAGCTCCGTCAATCCAGCCGGTCGCTTGCAAGTTCCTTCAAACGTTCTGATGAACACTCGGGACAGATCTTCCCAAGTGTAAATGCTGCTAGGAGGTAATTGAGTCAACCATGCCCTGGCAGAACCTTCCAGCATGAGGGGCAAATGCTTCATGGCCACCTCGTCGTTCCCACCACCAATCTGAACCGCCACTCGGTAGTCCTCAAGCCAAGTTTCAGGCTTAGACTCACCAGTGAACTTGCTGACTCCTGTTGCCAACCTGAAATTGGGAGGGATAACTGCGGCTCTGATAGCTCTGCTGAAACATTCAGGACCAGAAACATGCACTCGATTGCTTGTGGGCGCATCTCTGTCGAGTCCACCTCGATAGGCTCTGTTCCGGTCGACTAAGCCTTGCACGATAATGGATCGCGCGTCAAAGCCTGGTTCTCTGGGGTCGACTGGAACTCTTCGCCCCGCACTGAGCTGGCGTCTGTCATCTTGCTGCCGAGGAGCGTAAGACCCACCCCTCGGAGGGGAATTGGGCACTCGACGCCTATCATCTCGGTCGAGTCGGTCACCATATTGGTCTCATCGATTCTCGCGCCCTTCACGCCGCGGAGGCGATCTGGGGCTGTGAGCCGACTGAACCGTATTCGCAGCGACGGATCGACTGTGAATTCTGTTGCGCGACTGCGACACGGCCGAATTCTAATCTCCTGCTGCCCGGAGCAGATCCCTGATCTGCATCAAGCCTCTGCCAGCTTCCGACTGAGAGGGCTGGATTGACTCTGCTATACGGGTCGCAGCTGCTAAATTCTGGATTGGGGTTCGATATACCTGAGTCGGCGGGAAGAGTTGACGTCGACTGGTGTCGGGAACTCGTTGCCGCGCGCGCTCGTCGAGTGCTCGCTGGAGATTCTCCAGTCGAGTGCGTTCGGCCAAATTGGCTAACGAGCCTCCTCCAAGGCGCGAGCCTCGGGGGTTTCTCCTGCGATGGGAGTACGCAGGACATCCACGTTCCTGCGGCGAAGTTCCTCTCTTTGCAGAGAGTCGAGTGGCTCGGGCTGGTACTCTTCGTGGTCTCGTGCGGGGTCGCCTCCGTCGCCTGCCCCACCATCACGGGCGAAGCCAGGGGGACTGCGGGGCCCGTCGACCATCAGGATTTCCGCCGCTGGATCACTGCTATCGCACTCGGATGCAGTCTCTACGGAGCCAGTCGACAGATCGAACAGGCCGTAGAGAGATTCGTCGGACTCGATTGCCGCAACTTGGGTGGTGGCCGTCTGGCGAGCCACCGCGTGCCTCACCCACCGCTGAAGCCTCGACCGACCCGAGCGCTTGCGCTGGCGGGAGACCGGGAGGGTGGTCGATGGGGGAGTCGACCGATACGGGGTCGACGATTGCCGCAGCAGAACGCCGCGGACACATGCGCGAAAATGCGTCGCACCACGGACGGGGAGCGCATCGACGTCGAGTGGAGCCTCCTGGAGCCAGGCGGAGTCGTCGGCGACGAAGGTGAGAGCACCGAGACGGATCTCTCGACCCTCAACCAAAACTCCAGCAGTCATCATGATGAAAGTACTCGGAAGAACCGCAACTTCTCCACAAAATCGCTAAAACACCGGCCACAAGGTGGGCGCCAACTGTCGTGGTTCTAAGTCTGACAGTAGAGTGGGGGGTAGGTATGGAGAGGCAAGGTCCTAGCTATGGAGAGGTTGTAAACACAAGAGATGTACGAGTTCAGGCCCTTCTCGGAGGAAGTAAAAGCCCTACGTCTCGGAGCCCGGAGGCGGTCGAGTGGATTATGTGTATATCAATTACAGGATGCCGAACCCTTCTGCCTGTGGAGGGGGGTGGCTTATATAGAGTGCGCCAGGACCCCAGCCAGCCCACGTAATGAAGGGTTTAAGGTGTATTTAGTCCGGGGCGTTACTGGTAACGTCCCACATAAAGTGTCTTAACTATCATAAAGTCTACTTAACTACAGGCCGTTGCAGTGCAGAGTGCCTTTTGACCTCCTGGTAGTCGAGTGAGTCTTCGTGGTCGAGTCTTCAAGTCAGTCGAGTGAGTCCCTCGTTGGTCGACTGGAAGGTGACCTCTTCTAAGGGTGTCCTTGGGCAGGGTACTTAGATCAGGTCTGTGACCCTACCCTATGTACATGACCCCATCAGCAACTTGCCCAATACTCCATGCCTATGACCAATCTCGTTCATCATAGGCACATGTTTCCGGCCAGTAATTGTGGCATTCGCGGTTCGAAGGATTCATGGAGTTATTCTTTACCTGAGTGTAACATGTCACGTTGTGTTTGAGCACTTGATGATTCAGATTTGGTTGAACTGATGCACCAAACCAATGAGCCAGATGCTAAAAGGTGGATGCTGTCTTTGAAGGATTATATACTGCATATAGATTTTGTGACTATCTTAGTTACTCTATGGGCCATCTAGCACGTGAGAAGGAAGCCACTCCGTGATTTTTTTTTGAAGTCTCACACATCATTTTATCGAAGGCTACATGGCCAACCTTGTTGGTTCCAAGCACCATCCAGCACCTTGACTGCAAGTCTACTGAAACATTGTTGGCTCGGCACATTGGATCCCCCTCCCGGTGTTGCAAAGATCATACTTGATGGGATCGTTTCGTGAGCATCTAGTGCATCATCTTTAAATGATCCATGAGTGGGGTCCATGACCCTTCGCTCACGACGCTTTAACTGACAGTCTGCATGACTAAGATGGTTTGACTCGATTGGTTGTGTTAGAGCCTGGTCTTGTCGCCTCATGACCAAAGCTCTGTATTTGAGAATTTTCACAAGTGTTGTGCAGGAATCAACTTGCACTAGCAGGCTTCCTGGGATGACTTGTCGTAAAGATTGGCTATCTACATCTACAATTCAAGAACATGGGAGCTTCATAAACTGGCTTCGGCTTCGACAAGCTTGCACAGGCTAGCGCCAGCAGATCAACATCGACCAGGAAGCAGCCGGATCCAAAGACCAGTTCAGGGGCTATTGAAGGTGTTACGCTTCATAGGTGCCCACCTTACCAGGAGCTAACCTGGGCCCCCTAGGTCGGCTATGTCATGGGCCAATCAACTCGGCCCATGGCCTCACAATGTGGTGGGCTGGAAGACCTGGAGTACAAGACACGACAACTCGCGTCCGAAGGACGGCTCTGACCGAAGTAGAACCTGTAACCCCAGACTCCAATTCCTACATAAACCTTCCGGCCCACAAACCTTCGTCGGTGACAAGACTAGTAAAGAAAAGAACAACAAGCGCAACCTTTGCGATGGAAAAATCAAACCGGCCTGGTTCAGTAGTGTTGATGGACTGTTATTTTTGTTAAATATGAGTCGACTGAGCGAGTGAGCGCTAGCCACATCCTAGAATAGAAATTTATATATGGTTGGTTGCCTTGTTCATGTTATGAGGTCGTCCTATTTTTTGTACTCCACAAAGTTGTAGTAAATCAGCGATAATTAATATGAATAAGAGGGAGTAGTATTTTATAATGCCCCAGGGATGAGGATAAGAGCTACCCGGTAAGTTGAACACGGATCAAAATATTATTCTCATTTTTCTACGACAACATCATATGAGTAATGTCATCACAGTCATGAACTGATGCAACTAAAACATTATCGATAAAAGCCACACCGTGATCAAACACGCTTCACTCAAATATCAGGAGTAAATCGAACAAGGTAGAAGTGGAACTTATAGCTTAGATATAAGCTAGCTGGTGGTGGCATCCTGGTAGAACTGTAGCACGGTGTAGACGGTCTGCATGATGGTCATGCCGAGGAGGAAGACAGCGGCGGCGAGGGAGAGGAACGACCAGGGGCTCTTGAAGTAGGTGTGCACCAGGTTGGCGCGCCAGCGGTTCCACCTCTTCCGGCAGTAGGCGTTCACCTGGCGGTGCACGTCGTCCAGCGCGCTCTGCGGCTCCAGCACCACGTCCCTCGACATCCCGCTGAAGAGCTTCGCCACCGCCTTGTCGCTGCCCACCGTGTTGTGGACGATCCTCCTGCAGGTCAGCAGCGCCACGTCCGCCGCCGTGTCGATCATGTTGTCCATGAAGAAGACGTAGGCGGTCACCTCGTTACCGGCGCCGGCGTGCAGCCGCTCGAACGCCATCAGGTTCAGGAGCATGTACTCCGTGGTGTCGTCCACCACGATGGCCGGCAGGCGGAGCACGCCGCGGTGGAAGCTGATGTCCAGGAGGCTGCTCGTCCGGCTCCGCTTGAACCGAACGCCCGCCTCGTAGAGCTCCTCGGCGGACCGGATGATGTCGTCCGGGACCGCGTAATCCGGAGGCGCGGGGGGAGCCGTCTGCGTGGGGCCGTAGAGCAGGCTCCGGCGGAGGATGTCCAGCGGGTGGAGCGCCAGTCCGACGCCGGTCGCCGGAGGCCAAGCAGCCGGGGTTAGAAACCTCTGCACCATCCGGTTGATCAACTCCTCGTTCTGCTGCCAACAACGTCCGTCCGTACCATTAGTAGGTACAATCATGGCAAAGGCCGACTTCAGTGTGAGATCTATCAGCACATACCACTAGCAAAAATGCTTTTTCTTTACTTTTTTTGTACTACATGCATGGTAAGAAGCTAAAAGGTAGCATCAACTACATTGCTTGCAATGGAGCAATGGAATAAAGAACCATTCGGCTACACTTTGCTGTTTTGGATCTTCTGTTCAGCTATAGTCTTTTCTACTGCATAATAATTTTGTTAATTCGCTGGCGAAATTTATGTTAAGTTTCATGATACTATAAAGAATGCATGCGTTGTCTCATGGCTTAATTAGTTACTACCTCATCTTTGCCGGTCTCGACGGCGAGGAGCTTGTGGAGGACGAGGAGCGGCAGCTGGTTCTCGATCATGATCATGTCGCGGCGGATGTAGGGCACGGTGTAGAGCAGGCCGTGGTTGCTGAAGACGGGGTCGTTGGGCGCGTAGTCGTTCACCTCGAAACCGGACGCCGTCCTCATCACCTCCAGCAGGAAGCACCCGTCGGTGACCATCATCTCGAGGAACCTCTCCCTCCTCTCCTCCTCGCAGCCGAGGGCGCCGCGCCAGTCGTCGGCGAGGCCCTGGTACGCGCCCTCCAGCTGCTCCGCCACGCCGGCCACGGCCACCACGAACTCCGACAGTGGCTTGCGCGCGCGCCGGAGCAAGTGGAGGAGCGACCGGCGCTTGTGCACGTCCATGGGCAGCAGGTGCGGCTCGCCGTGGTGGAAAGGGCCCAGGGACACCACCTGCGGCTGGTAGGCCTTGAGATTCAGGTGCTTGATGCACGCTGGCACGCGGTAGATGCAGTGCCACTGCCACTGAGACGACTCCGTCGACGGGTCATGGCCGCTCAGCGCCGCGTCCACGTCCGCCACCCACACGCTCTCCTCAACCCTCCGGCGAGAGGCCATCTGAGTCACTTGCGAACTTAAGCACCTAGTGTCATGAATTGCAGCGCCATGCAACAGGAGCGAGCCTAGATATGCTTACCACTGTGTGCTGCACACTGGCACTGCAGGTGGTGGAATGTATAGATCCAGACCGGCCGTCGAATCGAAGCGAATAAAGAAGTAGCGTGGTCTCAAGGGGAGTCTTTACAGCAAAAACGAACCAGCACTCTGACAGAGACTAGGTGGGATGAGTGATGCCTGCAGATTGTGTAGGCTTTCGGAAAAGAAAGATGATCGTGAGATGGTGAGCAGGCCGGTGAAAGAGACACACGGATCTGAGTAAAAGAAGCAGAATAAACTAAAGACGCGGGCAACTGTTTTTTAGGCAACAATGCTATGTTTACGGATTAATAGGGGGTTTTGCAGAGCGTTTGTGACTTGTCAGGTGCTGATTGGATTATTGAAACACTAACGCCCACAGGTGTGGGCGTTTGCATCTCGCCCACACGCGTGAATCCACATCCATTTGTGGTTGCACAAATGTTGGCATATTTATGGTGCCATGTAGGACTGGGCTGCTGTGTGGGCATTTATTCGGTCGTTCACACGTCCGTTTTCACACACGGAGGGACCGATGTGTGAGCGTTTAACAGTTCGCCCACACAGGGGCTGGTGTGTGGGCATTTATCAGTTCGCCTACACGCCCGTCTCCTCTCCCACACTCAAAACTGTCAGTTGCCATGTGTTTTGCAGGGTACATGACAACTGCCCTACTGTGCTTGTAAGCAAATGGCAACTCTCTCTTTTATCCGAATATGTCAGTTGCCATGTGTTTTGTAGGATACATGTGTGACGCCCCAAGACCGGAGCTTCAGTTGCCTTCCATGGTTTTCGGGTTTCGTCATGTGATCTGTTTGGTTCGTTGCATTTGTCATTGCATCATGTCATTTCTTTTTTTTAACTCAACTAAATAAATGGCATGGATCTTAGATCCATTTAAACCAAGGAAATTCACATAGTGGTTCTCTTTATAACATATCCTCCCGATATTAGGGAGCTATATTAAATATTTCATTTGTTGGAATTAACCGGAACACACTTGCAAAATAATTCTCAATGCCTTTGTTATCACAACTCTTGGCCTCTAACTTTGCTATTTATTCTTTCATCATATTCCGAGGTTCCTCCAAAAACCCATTTTTGGATACTCCTAAAACCCCGCCCTAGTTCAAACCTATTTGAATTAAATTCAAATGAGTTTGAATTCTTTTCGTTCGATCTTGGCCATTTCTATTTTCTTGGAACCAACGCATTTTTGTGAGTCCGGGGAAATTACCCCCATGCCCAAATTCCATCCCTAACCCTCTCTTTATATTTTTCTTCTTCTATCTATTTTTTTCTCTTAATGGTTAAGAGAAGAGAGTGTGAGAGAGAAGAGAGCCTGCAGCCCAGCCGACCAGGCCTATGGCCTTTTCCATCTCCACCAAAAGGCCCAGGCCCAGCCGGCGCCCTGCTTAACCTAGCCCGACCGATTCCCCTGCTCGATCCCTTTCTCTCCCTCGTTTCCTCCTCCAGCTGCCTCACGCATCGCACCAGGCACCAGGGAGAGAGCAGCGCTGCTCCTCATCCCCGACCCCCTCTGCCTCCTTCCTCCTCCGCCGCGCCAAGTCCCTCCTTCTCCTTCCCGAGGCCGCCCCTGCCGGCGACCAGCGCCCCTACCGTCCCCGCGCCTCCTCCTTCCTCCGGCGCCTCAAGCTCCCATGGCCGACAGCCCCGCAGCACCAGGACGGCCTGCCCCCGCCATCGCGACCCCACGTCCACGCCGGCCGCCCCAAGCTCGCTCTCCTCCGGCCTCGTGCCGCCCCGCGGCCCCTGCGTTCCTCGCGACTCCGCTCCGCGGTCCTTCCTCCTTGCCAGCGTCCAGCCCGAGGAGCTCCGCCCAAGCCTCTGCTCGGCGCCGCCAGTTTTCCTCCATCGGGCGCCTTGCTCCGTCCCTTGCACATCCGCTGCCGTCGGCAGCGTCTGCACTTCCACCTCCCTGCCTAAGCTGCAAGTTCCATCCATGGTGCATGCGCTCCGTTCTCTGTTGCCGTTGCTCCACTGGGTTTCCGGCGACCCCCGCGTCCCGCTGGACCAGTGCTTGCCCCGCTGCTGCTTTGACCTCCCCTGGTTCATCTCGTTTCCCAACGGACAGCAGCCTGATGGCTTCTATGTTCCAAGTGTCTTCTGCACGCCAAGCCCGGTGCACATGTCGGTGTCAAAACCGGAGGATCTCGAGTAGGGGGTCCCGAACTGTGTGTTTAGGTCGGATGGTAACAGGAGGCAGGGGACACGAAGTTTTACCCAGGTTCGGGCCCTCTTTATGGAGGTAAAACCCTACGTCCTGCTTAATTAATATTGATGATATGGGTAGTACAAGAGTAGATCTACCACGAGATCAGAGAGGCTGAACCCTAGAAGCTAGCCTATGGTATGATTGTTGTTCGTCCTACGAACTAAAACTCTCTGGTTTATATAGACACCGGAGAGGGCTAGGGTTACACAGAGTCGGTTACAATGGTAGGAGATCTACATATCCGTATCGCCAAGTTTGCCTTCCACGCCAAGGAAAGTCCCTTTCGGACACGGGACGAAGTCTTCAATCTTGTATCTTCATAGTCCAGGAGTCCGGCCGAATGTATAGTCTGGCCATCCGGACACTCCTAATCCAGGACTCCCTCAGTAGCCCCTGAACCAGGCTTCAATGACGATGAGTCCAGTGCACAGATTGTCTTCGTCATTGCAAGGCGGGTTCCTCCTCCAAGTACTTTATAGAAGATTTTGAACACAAAGGTAGTGTCCGGCTATGCAAAATAAGTTTTCACATATTGCCATAGAGAGAATAATACTTACACAAATCTAATCTACTCACATATTCCATAGCGTGACATCACACCACGGCCAAGTCTTTATTTGAATCGTTTTACTGTCCCACCTCAGCGCGTTTAGCGAGGCGGTTTCCTTGGCACGTCTTGTTAAATCAGAGATCGTGTCCCCTTATTCCGGGATTCTCATCAATACGGGTGTGGATAACCCAACCGCGCCATTGACTGCGGCGCTTGGGAGATAAGCGAGTTTTACCAGGCTGGTGGGGGCGCATAGTCGCGTCCGCCCATATAAGGGGATAAGGATCCACCTTTTCATCCACGCCTTCTTCCTCCTTCGCCTATCCATTTCCTCGCACTCGAGCTCCAGCGCCCAAGTCCGCACACCCAATCTCAACCTTCTCCAGCCATGTCCGGAGCGGGAGGCAAGTGGATGGTCTCCTCCATCACGGAGGGACACATCAAAAAACTGAGGAAGGCCGGATACTTGTCTAACGACATTGCGCACCGGCTTCCCGAAGAGGGGCAGCTCATCCCCACCCCTAGGCCCCATGAGAGGGTGGTGTTCCTCCCCCATTTCCTCCGCGGACTGGGCTTCCCTCTCCACCCATTTGTCCGGGGGCTCATGTTCTACTATGGCCTGGATTTCCACGATCTGGCCCCGAACTTTGTCCTCAATATCTCGGCGTTTATCGTCGTGTGCAAGGCTTTCTTCTGCATTCGCCCCCATTTCGGCCTATGGCTCAAGACTTTCAATGTCAAGCCGAAGGTGGTGCGCGACACTCAGGCGGAGTGCGGAGGCGCCATGGTGGGCAAGATGCCCAACGTCCTATGGCCCGAGGGCTCCTTCGTGGAGTCCCTAAAGGGGTGGCAATCGGGGTGGTTTTACATCACCGAGCCGCGCGACCCTGAATGGGTCGCAGCCCCCGAGTTCCGATCCGGACCCCCTACGCGGCTCACCTCCTGGAAAGAGACGGGCCTGTCGTGGGGTAAAGAAGGAGAGCTGACCGGACTCCAAACATGCGTCCAAACCCTGGTGGACAAGAAGCTCAAACTTGTCAACGTAGTCCAGGTTATGCTCATCCGCCGGATCCTCCCGTGTCAACAACGGGCTTTCAACCTATGGGAGTTCGACCCGGCGCAGCACCGAACTCTAAGCAGGCTCTTCGACACAACGTACGAAGATGCCTGGAAGGTGCTTTTCAAGGGCGCCGAGGCCCCCGCATCCGCTACCGAGGATCGGGGATTCAGCATGCAGCGTCGCGCTCGTGCGGTAAGCTGTTTTCACCTTTTACAGGGTATTAGTTTTTCATAGTTTGACTCCATGCGGGATCTTAAGCTCCCTTACCTTTGACATGATTGGCAGGAGACGTCCGGACAGATCAACTATCCAGCTCCTTTGCCCGAAGGCCCAGCGGACGCTCGCTTGGCGAAGCTGCTAGTTCCGGCACCCTATGTGGTGCCGGAGAAGAAGGCCAAGAAGAAGGCCACGGGGACTCGGAAGAGTGCCCGGCGCCTGGGGGTGTCGGATTCATCATCCGACGACTCCAAGACGCACTCCTCCCGTGAAGACGAGGAGAAGGAAGAAGAGACCTCTCCCCCTCCAGTGGGAGGAGAGAAGAAAAGGAAGGCCGCCCCAACTGGGGAGGCCAAAGGTTCCAAGAAGGGGAAAACCCTTCCTCCGGACGGCTCCACCAACGCTGACGACGGCGAAGAGGAGTGGCCGCACAAGGCCAAGCCCCTGGCGAGATCGTAAGTGTCCGGATACCAGAGTGATTCATAGTATTCTTCCATTGCACAACTTTTCCTTATGTCGAACATGTTTATGCAGTCCACCCAAAGATCGGCTCGACGTGTCATCGAGCGGTTCCCTGGATTCATCGGATGTGAATTCGCTTCCGACGGCTACCTCCCCCCACCCTACGGACGGCGCCGAGGTGCTGTCCCAACAGGTTCCAAGCCAGGAGGAGGTGGTCCTGGAGGCGCCACAAGGCGACCTCCCGGACTCCAGGCGCGAAGGGGATAAAACCCCCAAGGGCTCCGAGTCCGGCCTTGAGCCGGACACCGCGCCGGAACCTTCAATGGTTCCGGACTCCAGTAGGCGGCCTCCTTTCAAGAGGGGCGAGCCTACCGAGCCGGTGACCTCCGTCCAACCGGAGGCACCGGACAATTTGCTGGAGACACTTAACGGCGCCTCCATCGACGAGGAGCACCGCACTATTATGAGTGCGGTGATCCAGAAGGTTCAGTCCGCCAAGAGCGGACTGACTGAAGCCTGTGCCAGCCTTCTAACAGGCTTTGAGGTAGGTAAAGAATATGTAAAAATATTACCGCATAGACAGTAGCCCCTGATGCTCTGTTCGGCGTTCGGAAAGAAAAGCCGAATAGAGGATCTAATAACATCGCAGGAGTCTAACATAATCAAGTCAATATGCGTATGCAGGCTTCGCTGCTGGCCTCCGCCGCACTGACTGCGGAGGTGGATACGCTGAAGCAAAACCTCGCGCGGTCCGAGAACGAGCTCGGCCATGCCAAGAGGCAACTCGAGGAGAAGGAAGGTAAGTAATACCTTGCGCAATTATATAGAGAAGATGTGGTTGCAAAAAATGACAGGATCAACGTGCTATTATAGGGGCCACGACCGAGGTGGCAACCCTTAAGCAAGCGCTGTCCGAGGCCGAAAACAGAGCGGCCGCGGAGCGCACGGAGAGAGAGAAGCAGGAGGCGCGGGTGGAGGAGGTGCAGAAAGAGCTCCAGGCTCTCGTGAAAAAACACGAGAGTTTGGAGCTTGACTCAAAGACGCAAGCGTCCGAGCTTGCGGCAGCCCTCAAAAGCGCGAAGTCTGCCAAGGCCGAAGCCCAGAAAGCCCTCAAAGAAATTGACGCGATGAAGAAGATAGCGGCGGGTAAGGCATTCATTATGCAAAGAAAGCACGTGAAAGTGAATTACTTGTTACTTACCCGAGTCCGGAGCTCTCCAGGAGCATTCGCAGATTTGCCCCGCAGTGCGTCTGATGCCGCCGCCTACTACCGAGCCGAGGAGGGGAGCTCGACGGAGAAGGTGTTCTGGTCTCAGTATGCTGAGGCCGGACACCTGGTGCCTTTGAGCGACCAGCTGAAGCAAATGGTCGAGCTCCACAAGGTTGCCGAACAGGCCATAAAGGGCCTCATAGTTCGGCTGTGGCCTGGAGAGGCTCTGCCTGGGAGCTACTTCGGGCTGGTGAGGCGGCTGGTGGATGCCTGTCCACGGCTTGAAGTAATCAAGCGCTCCGTCTGCATCGAAGGTGCCCGTAGGGCGCTTGCCCGTGCTAAAGTGCACTGGGGCAAGATGGATGCGGAGAAGCTGGTGAAGGACGGGCCGCCGCCGGGCAAGGAGCATCGCGTCCCGGAAGCGTATTATGAGGGCGTCCTGAAGGGTGCCCGCCTTATAGCGGATGAATGCTCCAAAGATGTAATTTTTGAGTAAACTCGCATTTGTGATCCTGTACGCTGAAAACTTGTTCATATGCGCTAAGCAACGCTTTTGAATTTAAAATATTACCTTCTGTGCGGCCGTTTATCAAATTTGAGAGATGGCGAGTCGTCGGCTTCTGCCCCCATGCCACGAGTGCTGGGGTGTTCGGGATAAACATGAGCGCTCTTTTTCCCATTCTTGGGTCCTTCGAGGGAGGCGCTCAACACAACGAACAAGGCAATCGGACTATAATGCTTGAACACTCTCACTTAGCCATAGAATTCTATAATTTTAAATTTCGGCGAAGCCCCTAGTGTTCGGAAGACCGAGTTCGGGGCGCTATCCACGCCTAGGCCGGACAAAGCCGACTCCTCGCTCTAAGCGGCATAAGTCTTTAGGGACTCGAAAACCTCTCGAACAGCGACCAGCTCTCGCCTCATCATGACGGTCAGTTTTAGCTTTCTCTACTGAGGTGCTTAGCCCAGCTCAACTGGGGCACAATCGCAGTAGTTCTCCTAGTGCTACCTTAGCCGATATAACGGAACGTAAGGTACCAAAACATAGGAGCCGGGCAAACCCAACTATTGACCCAAGACATGATTCGGAGCCGATGCATATAATGCTATAAGTTCGGGGTGCCGCACTTGTGAAAGTGTTCGGACTTCTCACACCGTATTGTGGGGTACTTAAGCCCCTGGCGTATTGGCCGTACCAAAGTGTACGGGTGCAACATGTCATTAATGAACATATATTCGTAAAAAAGGTAATGCAATAATAGACGGAAGCTATGCATTGTTTATTTAAAAAAAGCTGCGATCAAAGCAGAACGATACAAATAGTGCGATAAGCAAAAGATGGGACTATCAAATATGTCCTTTCCAGGGGCGAGCTATGGAATGTTTTGCGAAACAGGTATACTGCTCGTTATAGAGACCACCTTAGAGTTCCGTAGTGCGGCGTAGCTTTCTGCTTCCCTGGTTGTATCGTTTGTGCGGCAATTGTACTGCCGGACAAGCCTTCCGAAGAATGGAGTCCTGAAAATAAGAGAAAATTTAAGAAATCGGCAGCCCCTAGTACGGTTTAAGCCGCGTTTTGGGCTTGCCGTGATGGTGCCCCTCCCCCTGTGCTCATGGTATTTCCAGAGCGTAGTTATGTACGCGCAACACTGGTTTCGCAAGTTCGCGAGGGCTGGGGTTGGGGCCGCATTGCTACGCTTGCTCGGAACGTGCCAGGCGGTCTTGTTGTAGGTTACTCCGGGCGCGCTTGACGGTGTCCGGACGTTTAATGGCCGGACTGGAGAATTGCCTTGAGAGGCTGCTTTGTACTTCCGCTGCGATAGCCGCCGTATGCTCCTCCGTTCGGAGAGAGCGTTCGGTGTTTCCATTGACCGTGATGACGCCTCGAGGGCCTGGCATCTTGAGCTTGAGGTATGCGTAGTGCGGCACCGCATTGAACTTGGCAAATGCGGTTCGCCCGAGCAGTGCGTGATAGCCACTGCGGAACGGGACTATGTCGAAGATTAACTCCTCGCTTCGGAAATTATCCGGAGATCCGAAGACCACTTCAAGTGTAACTGAGCCTGTACAGTTGGCTTCTACACCTGGTATGACGCCTTTAAAGGTCGTTCTGGTGGGTTTAATCCTCGAGGGATCGATGCCCATTTTCCGCACTGTATCCTGATAAAGCAGGTTCAGGCTGCTGCCGCCGTCCATAAGGACTCTAGTGAGGTGAAATCCGTCAATAATTGGGTCTAGAACCAATGCGGCGAATCCGCCATGACGGATGCTAGTGGGGTGGTCCCTTCGATCAAAAGTGATCGGGCAGGAAGACCATGGGTTGAACTTTGGGGCGACTGGCTCCATCGCGTATACGTCCCTTAGCACACGCTTCCGCTCCCTCTTGGGGACGTGGGTTGCGTATATCATGTTCACCGTCCGCACTTGTGGGGGAAAACCTTTCTGTCCACTGTTGTTCGGCGGCCGGGGCTCCTCCTCGTCATCGCTATGCAGCCCCTTGTCTCTGCTTTCGGCATTTAACTTGCCTGCCTGCTTGAACACCCAACAATCCCTGTTGGTGTGATTGGCTGGTTTTTCGGGGGTGCCATGTATCTGGCATGAGCGGTCGAGTATTCGGTCCAAACTGGACGGGCCCGGAGTATTTCTTTTGAATGGCTTTTTCCGCTGACCGGGTTTAGAGCCTCTGAATCCGGCATTAACTGTCGTATCCTCAGCATTGTCGCCGTTAATGCGGCGCTTTTGCTTGTTGCGACGCGACCTGCCACTGCTGTCCTTGGTATCCGAATTACCAGGGCTCTTGGTCATGTTATTGCTGCGAGCTAGCCAGCTGTCTTCTCCCGCGCAAAAGCGGGTCATAAGTGTCGTGAGGGCTGCCATAGATTTCGGCTTTTCCTGTCCTAGGTGCCGTGCAAGCCACTCGTCGCGGATGTTATGCTTGAAGGCTGCTAGGGCCTCTGCGTCCGGACAGTCGACGATTTGATTTTTCTTGGTTAGGAACCGTGTCCAGAATTGTCTGGCCGATTCCTCTGGCTGCTGAATTATGTGGCTTAGGTCATCGGCGTCTGGTGGTCGCACATAAGTGCCCTGGAAATTGTCGAGGAATGCGGCTTCCAGGTCCTCCCAACAACCAATTGATTCTGCTGGCAAGCTGTTAAGCCAATGCCGAGCTGGTCCTTTAAGCTTGAGTGGGAGGTATTTGATGGCGTGTAGGTCATCACCGCGGGCCATGTGGATATGAAGGAGATAGTCCTCGATCCATACCGCAGGATCTGTTGTGCCATCGTATGATTCGATGTTCACGGGTTTGAAACCCTCGGGGATTTGATGATCCATTACTTCATCTGTGAAGCATAGTGGGTGTGCGGCGCCTCTGTATTGGGCTATATCACGACGCAGCTCAAACGAGCTTTGTCTACTGTGTTCGGCCCGGCCGGATTTACTGTATCCGGCGTGACGAGTACCGTCTCGTGCCGTGGGGCGCCCACGTGATCCGTAGATCGATCTTGTTTGCCTTGCCTTGTCCTCCAATATATCTCGCAGGTCTGGCGCATTTTCCCATGCCTTGGTAGTTTTTGAGCGGCGCCGGGGTGCGGCTTGAGTGGAGGGCCGAGAGGCCTCTCTGTCGCGGCCACGGGGTGGCCGGTCGGCCGCATCATGCGCTGGTGATGTAGGTTTAGGTGCTTCCTCCTCTAATTGGGGTAGCAACCTGCGCTTTGGGTAGCTCTTGGAGGGGCGTTCGAGTTCATACTCTTCGGCCGCAAGGACTTCAGTCCATCTGTCGGCTAGCAAATCTTGATCAGCTCTAAGCTGTTGCTGTTTTTTCTTGAGGCTGCTCGCCGTGGCCATAAGCCTGCGTTTGAAACGCTCTTGTTCGACGGGATCCTCCGGCACGACAAATTCGTCGTCGTCGAGGCTTGCCTCGTCTTCGGAGGGAGGCATATAATTATCGTCCTCGACCTCTCTGTCTGCCGCTCTCTCATGAGGGCTGGCTTCTCTATCCTCCTGTGCTGAATCTTGCTGGAGGTGGTTGTCTTCGGCACTGTCCGGGGTGTTATTATCCCCCGTGCCGGAATCACCGTTTTTGTTTTGGCGGGATTTAGAGCGGCGCCGCTGACGCCGGCGCTTAGGCTGCTTCTTGGAGGGGTCATCCTCCGCTGTTCCATCGCCATTGCCTTCTTTTGGGGTGTCCACCATGTATATATCATACGACGAGGTGGCTTTCCAGTGCCCTATAGGCGCTGGTTCTTGATCGTCTCCTGCATCGGCGTCCATACCGTCGATGTCTTCGGAGTCGAAGTCGAGCATGTCGGTTAAATCATCGACAGTGGCTACGAAGTGGGTGGTGGGTGGGCTTTGAATTTCTTCATCATCCGCATCCCAACCTTGCCGACCATAGTCCGGCCAGGGCTCTCCTGACAAAGAGAGAGACTTTAGTGAATTCAGAATATCGCCGAAGGGCGAGTGCTGAAAGATGTCCGCGGCGGTGAACTCCATGATCGGCGCCCAATCGGGTTCGATCGGTCGGGGCGCGGAGGGCTCGGAGTCTGGAGAGGAGTCCGGCTCCTTGGAGTCACGGGCTTCGCAGAGAATAGGGCTGGTGTTCGGCTCGATCGCCGTAGAGATTGCAGCCCCCGAGGCGGTGTCTAACCACCCATCCTCGGTTGGTGTGATCGGCTCCGAGCTAGGGGTCGGAGCGGACACAGGTGCGGCCTCCAGGGCACTGTTCGGCGGCAGAGCTAAATCATGCCCATCGTGACAGTGCGGCGCGCTCGGCTGTGGCTCGAATCCGTCGAAGATCAAGTCTCCGCGGATGTCGGCCGTGTAGTTCAAACTTCCAAATCTGACCTGATGGCCAGGGGCGTAGCTTTCGATCTGCTCCAGATGACCAAGCGAATTGGCCCGCAGTGCAAAGCCGCCGAATACGAAGATCTGTCCGGGGAGAAAAGTCTCACCCTGGATCGCATCGCTGTTGATGATCGGAGAAGCCATCGGGCCTAAAAGTGACGACACAGAGGAACTCTCAATGAAAGCACCAATGTCGGTGTCAAAACCGGCGGATCTCGGGTAGGGGGTCCCGAACTGTGCGTCTAGGTCGGATGGTAACAGGAGGCAGGGGACACGATGTTTTACCCAGGTTCGGGCCCTCTTGATGGAGGTAAAACCCTACGTACTGCTTGATTAATATTGATGATATGGGTAGTACAAGAGTAGATCTACCACGAGATCAGAGAGGCTAAACCCTAGAAGCTAGCCTATGGTATAATTGTTGTTCGTCCTACGGACTAAAACTCTCCGGTTTATATAGACACCGGAGAGGGCTAGGGTTACACAGAGTCGGTTACAATGGTAGGAGATCTACATATCCGTATCGCCAAGCTTGCCTTCCACGCCAAGGAAAGTCCCTTCCGGACACGGGACGAAGTCTTCAATCTTGTATCTTCATAGTCCAGGAGTCTGGCCGAAGGTATAGTATGGCCATCCGGACACCCCCTAATCCAGGACTTCCTCAGCACCCCTCATTTCGCCAAGTACCACGACACCCATGTTCGCCTATAGAATGTGTACCACTGCGCCGAAGACCTTGGATGCACCAAGTTCCACTACAAGATGTACTACTACCATTGCACGAACCGAGACCGGCAAGTCCGAAGACCCCAAGTACCACGACAACTCCGAAGGGATCCAAATTCCGTCAAGTCCCTCTACCGATGACTCGAACGGCTACGAAACGTGTACCACTACCGTCGAATCGTGAAGACTCCATGGACGTCAAGTTCCATGTCGTGACCCCGAACATCTACGAAAACGTTGTATGACTACTTCTGTGGCTGAAGACCCATGTACAACTACTGTCACCGTGTACGACTACTTCTGCTACGAACATCCCGAGAACGCCTACTTCCTCTACTTTGCACCGAACGAGATCCGTCCTGTTTGCACGCTTCGAAGGTATAATCCCGAGACGACCGTCCGAGAACGATTGCTTGTGGTGTATGAGATGAACCCCGCGTTTGCACCGTGTCTAAAATTGTCGCTTGCATGGTCCTCCTCGTTGCCATGCCGTCCACCCGTGGGAACCCGGCAACTGGGACCACCCCACCATCTTGCATGTCACGCTCCTGTCACACTTCCTTTTGCACCGGCATCTCAATCGAGTTACCGGAACCGGAATGTTAACGTGGCACCATTTCCGTTGTCGTTACCGTGGCACCCCTTTCGTTTTCCGCCACGATGACAAATGCTTTATATGCTCATGTCAACTTTTAATAAAAATTGCATAAAACTTGCAAATGTCATCCGCGTGATGATAACAACATCAAGAGTGTTTAAATTTTTGTTTGCATTAATTTGCTAAATGCATATGAGGATTTTTCGGACTTGTTGCTTGTTGTTCCGGCCTCATTTAAACTTGCCTAGATAGGTAGTTTTACTTTGCTTCACCCCTTGCCATGCTAAACAACATTTAATATTGTTGAGTACATAAATGAGATCGAACTAAATAAGTCATGTGGTGTTTCGTCAATATGCAACTCGTTGCATATTGAGCTCCACTTAATTTGTAGGATTGTTTTTGCATTTTTCCATGCCATGCCTAATTAAACCGGACATGCATCATACTTGGTTGTGCATCATGCCATGTTTATGTGGTGGTTGTTTACTATGTTGCGTGTTTCTTTCCGGGTTGCTTCTCTCGTTAGCTTCGGTTTCGTTCCGGAGTTGTGAGGATTGGTTCGACTTCGTCCGTTTGTCTCCTTCATGGGCTCGTTCTTCTTCCTTGTGGGATTTCAGGCAAGATGACCATACCCTCGAAATCACTTCTATCTTTGCTTGCTAGTTGCTCGCTCTATTGCTATGCCGCGATACCTACCACTTGCTATATCATGCCTCCCATATTGCCATGTCAAACCTCTAACCACCTTTCCTAGCAAACTGTTGTTTGGCTATGTTACCGCTTTGCTCAGCCCCTCTTATAGCGTTGCTAGTTGCAGGTGAAGATGGAGTTTGTTCCTTATTGGAACATGATTATTGTTGGGATATCATTATTATATTTTGTTTACTTTAATGCATCTATATACTTGGTAAAGGGTGGAAGGCTCTGCCTTATGCCTGATGTTTTGTTCCACTCTTGCCGCCCTAGTTTCCGTCATACTAGTGTTATGTTCCTTGATTTTGTGTTCCTTACGCGGTTGGGTTATAATGGGAACCCCTTGACAGTTTGCCTTGAATAAAACTCCTCCAGCAAGGCCCAACCTTGGTTTTACCATTTGCCACCTAAGCCTTTTTCCCTTGGGTTCTGCAGACTCAAAGGGTCATCTTTATCTTAAACCCCCGGTCCAGTGCTCCTCTGAGTGTTGGTCCAAAATAGAGCCACTTGCAGCGCCACCTCGGGGAAACTTTAGGGTTGGTTTTAGTTGTACGTAGTGTTCATCCGATGTGCCCTGAGAACGAGATATGTGCAGCTCCTTTCGGGATTTGTCGGCACATCGGGCGGCTTTGCTGGTCTTGTTTTACCATTGTCGAAATGTCTTGTAATCGGGATTCCGAGTCTGGTCGGGTCTTCCTGGGAGAAGGAATATCCTTCGTTGACCGTGAGAGCTTATGATGGGCTAAGTTGGGACACCCCTGCAGGGTTTTGAACTTTCGAAAGCCGTGCCCGCGGTTATGGGCAGATGGGAATTTGTTAATATCCGGTTGTAGAAACTTAACAGTTAACTTAATTAAAATGCATCAACCGCGTGTGTAGCCGTGATGGTCTCTTTCCGGCAGAGTCCGGGAAGTGAACACAGTTCTTGAGTTATGCTTGAACGTAAGTAGTTTCAGGATCACTTCTTGATCACTTCTAGTTCACGACCGTTGCATTGCTTAGCTTCTCACTCTTATTTGCGTAAGTTAGCCACCATATATGCTAGTGCCTGCTGCAGCTCCACCTCACTACCCTTTCCTACCCATAAGCTTAAATAGTCTTGATCTCGCGGGTGTGAGATTGTTGAGTCCCCGTGACTCACAGATTACTTCCAAAACCAGTTGCAGGTGCCGATGATATTGTGCAGGTGACGCAATCGAGCTCAAGGAGGAGCTCGATGAAGATCGTGTTTGTTGTGTTGTTTCGTTTTCCAGTTGATCAGTAGTGGAGCCCAGTCGGGGCGATCGGGGATCTATGCATTTGGGGTTGTCTTTATTTTGGTTCCGTAGTCGGACCTTGATTGTATCTAGATGATGTAATGCTATATTTATGTATTGTGTGAAGTGGCGATTGTAAGCCATCTCTTTATCCCTTTCTTATTCAGTACATGGGATGTGTAAAGATTACCCCTCTTGCGACATGCCTACTATGCGGTTATGCCTCTAAGTCGTACTCCGACACGTGGGAGATATAGCCGCATCGTGGGTGTTACAACATGACAACTGTCCTAGTGTGCTTGTAAGTAGATGGCAACTCTCTCTTTTTACCCGAACATGTTATTTTGCCATGTCTCTTTGTAGCACTACACGGTAACTGCCTAGTGTTAGTAGGTGGCAACTCCTAAAATTTTCAAATCATGACAATTGTAGTAAACCAGACCATACATGGCAACTTCCTAGTGTTAGTAGGTGGCAACCCCTAAAGTTTTCAAATCATGGCAACTATAGTAAACAAGACCATACATGGCAACAGCTGCAGTTGTCCAAAAATGGCATCTGGCACTTGACCTGAGATGGCAACTGCAGTTGAGCAACCATGGCAACTGTAGTTGTCTGACATGGCAACTGCAGTTAAACAAACATGGAAGAGGATCCGGACCATGGCAACTGCGGGCGCGTGGTGACTGTCACGCGGGGCGTGCGGTGAGATAGGAGGCCTGATGTACGGGCATGTGGGCGTTATCTATTTTACCCACACATAGGCGTGTGAGAGGGACCGCGAGGAAAAAAAGAGATGTGTGGGCATTACTTGTTTTGCCCACACGTAGACGTGTGAGCTTATCCTCTTAGACACCACACAAAACATATGGACAGACCCCTTAACACCCACACGTGTGGGCGTTATCGGAGTCCTTGGATTAAGGGTGAGGGAGGGGCCCCACCCACCTGATAATCAAGGAGGGTTGAAGAGAATCAGAAGGAAGGGTCTGTACCCCCCTAACAAGCCCTTATGCTTAACATATTTGGTTTTTTAGGGGTCCATTACCACCGAGTTAGGGCATCTCTGACCCTGGACACCGCATTCGTCCGTGGACACACATGAGGAAGGCGGTCATCCAATACTATTTGCATACATTTCAAGCCAAGTTTCAACTAATCGAATGAATTACATGCAAACCGGATGATTTTCATACAAACCGGACAAAATTCATTATATTTCGGACAGTTTCATTAAAAAAAGGGGACCATGCCTAAATCTAGCCTACGGTGGTGCCCTCGTCCAAGTCCTTCTTATTCCCTTCTAGTGAGCACCTCCTCCATTTGCCGTCTCCATGAGCGGTGGGGATAAAACCCGTGAAGTGAAGATGCAGCCACCGGCGAGAAAGAGCAGAACATGGGAGACAGGTCGTCCCATTTGGGACTCGAGCTCCCACCACCTTCGATGCCCTATTCATCCTAGTCGGAGTTCGCGATCTGTCTGTCGCCAATGGACGTGAGGTCCACGGTGGAAGTGAAGGGGCTGGCACGCTTGTCATCCCAACGACGCAGTCAACCTGTGTTTGGCGGTGCATAGGACGGGCAACTGGTGGCGTTCTTGTCCACGATCACCTGCGCAGCCAGCGTCACCTGCGCATTCCGAGCGGCTTGAGCGCGGGTGGCCTCATAGAGCGCCTACTGATAAGCGTTGAAGTTGGGGTTCAATGCGATCATGGGCACCACGACCTCCTCGCTCGTTCCCTTGCTGTAGATCTGACCCTTCGTCAACCAGCGCTGCTCGAGGAGGAACAGGTTGTTGCGTCGTTCCTCCTGCGCCTGCTGCAACACTGACATAGGTGTGGGTGCCAACAACTCCTCAGCATGGCGGCGTTGAAGTGTGCATGTGCCTACTCCATCGTCAAGCCAACATGCACCGAGGCAGGCTCTAGCAGATAGTCGTCGTCTGAGCCAATCTCTATCATGGGGTCGTCGGAGACCTCTAGAGAGCTCGCTGCCATGATGTTGGAAATATGCCCTAGAGGCAATAATAAATTTATTATTATTATATTTCTTGTTCATGATAATCGTTTATTATCCATGCTAGAATTGTATTGATAGGAAACTCAGATACATGTGTGGATACATAGACAACACCATGTCCCTAGTAAGCCTCTAGTTGACTAGCTCGTTGATCAATAGATGGTTACGGTTTCCTGACCATGGACATTGGATGTCGTTGATAACGGGATCACATCATTAGGAGAATGATGTGATGGACAAGACCCAATCCTAAGCCTAGCACAAAGATCGTGTAGTTCGTATGCTAAAGCTTTTCTAATGTCAAGTATCATTTCCTTAGACCATGAGATTGTGCAACTCCCGGATACCGTAGGAATACTTTGGGTGTGCCAAATGTCACAACGTAACTGGGTGGCTATAAAGGTACACTACAGGTATCTTCGAAAGTGTCTGTTGGGTTGGCACGAATCGAGACTGGGATTTGTCACTCCGTGTGACGGAGAGGTATCTCTGGGCCCACTCGGTAGGACATCATCATAATGTGCACAATGTGATCAAGGAGTTGATCACGGGATGATGTGTTACGGAACGAGTAAAGAGACTTGCCGGTAACGACATTGAACAAGGTATCGGGATACCAATGATCGAATCTCGGGCAAGTACAATATCGCTAGACAAAGGGAATTGTATACGAGATTGATCGAATCCTCGACATCGTGGTTCATCCGATGAGATCATCGTGGAACATGTGGGAACCAACATGGGTATCTAGATCCCGCTGTTGGTTATTGACCGGAGAACGTCTCGGTCATGTCTGCATGGTTCCCGAACCCGTAGGGTCTACACACTTAAGGTTCAATGACGCTAGGGTTATAAATGAAGTTTGTATGTGGTTACCGGATGTTGTTCAAAGTGGATGAGATCCCGGACGTCACGAGGAGTTCCGGAATGGTCCGGAGGTAAAGATTTATATATGGGAAGTCCTGTTTTGGTCACCGAAAAAGTTTCGGGTTTATCGGTAACATACCGGGACCACCGGGAGGGTCCCGGGGGTCCACCAAGTGGGGCTATAAGCCCCGGAGGGCTGCATGGGCCAAGTGCGGGAGGGGACCAGCCCCAGGTGGGCTGGTGCGCCCCCCCCCCCACCAAGGCCCAAGGCGCAAGGGAGAGTGGAAGGGGGCAAAGTCTAGGCTCAGATGGGCCTAAGGCCCACCTAGTGGTGCGCCCCCCTCTCTCCCCCCCTTGGCCGCCCCCTAGATGGGATCTAGGCTGGCCGCCACCCCTAGGGGTGGAAACCTAGTTGGGGGCGCAGCCCCTCCCCTCCCCCTATATATACTTGAGGTTTGGGCTGCCCAACACACACGAGTTCCTCTCCTTCTTGGCGCAGCCCTACCCCTCTCCCTCCTCGTCTCTTGCGGTGCTTGGCGAAGCCCTGCTGGAGTACCACGCTCCTCCACCACCACCACGCCCTTGTGCTGCTGCTGGATGGAGTCTTCCTCAACCTCTCCCTCTCTCCTTGCTGGATCAAGGCATGGGAGACTTCACCGGGCTGTACGTGTGTTGAACGCGGAGGTGCCGTCCGTTCGGCACTAGGATCTCCGGTGATTTGGATCACGACGAGTACGACTCCTTCAACCCCGTTCTCTTGAACGCTTCCGCATAGCGATCTACAAGGGTATGTAGATGCACTCTCCTTCCCTCGTTGCTGGTTTCTCCATAGATAGATCTTGGTGACACGTAGGAAAATTTTGAATTTCTGCTACGTTCCCCAACAGTGGTATCAGAGCTAGGTCTATTGCGTAGATTCTATGCACGAGTTAAACACAAAGTAGTTGTGGGCGTTGACTTTGTTCAATATGCTTACCGTTACTAGTCCAATCTTGATTCGGCGGCATTGTGGGATGAAGCGGCCTGGACCGACCTTACACGTACTCTTACGTGAGACTGGTTCCACTGACTGACATGGACTAGTTGCATAAGGTGGCTAGCGGGTGTCTGTCTCTCCCACTTTAGTCGGATCGGATTCGATGAAAAGGGTCCTTATGAAGGGTAAATAGCAATTGGCATATCACATTGTGGTTTTTGCGTAGGTAAGAAACGTTCTTGCTAGAAACCCATAGCAGCCACGTAAAACATGCAAACAACAATTAGAGGATGTCTAACTTGTTTTTGCAGGGTATGCTATGTGATGTGATATGGCCAAGAAGAATGTGATGAATGATATGTGATGTATGAGATTGATCATGTTCTTGTAATAGGAATCACGACTTGCATGTCGATGAGTATGACAACCGGCAGGAGCCATAGGAGTTGTCTTTATTTATTGTATGACCTGCGTGTCATTGAACAACGCCATGTAATTACTTTACTTTATTGCTAACCGGTAGCCATAGTAGTAGAAGTAATAAGTTGGCGAGACAACTTCATGGAGACACAGTGATGGACATCATGATGATGGAGATCATGGTGTCATGCCGGTGACAAGATGATCATGGAGCCCCAAGATGGAGATCAAAGGAGCTATATGATATTGGCCATATCATGTCACTATTATTTGATTGCATGTGATGTTTATCATGTTTATGCATCTTATTTGCTTATAACAACGGTAGTAAATAAGATGATCCCTCATTAAAATTTCAAGAAAGTGTTCCCCCTAACTGTGCACCGTTGCGACAGTTTGTTGTTTCGAAGCACCACGTGATGATCAGGTGTGATAGATTCTAACGTTCACATACAACGGGTGTAAGACAGATTTACACACGCGAAACACTTAGGTTGACTTGAAGAGCCTAGCATGTACAGACATGGCCTCGGAACACAAGAGACCGAAAGGTCGAGCATGAGTCGTATGGTAGATACGATCAACATGAAGATGTTCACCGATGATGACTAGTCCGTCTCACGTGATGATCGGACACGGCCTAGTTGACTCGGATCATGTAATCACTTAGATGACTAGAGGGATGTCTATCTGAGTGCGAGTTCATAAGATGAACTTAATTATCCTGAACATAGTCAAAAGGTCTTCGCAAATTATGTCGTGGCTCGCGCTTTAGTTCTACTGTTTAGATATGTTCCTAGAGAAAATTTAGTTGAAAGTTGATAGTAGCAATTATGCGGACTAGGTCCGTAAACTGAGGATTGTCCTCATTGCTTCATAGAAGGCTTATGTCCTTAATGCACCGCTCAGTGTGCTGAACCTCGAACGTCGTCTGTGGATGTTGCGAACATCTGACATACACATTTTGATAACTACGTGATAGTTCAGTTAAACGGTTTAGAGTTGAGGCACCGAAGACGTTTTGAAACGTCGCGAAACATATGAGATGTTTCGAGGGCTGAAATTGGGATTTCAGGCTCGTGCCCACGTCAAGAGGTATAAGACCTCCGACGATTTTCTTAGCCTACAAACTAAGGAGAAAAGCTCAATTGTTGAGCTTGTGCTCAGATTGTCTGAGTGCAACAATCATTTGAATCGAGTGGGAGTTGATCTTCCAGATGAGATATTGATGTTTCTCCGAAGTCATTACCACCAAGCTGCTAGAGCTTCGTGATGAACTATAATGTATCGGGGACATATATGATGATCCTTGAGATATTCGCGATGTTTGACACCACAAAAGTAGAAATCAAGAAGGAGCATCAATTGTTGATGGTTGGTGAAACCACTAGTTTCAAGAAGGGCAAGGGAAAAAAGGGATGCTTCATGAAACGGCAAATCAGCTACTGCTCTAGTGAAGAAACCCAAGGTTGAACCCAAACCCGAGACTAAGTGCTTCTGTAATAAGGGGAACAGCCACTGGAGCAGAATTACCCTAGACACTTGGTAGATGAGAAGGCTGTCGATAGAAGTATATTGAATATACATTATGTTAATATGTACTTTACTAGTACTCCTAGTAGCACCAGGGTATTAGATACCGGTTCGGTTGCTAAGTGTTAGTAACTCGAAATAAAAGCTACGGAATAAACGGAGACTAGCTAAAGGTGAGATGACGATATGTGTTGGAAGTATTTCCAAGGTTGATCAAATATCGTACGCTCCCTCTACCATCGAGATTGGTATTAAAACCTAAATAATTGTTATTTGGTGTTTGCGTTGAGCATAGACATGATTGGATTATGTCTATCGCGACACGGTTATTCATTTAAGGAGAATAATGGTTACTCTGTTTATTTGAATAATACCATCCCGATCGTAGTGATACACATTTTCATGCCAAAGGTACAAGATAGTAATGATAGTACCACACAAATGTGGCACTGCAATTTGAGTCATATTGGTATAAAATGCATGAAGAAGCTCCATGTTGATGGATCTTTGGACTCACTCATTTTTGAAAAGTTTGAGACATGCGAACCATGTCTATTGGTGTATATGCATGAAGAAACTCCATGCAAATGGACCGTTTGGACTCACTTGATTTTGAATCACTTGAGACATGCAAATCATACCAAATGGGCAAGATGACTGAAAGCCTCGTTTTCAGTAAAATGGAACTAGAAAGCAACTTGTTGGAAGTAATACATTTTGATGTGTGCAGTCCAATGAGTGTTGAGGCATGTAGTGGATATCGTTATGTTCTTACTTCAGAGATGATTTGAGTAGATGTTGAGTATATTTACTTGATGAATCACGAGTCTGAATTATTGAAAGGTTCAAGTAATTCAGGGTGAAGTCGAAAGATCGTCGTGACAAGAGGATAGAAGATCTATGATATGATCATAGAGATGAATATCTGAATTACGAGTTTGGCACAGAATTAAGACATTGTGGAAATTGTTTCACAACTAATACATCCTGGAACACCATAGTGTGATGGTGTGTCCGAACATCATAACTGCACCCTATTGGATATGATGCATACCATGATGTCTCTTATCGAATTACCACGATGGTTTATGGGTTAGGCATTAGAGACAACCGCATTCACTTTAAATAGGGCACCACGTAATTCCGATGAGATGACACCGTATGAACTATGGTTTAGAGAAACCTAAGCTGTCATTTCTTAAAAGTTTGGGGCTGCGACGCTTATGTGAAAAAAAGTTTCAGGCTGATAAGCTCGAACCCAAAGCGGATAAATGCATCTTCATAGGACACCCAAAACAGTTGGGTATACCTCATGTCTCAGATCTGAAAGCAATAAGGGATTGTTTCTAGAATCGGGTCCTTTGTCGAGGAAAAGTTTCTCTCGAAAGAATTGAGTGGGTGGATGGTGGAGACTTGATAAGGTTGTTGAACCGTCTCTTCAACTAGTGTGTGGCAGGGCATAGGAAGTTGTTCCTGTGGCACCTACACCAATTGAAGTGGAAGCTTATGATAGTGATCATGAAACTTCAGATCAAGTCACTACCAAACCTCGTGGGATGACAAGGATGCGTACTACTTCAGAGTGGTACGTAATCCTGTCTTGGAAGTCATGTTGCTAGACAACAATGAACCTACGAGCTATGGAGAAGTGATGGTGGGCCTGGATTCCAAAATGGCTCGAGGCCATATAATCCGAGAGAGGATCCATGTATGAAAACAAAGTGTAGACTTTGGCAGAACGGCTCGATGGTCGTAAGGCTATTGAGTACAGATGGATTTTAAAAGGAAGACGGACAATGATGGTAAGTATCACCATTAAGAAAGCTCGACTTGTCGTTAAGATTTTTTCTGACAAGTTCAAGGAGTTGACTATGATGAGACTTTCTCACTCGTAGTGATGCTAAGAGTCTGTTGGAATTATATTAGCGATTACTGCATTATTTATGAAATCTTGCAGATAGGATGTCAAAACATTGTTTCCTCGACGATTTTCTTGAGGAAAGGTTGTATGTGATACAACTGGAAGGTTTTGTCAATCCTGAAAGATGCTAATAAGTATGCAAAGCTCCAGCAATCCTTCTAAGGACTGGAGTAAGCATCTCGGAGTTGGAATGTATGCTTTGATGAGATGATCAAAGATTTTGGGTGTATACAAAGTTTATGAGAAACTTGTATTTCCAAAGAAGTGAGTGGGAGCACTATAGAATTTCTGATGAGTATATGTTGTTGACATATTGTGGATCAGAAATGATGTAGAATTTCTGGAAAGCATATAGAGTTATTTGGAAAGTGTTTTTCAATGGAAAGCCTGGATTAAGCTACTTGAACATTGAGCATCAAGATCTATAAGGATAGATCAAAACGCTTAACGGTACTTTCAAATGAGCACATACCTTGACATGATCTTGAAGGTGTTCAAGATGGATCAGTCAAAGAAGGAGTTCTTGCCTGAGTTGTAAGGTATGAAGTTAAGACTTAAAGCTCGACCACGGAAGAAGAAAGAGAAAGGACGAATGTCGTCCCCTGTGCTTTTGTCATAGGCTCTATACGGTATGCCATGATGAGTACCGCACCTGATGTGTGCCTTGCCACATGTCTGGCAAGAGGGTACAAAGGTGATCTAGGAGTGGATCACTAGATAGCGGTCAAAATTGTCCTTGGAGTAATAAGGACATGTTTCTCGATTATGGAGGTGATAAAGAGTTCGGCGTAAAGGGTTACATCGATGCAAGCTTTAACACCTATCCGAATGACTCTGAGTAGCAAACCGGATATGTATAGTGGAGCAACCATTTGGAATAGCTCCAAGCGGAGCATGGAAGCAGCATTTATAATATGACCTAGAGATTTGTGAAGTACATACGGATCTGAATGTTGCAGACCCGTTGACTAAAACCTCTCTCACAAGCAAAACATGATCAAACCCAAAACTCATTGAGTCTTAATCACATGATGATGTGAACTAGTTTAGTGACACTAGTAAACTCTTTGGATGTTGGTCACATGGCGATGTGACCTGTGAGTGTTAATCACATGACGATGTGAACTAGATTATTGACTCTAGTGCAAGTGGGAGACTGTTGGAAATATGCCCTAGAGGCAATAATAAATTGATTATTATTATATTTCCTTGTTCGTGATAATCGTTTATTATCCATGCTAGAATTTTATTCATAGGAAACTCAGATACATGTGTGGATACATAGACAACACCATGTCCCTAGTAAGCCTCTAGTTGACTAGCTCGTTGATCAATAGATGGTTACGGTTTCCTGACCATGGACATTGGATGTCGTTGATAACGGGATCACATCATTAGGAGAATGATGTGATGGACAAGACCCAATCCTAAGCCTAGCACAAAGATCGTGTAGTTCGTATGCTAAAGCTTTTCTAATGTCAAGTATCATTTCCTTAGACCATGAGATTGTGAAACTCCCGGATACCGTAGGAATACTTTGGGTGTGCCAAACTTCACAACGTAACTGGGTGGCTATAAAGGTACACTACAGGTATCTCCGAAAGTTTCTGTTGGGTTGGCACGAATCGAGACTGGGATTTGTCACTCCGTGTGACGGAGAGGTATCTCTGGGCCCACTCGGTAGAACATCATAATAATGTGCACAATGTGCTCAAGGAGTTGATCACGGGATGATGTGTTACGGAACGAGTAAAGAGACTTGCCGGTAACGACATTGAACAAGGTATCGGGATACCGACGATCGAATCTCGGGCAAGTACAATACCGCTAGACAAAGGGAATTGTATACGGGGTTGATCGAATCCTCGACATCGTGGTTCATCCGATGAGATTATCGTGGAACATGTGGGAACCAACATGGGTATCCAGATCCCGCTGTTGGTTATTGACCGGAGAACGTCTCGGTCATGTCTGCATGGTTCCCGAACCCGTAGGGTCTACACACTTAAGGTTCGATGACGCTAGGGTTATAAAGGAAGTTTGTATGTGGTTACCGAATGTTGTTCGGAGTGGATGAGATCCCGGACGTCACGAGGAGTTCCGGAATGGTCCGGAGGTAAAGATTTATATATGGGAAGTCCTGTTTTGGTCACCGGAAAAGTTTCGGGTTTATCGGTAACATACTGGGACCACCGGGAGGGTCCCGGGGGTCCACCAAGTGGGGCTATAAGCCCCGGAGGGCTGCATGGGCCAAGTGCGGGAGGGGACGAGCCCCAGGTGGGCTGGTGCGCCCCCCCGCCAAGGCCCAAGGCACAAGGGAGAGTGGAAGGGGGCAAACCCTAGGCTTAGATGGGCCTAAGGCCCACCTAGTGGTGCGCCCCCCTCTCTCCCCCCCTTGGCCGCCCCCTAGATGGGATCTAGGCTGGCCGCCACCCCTAGGGGTGGAAACCTAGTTGGGGGCGCATCCCCTCCCCTCCCCCTATATATACTTGAGGTTTGGGCTGCCCAACACACACGAGTTCCTCTCCTTCTTGGCGCAGCCCTACCCCTCTCCCTCCTCGTCTCTTGCGGTGCTTGGCGAAGCCCTGCTGGAGTACCACGCTCCTCCACCACCACCACGCCCTTGTGCTGCTGCTGGATGGAGTCTTCCTCAACCTCTCCCTCTCTCCTTGCTGGATCAAGGCATGGGAGACGTCACCGGGCTGTACGTGTGTTGAACGCGGAGGTGCCGTCCGTTCGGCACTAGGATCTCCGGTGATTTGGATCACGACGAGTACGACTCCTTCAACCCCGTTCTCTTGAACGCTTCCGCATAGCGATCTACAAGGGTATGTAGATGCACTCTCCTTCCCCTCGTTGCTGGTTTCTCCATAGATAGATCTTGGTGACACGTAGGAAAATTTTGAATTTCTGCTACGTTCCCCAACACATGACGGCCTCTATCCACCTGGCACGATGACTCTGCCAGGAGGCCGCAAGGGGTGGCCACCTTGTGCTTCTACTAGGCCGAGAGGCTCTCCCATGAGGCCTTCCTGCTCGCGGTCATGGCGAACATGGTGCACAGGAGGAAGATGGGGAGCGGATGGGATGTGGTGCGTTGTGAGCCGGGTTTATTCGCCTTTAAACAGTGGATGTCAGCGAGGCCAAGCGTCCGGTGCGTCAATGCGTAGGCGCCGGAGTTGGTTTCTTGGCCGGCAAGCCTGTTTAATGGCGGCAGACAAAGGGGCGGGCATTGAACGGGTGTGGTAGATATTCGTCTCATCCAGCAAACGTCTCTATGACATTGAACAAGCACAAACACTGAGGACGCGGCACAGGTGGTGCCCTCGCCCAGCAAGCCGCTTCAATGCCGGTGCCAGCGAGAGGCACGTCCACTCTGGACCAGCGTCAATGCGGAACGGGTGCTCTAGAGCGGCATGAATGCGGGCAGCTGCCTTTAGGCGATAAGGGGCGCAGGATGAGGGAGGGGTTTTGGGTGGGCTAGGGCAGTCAGAAGCGGGAGCGGCAGCGGTTTGGACGCACGCAAGCCCCCCCCCCCCCCTGCCGCCCCCACTTTGTTTCCAGTATGCGAGAAAAAGCACGTCTGGACTGATCGGCGAACCGATACAGGCACGTGTTGGATGGCAAAACACGTCTGGACCACGTGGTCCGGACGATTGCAAGCGGTTCGAGGGCCAACGTCGGAGATGCCCTTACATGAGTGTTCTTCCGTTTTTTAAAAGAAGACACCAAAAGGTGTCTTAGATCTGACAGTAATAATTATCAAGGAAAACAGGAAGAACTACTAGTTAAAAATAAAATTATACCTGGAAAAAATATACTAGATTTCTTTTTTGTCTGATTAATAAATCACACTCAACCAACAATAAACCAAAAGGGACCTGCGAAAGTTCTCATCATACTAGACTTAAAGATCACAATAGCCACTCATCACTTGAAACGAGATCTAGAAGTCGCTGGAGAAACATCGGTATCTGTTGGAGCATTACCCTACGTAGTACAGGCGTGCAATCCATCGCCACCGGTCCTAGTTGGAGAAACCAAACTATGCCACAGAAAACACATAAGGTATAAATGTCACTGTACAAATAGCTAGCCAATTGCTCTCCTTGATAGACACACCAACTATCAAGATCTAAAGAGAGCCAACATATTTGATGAGACAAACTCTCACAAGCCCTTCGTCGGTGCCAGATCAGGTGTCGTCGAGGTAGGGAGAGGCTGGAGAGACCTTATTCAAACATGACATAGTCGGCCCCACCTCGTCAATCTGACAGAAAATCAAAACCTAAGGAAAAGACAAAAAAGGGCAGGCTCTCGTCACGCCAGGCCGAGAGGGAGGGGGAGGAGAGAAGATCTAGGTGGCGGTAGCTAGGGTTGGAAACGACGTTACTCCTGTGAGATACCGAGATGTTGGCAGTGGCGGAGGTAGTGGTGGCACATGATTTCGGGTCGATGGCGCATCGACGACAGTCCAGAAATACATGTTCTTCCCATTACCAATCTGAACTCTTGTCGCGGCGTTGAAGAGAGAACACCAGGGCTTGTTCTCCGCCATGGAAGTCTCAACCTAAACGCTGAGTGGTATGGTGTAAAGGTCCAAGATGCCACCTCTGGCAATCTTGGTCTGCATAATGTTTTCCAATTCACCAGGCAGTGCCCACCGGCGACCGATTCGCTTCCCCTTCACAGCAAAGCTCTTCTAATTTTATCAATCTCCTTGAAAAGTGAAAACCCATGGAGGTGGGTCCAACGACATGAGGAACAGGGGATTGCAGTCAGCACTGCTTGGACCAGGACTCGTATCTTTGTAAGTTCAGGAATGCTGCAAAGATACTCGGATCTGCGGGACAACATTTCACTACTTCGTTTGCAATGATATTCCAATAAAATTCCATAATATGAAGGCTGAAACCAAGTCATGTGATACAAAATGGAAGAGGAAGTAGAGTACTTATGAACACAAACAGTAATAAAAACAGGCACAACAGATAAATGTATATGCACTTGAGAAAACCATACAATCCAGCACATGGATTTTTGTCACAACACTTCCACTCAAAAAAATAAAAAATCCTGGCATGAGCTGCAACACTCTGTTCATATTCCTAAAGAGTGTTAAGGTTCCATTCCTCCCATAAGGAACACCGCATGTTAGACATTTCACAAGTTTTGGGCAATACCAAGCTTCGGCGGTGATCATCACTGCGACTGACTCTGACCAAGAAGTTTCTGAAGTTGTCCGTCTGAAAGAGCAGTTTTTGTATCTGCAAGGTGCACCGTGAAAGATTATTAAAATTAGTTACAGGTACTAACATGTTACTTACAGACATAAGTGCAGCAGGGAAGTTTGAGCACTGACCATCTGAGCCACCAACGTGGTGGCCATTCACAAACACCTGTGGCACAGTATTGCGCCCAACTAGGTCTAGAAGAACACCTTGAATGTCTCGGCCATCCTCTGCATTGCGTATACATATGATATATTACTAACAGTATACACAAATCCTTGACAAATGCAAATGGACTGGGTTCCACATGATCTGGACCATTACCTCGGAGATCAAGTTCAACAACGTAAGGATTTTCATTGAGGTCTTTAAATATTCGCTTAGTACGCATACAGTACCTAGAAGAAGGGAAGTAAAGAGACAAATGATAACTAACAGTATGGAGTAGTGTTAGTACTTGATACAAGGAATCCTTAGGTAGTCAGACCATACAAGAGGTATTCCTCTTTCCAAGAAACCCATATGAGAGGTGCATAGGACAAATATTTCAAGGACGATATATGATCTTCTTCTTCAAGATTACTCAATCTTTGATTTTTGGAGTTTATAACTACTCAAGAATTTCAGATACAGATTCTAGTATCCACATTTCAAGAAGGAACTTCCATTATCTGTTTTCATCTTCTATGGTCTAGCAACCAAATATCTTTAATTTGTCATTTTAACTATCGAAAGAAACACGAACATCCTACCTAGCAGCCAGGTATGTAACATACGATATTCCACCGAATGGTCTATTTTAAATATCCGAAGGAGTCAATGTTAAAAACAATAGTCAGAATGACCAAGTTTATTGAAAGAAACACATGTAAATTGTACCGGTTCTAATGACAGACGACATATAAAACGATAACATGATTGGCCTTTATGTGGTTCATCCTTCTATGTTTTAACAGTACAATAGTTTGTAGCAGTGGTATCAGAAATGAAGACGCCACAGATGGAACATTTTCCTGTTTACAAATTACATCCCAACTGCAGTACTTTCTAAGACGCAAATATGCTGGTATTATTCTACTGCCTGTTAAGCAATCATCAATAATAGTTTTCTCCTCAACTCATCGTAAAGCCAACTAACGCCTAAATCTGTGAACCCTAAAGTTCAGTCACATGGTACGCTAGTACCCGCCTACCCGGATATAATTTCTAAATGACCAATCGACATTCCGTGCAGCATGATTTAAACATACCTACTATAGCACAGTATTCTCTTATAGACCAACATCGTGAACATAAACTAAACAAAAGGATCTGGAGAGAGTAACAGCACATTTAAGACAGCCCTTCAGCACAGCACACAGCAGTAAGCCAGCAAATTGAAATTATAGCAAATTAACTGTTCAATTGCATCAATTGATCAAATAAAGCTGTTAGCTCTGGCCCCAGTGTGCGGCCTACCTAAGCTAATAAGCAACCGCCAGCGATTCACTGCCATGGCAAACGCGATGGGCCTAATTCAAGCTTCTGCCATCTACTAGACACAAATCCGTCCAATTCACGACATCCGGATCCTTT
The DNA here is from genome assembly GCF_018294505.1 of Triticum aestivum. Lineage (NCBI taxonomy): Eukaryota > Viridiplantae > Streptophyta > Magnoliopsida > Poales > Poaceae > Triticum > Triticum aestivum. The sequence goes on along the minus strand of NC_057809.1, from coordinate 452,082,337 downwards.
TCCCCTTGGTAAACGTGTGCCTGGTAAGCAATTAAAACCTCATGGGATCTTTCACAACGACGCGGCGTGAACTCCACGACTGTGCGCTGCGCACGCGCATATACGCATACACAACCTGAAAATCCCCCAAAATCACAAGCAAAAATAATTTCTAGGAATTGATGTTCGGAACGGCTTACGGGCAGTAGGATTTGGAGAAGATGGTGATGCGGTTGGAGTAGATGGCGTTCTGCACGAAGGCCGACGGTGAGCGCGTCGCCGCCGCGGACTCCGCCGCGGCGAGGAGGAGGACCAAAGAAAAAGCTATTCGGATTAGAGACATCTCCCTTGCTTGCTCGAGGTGGCAGGGCAGCGCGGTCGCCGAGCGCGACTCCGGAGGTCGGAGTTCTGATTCGGGGGAGCGGGGAAAGAGGGGGACGGAGACCCGACGAGCGGTGACTCCCGGTGGAGGGTCTTCCGGGGAAAATTCCCTTCTGAAAAATAGTTCACTTTGATTTATCCCATCTTTTCTTTTAGACAAGATTTGTCCCCATCTGGCCTGCTTCGCTAGTTTTGTGCCTCTGGTTCCCGTATCAGCCCATTGGGCGGCATTCTGTATTCGGCTTATTTACAGATTTGTCCTTAGGCAATTTTTATTTTAAGAATACTGTCACTAATTCATTCATCACAAGTTGCGATACAACGCACACTATTGGAATCACCCAGAAAGGACGAAGGAAGATACAAGTCCAAGAACACTAGCAAAAAACCCTCCCAAGAGATAGAAAATACAATAAAGTTTCTAGGAATAACTGCAATTGCCATCGTTGCGACATGTCATCTTCGGATTTGAGGAAATATCGTTGTCCAATTGGGCTTTGTGAGCCGATTGAGAGGCTTGCCGTTGGCGGCAGTGGCGGAGCTAGAAACAGAAAACTGGGCGGGCTGAGCTGAATTTGACGCTAAATCTAGGTTGCTGCCTTGTAGCATTGTGTATTTCATGGGCTGGGCCTAGGTACATTTCTATAATTTTGCTGAAATTGAAAATCTGGGTGAGCCATGGCCCATTTGGCCACAACATAGCTCCGCCAGTGGTTGACGGAGCCGAAGTCGTTGTGGCATGTTGATCGGGGGACATTCGAGATGCGAGGACATTCCCGTACTCCCCGCCGATCACCCATCAGATAGCAGTAGTAGAGGAGCAAAACAACAACTCTTCCTCTATATTGAGGCCGAACTATGTTCGGATTTCCGAGCTCGAAGAGTCAGATACCTGTCCGCGGAACGACACGCCCTGTCCTCTGAACCTAGAATCGGACGGTGGACCTGAAAAATCGGTTGATATCCCAAAGCCCGAACTATTAAGCTCGGAAGTTTCTCAAACTCCGAATCCCAAATTGGGTCAGGGTTCGGATTTAAAGCCACCCACCCACCCAGATATACGCGATCTTATGTACATACGACAACAGTCTTAGAAGATAGTCCATCACTTTTGTGCCAGATTTCTCCTTGTCAAAGACAAGATTAAAGATTGCCGCGATGAAGACGCGATCTCAGTATTCTGCGATAATTGCACGGACGAAGGAATCCTCAACACCATCAACCGATGTCGCGTATTACACTTTGCTGACTTGGCAACCATAGTACAGAAGTACTGCGCAACCGAAAGCGCGTGGAAAACTCAGGCAGCTCGCCGGGAACCACCGGTTTCCACTCAACCCCTCGTCGGGGCAAAGGATGCACCCTCGCGGGGCGCCCGACCCAATAGTAAAGAAATCTAAGCCCATTACGGGGCGCGGAACCGTTCTGGAGGGATGGCTCGACAGGCCATGCAGAATACACACAACACCGGATACCATACCAACCCACAGCCTTAGAGCATGTTGGATACTCCAGCAAGTGGCCAAGAGCGGCGAGTATATCCTCACAAAAAATACCTCAGAGCAACATCCCCCGGAAGACGACGACCTCAGCGTATTGACGGTCTTCGAGACTTTCGCTTCAAACAATCGGCGCAAAAAGGCCCTCCGCGACCTCGCCGAAGTCTGCCAAGTCACAACAATAAACCACTGGAACGACACGGCCATAGCTTTCAATGCCAGCGACGAACCAAAATTTCGGACAGTCCGGGCACCAGCCGCCTTGGTCCTCAATCCAATTATGGATGGTTTTCGGTTCACCAAAGTGCTCATGGACGGCGGCAGCGGACTAAACCTCATCTATGAGGACACACTCAACAAAATGGAAACAGACAGGAGCCGCATCGAGCAAAGTAGCACGACCTTCCGAGGAATCATTCCCAGTCGGGAGGCGCAATGCGCAGGAAAAATCACGCTCGATGTGGTATTCGGCACGCCGAAGAATTATCGGTCTGAAGAGATAACCTTCCAAGTGGCCCCTTTCAACAGTGGATATCACACCCTATTGGGGCGAGATGCATTTACACGTTTCCAAGCTATACCTCATTACGGGTACATGAAGCTCAAGATGCCCGGGCTCAATGGTATTATCACTCTTGCCAGTGGTCCGGACATAGCACTCCGCGCCGAAAACAAAACCGCATCGCTGGCCCTCAAGGCACTGTCTGAAGCCCTCGCGGCCGAAGAGTTAACCGCGCCGTGATCCATGGTGGATAAGGACGATGTAATCCTGGACAAGCGACCCAAATCCACCTCCTTTAAACCAGCAGACGAAATAGTCAAATTTCAAGTCCACCCGACGGACCCCAAGAAGACAACATCCATCGGGGCACAGCTGGGCCCAATAGTTGACACCATGCTACGAGAGTTGCTGCGCGAGAACAGGGACATATTCTCCTGGCACCCTTCTGATATGCCAGGAATCGCACGTAGGTTGGCCGAACACAGCTTCAACATATTGAAAGGATATAAACCGGTCAAGCAAACACTGTGGCGCTTTTCCGAACCCAAACGACAAGCTATGGGGGAGGAGCTAGCCAAGTTAATCGAGGCCGGATTCATCAGAGAAATAAAACACCCGGACTGGCTAGCAAACCTAGTGATGTTGCCAAAGAAGGATAAATCATGGCGCCTATGCATCAATTTCAAAGACCTCAACAAGGTCTGCCCTAAGGATCCCTTCCCCCTCCCTCGCATCGATCAAATTACTGACACTGCTGCGGGACATGACTCACTGTGTTTCCTCGACGCATAATCCGGATACCATCAAATCAAATGAAGGAGTCCGACCAAGCCGTAACGGCATTCATTACCCCATATGGACCGTTCTGCTTCAACACTATGCCCTTTGGACTTAAAAAATCCGGCGCCACCTACCAACACATGATTCAAACATGCCTGGAGAAACAGATCGGCAAGATAATTGAAGCATATGTGGATGACGTCGTCATCAAAACTAGGCACGTCGAGTCATTGATAGATGATCTGCGTCTCACATTCGACAACCTCCGTACATATGACATCAAGCTCAATCCGGAAAAGTGTGTTTTCGGCGTTCCCGCCGGAAAACTGTTGGGCTTCATTGTCTCCAATAGAGGAATTGAGGCAAATCCAGCCAAAATCCAAGCTTTGTCTCAATTGGCTACACCAACAGACCTTAAACAGGTCCAAAAACTAGCCGGATGTGTGGCGGTTTGAAGCCACTTTATCTCCAGACTAGGAGAAAAAGCATTGCCACTTTATCGCCTTCTCCGACGCACCGACCACTTCGAGTGGACGGATGCGGCAACGGCCGGACTGGAAGAGATAAAGGCTCTTTTAGCGAGCAACCCAATCCTGGCCACGCCGAACGTCGGCGAACCCATGTTATTATACATCTCGACAACACACCAGGTGGTGAGCGCGGTGCTCGTCGTTGAGTGAGAGGAGGACGGACACAAATTCGCACTTCAGAAACCGGTATACTACGTATCCACTTTCCTCACACCATGCAAATCCCGGTATCCTCATTACCAAAAGATAGCATACGTGGTCTTCATGGCATCCTGGAAGTTACGACACTACTTTAAAGAGTGCTCAATAACGGTGGCTTTCGAAGTACCACTCAATGACATAATAAACAACCGTGATGCCACGGGTTGGATCGCAAAGTGGGCCATTGAGCTCCTTCCATTCGACATAACATACAAACCGCGCCGGGCCATTAAATCCCAAGTACTGGCCGACTTCGTCGCCGAATGGACAGAGGTCGAACTCCCTAAAGAGTACGACACATATTCCAACTGGGTCATGCACTTTGATGGTTCCAAAATGCTGGTGGGCTTAGGAGTGGGCGTTGTCTTAACATCCCCCACTGGAGACACGGTTCAGTACGTACTCCAAATATTATACACAGACTCCAACAATGCAGCCGAATACAAGGCCTTATTGCATGGTCTTCGGATGGCTGTCTCCATGGGCATACAACGCTTGGAGGTGCGCGGGCATTCAAACCTCGCAATATCCCAAATAAATGGAGATTTCGACACCAAAGATCCGAAGATGGCGGCCTATCGTAATGCCGTTCTCAAAATGTCATCTCGGTTCGAGGGGCTCGAGTTTCATCATGTGGCTCGAGAAGGTAATCAAGCGGCGGATGTCCTTGCTCGCATCGGCGCCAAGCACGACCTTGTCCTGCCTAACATATTCCTGGAAAGGCTCTTCAAGCCATCCGTGATGTGGCAGGGGGAGAGCGGCAACACCAGTCCAGACCCGATTATACCCCCAGATTCCGAACACAATACCGATATCATCGGGGGCTTAGCCACTTAAATAACACCATCGGCCCATCTTATCATGGCAGTAATTGCCCCATGGACCGAACCCTTATTGTCCTACCTTAATAAGCGAGAGCTCCCCGAGGATTAGAATGAGGCTCGCTGCATTGTCCGGCGCTCGAAAGCCTACAAGGTCCATGACAGAGAGCTCTACAAGAAAAACACTATCGGAGTACTTCAAAGATGTATCTCCGGAGAAGAGGGACGACAGCTCTTGGCCAAAATTCACGCCAGTCTCGGTGGTCACCACGCCGCGGCTTGGACCCTTGTAAGTAAGGCCTTCTGAGGGAGTCCTGGATTAGGGGGTGTCCAGATGGCCGGACTATACCTTCAGCCGGACTCCTGGATTATGAAGATACAAGATTGAAGACTTCATCTCGTGTCCGGGAGGGACTTTCCTTGGCGTGGAAGGCAAGCTTGGCGATACGGATATGCAGATCTCCTACCATTGTAACCGACTCTATGTAACCCTAACCCTACCCGGTGTCTATATAAACCGGAGGGTTTTAGTCCGTAGGACAACATACACATCAACAATCATACCATAGGCTAGCTTCTAGGGTTTAGCCTTCTCGATCTCGTGGTAGATCTACTCTTGTACTACCCATATCATCAATATTAATCAAGCAGGACGTAGGGTTTTACCTCCATCGAGAGGGCCCGAACCTGGGTAAAACTTCGTGTCCCTTGTCTCCTGTTACCATCCGTCCTAGACGCACAGTTCGGGACCCCCTACCCGAGATCCGCCGGTTTTGACACCGACACCTTCCGTACAGGTTTCTATTGGCCGACGGCCCGAGCAGACGCATAGGACCTTGTCCAATGTTGTGTCGGATGCCAGCTTTTCGCCAACCAAAGCCATATGCCTCCCACCGCTCTACAAACAATCCCCATTACTTGTCCTTTTGCGGTCTGGGGGCTTGATATGGTCTGACCCCTTAAAGGAGGAAGCCATAAGAAAAAATATATGCTGGTCATGGTAGATAAATTCACCAAATGGATAGAGGCAAAACCAGTTAAAATGGCCGAAGCCGGACCAGTGATAGACTTTATATCTGGTGTTGTGCACCGTTATGGCGTCCCACACAGCATCATCACTGATAATGGCTCCAACTTTACAGCCGATGAGGTGAAAGCCTGGTGTGCTAACCTAGGCATTAAGCTCGATTACGCCTCCGCCTATCATCCACAAACAAACGGTCAAGTCGAACGCGCTAATGGTCTTATTATGAGCGACATTAAGCCTAGACTAGTGCGGTCTTTGAAAGAATCAGACAAGCACTGGGTTGAGGAGCTCGACTCCGTACTTTGGGGGCTGCGGACCATGACCAATCGCACTACCGGATATACACCCTTCTTCATGGTGTAAGGCGCAAAGGTTGTGTTGCCCTACGATATTATTCATGACTCACCTTGAGTGTGCATGTATGAAGAGAGAGAGGCCGAGCTTGATCGGCAGGACGGCTTAGATGCCGTGGAGGAGGAGCGCGATGTCGCAAAAGCCCGTTTCACATTTTATCAACAGCAGGCTTGCAGATATCAAAGCAGAGAAGTGCGGGCCAAGACTTATAACGTTGGGGAACTCGTTCTATGCTTAGTAGAGAAGAAAAAGGACAAACTCAAGCCCAAGTGGGAGGGTCCCTTCATCATAGATGAAGTTCTCACTGGAGGAGCATACCGCCTGCGTGATGCATCGGACAACCGCTTAGAGCCAAACCCGTGGAATGCCGCCAGACTCCAAAGATTCTACGCCTAGAGCCGGACTCTTTGTTCGTCTTCTTCTCCCTTTGTTTCCATTATTTTTCCTATCTTTAACTTTTCTTCTAGCTTTAATCTCTTGTGCAGCTAAACCACACACCTATGACGTACACATCCTTAAATATGTACGCCCATAATACATGGGGGCTTTGTGTACAGAAGCTTATTATTATTTTGCGAGCATCAAGCTCACCACACATGTGTCTTTTTCCTCATATGTACCTTTTCTTCGCCATTATATGCATCATTATGACTTAAGTTTTGGCCAAGCTGGGTTGTCTGGCTCCTGTGCTTATGCCCTACGTTCCCGTTTGTTCGGCTAGGACATAAAGGGAGCACCTCTGCGATTGTTACTGCCGGGTCATCCAGATGTGTACCTCAGACTGGGTGAAGCCGAAAGCTACCGTTCTTAAGGGAATATTCGGTCGGCGGACTAAAGACGTGTTGCACTCATTACACTATGAACCCCCAGATGTCACATACACTGCGATTTTTTCAATCACAGTTCGGGCATGCACACTAAATGCATGTTCACCCAGGGAAAGGAACCCTTAACGGAACTATTCTCTCTGGAAGATGTTTTTTACAATTACAATATAATATAACATAGCTAGTTGGATACAACTTGTCTGTTTAAGCAACTATGACCCCTACGCCTGGTTTCCACGCATACCCCGGTCTATATGGCCGCTTTGGTATTCGGAAACACTCCGCACCTTCGGGTCCAGAGGTCGAAGCGAAAAGGTCTGCCATAACAATCATTTTACAATCCGGCTAGGGACAATTATGTCAATTTAAGTACATAGTCACTTGGACTCAAAAACTTCTTCCTCTATGCCGTCTAACAGGCTGTTTAGATTACAATCATGTTGGGAATATTTGGCGGCTACCTTTACTTGGTCATATACCAAACTAACTAGAATTTCTTTTCCATATGACCCCTTAGGCCAGACCCGGTCCATATGATTCGGATCAAGCTTGGCGTACTATGTCTTCACCATGGCCCAGGCCTCCCACGCACCTTCTCGGCAGGCTGACATCTTCCATAATTGAATATGCCACCGTACTCCGTTGAATAGCTCCACGAGCTCTGCCATACTTCCTGGAGGGGAGGCGGATGGCCATAAAGCCTTGGCAACACTCCGCATTGATTGCCGAGATCGCTCGTGCATTTGGGACAACTCTTGTAGCAGGTCGCCTTGAGATACAGACATTTCCTCTTCGGGACGGCCAGACAACATACCTGCAGACATAAATCTGCCAGTTCCTGTCGTCGCTGAATTATATGGAGGCAAGTTCGCAAAGCATACTGAATATGCCGCCTCGTAGTCTCTTATTCTCCTTTAGTTGATCTGGCGATCCTGCCATGGGGAATGGAAAAAGTATTAATATTACCGGTATATGATTATGTTTTCTCAATGGAGGGGAACATTACCAGGCAATGCCTTCTTGAATTTCTCCAGTTCGGCAGTAGCAGGAGCTAGCTGGGTCCGACACTTTTCCAGCTCTTGAGTCAACAGGTTGTTCTTCTCTGTGAGCACCTGGTTATACGATGATCCTTAAATCAGTTGTATCAACTGCTTCAAGTCTCGGGGGCTACTGGTATATAATTATCAGATTTGTACAAATGTGTACTTACCCGCATATCTTTCAAATGCTGGTCTGTGGCTCTGGTAAGCCCATCTCGAGCAGCTCGGATGTATGCATCAGCCGAGCCGAGCCTCTTTTGTAAAGCCGGGGTGATGACCCACAACTATAGGGGATCTATCGTAGCCTTTTAGATAAGTAAGAGTGTCGAACCCAATGAGGAGCAGAAGGAAATGATAAGCGGTTTTCAGCAAGGTATTCTCTGCAAGCACTGAAATAATCGGTAACAGATAGTTTTGTGATAAGATAAATTGAAAGGATCGAGAAGAGGTGTCTAGAGGGGGGGTGATTAGACACTAAGTACCAAAAGTTGCAGTTTTTAATTTCTTTAGGTTGAAGTGGAGTTTTGGCACAAGTTTAATAAACACAATACATTTCAAGCAAGCATGCAAAGAGTATATGAGCAGCGGAAAGTAAAGCATGCGACTTGCAAGAATGTAAAGGGAAGGGTTTGGCAAATTCAAACGCAATTAGAGATACTGATGTTTTGGTCGTGGTTCCGATAGGTGGTGCTATCGTACATCCACGTTGATGGAGACTTCAACCCACGAAGGGTAACGGTTGCGCGAGTCCACGGAGGGCTCCACCCATGAAGGGTCCACGAAGAAGCAACCTTGTCTATCCCATCATGGCCATCGCCCACGAAGGACTTGCCTCACTAGCGGTAGATCTTCATGAAGTAGGCGATCTCCTTGCCATTACAAACTCCTTGGTTCAACTCCACAATCTCGTCGGAGGCTCCCAAGTGACACCTAGCCAATCTAGGAGACACCACTCTCCAAGAAGTAACAAATGTTGTGTTGATGATGAACTCCTTGCTCTTGTGCTTCAAATGATAGTCTCCCCAACACTCAACTCTCTCTCACAGGATATGGATTTGATGGAAAGAAGATTTGAGTGGAAAGCAACTTGGGGAAGGCTAGAGATCAAGATTCATATGGTGGGAATGGAATATCTTGGCCTCAACACATGAGTAGGTGGTTCTGTCTCAGAAAATGTGTATTGGAAGTGTAGGTATGTTCTAATGGCTCTCTCCACAAATGAAGAGTGGGTGGAGGGGTATATATAGCCTCCACACAAAATCTAACTGTTACACATAATTTACCAATCTCGGTGAGACCGAATTGAGAAACTCGGTCAGACCGATTTAGCAAACCTAGTGACCGTTAGGGTTTTCGGTGGGACCGACTGGATCAACTCGGTAGGACCGATGTGCTAGGGTAGGGTAAATCCAAAACTCGGTTTGACCGATTACTCAAACTTGGTGGGACCGATTTGGGTAATAAGCGAAATAGAGAGTTGGCCAAGCAAACTCGGTGGGGCCGATTGCATATCTCGGTGGGACCGAAAATATTGCAACAGGTAACAGAGAGTTTGCATGCCCATCTCGGTGAGACCGAGATCCCATCGGTGAGACCGAACTGATTAGGGTTTCTGGCAGTGGCTATGTCAACTGAACTCGGTGGCTCCGGATAGAAAGAATCGGTGGGCCGAGTTGGATATTTGGTGTGGGACATATTTGGAAGTGAGAAAGTGGTTGAGGGCTTTGGAGCATATCACTAAGCACTTTGAGCAAGCAAGCCATTAAGCAACACCTCATCCCTTCTTAATAGTATTGGCTTTCCTATAGACTCAATGTGATCTTGGATCACAAAAATAGAAAATGTAGAGTCTTGAGCTTGGAGCTTGAGCTAATCCTTTGTCCTAGACATTTTGAAGGGGTTCCACATCCTCTAGTCCATGCCACTTCATTGTTGAACTTATCTGAAACATATTAGGTAAAGGTGTTAGTCCAACAAGAGATATGTTGTCATTAATTACCAAAACCACCTAGGGAGCACTTGTGCTTTCATAAATTGTAACGAGCAACAAGTAATGAAAGTAAATAAGGTGCAGCAAGATGGCCCAATCCTTTTTTTAGCAAAGGGCAAGCCTGGACAAACTCTTATATGAAGTAAAGCGCTCCCGAGGACACATGGGAATTATCGTCAAGCTAGTTTTCATCATGATCATATGATTCGCGTTCGGTACTTTGATAATTTGATATGTGGGTGGACCGGTGCTTGGGTACTGTCCTTACTTGGACAAGCATCCCACTTATGATTAACCCCTATTGCAAGCATCGCAACTACAACAAAAGTATTAAGGTAAACCTTACCATAGCATGAAACATATGGATCCAAATCAGCCCCTTACGAAGCAACACATAAACTAGGGTTTAAGCTTCTGTCACTCTAGCAACCCATCATCTACTTATTACTTCCCAATGCCTTCCTCTAGGCCCAAACAATGGTGAAGTGTCATGTAGTCGATGTACACATGAAACCACTAGAGGAAAGACAACATACATCTCATCAAAATATTGAACGAATACCAAATTCACATGACTACTTATAGCAAGACTTCTCCCATGTCCTCAGGAACAAACATAACTACTCACAAAGCATATCCATGTTCATAATCAGAGGGGTATTAATATGCATAATGGATCTGAACATATGATCTTCCACCAAGTAAACCAAGTAGCATCAACTACAAGGAGTAATCAACACTACTAGCAACCCACAAGTACCAATCTGAGGTTTGGATACAAAGATTGGATACAAGAGATAAACTAGGGTTTGAGATGAGATGGTGCTGGTGAAGATGTTGATGGAGATTGACCCCCTCCCGATGAGAGGATCGTTGGTGATGACGATGGTGATGATTTCCCCCTCCCGGAGGGAAGTTTTCCCCGCAAAACAGCTCTGCCGGAGCCCTAGATTGGTTCCGCCAAGGTTCCGCCTCGTGGCGGCGGAGTTTCGTCCCGTGAGCTTGCTTGTGATTTTTTCTCGGACGAAAGACTTCATATAGCAGAAGATGGGCACCGGAGGGCCACTAGGGGGCCCACGAGGCAGGGGGGGCGCCTAGGGGGGTAGGGCGCCCCCCACCCTCGTGGCCAGGGTGTGAGCCCCCTCTGGTTTTTTCTTCACTCAGTATTTTTTATTATTTCCAAAAATAACTTCCGTGAAGTTTCAGGACTTTTGGAGTTGTGCAGAATAGGTCTCCAATGTTTGCTCCTTTTCCAGCCCTGAATTCCAGCTGCCGGCATTCTCCCTCTTCATGTAAACCTTGTAAAATAAGAGAGAATAGGCATAAGTATTGTGACATAATGTGTAATAACAGCCCATAATGCAATAAATATCAATATAAAAGCATGATGCAAAATGGACGTATCAACTCCCCCAAGCTTAGACCTCGCTTGTCCTCAAGCGAAAGCCGAAATCGAAAAATATGTCCACATGTTTAGAGATAGAGGTGTCGATAAAAATAAAATACGTACATGAGGGCGTCATGATCATTCTTAGAACAACAACTTATATAATTAATGTCATATGATCTCTTATGCTAAAGTAACAATTCATTCACAATTTCAAGTATGAATCATAAACTTCATTGGGAACTAACAAACTTCAATCTCAGTCACTGAAGCAATCACAATTTATCATAACATAGGAAAGAGTCAATATAAGAGCTTTATCAGCAAGTCCACATACTCAACTATCATTTAGTCTTTCACAATTGAACACTCACGCAATACTTATGGGTATGGAGTTTTAATCGGACACAGAGAAAGATAGGGGCTTATAGTTTTGCCTCCCAACTTTTACCTCAAGGGTAATGTCAACAATAATAGTTCATGAAAACTCACATCCAATTAGCTATATGTAGCTGGATCTTTCCAACACATTGTGCTTGCCAAAGGATAAAATGTAAAAAGGAAAGGTGAATATCACCATGACTCTTTGCATGAAGTATAAGACAAGAATAAAATATAGGCCATTCGCAGAGGGAAGCAGAGGTTGTCATGCGCTTTTATGGTTGGATGCACAAAATCTTAATGCAAAAGAATGTCACCTTATATTGCCACTTGTGATATGGACATTTATTATGCAGTCCATCACTTTTATTTCTTCCACATCACAATATCGTATAAAGCTTATTTTCTCCACATTAATAAGTCATACATATTTAGAGAGCAATTTTTATTGCATGCACCAATGACAACTTACTTGAAGGATCTTACTCAATCCATAGGTAGGTATGGTGGACTCTCATGGCAAAACTGGGTTTAGGGATATTTGGAAGCACAAGTAGTATTTCTACTTGGTGCAAAGAATTGGCTAGTAAGAGAGGGAAAGGCAAGCTCAACATGTTGGATGATCCATGACAATATAATTTATCTCAGATATAAGAAAACATAACCCATTACGTTGTCTTCCTTGTCCAACGTCAACTCTTTAGCATATCATACTTTAATGAGTGCTCACAGTCATAAAAGATGTCCAAGATAGTATATTTATATGTGAAGACCTCTCTTTCTTTATTACTTCCTAATAATTGCAACGATGACCAAAACTATGTTTGTCAACGCTCAACAACTTTTATTCATCATACTCTTTATATGTGATCTCATTACTTTCCATAAGATCGATATGATCTCTTTATTTATATTTATTCTTCTCTTCTCTTTTATTCCCTCAAGATCATAGCAAGATAATCAAGCCCTTGACTCAACACTAATCTTTATTATGTATAGCTCACGGACTCTATTAAATGGAAGGATCATAAAGCAAAACTCACAACTAGATCATACTAAAACTTTATTCTACTAGATCAAGATATAACCAAAAGGATCGAACTAAGAAAAACGGTAAAGATAAAAGTGATGGTGATGATACGATACCGGGGCACTCCCCCAAGCTTGGCAGTTGCCAAGGGGAGTGCCCATACCCAATACTCAGTTCTTCTTTGTTGGTGAAGAAGGTGTTGACGATGATGGATAGACGCACATCAAGCGTAGGAGATCCTCCAATTTGCGGATAATGCCCTTGAGTGCGATGATATGCTCCTTCAACAAAATATTTTCACTTGTGAAATACTTGTTTTGAATGCAAGATAACTCAATCATCTTGAAAGCTTCAATCTCCGTTGGGGTAAAGAGATTGTGGTGAGGTTGAAGGATGTCTTCTTGTGCTACTACCGGGGCTTGATCCCCCATGGCCTTCTTGATCCCATCATCCTTGTTGATCTCTCCGGGTTCTTCTCTCTTCAGCTCTATCTTCATTAGCCAAGCATGGTTGCCCTCATTGTTGGAGGAGGAGGGAGAAGACATGATGCCTGGCCTTAGCAACCCTGGCAGAAAACAGCTCGAAACAAAAATAGGATATATTTGCATGTTACGGTGGTCAAACCCTTCGGGAGATTATATAATGAATTTTTACCGACCAAAAGAAGTATCGTGCAAGAAAACGGAGTCCGGAGAGCGCACGAGGTGCCCACGAGGCAAGGGAGCGCCCAGGGGGTAGGGCACGCCCTCCACCCTCGTGTCCTTTTAGGTCTACTTCTTATTTTCCTATTTTCTTAAATATTCCAAAACAGAGAAAAATTGCCATTAGAACTGTTTTGGAATCAGTTTACTTACCGTACCACGTACCTATTCCTTTTCGGAGTCTAAAACATTCCGAAAAGTGTCTCTTATGTATTCCTCTGGGGTTACAGTTTCAATAATATTAGTTTCAACATTTATGGGATTACCTGAGATATAATGTTTGATTCTTTGACCATTCACCACCTTCGGATTTGTGCCTTCGAAGTTGTTAATTTTTATGGCACCGGAACAATAGACCTCGATAACATAAGGGCCTTCCCATTTAGAGAGAAGTTTTCCTGCAAAAAATCTTAAATGAGATTTGTACAGCAATACATAATCACCAACATTAAACTCACGCTTTTGTATCCTTTTGTCATGCCATCTCTTAACTTTTTCTTTAAACAATTTGGCATTTTCATAGGCTTGGGTTCTCCATTCATCAACTGAGCTAATGTCAAATAACCTCTTCTCACTGGCAAGTTTGAAATCATAATTGAGCTCTTTAATAGCCCAATATGCCTTATGTTCTAATTCGAGAGGTAAGTGACATGATTTACCATAAACCATTTTATAAGGAGACATACTGAAAGTGCTAGTGATCGACTAGAGGGGGGGGGGTGAATACGCGATTTTTATGGAAGTCTTCAAAACATGGAAGTTTCGAAGACAAACGATAGAAGTAAACCTATTACCACGCATCGGAGAGTAGACTACACTAGGCAAACCTTAGTCAAGTAACCAAAGAAGTGAAAGCACAATGACTAATAGCAGCTAGGCAGTAAGGATCAGGTAGGAAGATATTGTGAAGCCAATCAGAACAAGCAGTCACTCAGTGAAGATAAAAGATGATGCAATCATGCAATGACTTCTCAAGGACCAACAGTAAGTAAAGGGAAGGAAAGGATGAAACTAGTGACTCGTTGAAGACAATGATTTGTTGGACCAGTTCCAGTTGCTGTGACAACTGTACGTCTGGTTAGGGCGGCTAGGTATTTAAACCTGAGGACACACAGTCCCGGACACCCAGTCCTGAACACGCAGCTCAGAACCCTTAGTCCTCACCGTATTCCCCTTGAGCTAAGGTCACGCAGACCTCGCTCAATCACTCTGGTAAGTCTTCAAGGTAGACTCCCAAACCTTCACAGACTTCGTTCACCGGTGATCCACAATGACTCTTGGATGCTCAGAACGCGACGCCTAACCGGCTGGAGGATTCACAGTCCTCAAGTGTAATAAGTCTTCTGATCACACAGACAGGACGACTTAAGTGATGCCTAACACTCTTTGGCTCTGGGTGGTTAGGACTTTATCCTTGCAAGGAATTCTCTCTCAAAGGCTTCGAGATGGGTTGCTCTCAAACGACAACAGCCGTACTTTAACTCTGAGCGGCCAACCATTTATGGTTGTAGGGGGTGGTCTATTTATAGCCACTAGGCAACCCGACCTGATTTGTCTGAAATGACTCTGGGTCACTAAGGAACTGACACGTGTTCCAACGGTCAGATTTCAAACACACATGGCAAATTTACTTGGGCTACAAGCAAAGCTGACTTGTCCAACTCTGGAGAAGATTCGCTCTCATAGTCTTCACTCGAAGACATATGATTTTGGTTAAGCATCACTTCAGTCATTCTGACTGGTTCTCTTGGACCCCACTTAACAGTATGGTGGTTCTTATGACTCAACAAAGAAGAAAAAGAACTACGAAAGATCTAAGTCTTCGCGCTCCATAGTCTTCATGCGATGTCTTCTCTTGTCATAATCTTCAATGTGACTGTCTTCACATACCACCTTTGACTTCAATGTCTTCATACATTTTTAGGGGTCATCTCTGGTAGGAAAACCGAATCAACGAGGGACTTCTACCTGTGTTATCCTGCAATTCTCACAAACACATTAGTCCCTCAACTAGGTTTGTCGTCAATACTCCAAAACCAACTAAGGGTGGCACTAGATGCACTTACAATCTCCCCCTTTTTGGTGATTGATGACAAACTAGTTGAAGTTTTCAACGGGGAATATAATATGTGAAATTGTAAAGGATAAGGAATTGTCTTCATAAGTTGCAAGGGCTCCCCCTGAAGATGTGCATATAAGTAATTTGCTTTTGGAATGCAAATGCACATGGCAGCCTGTACTTGTGGAGATCCTCTTCAACTTATGATGACAATTCATTATGCATGAAAAGTATGTGAAGATAATGACATGCATAATGGAAAATGGACGTTTGCAAATGATCTAAGTGCGGAATTTATCGTTGCACATGCGGAATTTATCATCGCATCACAGAATAGCAAATAAGCAGCAAACGACCATCGAGTTTAAGTGTTACAACTCAAAGAACCAAATGTATCAAAACGTGAGTTGTAAACACTAGGCAAAACATCAGATAACCGCCCATATGGACCCGCTTGAAGACTATCAAACTCATACGCTTCTCCCCCTTTTATCAGTAAGGACCAAAAAGGTTTGAAGACATAGATCACCTACTCGTTCCCATGAGGAGTAGGTGAATTAGCAAGGTTGTCGGTGTTTTTAGGCGGTGCAGACGAGCTCGGGGCAGTGTCGATGCGTGCTGAAGTAGGGGGCGGTGAAGTAGCATCGTCTTTGTCCTCGATCACTCTGGCATTCACAGTTGCCGCAGAGGAAGAGAACTCAGAGTCTTCAAGAGAGGGAGTTCGTCGCAGCACAGTCCTTCGGGGAGGTGTGGAGTCAAACTTGAAACGTTCAGAGAAGCCATCATCTTGAAGATCATCCTCAAAACACATAAGCGTCAGCCCTTTCCATGTACGCCGACAGGTTTCATGGGCAACAAAGGCATTCTTGGTGGCAAGATTGCAAATGCGGTTAACATCCACCAAGAGGCTTTGCATTTGGTGCTTCAGCCAGTCATGATGCATATCCTGTTTCTGATGAAGGGCAACTAGAAGCTCTCGGTCATTGAGAACATGAGATTGCTTCTTGGGCCGTTGGGCAATAGTGCTTTCAGTGGCTTCAGTGAGGGCACGATGAGGTGCACGTGTAGTACCAGCCAGAGGATAAACACGAGTGACTGCTTCAACTCCTTCAATGTTCTAAGAGAAACTTTGATGCTCCGCATTCTAAAGACTAAGAGGCTCCTTGTCAGGCGCTGGATAGATGGCTTCAATGGACATATCCACGTCAGGCAAAAAGATCCGATGATTGCGAGCAGAGGACTGATATGAGATAGCTGAGTGAAGTTTGATCAGCCGCATTATCCATGGAGCGTAGAACTTCAAGCCAAAAAGATCAGATCCTGATGCAGCAAGTTGGCGGATGAAGAAGTCTTGTGCGTTGAAGCATTTGCCGTGAAGAATATAGAAGACCAAAGTCTTCATTGCACCTTCCAGCTTTGCATGTGGAGAATGTCCTTTGATGGGCCAGAGAGTTCGCCTTATAATGTGATAGATAGTCCATGGCAGATACTCAAGGCCTTCAACAAAGAACTCCTTAGGATAGGCAGCATCTGGAGGCAAAGGCTTCATCATACTGAGCATCTGACTCATGTTCGGTTCAGACTTCTGAAAGATGCTCTCCATAGCTTTACTGTGCAGCTGACAGCCAGGTTCATAGAGATCTCCAGGAGTGGGCAGACCAGTGAGCTCAATGATATCAAAGGCTTTAGCTTCGTGATGGACATTTCCGGTCATCCACTCAAGGACCCAAGTCTTCGGGTCTCTGTTGTAGCCACGTATGTGAAGAGTGGCATAAAATTGGAGCAGCAACTCTTCGTTCCAGTGCTCTTGGTCGGTGACGAAAGGCAACAAGCCAACCTGTTTGAAGCAATCCAGAGCTTCTTCCAAGAAGGGCAGTCCAGTTATTGCTTCGGTGTCAAGACGCATAAGAGGGAAGATGCGACCTTGATTGTACAGAATGCATGAGTAATAACTTCGCTGCGGATAGCTCCAGAACCGATCAGAAGATATTCTTTCCCTTGAGTAGGGGTTCTTGGAGCTATTGAAGAAGGTGTTGTCTGCTTTGAAGCCGTTGACATTAAAGGATCCAGGTGCTGATGCAGGACCTGGAAACCTGGGCAACCTTGGCATTGGCTTCTGTACCTGAGGCCTATGCTCAATATGATAGTCAAACTGAGGACCTGCAGCAGGCGCAGGAACAGGAGCAGTAGCATCATTGGCTTCACTAACTTCTGGTTCATGGGTTGGTGTAGGCTCCACATTTGCTTCAGCCATGACAACGTTAGTGGCTTTATTCGTGTTGGTGGTGGCAGCCTCAAGATTTTCTACCTCCACTTGATGAGCTGGAGGGTCGGGCACAGACACGTTCTCCTCGAGAACAGCTTCTTCAGTAGTTGGGGGAGTAGGGACATGTTCTTCTTCTTGGGTGTCATCGGCTGATGCAGCCGGAATGTCTTCAGCAGCTTTAGCCTCAGACTCGGAGACTTGAGACCTTTGTCCTTTGCGAAGCCTGTGTAACGCTGGCGACGCCTTTGGAGATGGAGTTGGCTGGGCCTCAAAGTCATCTTCTTCTCCTTGCCGGGGTGGTGTGACTTGTTGTTGTGGGTGATCAGCCCATGATGCATCCTGAGCAATTGGCGTCAAAGGACGACCAATGCTGATGAGTTCGCTGTGCATAAGCACAGGCGATGATACCTGTTGGTGCTCGATCTAAGGAAGAACTACTTCATCTTCAACATTGTCATGGTGACCAATGTCTTCAGCAGGGGTGGGATCAACTACTGGAATGTCTTTAGCTGTATGAGCCTCTGTGGAAACAGGCTCATGGACAATCAGTTGGCGCTCTTGGTGTGTAGATGCAGGGCGAACCATTGAGATAGGTTCAACAACCAGGGGCTCTGTGGGAGCAGCCCGTTCCTTCTTGGTCTCCCGCTTCTTCTTGGAGGGAGTAGCATCAGAGGCTTCAGGATGTTTCCTCTTTCTGGCTTCAGCCTCAGCAGTCCTCATCTTCTTCAGTTCTATAGCGGTTGACCTGGCCTTTGGCTTCGAGACAGTCATGCTGGCTGGGAAGACAATGGGATGTGCTTCCTGCCTTGGTGCGTCGGGTGCGGCCACAGCGGGCTTCTTTTTCTTCTTTGTAGCCATCCTGGGATCGATGCCAGGACGACCAAGGGCCTTGTGCTTCTCAGCTTCATTGTAGGCTTGCACACACTTGACAGCCAGGCTCTTCATGCGCTCACGAGAACCTTGAGCTTCTTCATGCTTCTTGAGAAAGGCTTCTTTGAGCTCGTGCAGCATGATCTTGAAGTTCTTGACCTCTTGCACGCTGAGCTTGGCCATATGCTTCTTAAACTGAGCTTTCTCAAAGTCGATCTTTTGCTTCAGTTCAACGATGCGCTGGGCTATAGCTAGCTCTGAAGCAATGGCACCATGGAAGGCAACACTGAGGCCAATCGGAAGTTGCAGATCTTCAAAGCTGAGGTTGGGCGTGTCAAACCACTCATCAATGAAGTTATGGATGATTGCCACGTCAAGGAGAGGTAAATTATTGAAGATTTCTGCTTCTTCTTTGCTCTTGATCAGTTGCTCAAGAGCGTCATCTGCAAGATCTTCATCGCTGGACAGATCAATGGCATCGTTGCGCAGAATAGCAGCAATAGTCGGTTCTTGGCTGGTGTGTGGCAGAGGCATCTTGACTTTCGAGGGCTTGGAGATGCGTGACAAATCTTCAGACTGCATACTGTCTTCAGGAGGTGCAGTAGCCAGTGGCTTCACCCGTGAGATTTTTGGTGCTGAGGCAGTCTTTGAAGCTTTAGGCTGCTTCAGTTTCTTTGGCTTCGGTGATGCAGGCGCTTTATCAGATTCAACGTCATCTGCAGGCTCATCCATGGCTGTCCCTTGAACCACGATATGAGTGATGAAACCTTCCAGGTTGTAGAAGGGCCCAACAAGATTGGGTTCAGCTTCGCGGGTGGCATCGGCACGGGGAGCAGAGGGACCAGGGTTGAAGTCTAGTCCCAAAGACTTCTTGTTCTGCTTCGCCGAATTCTGAGCAAACTGGAAGTTGCGCTTGAACAGATTGTCGTCACGACACCATAGCAATGACGATGGGTTAGCATCCGTAGGCTATGGTCCACGGACCATGCAGGGATAGAAGCCTTGTTCAATGGCTTCATCTCTGGACCTGGGTTGAAGATTTCTGTATAGGATGTCTCCCCATGGTCGCTTGATGGCATTCTTCTCAACATATTCCTTTGTCACAAACCTGTACTTGAACCACTGTTCTGCCCAATATCGTCGAATCCATTGGATTCGTGTCTTGCGCTGATTGTAATCCTCTTCTGGATCTGTCTTGTACAACTCTGAGAGGTCATCGGGCAGATCTCTTGATGTTTCACCTTGACGCTTTCTGCCACCCTTCCTTGCTGATTTCTCTGCAACCATGAACTTTGAACTAAATGGCTTCAATACGTTCAAAGGCTTCAAAGGCTTTCGCTTGCTGGACAAACAGGAACTGGCTTCGGGAGAATTTATATGATGATGTAAGAATTCTGCAAATGAATGCAGACTATGAGAACCAAGGGATTCTCCCACGGACATGTACCTGTGACAGCATTAAGGTGCGAGGGAAGGGGAAGAGGTCATATGCATTCTCAGAAGATTTTGAAGATAAATCAGTTTTAGAAGACATTGACCTCATCGTGCGAAGACATTCACTCATAGATAAGGAGTTGGTTCCAGATTTGTACGAATCCACGGATCAGTACAAGTGAGGAATCTAACTACTTTGTGAAGCATAAGTGAACATACTAGGCATATTATGAGACGCAGTATGAAATAGATCCAACTTGTGTGAACAGAAACTGCTTGTGGTAGAAAGTGACGAATCTATAGGATCAAAGGGGCCGTAAAAAGGAAGTTTTATTTACCACACGAAGAACTGCTAGACGGAGTGGAAGAGGAGGCCGAGCAGTTCGATCGTCCGTGCCCTAACTTGGCGACGGAGGACGCCTACGGCGACGGCGGAGAAGACGATGTCCGCGGTCGGCGTGAAGACGGCGTCGGAGAGGTTGCAGCAGCTAAGCGCTTCGTCGCCAGCGTCGTCGAGGGCTAGCGGCGGCGCTAGGGTTCGTGCAAGAGTGGAAGAAAGGATAATGACTATGGTGAGGCGTGTATTTATAGGGACAGGGACGGCTCAGTGTTATTACACAGGTGCCCCTGGCGATTCACATCTGAAGGACACGTGGCCATCATGCAACATATCGGAGGTTGTTCCACATCCCACGCACGCCTGGATTGTCGGGTGGTCGTTCCTACTTCTCCGGGTTTCATGTGAAGGAATTCACATTGAAAACAGACTTAATGTTTGTCTCTATATCTTCTGCTGACAAGGACGCAGAGAAGACATTCGATAGTTTCAAGAGAATGCATATGATTTGGAGAGATAGAGTTTGAGATAGAAAGCATAGAGAGGTTAGGGTCCGTTCACATTCACTTAGTTCAAAAGATTCAACAAGAATACATAGCTATAAGTGAATGCTGTAGAGGACAGAACACTAGTATATATATATATATAATCAACATAGTGAAGATAATCATGAAGACATGTTGAGATTGAAGCCAAACCAAATGTGAAGACATAGCAAATGTAATGCCATGGGTAAAACACTTCAAACAGAAGAATTTGGTGGTGGCGTTACCCACCGTATAGGAAGTATTAGACCCAGACACGGCGCACAATTATCGTGGCGCTCCGAAATCAAATTCCACATTAATGTATTCACACTTAGAATGTATGTCTTCATTGATTGAAGATATACTTTACTTCGTCTGTTGCACATCAAAGTCATCAATATGCATAAGTGTTAGGATGTGTGCCTGATCACAGGACATTTGATGATTCCAAGATATTTAGCTCACACCGTAACTTGCAAAATCTCTTCTCATCCAAGGGCTTGGTGAAGATATCTGCCAATTGCTCTTCAGTGTTGACGTGTATGATATCAATATCTTCCTTCACAACATGATCTCTGGGAAAGTGATGACGAATTTCAATGTGCTTTGTCTTCGAGTGCTGAACTGGGTTGTTGGCAATCTTGATGGCGCTTTCGTTATTGCAATAGAGTGGCACTTGCTTCAGATGAATGCCATAGTCTTTGAGTGTTTGCTTCATCCATAGAAGCTGCGCGCAGCAAGATCCAGCGGCAATGTATTCAGATTCAGCAGTGGAGAGAGATACACAGTTCTGCTTCTTTGAAGACCAACATACAAGTGATCGTCCCAGAAAATGACATGTGCCTAATGTAGACTTGCGATCCACCTTGTCACCAGCATAATCAGCATCCGAGAATCCAACCAGATCAAACTCTGAGCCCTTTGGATACCATAATCCTAGAGTTGGGGTGTAAGCCAAATATCGAAGAATTCGCTTCATAGCTAAGTGATGCGATTCCTTTGGTGCCGCTTGGAATCGATCACACATGCAAACACTAAGCATAATATTTGGCCTAGATGCACATAGATAAATTAAAGAACCAATCATGGAGCGGTATACCTTTTGATCGAACTCTTTACCATTGTCGCCGGGACCCAGATGATGTTTGGCTGGCATTGGCGTCGTGAAGCCTTTGCAGTCTTGCATACCAAACTTCTTCAGACAATATTTGAGATACTTCTCTTGAGATATAAAGATGCCGTTGCATTGCTGACGTATTTGAAGACCAAGGAAGAACTTCAGCTCAGCCATCATGGACATCTGATATTGCTCTTGCATCATATATCCAAACTCTTCACTGTATTTTTGATTGGTGCAGCCGAAGATAATGTCATCCACATATATTTGGCACACAAACAGTTCACCATCATATGTCTTCGTGAAGAGAGTGGGGTCGAGGGAACCAGGTGGGAAGCCTTTGCTCTTCAGGAAGTATTTGAGTGTGTCATACCAAGCCCGTGGGGCTTGTTTGAGGCCATATAGTGCCTTCTTGAGCTTGTACACCATGTCAGGATGTTTTGGATCTTCAAAACCAGGCGGTTGTGCAACATACACCTCTTCTTCAATCTTGCCATTGAGAAAAGGCACTCTTCACATCCATTTGATACAGAAGAATATTATGATGATTTGCATAGGCCAGCAGTATGTGGATAGCTTCAAGTCTAGCCACAGGAGCAAATGTTTCATCGAAGTCAATCCCTTCAACTTGAGTGTACCCTTGAGCAACGAGACGAGCTTTGTTTCTGACAACTTGACCATGCTCATCTTGCTTGTTGTGATATATCCATTTTGGTGCCTATTATATTGTGCTTGCGAGGATCAGGATGCTTAACCAGATCCCATACATTATTCAGCTCAAATTGCTGAAGCTCTTCTTGCATAGCTTGAATCCATTCAGGTTCCAAGAAGGCTTCTTCAACTTTCTTGGGTTCAGATATTGAGACAAATGCGAAGTGCCCACAGAAATTTGCTAGCTGTGTTGCCCTTGAACGAGTGAGTGGACCTGGTGCATTGATGCTATTAATTATTCTCTCAATCTGTATTTCGTTTGCAACACGAGGATGTACAGGACGAAGATTTTGCTCTTGCTGATCATTGTCATCGTTAGAGGGATTGTCTTCAGGCTGAGCATTGTCTTCAGGTTGATCAGGTGCAGAGATGATAAGTTCCTCTTTAGGCTGAGCTTCAGACGGTATGATTTCTCCAGTTCCCATAAGTTTCATTGATTCACTAGATGGAACTTCATCTAGCACATTTGGCAGGTGCTCTCTTTGTGAGCCGTAGTCTCATCGAACCGCACATCCACTGTTTCAACCACTTTATAATGAAAGAGATTGAAGACTTTGTAGGAGTGCAAATCCTTTCCATATCCAAGCATAAAACCCTCATGTGCTTTTGGTGCAAATTTTGAAGTGTGATGTGGATCCTTGATCCAGCACCTGGCGCCAAATACTCTGAAGAACTGACATTTGGCTTCTTGCCAGTAAGGAGCTCATAGGATGTCTTGTTAAGAAGCTTGTGAAGATAAACATGGTTGATGATATGGCATGCAGTGTCAATGGCTTCAGGCCAGAATTTTCTTGGAGTCTTGTATTCATCAAGCATTGTCTGAGCCATCTCAATAAGTGTTTTGTTCTTGCGTTCGACGACGCCATTCTGCTGTGGCGTGTACGGAGCTGAGAATTTGTGTGTGATGCCCAACGTATCAAGATATGTATCTAGGCCAGTGTTCTTGAATTCAGTGCCATTGTCACTTCTGATGTGCTTTATCTTGGCGCCATAGTTGTTCATTGCTCGATTGGCGAAGCGTCTGAAGACATCCCGCACTTTAGTCTTGTAAAGGATTATATGCACCCAAGTATATCTAGAATAATCATCAACAATGACAAAGCCATAGAGACAAGCAGTAGTAGTAAGAGTTGAGTAATGAGTGGGACCGAAAAGATCCATGTGGAGCAGTTCAAAGGGTCGAGTCGTTGTCATGATTGTCTTCGAGGGATGCTTGGCCCTCGTCATCTTTCCTGCTTCACAGGCATCGCATAAGTGATCTTTCTTGAACTTGACCCCCTCGATGCCTATGACATGCTTATTCTTTGCAAGGGTGTGCAGGTTCCTCATGCCAGCATGCCCTAGCCTCCGATGCCAGAGCCAGCATTCTGAAGCTTTTGCTAGAAGACATACGGCAAGCTGTGGTCCTGCTGAGAAATCTACCACGTACAAATCATCTTTTCGATACCCTTCAAACACTAGAGACTTGTCAGATTCCATTAGAACAAGGCAAGGATATTTTCCAAACATTACAATCATGTTTAAATCGCAAAGCATTGAGACAGACATTAAGTTGAAACCAAGGGATTCAACAAGCATGACTTTATCCATGTGTTGATCCTTTGAGATTGCAACTCTACCTAGACCCAATACCTTACTTTTACCAGTGTCAGCAAATGTGATGTGACTTTTGTCGGATGGACGTAAGGTTGAGTCCATAAGAAGGCTTCGCTTGCCAGTCATGTGATTGGTACACCCACTATCAATAATCCATTCTGAAGCAGCTGGTGTCGTACCCTACAGTGCAGTTAGGGGGATAGGCTTCACGAAGAGAATTGTGAAGCAAAAACATTTGACGAACCAGTGTATTATGAAAGCTTAGATCAAGATTTGGACTGATAGGGCGAGTAGCAAGCGATTCAGGAACAAAGTACATAATAAGACCATTTGGGCATTTGATCTTGCGCCCTACAAGATGTTTAAGGTCCCCAGCAATAGCGTCAGACGATTTTGGTTTTCTGCTGGAGACCTTTCCCTGCAAAAGAGAGTTAAGCTTTCTTAGCCACCCACATCTTCAAGGGTGGCTTTGAAGCAATGAGTCTAAGTGCAGCACCTAAGAACTTTGGCATTGGAGCCCTAGCAAAAAGTCTTGCAGGTGGACAATAGTACTCATAAGAATAAGCAGAATAGTTCTTGGTCTTATGAACATGGCGGTTTGATGAACCGCGCTCATATTCATAGGCCTGAGTATGGCTTCCCTGCAAAACATTTGCGTTAGTGCGACTCCGGTGAGTCCTCTGTCTGTATG
Source organism: Triticum aestivum (assembly GCF_018294505.1). Classification (NCBI taxonomy): domain Eukaryota; kingdom Viridiplantae; phylum Streptophyta; class Magnoliopsida; order Poales; family Poaceae; genus Triticum; species Triticum aestivum. The sequence goes on along the minus strand of NC_057809.1, from coordinate 452,057,299 downwards.
AAGTCTGTGGTCTGGGGTTTGTCTTCTTCACATGTGGTGTCATGATGACATTCACAGGAAGATTCTCCAAACACCTTTTCGGCACCCAGATCTTCTTCATAGGCGGTCCATTCCTGCAGTTAGTACCAATATACCTGGCAAACACTTCACCATTCTGATTCTTAAACAGTTTGTAGTTTGCATCAAAGGATTTATCAATAACAATGGGATTAGCACAAGTGAAGCCAGATAGGGTGGATGGATCCGCTGAAGGTTCCTTTGCAGCAACCCATGTGGTTTTGGGGTACTACTCAGGTTTCTAGTAAGAGCCATCGGCATTCATTTTCCTTTCGAACCCAAGACCCTCTTTCCTAGGGTTTTGGTTCAGGATCTGCCTTTTGAGGACATCACATAGTGTCTGATGCCCTTTGAGACTTTTGTACATCCCTATTTCAAGCAGTGTGTTCAACCTAGCATTCTCATCAGCAATAGCAGTGGTATCCTCAGCAGAGGGGTTAGTTACCACATCAACAGGTGAAGATGTTGCAACAGTAGCAGCAGTAGAACATTCAGCAACAAAAGTAGCGTTATCACGCTCAATGCATTTAAGACATGGTGGTTCAAATCCTTCCTGAGCTGAACTGGTCTGTTTGGCGCGAAGTGACTCGTTTTCCTTTTGAAGATCTTCATGAGCCGCTCTCAATTTCTCAAGATCTTGCTTCCTTTGAAGATAATCATAGGAAAGCCTTTCATGAGTTGTTGAGAGCGTTTCATGACGACTTTCAAGTTCCTCATACTTAATGTGAAGATTTTTTTATGTCTTCAATTAAGGACTAAGATCGAGTCATTTCAGCGTCTAACAGATCATCGCTTTTGTCTAACAGTTTTTGAATGTGTTCCATAGCTTTCTGTTGTTCAGTTGCAATTTTAGCAACTGTTTTGTAGCTAGGTTTGGAATCACAATCAGATTCATCGTCACTAGATGTTTGATAGTGAGTAGTGCGTGTGTTTACCTTGGCACCACGTGCCATGAAGCAATAGGAAGGAGCGGAGTAGTCCTCGTCATTTGCATCGGTGTCGGTGATGAAGTCATTGTCTTCAGTGTTGAAGATGGACTTGGCAACGTATGTTGTAGCCAGACTCGCAACGCCAGAATCGGACTCCTCCTCAGACTCCACCTCCGCCTCCTCAGAAGCAGACTCCTCCTCAGAATCCATTTCCTTGCCAACAAACGCACGTGCCTTGCCAGATGAGCTCTTCTTGTGTGATGCAGACTTTGAGGAAGACTTGGAAGAAGACTTTGAGTATTTCTTCTTCTTCTTGTCGTCAGAGTCATACTCTTTGCTCTTCTTCTTCTTCTTGTTCTCATTGTCCCACTGTGGACACTCAGAGATGTAGTGGCCAGGTTTCTTGCACTTGTGACATGTTCTCTTCTTGTACTCATGAGCAGAAGCTTCATCATTCCTTGAGCTTGATCGTGAAGACTTTCTGAACCCTTTCTTCTTGGTGAATTTTTGGAATTTCTTCACAAGCATAGCAAGCTCCTTTCCAATGTCTTCAGGATCATCAGAACTGCTGTCAGATTCTTCTTCTGATGAGGAGACAACTTTTGCCTTCAAGGCACGAGTTCGCCCATAGCTGGGGCCATAGATTTCTCTTTTCTTAGAAAGCTGAAACTCATGTGTGTTGAGCCTCTCAAGTATGTCAGACGGATCAAGTGTCTTGAAATCAGGGCGTTCTTGATCATTAGGGCTAGGGTGTCAAACGAACTGTCAAGTGATCTCAGGAGTGTCTTGACGACTTCAAGCTTGGTGATCTCAGTGGCGCCGAGGGCTTGAAGCTCATTTGTGATGTCAGTGAGTCGATCAAACGTGAGTTGGACATTCTCATTGTCATTTCTCTTGAAGCGGTTGAAGAGGTTGCGAAGGACACTGATTCTCTGATCTCTCTGGGTGGAGACGCCTTCGTTGACCTTGGAGAGCCAGTCCCAGACTAGCTTGGAAGTCTCCAAAGCACTCACACGGCCATACTGTCCTTTGGTCAGATGACCACAGATGATATTCTTGGCAGTAGAGTCCAGTTGAACGAACTTCTTGACATCAGCAGCAATGACACCTTCTCCAGCCTTGGGAACGCCGTTCTTGACGACATACCATAGGTCGACATCAATGGCTTCAAGATGCATGCACATCTTATTCTTCCAGTAGGGATATTCAGTTCCATCGAAGACGGGGCACGCAGCGGAGACTTTAATTATCCTTGTAGTTGACATAGCTAAAACTCCAGGTGGTTAAACCGAATCACACAGAACAAGGGAGTGCCTTGCTCTGATACCAATTGAAAGTGCTAGTGATCGACTAGAGGGGGGTGAATAGGCGATTTTTATGAAAGTCTTCAAAACATGGAAGTTTCGAAGACAAACAATAGAAGTAAACCTATTACCACGCAGCGGAGAGTAGACTACACTAGGCAAACCTTAGTCAAGTAACCAAAGAAGTGAAAGCACAATGACTAATAGCAGCTAGGCAGTAAGGATCAGGTAGGAAGATATTGTGAAGCCAATCAGAACAAGCAGTCACTCAGTGAAGACAAAAGATGATGCAATCATGCAATGACTTCACAAGGACCAACAATAAGTAAAGGGAAGGGAAGGATGAAACTAGTGACTCGTTGAAGACAACGATTTGTTGGACCAGTTCCAGTTGCTGTGACAACTGTACGTCTGGTTAGGGCGGCTAGGTATTTAAACCTGAGGACACATAGTCCCGGACACCCAGTCCTAAACACGCAGCTCAGAACCCTTAGTCCTCACCGTATTCCCCTTGAGCTAAGGTCACGCAGACCTCGCTCAATCACTCTGGTAAGTCTTCAAGGCAGACTCCCAAACCTTCACAGACTTCGTTCACCGGCGATCCACAATGACCCTTGGATGCTCAGAACGCGATGCCTAACCGGCTGGAGGATTCACAGTCCTCAAGTGTAATAAGTCTTCAGATCACACAGACAGGACGACTTAAGTGATGCCTAACACTCTTTGGCTCTGGGTGGTTAGGACTTTATCCTCGCAAGGAATTCTCTCTCAAAGGCTTCGAGGTGGGTTGCTCTCAAACGACAACATCTGTACTTTAACTCTGAGTAGCCAACCATTTATGGTTGTAGGTGTTGGGGAACGTAGTAATTTCAAAATTTTCCTACGCACATGCAAGATCATGGTGATGCATAGCAACGAGAGGGGAGAGTGTGATCTACGTACCCTTGTAGACCGACAGCGAAAGCGTTAGCACAACGCGGTTGATGTAGTCGTACGTCTTCACGGCCCGACCGATCAAGCACCGAAACTACGACACCTCCGAGTTTTAGCACACGTTCAGCTCGATGACGATCCCCGGACTCTGATCCAGCAAAGTGTCGGGGTAGAGTTCCGTCAGCACGACGGCGCGGTGACGATCTTGATGTACTACCGTCGTAGGGCTTCGCCTAAGCACCGCTACAATATTATCGAGGATTATGGTGGAAGGGGGCACCGCACACAGCTAAGAATATGATCACCTGGATCAACTTGTATCTCTAGGGGTGCCCCCTGCCCCCGTATATAAAGGAGCTAGGGGAGGAGGCCGGCCGGCCCCTATTGGCGTGCCAGGAGGAGTCCTCCTCCTAGTAGGAGTAGGACTCCTACTAGGAGGGGGAAGGAAGTGGGGAGGGAGAAGGGAAGGGGGGCGCCGCCCCCCCTCTCCTAGTTCAATTCGGACCAGGGGGGAGGAGGCGCGCGGCCCACCCTGGCTGCCCCTCTCTCTCTCCACTAAGGCCCATATGGACCATTACTTCTCCCGGTAGGGTTCCGGTAACCCTCTGGCTCTCCGGTTTTCTCCGAAATCACCTGGAACACTTCTGGTGTCCGAATATAGCCGTCTAATATATCAATCTTTATGTCTCGACCATTTCGAGACTCCTCATTATATCCGTGATCACATCCGGGACTCCGAACTAACTTCGGTACATCAAAACTCATAAACTCATAATATAACTGTCATCGAAACCTTAAGCGTGCGGACCCTACGGGTTCGAGAACAATGTAGACATGACCGAGACACGTCTCTGGTCAATAACCAATAGCGGAACCTGGATGCTCATATTGGCTCCTACATATTCTACGAAGATCTTTATCGGTCAGACCGCATAACAACATACGTTGTTCCCTTTGTCATCGGTATTTTACTTGCCCGAGATTCGATCGTCGGTATCTCAATACCTAGTTCAATCTCGTTACTGGCAAGTCTCTTTACTCGTTTCATAATACATCATCTCGCAACTAACTCATTAGTTTAAATGCTTGCAAGGCTTATGTGATGTGCATTACCGAGAGGGCCCAGGGATACCTCTCCGACAATCGGAGTGACAAATCCTAATCTCGAAATACGCCAACCCAACATGTACCTTTGGAGACACCTGTAGAGCTCCTTTATAATCACCCAGTTACGTTGTGACGTTTGGTAGCACACAAAGTGTTCCTCCGGCAAACGGGAGTTGCATAATCTCATAGTCATAGGAACATGTATAAGTCATGAAGAAAGCAATAGCAACATACTAAACGATCGGGTGCTAAGCTAATGGAATGGGTCATGTCAATCACATCATTCTCCTAATAATGTGATCCCGTTAATCAAATGACAACACATGTCTATGGTTAGGAAACATAACCATCTTTGATTAATGAGCTAGTCAAGTAGAGGCATACTAGTGACGTTTGGTTTGTCTATGTATTCACACAAGTATTATGTTTCCAAATAATACAATTCTAGCATGAATAATAAACATTTATCATGATATAAGAAAATAAAATAATAACATTATTATTGCCTCTAGGGCATATTTCCTTCAGTCTCCCACTTTCACTAGAGTCAATAATCTAGATTACACAGTAATGATTCTAACACCCATGGAGCTTTGGTGTTGATCATGTTTTGCTCGTGGAAGAGGCTTAGTCAACGGGTCTGCTACATTCAGATCCGTATGTATCTTGCAAATCTCTATGTCTCCCACCTGGACTAGATCCCAGATGGAATTGAAGCGTCTCTTGATGTGCTTGGTTCTCTTGTGAAATCTGGATTCCTTTGCCAAGGCAATTGCACCAGTATTGTCACAAAAGATTTTCATTGGACCCGATGCATTAGGTATGACTCCTAGATCGGATATGAACTCCTTCATCCAGACTCCTTCTTTGCTGCTTCCGAAGCAGCTATGTACTCCGCTTCACATGTAGATCCTGCCACAACACTTTGTTTAGAACTGCACCAATTGACAGCTCCATCGTTTAATGTAAACACGTATCCGGTTTGCAATTTAGAATCGTCCGGATCAGTGTCAAAGCTTGCATCAACGTAACCATTTACGATGAGCTCTTTGTCACCTCCATATATGAGAAACATATCCTTAGTCCTTTTCAGGTATTTCAGGATGTTCTTGACCGCTGTCCAGTGATCCACTCCTGGATTACTTTGGTACCTGCCTGCTAGACTTATAGCAAGGCACACATCAGGTCTGGTACACAGCATTGCATACATGATAGAGCCTATGGCTGAAGCATAGGAAACATCTTTCATTTTCTCTATATCTTCTGCATTGGTCGGGCATTGAGTCTTACTAAATTTCACACCTTGTAACACAGGCAAGAATCCTTTCTTTGCTTGATCCATTTTGAACTTTTTCAAAACTTTGTCAAGGTATGTGCTTTGTGAAAGTCCAATTAAGCGTCTTGATCTGTCTCTATAGATCTTAATGCCCAATATGTAAGCAGCTTCACCGAGGTCTTTCATTGAAAAACTCTTATTCAAGTATCCCTTTATGCTATCTAGAAATTCTATATCATTTCCGATTAGTAATATGTCATCTACATATAATATCAGAAATGCTACAGAGCTCCCACTCACTTTCTTGTAAATACAGGCTTCTCCAAAAGTCTGTACAAAACCAAACGCTTTGATCACACTATCAAAGCGTTTATTCCAACTCCGAGAGGCTTGCACCAGTCCATAAATGGATCGCTGGAGCTTGCACACTTTGTTAGCTCCCTTTGGATCGACAAAACCTTCCGGTTGCATCATATACAACTCTTCTTGCAGAAATCCATTCAGGAATGCAGTTTTGACATCCATCTGCCAAATTTCATAATCATAAAATGCGGCAATTGCTAACATGATTCGGACAGACTTAAGCATCGCTACGGGTGAGAAGGTCTCATCGTAGTCAATCCCTTGAACTTGTCGAAAACCTTTTGCGACAAGTCGAGCTTTGTAAACAGTAACATTACCATCAGCATCCGTCTTCTTATTAAAGATCCATTTATTCTCAATTGCTTGTCGATCATTTGGCAAGTCAACCAAAGTCCATACTTTGTTCTCATACATGGATCCCATCTCAGATTTCATGGCTTCAAGCCATTTTGCGGAATCTGGGCTCACCATCGCTTCTCCATAGTTCGTAGGTTCATCATGATCTAGTAGCATGACTTCCAGAACAGGATTACCGTACCACTCTGGTGCGGATCTTACTCTGGTTGATCTACGAGGTTCAGTAGTATCTTGTTCTGAAGCTTCATGATCATCATCATTAGCTTCCTCACTAATTGGTGTAGGTGTCACAGAAATTGGTTTCTGTGATGTACTACTTTCCAATAATGGAGCAGGTACAGTTACCTCATCAAGTTCTACTTTCCTCCCACTCACTTCTTTCGAGAGATACTCCTTCTCTAGAAAGTTTCTGAATTTAGCAACAAAAGTTTTTGCCTTCGGATCTGTGATAGAAGGTGTATCCAATAGTTTCCTTTGGATATCCTATGGAGACACATTTCTCCGATTTAAGTTCGAGCTTATCAGGTTGAAGCTTTTTCACATAAGCATCGCAACCCCAAACTTTCAGAAACGACAACTTTGGTTTCTTGCCAAACCATAGTTCATAAGGCGTCATCTCAACGGATTTTGATGGTCCCTATTTAACGTGAATGCGGCCTTCTCTAGAGCATAACCCCAAAACGATAGCGGTAAATCAGTAAGAGACATCATAGATCGCACCATATCTAGTAAAGTACGATTACGACGTTCGGACACACCATTACGCTGTGGTGTTCCGGGTGGCGTGAGTTGCGAAACTATTCTGCATTGTTTCAAATGTACACCAAACTCGTAACTCAAATATTCTCCTCCACGATCAGATCGCAGGAATTTTATTTTCTTATTACGATGATTTTCAACTTCACTCTGAAATTCTTTGAACTTTTCAAATGTTTCAGACTTATGTTTCATTAAGTAGATATACCCATATCTGCTTAAGTCATCTATGAAGGTGAGAAAATAACGATATCCGCCACGAGCCTCAACATTCATCGGACCACATACATCTGTATGTATGATTTCCAACAAATCTGTTGCTCTCTCCATAGTACCGGAGAATGGTGTTTTTGTCATCTTACCCATAAGGCACGGTTCGCAAGTACCAAGTGATTCATAATCAAGTGGTTCCAAAAGCCCATCAATATGGAGTTTCTTCATACGCTTTACACCGACATGACCCAAACGGCAGTGCCACAAATAAGTTGCACTATCATTATCAACTCTGCATCTTTTGGTTTCAACATTATGAATATGTGTGTCACTACTATCGAGATTTAATAAGAATAGACCACTCTTTAAGGGTGCATGACCATAAAAGATATTACTCATATAAATAGAACAACCATTATTCTCTGATTTAAATGAATAACCGTCTCGCATCAAACAAGATCCAGATATAATGTTCATGCTGAAGGCTGGCACCAAATAACAATTATTTAGGTCTAATAGTAATCTCGAAGGTAGATGTAGAGGTAGCGTGCCGACCGCGATCACATCGACTTTGGAACCATTTCCCACGCGCATCGTCACCTCGTCCTTAGCCAATCTTTGCTTAATCTATAGTCCCTATTTCGAGTTGCATATGTTAGCAACAGAACCAGTATCAAATACCCAGGTGCTACTGCGAGCATTAGTAAGGTACACATCAATAACATGTATATCACATATACCTTTGTTCACCTTGCCATCCTTCTTATCTGCCAAATACTTGGGGCAGTTCCGCTTCCAGTGACCAGTCTGCTTGCAGTAGAAGCACTCAGTTTCAGGCTTAGGTCCAGGTTTGGGTTTCTTCTCTTGAGTAGCAACTTGCTTGCTGTTCTTTTGAAGTTCCCCTTCTTCTTCCCTTTGCCCTTTTTCTTGAAACTAGTGGTCTTATTGACCATCAACACTTGATGCTCCTTCTTGATTTCTACCTCCGCAGCTTTCAGCATTGCGAAGAGCTCGGGAATAGTCTTATTCATCCCTTGCATATTATAGTTCATCACGAAGCTCTTGTAGCTTGGTGGCAGTGATTGGAGAATTCTGTCAATGACGCAATCATCTGGAAGATTAACTCCCAATTGAATCAAGTGATTATTATACCCAGACATTTTGAGTATATGCTCACTAACAGAACTATCTCCTCCATCTTGCAGCTATAGAACTTATTGGAGACTTCATATCTCTCAATCCAGGCATTTGCTTGAAATATTAACTTCAACTCCTGGAACATCTCATATGCTCCATGACGTTCAAAACATCGTTGAAGTCCCGATTCTAAGCCGTAAAGCATGGCACACTGAACTATCGAGTAGTCATTAGCTTTGCTCTGCCAGACGTTCATAACATCTGGTGTTGCTCCAGCAGCAGGCCTGGCACCCAGCAGTGCTTCCAGGATGTAATTCTTCTGTGCAGCAATGAGGATAATCCTCAAGTTACGGACCCAGCCCAGGTAATTGCTACCATCATCTTTCAACTTTGCTTTCTCAAGGAACGCATTAAAATTCAACAGAACAACAGCACGGGCCATCTATCTACAATCAAACATAAACAAGCAAGATACTATCAGGTACTAAGTTCATGATAAATTTAGGTTCAATTAATCATATTACTAAAGAACTCCCACTTAGATAGACATCCCTCTAATCCTCTAAGTGATTACGTGATCCAAATCGACTAAACCATGTCCGATCATCACGTGAGATGGAGTAGTTTCATTGGTGAACATCGCTATGTTGATCATATCTACTATATGATTCACGCTCGACCTTTCGGTCTCTGTGTTCCGAGGCCATATCTATATATGCTTGGCTTGTCAAGTATAACCTGAGTATTCTGCGTGTGCAACTGTTTTGCACCCGTTGTATTTGAACGTAGAGCCTATCACACCCGATCATCGCGTGGTGTCTCAGCACGAAGAACTTTCGCAACGGTGCATACTCAGGGAGAACACTTCTTGATAGTTAGTGAGAGATCATATTAAAATGCTACCGTCAATCAAAGCAAGATAAGATGCATAAAAGATAAACATCACATGCAATCAATATAAGTGATATGATATGGCCATCATCATCTTGTGCTTGTGATCTCCATCTTCGAAGCACCGTCGTGATCACCATCGTCACCGGCGCGACACCTTGATCACCATCGTAGCATCGTTGCCGTCTCGCCAATCTTATGCTTCCACGACTATCGCTACCGCTTAGTGATAAAGTAAAGCATTACAACGCAATTGCATTGCATACAATAAAGCGACAACCATATGGCTCCTGCCAGTTGCCGATAACTTGGTTACAAAACATGATCATCTCATACAATAAAATTTAGCTTCATGTCTTGACCATATCACATCACAACATGCCCTGCAAAAACAAGTTAGACGTCCTCTACTTTGTTGTTGCAAGTTTTACGTGGCTGCTATGGGCTTAAGCAAGAACCAATCTTACCTACGCATCAAAACCAAAACAATGGTTTGTCAAGTTGGTGCTGTTTTAACCTTCGCAAGGACCGGGCGTAGCCACACTCGGTTCAACTAAAGTTGGAGAAACTGTCACCCGCTAGCAACCTTTGTGCAAAGCACGTCGGGAGAACCGGTCTCGCGTAAGCGTACGCGTAATGTCGGTCCGGGCAACTTTATCCAACAATACCACCGAGCCAAAGTATGACATGCTGGTAAGCAGTATGACTTATATCGCCCACAACTCACTTGTGTTCCACTCGTGCATATAACATCAACACATAAAACCTAGGCTCTGATACCACTGTTGGGGAACGTAGTAATTTCAAAATTTTCCTACGCACACGCAAGATCATGGTGATGCATAGCAATGAGAGGGGAGAGTGTGATCTACGTACCCTTGTAGACCGACAGCGGAATCGTTAGCACAACACGGTTGATGTAGTCGTACGTCTTCACGGCCCGACCGATCAAGCACCGAAACTACGGCACCTCCGAGTTTTAGCACATGTTCAGCTCGATGACGGTCCCCGAACTCCGTTCCAGCAAAGTGTCGGGGTAGAGTTCCGTCAGCACGACGGCATGGTGACGATCTTGATGTACTACCGTCGCAGGGCTTCGCCTAAGCACCGCTACAATATTATCGAGGATTATGGTGGAAGGGGGCACCGCACACGGCTAAGAATATGATCACCTGGATCAACTTGTGTCTCTAGGGGTGCCCCTGCCCCCGTATATAAAGGATTAAGGGGAGGAGGCCGGCCGGCCCCTATTGGCGCGCCAGGAGGAGTCCTCCTCCTAGTAGGAGTAGGACTCCTACTAGGAGGGGAAGGAAGTGGGGAGGGAGAAGGAAAGGGGGGTGCCGCCCCCCTCTCCTAGTCCAATTCGGACCAGGGGGGAGGAGGCGCGCGGCCCACCCTGGCTGCCCCTCTCTCTCTCCACTAAGGCCCATATGGCCCATTACTTCTCCCGGTAGGGTTCCAGTAACCCTCCGGCTCTCCGGTTTTCTCCAAAATCACCCGGAACACTTCCGGTGTCCGAATATAGCCGTCTAATATATCAATCTTTATGTCTCGACCATTTCGAGACTCCTCATTATGTCCGTGATCACATCCGGGACTCCGAACTAACTTCGGTATACCAAAACTCATAAACTCATAATATAACTGTCATCGAAACCTTAAGCGTGCGGACCCTACGGGTTCGAGAACAATGTAGACATGACCGAGACACGTCTCTGGTCAATAACCAATAGCGGAACCTGGATGCTCATATTGGCTCCTACATATTCTACGAAAATCTTTATCGGTCAGACCGCATAACAACATGCGTTGTTCCCTTTGTCATCGGTATTTTACTTGCCCGAGATTCGATCGTCGGTATCTCAATACCTAGTTCAATTTCGTTACTGGCAAAGTCTCTTTACTCGTTTCGTAATACATCATCTCGCAACTAACTCATTAGTTGAAATGCTTGCAAGGCTTATGTAATGTGCATTACCGAGAGGGCCCAGAGATACCTCTCCGACAATCAGAGTGACAAATCCTAATCTCGAAATACGCCAACCCAACATGTACCTTTGGAGACACCTGTAGAGCTCCTTTATAATCACCCAGTTACATTGTGACATTTGGTAGCACACAAAGTGTTCCTCCGGCAAACGGGAGTTGCATAATCTCATAGTCATAGGAACATGTATAAGTCATGAAGAAAGCAATAGCAACATACTAAACGATCGGGTGCTAAGCTAATGGAATGGGTCATGTCAATCACATCATTCTCCTAATAATGTGATCCCGTTAATCAAATGACAACACATGTCTATGGTTAGGAAACATAACCATCTTTGATTAATGAGCTAGTCAAGTAGAGGCATACTAGTGACGTTTGGTTTGTTTATGTATTCACACAAGTATTATGTTTCCGGATAATACAATTCTAGCATGAATAATAAACATTTATCATCATATAAGGAAATAAAATAATAACATTATTATTGCCTCTAGGGCATATTTCCTTCAGTAGGGGGTGGGCTATTTATAGCCACTAGGCAACCCGACCTAATTTGTCTGAAATGACCCTAGGTCACTAAGGAACTGACACGTGTTTGAACGGTCAGATTTCAAACACACACGACAACTTTACTTCGGCTACAAGAAAAGCTGACTTGTCCAACTCTGGACAAGATTCGCTCTCATAGTCTTCACTCGAAGACATAGGATTTTGGTTAAGCATCACTTCAGTCATTCTAACTGGTTCTCTTGGACCCCACTTAACAGTACGCTGGTTCCTATGACTCAACAAAGAAGAAAAAGAACTACGAAAGATCTAAGTCTTCGCGCTCCATAGTCTTCATGCGATGTCTTCTCTTGTCATAGTATTTAATGTGAATGTCTTCACATACCACCTTTGACTTCAATGTCTTCATACATTTTTAGGGGTCATCTCTGGTAGGAAAACCGAATCAATGAGGGACTTCTACCTGTGTTATCCTGCAATTCCCAGAAACACATTAGTCCCTCAACTAGGTTTGTCGTCAATACTCCAAAACCAACTAGGGGTGGCACTAGATGCACTTACACATACCCATAGGATTTTTATATGCAGTTCTATAAGCCCATAGTGCATCATCAAGTTTCTTGGACCAATTCTTTCTAGATCTATTAACAGTCTTTTGCAAAATTAATTTGAGCTCTCTATTACTCAATTCTACTTGACCACTAGATTGCGGGTGATAAGGGGATGCAATTCTATGATTAACATCATACTTAGCAAGCATTTTACAAAAGGCACCATGAATAAAGTGTGAACCACCATCAGTCATTAAATATCTAGGGACTCCAAACCTCAGGAAAATAACTTCTTTAAGCATCTTAATAGAAGTGTTGTGATCAACACTACTAGTTGGAATAGCTTCTACCCACTTAGTAATGTAATCAACAACAACTAAAATATGTTTATACCCATTAGAGGAAGGAAACGGTCCCATGTAATCAAAGCCCCAAACATCAAATGGTTCAATAACGAGTGAATAATTCATATGCATTTCCTGACGTCTACTAATATTACCAATTCTTTGACATTCATCACAAGATAAGACAAACTTACGATCATCCTTTAAGAGAGTAGGCAAATAAAAACCGGATTGCAATACCTTATGTGCAGTTCTATCTTCAGCGTGGTGTCCTCCATAAGCCTCAGAGTGACACTTGCGTAGGATCTGTTCCTGTTCATGCTCAGGTACACAACGTCTAATAACACCATCTACTCCTTCTTTATAAAGACGTGGGTCATCCCAAAAGTAATGCCTTAAATCATAGAAGAACTTTTTCTTTTGCTGGTATGTGAAACTAGGTGGTATAAATTTAGCAACAATATAATTAGCATAATCAGCATACCATGGAGCAATTCGAGAAGCATTTATGACATTTAATTGTTCATTAGGAAAGCTATCATCAATAGGTAGTGGGTCATCAAGAACATTCTCTAACCTAGACAAGTTGTCTGCCACGGGGTTCTCAGCTCCCTTTGTATCAATAATATGCCAATCAAATTCTTGTAGCAAGAGAACCCATCTAATAAGTATAGGTTTAGCATCTTTCTTTTCCATAAGGTATTTAATAGCAGCATGATCAGTGTGAATAGTTACTTTAGAATCAACAATATAAGGCCTGAACTTATCACAAGCAAATACAACTGCTAAAAATTCTTTTTCAGTAGTAGCATAATTTCTCTAGGCATTGTCTAGAGTTTTACTAGCATATTGAATAACATTTAACTTCTTATCAACTCTTTGCCCTAGAACAACACCTACAACATAATCACTAGCATCACACATAATTTCAAAGGGTAAATTCCGATCAGGTGGCTGAACAATAGGTGCGGAAATTAATGCTTTCTTAAGTATTTCAAATGCTTCTACACAATCATCATCGAAGACAAAAGGAATATCTTTTTGTAATAGATTAGTGAGAGGCCGAGAAATTTTAGAGAAGTCCTTAATGAACCTCCTATAAAAACCGGCATGACCGAGGAAACTTCTTATACCTTTAATGTCCTTGGGACACGGCATCGTTTCAATAACATCAATTTTAGCTTTGTCAACTTCAATACCTCTTTCAGAAATTTTATGCCCCAAGACAATGCCTTCATTAACCATAAAGTGGCACTTCTCCCAATTCAAAACGAGATTAGTTTCTTCACATCTCTGCAAAACTCGATCAAGGTTGCTCAAGCAATCATCAAAAGAGGATCCATAAACGGAGAAATCATCCATGAATACCTCACAAATATTTTCACAAAAGTCAGAGAATATAGCCATCATGCATCTTTTAAAGGTAGAAGGTGCATTACATAAACCAAAAGGCATACATCCATTAGCAAAGATACCGAAAGGGCAAGTAAAAGTGGTCTTTGCTTGATCATCAGCTGACACAGGTATTTGAGAGAAACCAGAGTAACCATCTAGAAAGCAAAAATGTGTATGTTTGGATAATCTTTCTAGCATTTGATCAATGAAAGGCAAAGGGTAATGATCTTTTTTAGTAGCTTTATTTAATTTGTGGAAATCAATTACCATCCTATACCCTGTAATAATTCTTTGTGGGATCAATTCATCTTTATCATTAGGAACAACGGTAATACCTCCCTTCTTAGGGACACAATGGACAGGACTTACCCACTGACTATCAGCCATGGGATAAATTATACCTGCCTCAAGGAGCTTTAATATTTCCTTTCTTACCACTTCTTTCATTGTGGGATTTAGCCGTTGTTGGTGATCAATAACTGGTTTGGCGTCTTTCTCCAAATTTATTTTATGTTGACATAGAGTGGGACTAATGCCCTTAAGATCATCAAGAGTATATCCAATAGCAGCACGGTGCTTCTTCAGAGTTTTCAATAATTTCTTTTCTTCATGCTCTGAAAGGTTAGCACTAATAATAATAGGATATATCTTCTTTTCATCAAGATAAGCATATTTGAGAGTATCAGGCAATGGTTTAAGCTCAAACACGGGATCACCCTTGGGTGGAGAAGGATCCCCTAGGATTTCAACAGGTAGGTTGTGTTTCAAAATAGGTCCTTGTTTAAAGAATACTTCATCTATTTCCCTTCTTTCATTCATAAACATATCATTTTCATGGTCTAGCAAATATTTTTCTAAAGGATCATTAGGAGGCACAACAATAGAAGCAAGACCAAAAATTTCATCCTTACTAGGCAATTCCTCATCACAGGGTTGTCTATGAAATTTAGAAAAATTAAACTCACGAGACATATCATCCAAACCAATAGTAACAACATCCTTTTCGCAGTCTATCTTAGCGTTGACAGTATTCAAGAAGGGTCTACCAAATATAATGGGACAAAAGCTATCTTGTGGGGAACCAAGAACAAGAAAATCACCAGGATATTTAGCTTTCCCACACAAGACTTCAACATCTCTAACAATCCTAATTGGTGAAGTAGTATCTCTATTGGCAAGCTTAATTGTAGCATCTATATCTTCTATCTCAGCAGGTGCAATATCATGCATAATTTCCCTGTATAAAGAAATAGGTATTGCACTAGCACTAGCACGTATATCACACAAGCCATGATAACAATGATCTCCTATTTTGACGGAAATAACAGGCATGCCTACCACAGGTCTATGTTTATCTTTAGCACCAGGTTTAGCAATTCTAGCAGTTTCCTCACAGAAATAAATAACATGCCCATCAATATTATCAGCCAAGAGATCCTTAACCATAGCAATATTAGGTTCCACTTTAACTTGCTCAGGAGGTGTATAAGTTCTAATATTGCTTTTACGAACCATAGTTGAAGCTTTAGCATGATCCTTTATTCTAACAGGGAAAGATGGTTTCTCAACATAACCAGTAGGAACAATAGGATCATTATAAGTGATAGTCTTTTCTTCAACTTTAATAGGTTCAACTACTTTTACTTCTATGGGAAGATGATATTTAAACCACTTCTCCTTAGGGAGATCAACATGAGCAGCAAAAGATTCACAAAAAGAAGCTACTATCTCAGAGTTAAGTCCATATTTAGTGCTAAATTTACGGAAAACATCGATATCCATAAAAGATTTAACACAATCAAACTTAGATGTTATACATGACTCCTTACCTTTGTCGAGATCCCAATCTTCAGAGTTGCGTTTAATTCTTTCCAATAAATCTCATTTGAACTCAATAGTCCTCATCATAAAAGAACCAGTACAAGAAGTATCGAGCATGGAGTGATTGTTGTCAGAAAGTCCGAGCATAAATTTTTTGAATAATCATTTCTCTTGAGAGCTCATGATTGGGGCATGAATATAACATTGACTTAAGCCTCCCCAAGCTTGAGCGATGCTTTCTCCTTCACGAGGCCAAAAATTATATATATAATTACGATCACGATGAACAAGATGCATAGGATAAAACTTCTGATGAAATTCCAATATCAATCGTTTGTAGTTCCATGATCCCACATCATCACATAGCCTATACCATGTCAATGCATCTCCCTTAAAAGATAAAGGGAAGACCTTCTTATTGATAACATCATCGGGCATACCTGCACGCTTAAATAATCCACAAACTTCATCCACATAGATTAAGTGTAAATCAGGATGCAATATTCCATCTCCTGCAATTGGATTAGCTAGCAGTTTCTCTATCATACCCAAAGGAATTTCAAAGTAAACATTTTCAGTAGGTTCAGTAGGTCAAGGGGTAACTAATTGTGGTTCGGGACGAGGTGAAGATACCCCGAACAAACCCTCAAAGGATTGTTTTCCATAGTAACAAGTGACAGTAAATTTCAGCACACTATATAAATTTTTCCTTACCAAATTCCACCTACCAAAGGCGCTTCACTCCCCGGCAACGGCGCCAGAAAAGAGTCTTGATGACCCACAAGTATAGGGGATCTATCGTAGCCTTTTAGATAAGTAAGAGTGTCAAACCCAACGAGGAGCAGAAGGAAATGATAAGCGGTTTTCAGCAAGGTATTCTCTGCAAGCACTGAAATTATCGGTAACAGATAGTTTTGTGATAAGATAAATTGTAACGAGCAACAAGTAATGAAAGTAAATAAGGTGCGGCAAGATGGCCCAATCCTTTTTGTAGCAAAGTAGAAGCCTGTACAAACTCTTATATGAAGTAAAGCGCTCCCGAGGACACATGGGAATTATCGTCAAGCTAGTTTTCATCCCGATCATATGATTCACGTTGGGTACTTTGATAATTTGATATGTGGGTGGACCGGTGCTTGGGTACTGTCCTTACTTGGACAAGCATCCCACTTATGATTAACCCCTATTGCAAGCATCCGCAACTACAACAGAAGTATTAAGGTAAACCTAACCATAGCATGAAACATATGGATCCAAATCAGCCCCGTACGATGCAACGCATAAACTAGGGTTTAAGCTTCTGTCACTCTTGCAACCCATCATCTACTTATTACTTCTCAATGCCTTCCTCTAGGCCCAAACAATGGTGAAATTTCATTTAGTTGACGTTCACATGACACCACTAGAGGAAAGACAACACACATCTCATCAAAATATCGAACGAATACCAAATTCACATGACTACTTATATCAAGACTTCTCCCATGTCCTCAGAAACAAACGTAACTACTCACAAAGCATATCCATGTTCATAATCAGAGGGGTATTAATATGCATAATGGATCTGAGCATATGATCTTCCACCAAGTAAACCAAGAAGCATCAACTACAAGGAGTAATCAACACTACTAGCAACCCACAGGTACCAATCCGAGGTTTGGATACAAGAGATGAACTAGGGTTTGATATGAGATGGTCTTGGTGAAGATGTTGATGGAGATTGACCCCCTCCCGATGAGAGGATCATTGGTGATGACGATGGTGATGATTTCCCCCTCCTGGAGGGAAGTTTCCCCGGCAGAACAGCTCCGCCGGAGCCCTAGATTGGTTCCGCCAAGGTTCCGCCTCGTGGTGGCGGAGTTTCGTCCCGTGAGCTTGCTTGTGATTTTTCTCTCGAACAAAAGACTTCATATAGCAGAAGATGGGCACTGGAGGGCCACCAGGGGGCCCACGAGGCAGGAGGGCGCGCCCCCACCCTCGTGGCCAGGGTGTGGGCCCCCTCTGGTATTTTGTTCACTTAGTATTTTTTATTAATTCCAAACATAACTTCCGTGGAGTTTCAGGACTTTTGGAGTTGTGCAGAATAGGTCTCCAATGTTTGCTCCTTTTCCAGCCCCGAATTCCAGCTGCCGGCATTCTCCCTCTTCATGTACACCTTGTAAAATAAGAGAGAATGGGCATAAGTATTGTGACATAACGTGTAATAACAGCCCATAATGCAATAAATATCAATATAAAAGCATGATGCAAAATGGACGTATCACAGGGTCGCGAAGAACGGCCCGCCGGTGCCGATGATTCATGGCGCTTTCCACTTCAGAGTTTGTGACGGATACATCATCTGAATCCTCTGCCGAAGGACCATCCGGCGTCACTCTCATATCAGCCCTGGCCTTTAAGGCAGGGTCTGGAACCTGACTTGTGGAGGCGCGGCCGGCAGGATCCCCGGACATAGTCTGGCAAACGCTTTTCCTGATAAGACACGGCGGATAATGTCACAGTTTGATGTGACTGCCAGGGGGCATGATTAAAAAACCATACCTCTTTGATGAAGGTTCTGCCGTGTTGTCGTTCGCCTTCCTCTTCAAAGATTTCCTCGACACGGGCGCCGCTCTCCTAGGAGATGCCTCTGGTGCACGTTGAGGCATCGGGCGCCTCCCCTTTGGAGCACGAAATAGTGTGGTGGGTGAGGCGTAATGAGGAAGCTCTTTCGAAGAAGGTGTCTCTTGATTAATTACATGCAAGGCAGGGAGGAGGCCGGGATAGTCAGTGATGATGGCCACTTCCGTGCTGTCATAGCTCGCCTGGTAGAATACTCCATCCACAAGCTCCACAAATACGTCTGTATCATCTTCGAATCCGGGGTCAAGGTCCCGGTTGTGATCTTCTGGCTGTGGGGCGGGGCTATGGATCCCCTCGGTAACCTTCCGCCATTCCTGTTACAAATAGATGGGTTAATGTCCATTAAAAGTGACTCAGGGAGAGGATTGAGTGAAGTGGTGGGATTAGAACTCACCTAGCTAGGAGGACTGTACATGGAAAATCCATCTCGACGTTTAAGACGAGTGAACTCCTCTTTCTCCCCTTTGTACAGTTCGTCCAATATTTTGACCAAAGCATCGGGAGTGTCCAGACCCTTCCGACCGCAGCGTGAGGCGTCATCTTCCCCATTATAGTGCCACATGGGAAGCCCTCTATATTGGAGTGGCTGGACCCCCCGCACTATGGAAGTCGACATTACCTCGATTATTGATAATCTGGACTGGGCAAGTGTCCTTATCTTGCCCGTCAATTGACGGACTTCTGCGCTATCTTCCTCCTTGAGGCTCCGAGGGCGCCAGCTGTGGCGTTTCTTCAATGGAGCATTTGAAAATTTGGGAAGATCCATTCGAATTGGGTCGGGGAGAGCGACGTCCTCAATATAGAACCATTCTGAGGGCCATTCTTCGGGTGCCTTCTTCGGCGTGCCGGACAGGTATCCGGTCCCGGCTATGCGCCATACTTCGGCGCCGCCCACCTCGAATATCGACCCCTCTTGGTTGTGAGGGACGAGGCAGAATAGCTTCCTCCACAAATCAAAGTGGGCTTCAAAGCCCAGGAAAAGCTTGCAAAGGGCAACAAAACCCTTGATGTGCAGGATAGAGACTGGCGTGAGGTTGTGCAGTTCAAGTCCGTAAACTCCAGGAGTCCATGGAGGAAAGGGTGGATTGGAAACCTGACGCCTCTCAACAAGTAGGATACGAAGCACACCCATTCCCCTTGGTTGGATTGGAGAAATTTTCCGCCAGAACTTCGCCTATGAAGGAGGTCGACCCTGCTTGAACAGGGACCAGATCCATGGGGGGAAGGAACCCCTGTGTTTGGAGCTTAACCAACTGCTCATGGGATATAGAACATCTCTCCCAATCACCTTTTCCGGAGCCGTGAGGGCGGGAGGAAGAACTGGGGACCCTAGCCATGTTGAATGGTTTCCCCTGGCAAGACTCTGAGGATTTTTCGCTGGGTCTGGAATGGATCTGAGATCCAATCCCTTTAAATAGAGGCCTTTCTTATGTGGCCAGGGGGTTATGTGCAAAAAATACCCCGACCTCTCGTATTCGCTCGACATGTGGAAGTAGAGGGTGTGGAGGCACAGAAGCCGATGGGTGCGACATTAAATGGAAGACCGAATATAGCTCTTTAAGTAAGGTACTTTGAAGTGATTGGAGGAGGAACCCGGCTTGCAATGCCGAAGACAATCTGCGCGCCGGACATCTCGTCATTGAAGCCTGGTTCGGGGGCTACTGAGGGAGTCCTAGATTAAGGGGTCCTCGGGCGTCCGACGTGTTGGACATGGGCTAAACTGATGGGTCGTGAAGATATAAGACAGAAGACTCTCTCCTGTGTCTGGATGGGACTCTCCTTGGCGTGGATGGCAAGCCTGGCGTTCGGATATGAAGATTCCTTTCTCTGTAACCGACTTTGTATAACCCTAGTCCCCTTCGGTGTCTATATAAACCGGAAGGTTAGTCCATAGAGGCAATCACAATCTTACAGGCCAGATTTCTAGGGTTTTAGCCATTATGATCTCGTGGTCGATCAACTCTTGTAATCCTCATACTCATCAATATCAATCAAGAAGGACATAGGTTATTACCTCCATCAAGAGGGCTCAAACCTAGGTAAAACTTCGTGCCCCCTGTCCCCTATTACCATCAATCTTAGACGCACAGTTCGGGACCCCCTACCCGAGATCCGCTGGTTTTGACACCAACACTCGCCGCCATGGCACTGCCGAGATGGAGCCAGGACTAGGGAAAATTTATTCCAACCGCCGAGGTCAAACAACGACGTGAGAAACACACATCCAAACCCTAAGTACACGGCTGAGTTGGAGAACCGGGGTCTCCTCCACCACTTGTCGCCAGAGCAGTAGAGGGGGAAAGAGCACATGGCCTCCCCAGCAAAGCCACAAATGTAGGAGAAAACTCATGCAATTGGGTTCCCTTTTACGTGTTAGACACATTCTGCTTCAAAGTGTCACTCCATCACACATGACCTAGCGATTCGGCCGCCCATTAGGGTAACATTGCTTTTTAACACATGGTTTGGTTTTTCTGGTAACAGGAAGCTCCTAGGAGGTTACTATATGTCTTTCTTTCTCATTTTCATGTGGTTTTATATATCGGTTCTACCTACTCTTATTAAAAAATGGGGGGGGTATTTTCCTTTAAACATGTTTGCAGTTTTTAAAATATTTCCGAAATAAAAAATATTCAAATAATAGAAAATGACCAAGTTTCAAAAAAATTCACAATTTAAAAATCATATTTTTAAAAATTTAATTTGTTATTGTTTTTTAATTAAGAAAATGATAAAGTACATGCTTTTTTAGAATTAGAGACAATTGTTTTGAAAACACAAATATTTTTTGTGATCATATTTCTAAATTTCACTATATATTTTAATTTCATGATTCTTTCTTCAACCTTCTATTATACTAGGTTTTTCCTAGTAGAAATTCTGTCAAAAACATGAACAAAATTGCCCTATTTCCAATTACTAAAGTTGACCTTTGTCATAGAGGGCGGCAAATATGATCTCCCTGCTGATCGATAGGTACGTAGTCTAACACCGAGTCGGGCTCCCAAATGCAAGAGCTTGTAGCAAGCGATAAGTTTCCCTTACATGGAAACCAAGGTACAAACTCATGGAGGTAATAGTGTTCTGCAGCAGGGATAAGTGTTTGCAACACAAATAAAACTTCACTTGTGTACTCAACAAGGGTATCAACCAGGCTAGTCTTGCTAATTGCACAAATAATTAAAATATAATGTGATGGATAATATTTTTGCATTTTAGGGATAAAACAAAAATAAAAATAAAGTTCATAAAAAAGTTGTTGGAAGGTGATTCTTATGTTAAAAACTCGATCGGGGTTGATTGGTTCACCAAGTGTAACTCTCGAGTATGATAAAATGCCACAAGTAACATAGTCATGTGAAAAAGTGCATATTGAAATGTTTCATGCTCATACCAACCATATGTTAGGCTGGTCATAGTGGGGAGTAACTTATACTAGTGTCATGCATATGACACTAGTCTAAGTTTCTACCTGCATGGTGCAAAATAACATATTAGTAGTGTCATAGATGGCTTTATTTATTAGCATGTAGACTCATATTGTCTTGGGAAGCGCTATGTTACAGTAACATATTATGTTACTATTTCTCATTAACTACTTTCCACATATGCAAAATTTCCTTGGAGTATGCTATGTTACTAGCTAAGTTACTCCCACTATGACTAGCCTTATGTGTTAATATTATGTAGGCAGTACCTCCATAATTCTATAGGTCGAGACCCTCCCCACATCTAATAACCCATTTGTAAGTCGAGATAGTATCTGCACCAACCAAATTTTTAAGTGTAAACACAGATTATTGAAATGAGTAAAGATGACATACGTTTGTTTATATGAATCATTTCATTCCTCATAAAACTACTTATCCTTAGTGGTAATAATAAAATTCAATTATTTTTCACTTTCTGTCACTGCGGTAGTTTACTTGCAAGATTAGACCTAACTATTGCAGACTTCTCTCTTTCTCTCCCTCTCTCTCTCTGTCTGTCTACTAATTACCCCTCTATAATTTCCAAGATTAGGCATAAAACCGGAGAGAAATATGCATCTATAATTCAGCCATACGACATAAAAAAATTGAACATAAAGAAATAATTCATCACATGATAAGCATAAAAATGTAGGGCCGCTCGTATGGCTATTGTATTGAACTACAAATTGGAGAGATTACATCTTGGCTACTATCAAGAACTCCTAGTTTAGGGGGTGGACTACTCACAACATGTAAATGGTGAGCACGATAGAGTGGTTGTTTTTATTTTAAGTTCTTGTGTGCGTCTATTTTGTTGCGACAACATTCTAGACCTTGTATAGACTCTAGCGTGTAGGGCCGTCTCCAAAACTTGAGGTCCCGGTGCGAAATGCGGAACAACCCCACAAAATTTTAAATATTCTTATAATATAATCAAAGTATATCATCATTTAATGATAACTTTAGATAAATACTCCCTCCATTTCTAAATATAAGTCTTTCTAGAGATTCCAATAAGAACTACATACAGATGTATATGGACATATTTTAGAGTTTAGATTCACTCATTTTGCTCTGCATGTAGTCCCTATTCGAATCTCTAGAAAGACTTATATTTAGGAACGAAGGGAATATCATTTTGTACAAAAATTAGAATTGTGAAATACCAATTGTAAAAAAACAATAATATGACCTCCTGATCTACCGAAAGGCATCAGCGGTCTAGTATTTCTTAAATTAAATCACCAATTATATCTACCCCAAACAATTCCACTTCACAATAGAAGATAATTTTTTTTTAATAAACAGGTGCACATGTACACAAAAGATGGAAATGATCAATTAACATAGTGATTCGATATAGTATTATCAAGATGAATTGATGAGAATTATTCTATATTGTGTATACACACTAACATAATTATACATAAAAAACTCTAAATTAGTAAATTATTTAGGCTGTGTACCAAAAGAAAGGAGCGCTAGGGCATTGAGCCGCTGAGTATAAACCAATTGACCGCTCATGTAGATCGAAATGTTTAGTTTGGCTAATCTAGACCAACAAGCCCACGAGGTCCACAAGGGGACCAAAGCCCAAAATGGAATGATGAAGTATTTCTTGATGTTCTAGTAGGCACATAGGGGGAATTCACTCTAATTGGGGGTCCTGGGCGGGAGCACAACTCAAACAGGCCAATGGTCGGCCCTACTAGCGTGTAGTTAGGCAGGTGTGTCTATGTCCAAACTCTATCCATGGAGATGTA
Source organism: Triticum aestivum (assembly GCF_018294505.1). Classification (NCBI taxonomy): domain Eukaryota; kingdom Viridiplantae; phylum Streptophyta; class Magnoliopsida; order Poales; family Poaceae; genus Triticum; species Triticum aestivum. Next base: position 452,033,510 of record NC_057809.1, on the reverse strand, counting down.
GCGTCTTAAATGAAGTACTTGCCTTCTCCTTGTGTCCATCCTCCCTTTGGGACGGGTGAAGCATTGCAGATCAAGGAAATTTATTGGAGGCCAAAATCCTGTTGCAAAATAGAGTTTTAGATGGTTTTATCTTCAATCATAGAACGCTTGACTTGTTTTTGTAGGGAATACTTGTGAATTGCTATAGGCCATGAATGTTGCATGTATAGTTTTAGCCCATGAATGTTGCATGTATGTTTTTATGTCATGGCCTGCACATGGTGAGTACGGCAACCTGCTGGAGCCATATGGTTGTTCCATTATTAATTTAATGATCTGTGTGTCAACATAAGAAGATTTTCAATGTAATTTACTTTCATGGCTATTAGTTTGTAATAGCATGGTATATTATGTAATACTTGGCGATTAACATCGAGGCGTGGAGATGGAGATCACCACGAGGAAAACCTTGCATGGAGATGGAGATCACCATGAGACAGCCGCACACGTGGAGATGGAGATCACCATGCACTACCAAAAAGGGGCTATACGATATCACACATGTATAAATTGCCTGTGAAAGTTATTCCTTTTTAGGCACCCTTCTTTTGTATGGTAGATGTTGTAAGTATGGTGATCCCTCAAAGAATGTCAAGTAAAACCGCCTTCCCAATTGCTGCAACATCACATGTTAAGTATTTTTTTCATGGTGGGCCTATAAAATTAGGGTGCTACTAATTCTCCTTAACATGGTGTGTTTGTGTCGGACACCTACGAGCGAAGCATTGTTAACTTATCGTGGTTATCGAAATAGTTTTGGGCCTGGAGGCATAGAAGTTGGCGTGGCATGTGATGTCCCCGACAAACAAGTGTCGTGTAGAGGTACGATTAGCAATTGTTGTTTACCGAGTGATCTAGTCTTCTATTAGTGTGCAAAAGCTCACTAGTTGACATGTTGATTTTGGATCTTGAATCACTAAGTATTGATGGAGGGATGTTGATTTTAATGGGACTAATATTCTTATTAAAAAATTTAATGTGAATTATTCTTCATGAATACATGTCTTAGTGTTTTTCATATTTCTATTGTAGATCAATGGCACCACCTACTCATGCTAGTTTTGCATTGAAATCAATCCTTGAAAAAGATACCAACACTTGTTCCTTACAAATCGAGGGATAAAATAAAAAAACAAATAAAGGGATCAAACACCATCTTCACAAACAAAACATCTTTTGGGACCTAAATTGAATCATTACTTAGAAAATAATTGTCCCTTTAATCTAATTACCATGAATCAACGAAACCCAGAATGAGCCCCCTAGATGCACTTACAGTTGGACCTCGCTAATGGGTCTGGTGCCTGTTAGCGAGTTTTTCAGCATTAGTGGCCAAAGATTACCGATGGGCGCAAAACCACATCAATGGTGGTGGGTTTGCGCTCGTTGGTAGAAGGGTTATGGCATACTGGAAGTCTATTTCTCTTCTCTCCTTCAACTCAACACAAATTTATATGGCAATTGCTATACCCCGTCTACATCATCTTATTATACTTGTTCTAAGTGGTGCAAGGGATGCTCCCTATGTAGCCTACATGACGAAAACCATGAAGAGGAGGCATGCGAGGTGTTTCACACCATACCCATCAGCAATAGTGCTCTCTATGGTCATAATTCGGTGTATGGTTTTGAATTTTACACCACACCTTGTCCTCTTTGTTGCATCAACAATATGGCTCGCAATTGCTAAACAGTATAACACAGCTACCTAGGACCCCTCACAGCGATTTAACATTCTCGGCCGTCAGATCAGGCTAATGACGTTCGAGATCGGTCTATCCTGCCACACGGTGCCTCTGGTCGTTCTGGCTCACCGTAGCAGGGCCGCTGCTCCGCATAGCGACCTGGGAATCCTCTTATTAATCAGGCCGACTGAACGGGACAGCCTACGTAGGCCCAAAAATGGATGGTTGAGGCCCATACCGTTCATGCCCTGCCTCTTTGTCTCTCCGGAACCGGTGTTCTTCATGCGTTCCTCAGCGCCGCCGCGACGTGATATGTGGCCGTTCTTCTGCTCATCTCCTCAGAACCTCGACGCGATATGAATCAGCCTAGGTTCTTTGTTCTTTTCATCCATACGGCGATCGTCTCCTCTGGATCTGGTCCGCGAGCTGCTTAGTTTCAACCATGCGGTGGCGACCCACGCTGTCAGTGTCCTTCTCCAGCTTTCCTAGGCGTGCATGGGCCTCCATGTCGTTCCCTGTTTCCCATAGATGAGGAGACGAATTGTTCCATGTATAATCTGTCATCTAGGAGCAGGGAGTGGCTTGGCGATGATACAAAGAGTTTTCAAGCGGTGACCAACATGTCCACTTGACTTTCCTCTTCCTGTTGCTTCACTCCTCGTTGAGCTCTTTCAGTGTTTTCTTAGAACCCTGTTCGATCTTTTAATATGCCTTTTCTGATTTGCCTTTTAGCAGGTTTCAGAGTTTGGCGTAATTTACAACAGAATGATCAAACAGGTGAAGACTGAAGAGCAGAGCACCTAATATTGGAAATGTCCAACCTTATGTCAAGTTTCTCATAGTAAAGTTGCAGGTTGCAACCCGTGCTCAAAAGATAGAGAGCTAAATCCAAGGGTAAGTCATCACATTTTGAAACCAATGATCAAACTGGAGCCATCGCTCAACATTTATACCAATTTCACTTGCCTTCAGAAGATCTGGTACAACATGAATTTGTTTTTCCCTCGAGACCCTTTTGTTCCCATGATTTATTTATTTATGCTGAAAACAATGTGTTGATTGCAGCTTGATGGAAGTGTTTATTCTCTGCTTATACACACATAAATTCATCCTCGATCATGTAGACGAAACCGATCTGAAAAGACAAATATACTCGTGGTAATATTCTGATGAAACTATTTTGTGTGAGAAGAGAACTACTGTGACGAAACTTGTACTGCAGGTACCTTTCAGTTTCCGACAACATTCTTATAGGTGGAAAGAGAAGAAATGACGATGACAGAATTATCAATGAAATATTTTCCTGTTAAATGATGCAAAATTTCATGCCATCACATCATATACTTTGATTGCTTCGGAGAGTAACATATCTAATTTTCCCTGCAAAGATAATATTTTATTTGGATTGCCATTTTCTTCACACATTCTGACTTGAAGGAATGGGTCATGGAACTATAAAAGGGAATCAAAATGTTGTGGTCCTTTTTCTTGAATCAGTTGCAGTAACGAAAAAAAATCCATTCAAGGAACGGAATTTATAGGAACCATGTCAACTCACTGCATTGGAAAAATCTTGGTAACTATGTATGTATTCTGTAGTTCTGGAGAGAAGATAGCCAATTAGTTGGAGACATTCCACCCAAGAACTCACCTTGAGAGTTGGACTATGTGCAAGAGCAGATGTTAGCTTCAGAAGATAGTCTCTAGATTTTTTTTCTTAGTTTGGAGTTTGTACATTTTTTGCTGTCTATTTCTCGATTAGCTATTTCTAGCTATAGTTTGAACAGGAAAATCATGAACACAAATGCAATTATGTGATCTGTGGATCAATTCTAATTACCGGTTGATGATTATGCCCCACCACCCATATCAAAATATTGTAATTTGAATCAATGAAATTTCATCAAATATTTTTATAATCCAAACTTTCTTTATTGTTTCTATTTTCTTAGGATGAACGGGTGCGGCAACGCGCACCTTCATGGTCTAGTGCTATCCATAAAGAAAGGTCGTGGGCGATGCGTTAGTTGATGTGATTGCAATGACGTTTGCACTCCATCTTATTATTGATGGTGTACTGGTTTTTTGATGGGTATTGCATCTTTGTATTCATATGCTGCAACACTGATGCAACTTGTTGCATGTTGTAGTACTTCACATCGTGTACCGCACGTTGCACCTGATCGGACGATGAGGGAGGTTTGCCCTGGGGTGCTGGAGGGTGTCCGATTATGTGACACAAGATTCGTCGTCCCACACCTAGCTAGTGGGGTGCTTCATTTGCAACATGTTCATTGCACACCGTCACATAGCTTCAGTCTGATCTCTCCACGTCATTTACAGTCAATCAAGCAACCGGTACCCAAGCACACGCTCAAGTGCAAACAACTGCAGAAATTCAACTTCTGACCAAACTGTTATCGGAGGGGAAAACGACTCCCTTATTCGCGTATTAGGGGCAAAAACTTAGGAGAAAAGCACATAAAGGAGCGGAGATTTTCTCCACGGCCTCAAAAAGCACGAACGCTCCCAAACATCCCGAGAAATGAGGACGCCCAGGGAACGCAAAACCCAGAAATTAAGCCCGAAACAACATCATCTAGTATTACAGTCATGTACTCCAGCATATTAACTCCGATCCAGTGCATAACACAGACGTGCCGCCGGTGACACTTATATTTCACCAGTGCGGACTGGCAGCCGAAGTCCGGGATCTCTTGCCGCCGGCCAGCTCCGTGTACATCTGCGGCACCCAATGCTCCTGCCTCATCCACCCCGCCGGGTAGCCAGCGTCGTGCACCGCGAAATTGGGAGCTACTCCCTGCTCAAACGGGCATCACCGAAAGCCAAGTTAGTCAGAGGAGATGTAAATTTTGCTTGTGTCCAAAATGGTGGATCTAGGTGGGCCTCTGAGGATGTTGTCGCTACTAAAACACCCTGGACCAGCGTGTGTGCAAGCTGCGAAACATGAGCGTAGTACGTATGACTACTAACCATCCCCATAATGGAATGGTTGTACTGGGTGCAGTGATGTGGATGCAGACATGACCGGAACATTGCCGCGTTTCTAGCTTTCTCGATCCGGAACGTGCCAAAAAAATTGTAAACATCTACTCATCTGCACCAATGTTCAGTGGCACCAACCTGATACGATCCGCCTGAAGAGAAGCCGGCGGAAGCGGCGGCGGCGGCCGCCGCGGTGGCGTCGTCGACCAGAAAGTCCTCCACGTGCCACCCGGGCAACGTCTTGGTGAGGTACTCGGAGATGCTGCTGCCGCTGCTGGCGCCGTGCGCGTCGTCGTCGCCGCTGCAGCAGTGGCTGCTCGTGTTCTCCTCCTCCGACGGCGGGGGCGCGGGGGAGGCGGCCGGCTCCGAGGAGACCCGCACGCCGGTGAGCAGGAAGCGGGCGTGGCGCATGCTGAGCTCGCTGGCCGTGTGCACCGACACGTCGCACTCCCGGCACAGGATCGCCCTGTCCTCCTTGCAGAACAAGAAGCCCCTCTTCTCCTGCAGCCCAGCACACTCGACTTAACCTCCCGTCCGCCACTTTCACGGCAATCATGAACGGCAAGAAACAAGGGACAGATATCCTTATGTTGATCTGATCCTGACCTGGCAGATGTCGCAGAGAGGCGGCGGCATCTGCGACGGCGACGCGGACGACGGCGACGGGTTGAGCAGCGAGAAGCGGCGGTGCTTGCCGGCGAGCTTGTTGGCGCGGTGCACGCGGCGGTCGCAGGCGTCGCAGAGCGCGGCCTCGTCGGCGCAGCAGAAGACGGAGGCCCCGTCGGCCGCGCACACGTCGCACTGCACCTTCATGGTCGATGTCGGAACTCTCGATCGATCGATCTCCCCCTCCCTTGCTCGCGCGCGTCGCCCGAGATGCGGGTCAATGGTCTGGGCTGGCGATGGATCGCCCGCAGTGCGTGTTGCAACTGTACACGGCGGCTTAGCTAGAATGCTAGATGGATCGATGCGTGGAAGATAAACGTGAGGGGCCGCGCGTTTATATACCACCGCCGGGAGGCGATCCGGGGCGCTAAGCATGGGCGATTAAGTCAGACGAGGCCGGTCAAGTGTGCGTGCGTACTTTGCCGACCTGACGCGCCTGGTGGTAGGCGCTGCGTCTCGCTCGCGTGAGTCGCGCCATGTTTGTCAATTGTTCTCCCTCCCTGATCTGATCTGATCTATCTATCATATCCCTGTGGGCTGTGGCTGCCATGCATTTTGCCGTTCGGGTACATGTGCTAGGTTTCGGGCGTGGCTTTGTAGTACGTGATGGTTTTGATGATAGTACGGACCTGCAAAAGGGTTGTGTTGATTGGAAAGAACTCCACCATCGTCGTGCTGTGGCTGAATGGGCATGCCACTCCTGTTTTCTGTGGTTGTTCGGGTGTTGACTAATTAAAGGAAAAAGGTTACTATTTCTGGGGATTTATGAGGTTTTTCCGTGTCTATAGCGTAGTCGCCTTGACTGCCCCATGTCCGGCTGCGGTGTGCCAGCTACTTCGGTCAGGGTTTAGGTTTATTGGGCTCTTATATTTAGTGTTAACTAACATTACCTCCGTCCCAAAATAAATGTCTTAATTTTAGTATAATTTTGTACTAAAATTAGTATAAAGTTGAGACATGTATTTACTGTTAACTAATACTACTTTTGTCCTTGTTTATTAGTACCCTCGTATTTACAGTTGTATTTTGACCATAATTTTAACTAATAAAATATAATTTATTCACAGTAAAATAGTAGTATTTGTCAAAACCTATGTTTTATACGAATCCAATGATATGCTTTTTATGATATGTATTAACATAATATTTTGTTAGTTAAATCTATGATCAAAATTTGACATAAAATATGAAGGGGGCCAATAAACCAAAACGGGGGTAGTAAAATACAAATAGTATGTCGTAAAATTTATATGATGAGAATTCTTTTTTCAAATACAAGTTCAATAATACTCCTTCCGTCCCAAAATACTTATTACAACTTTGAGCGACACTTATTTTAGGATAGAGGCAGTATTACTTTGAGCATATCCCTTCGTTCGGAAATATTTATCAGAAAAATGGATAAAAATAATTAAATGTATCTAGAACTAAACTACGCGTAGATACATCCATCTCTCCGATAAATACTTTCGGACGGAGGAAGTATTAGTTATATAGATGGTCAAATTTTGATCTAAATTACGATGGAGCTTAATAAAACGCGATGAAGGTGTATCAAACAGAAAAGTGGCATGAGGACGAGACTCTGATCCACTCTAGCATTGTCATGGCTACATAGCTGGTCATGACAATACAGTACTCGTCCCACCGGAAGAAAGAATGAAATACAATATTCATATAGTGTACGCAAGTACTAAATTCACTTGTCGTAGACTTTAAATTCAGCCATTTACTCCTGCTACAACCGAGAAGGAATGTTCGAGATATAATATTTGAGAGTTAAAGATAAATATTTATTAGAGATAAAATTGGTTTAAACAACGTGATGTTGTACTGCAAGCCTACCCCTCTCTCATGTATTTTATATAGGTGGTGTTTGGTTATCTAGTCCTAGGACTTTTTCTAATCCCTAGGACTTTTTAAAAAAGACTCTCAAGGAGGTGCTTCTAAGGACTTTTAGCAAAAAGTTCCAAAAAAGTCTTACCTTGTTTGGTTTGCTAGGGACTTTTTCTAGTCCCAACACAAAAAAGCCCCTGAAACCAAACACCCCCATATACTCCTACCTCTATGAGGATCGGATCAATATAACAAAAATATTAGCCATCCTATAATTTCCACAGTGGACACAAATTGTCGTGACAACTGATGATTAACACTTCATTTCCTCACAGAATTTAACCTCGTGAGTTAGGTGTGCCATCACAATCTTCTTTTTGGACAAACATGATATATCTATTATAAATGTTCACCGGAAATACAAAGCATCTCAAACATAATATAAATCATATTAAGATTCTGAGACCATCGAATGATCACTACTACCTCCACAACAAGCCGTTGACGCTCTCATATTGGAGTCTTCGTGCACATGCTTCTAAAGACTAGCACCCTAGCACCCTAGAGCCATAGTCGTCGTTGTTGAACCTTTGGATAGATCTGAAGCATCTGACACCAAATCTCGCCACATGATGAGAAACCCTAACCTCACCGCCCCAAGGAGACAATAAAAATGTACACCGAAGCTTCATCGATTACGTCCAGACAGACAAACTCGAAGAGGATCGGTGCCCGGAAGACAAAGTCGACGAAGAAGCACCACCCCTGCGAGGACTAGGAAAAACTAGCCTAAACTACTAACCGAAGCGGAGGCACTGAAATTCCATTCCTCGTCGTCGCCTGCCAGAGCGGCTTGCAGAGGGTAGGCGAATCCACGAACTCGTTGGTGAAGTCTGGAGAGGAGAGTTTCATCTAAACGTCTAGGGTTGGGGGAAGACCACCATATCATAGCGATAAATCATTTTGTACATTTTGATCTTGTTGTAATCTTGCCGAATATTCCCTTGAGCCTCCGAGTCTGAGGAAACTCGTGCTGGATTTGGAGACGTGATGGGCATGAAATGGGCAAGTGATGGACGGAGGGCAGGGGCATGGCAGCATGGGCGCCATCGGCTCCGACAATAAAGACAGACTCCAACTTGATGCATCCCTCTTCCCTCCTCGTGGCCTCTCTCTTCAACTTGGATGCTTCCTGAGGCGCCGGCCATTAACCACCGTCCTGAACGCTACCCAATCACTCACTCGCTCACCCCTCTAGCAGCCAAAACCAGCGATCGACCAGGATCCGCCAGTACCGCGTCACCCACGCGCGCTGAACTGCGAAAGTAGCGTCGCCAAGATCGGGACAACGAGATTTGATGTCGTCCTCTGCGCTGCCATGCTAGCTAGACGACACACGACCGCTTTTCCCTCGGCTACCACTAGCGGCTATCTCCGGTCCATATGCAGATGCTTGAAGGAACGTGCGCTGGCTAACATGCATCCACTGTAGGTGGCGGTGCCATGCTCTAGAATCTAGATGCTGGGATGATAAAAAGCCTGTCATCTATACGGCCGGTCTGTAGAGCTGAGAACAAATTGCGTTCTTGAGACAATTGGGCATTTTGCATCAACATGGAAATCTTCTGCCGTTTGTGTGTTTGTGCCCTGGCTATAGACATGTATTACTCCTTAATCCATGATAGTAGTGGTATATAAATATAAACCATGGAGGGCGGCATCTAATCCTTGACCAACTTGTTGGAATGAGATCAAGACGCTGATTGAAAGCGTGTGGCTGTCGATCCGCGCTGTTGTTGCCAATAATGCAAGTCTAGTGGAGGTGGCGTGCAGGAGCAGCGGGGATCCACTGGATCCCGGCCGGTGATCTGCATGCGTAGCAGCGCCCCCGGAAAGGCGAAAAAGTGCACCAAAAAGGTCATTTTTGGCCGCATTAGCGTCGCTTTTGCACGCCGCGTTGGCACTGGCAGCACGGGCGCGCGGCGGGCCTCGCCTCAACCACATGCGTTGTGCCCAGCTGCCACGACGGGGCAGCAACGAGTACTTCAAGGCCTTCTTTGGTTCATAGGATTGAAAAATTATAGGAATAGAAAAGTCATAAAAAATAAGATGACATGCATCTCAAATCCTATGCATAGGAATAGAAAAGGAGATGCCCTTTGATTCACACTATAGGATTTTTTCCATTGAGTCTAGGCTAATGTTTATTTTCCTATGAAATGTGGAGGATAGGAAGAATTCCTCCATAGAAATAGGATTTCATTCCTACAAACCAAAGAGCTCTGGAGGAATTTTTCCTATAAAAATCATATCCTATGAAAATCCTACAAAATTCCTCCAAACCAAAGGAGGCCCAAATGTTTTAAAAAATATATCTAGGATATGACATGCTTAATTGCTCGACCTGTCTCTTGATCGGTTGTTTCTGTTTATGAAGGATCTGGGGTTGCCGGGCCGGCAATAGATGGAGCGTTGCCATCATGGATCCAGATCCTCTGACATACAAAGGGAAGTCAGAGGAAGCTACAGTACCCTGACATCTCTTCACCGCACTGTTTGGAAAATTACTGTAGATAATTATTGTTTGTAGATCTCTGTGTTAGATCATGGTTTAAGGAAATACCGCGTGTACAGTCATTCATGCACAGTGCTAGCTCCCTGACACCCCTTCCTTGTTTTATACACAAAGTTCACCGTAGCTTTCTGACTTCCTTTGTGCATGTTAGAGGATCCGGCTCCTGCCGCTATGGCCACTGACGACTATGACCGGCCGCTTGTTCCCCGTGTACGCCACTGCCATCGAGGAGCTTTCCTTGAGGAAAGTCTTGGTAAATGGTGTGCGGATGGTTCTTAATACTTGCGGGCTACGACAAGGTGATCCTCTATCCCCGATGCTCTTCATCTTGATCATGGAGCCGCTACAAAAGCTTTTTCAGCTAGCTACGGATCTTCTTGAAGCCGGTGGAGATCGACATGCAAGTGTGTACAACCATCTTGAGGGACAATGGTGAAGCGTCCGGGCTCCATGTCAGCTGGACAAAGAGCAATGCCCTGCCTATTCGGTGCAATGCGGAGACCGTGGCCAGGATCTGCACGATTTTCGGATGCCTACCAGGAACTTTTCCCTGCAAATACCTAGGCTTACCACTAACATTACGAAAGCAGATGACAACTCAGTTCGATGGATTGATGGGTCAGCTCGCGGCACGTTTGCCCACATGGCGTGCAGCCATGATGCAAGAGAGTGGGCGCCTCCTCCTTGTCTAGTATGTACTTTGTGGCATTCTGATTCACTCCATGCTTACGTTGGATATACTGCCAAAGACTATTGCTGCAATGATCAAGATATGTAGGGGCTTCCTATGGTGTGGCAAAGCCCAAACACGAGGTGGAGCTTGTGTGGTTTCTTGGGAGGTAGTTTGTTCGCCAAGATGGGCACGAGGATTGGGCGTGCCAAACCTCAAATGGCTCACTATTGCTCTTCAGGCGCGCTGGTCATGGTTGCACCGCTCGGACACCTCGCGGGCATGGAATGAGTTCACGTGGAAGGTGTCGAAAGAATCCTTGGCACTATTCAGATCGACTACACACATGACTGTGGGCGACGACGCGACAACCTTATTTTGGGGAGACCTGTGGGTATCCGGTTGGCGAGTACATGAGATGGTCCCCAGGATCTATGATCGAATCCATGAGAGGACTAGGCGAGCAGGAGAGCAAGGGATGGGCTCGAGAATGCTCTCTGGGCATGGGATGCATGTTGGACCGGACTTGGAGCTGGAGTTGTTACATGAATACTTCCTGGTCTGGGAAGCGGTGGAGCATGTTGCCCTAATTAAGCATGTTTCTTAGGGACCAACTTAGATGGTCTTGGGAGAAGGATGGATAGTTTTTGGCCCGCTCAGCCTACACTACAAAGTTCTGGAGGAGGGAGGTGGCACCGGCATCATACTTCACCTGGAAATCAAATGCCTCGCTACAATGTCGTTTCTTCACTTTGCTCGCATTCAGAGATAGGTGTTGGACATCAGATAGACTAGCCAGGAGAGGACTCCTGCACCAAGACTTGTGTCCCTTCTGTAATCAACATACGGATAGCATCCAACAACTTCTGCTATGGTGTGTGTTTGCGAGGGAGGTCAGCACAATGTGTGTGAGGCACTGGGCAGGCAGGACTGGACGCCGTTGGGGACGGACATGCTTATGGAGTGGTGCATTGCCAAGAATGACAATGGACATCATGCCAAGGACATCCGGGCAATTGTGGTGCTAATCATGTGGTCTGTCGGTGTCAAAACTGGCGGATCTCGGGTAGGGGGTCCCGAACTGTGCGTCTAGACCGGATGGTAACAGGAGGCAGGGGACACAATGTTTTACCCAGGTTCAGGCCCTCTTGATGGAGGTAAAACCCTACGTCCTGCTGGATTAATATTGATGATATGGGTAGTACAGGAGTAGATCTACCACGAGATCAGAGAGGCTAAACCCGAGAAGTTAGCCTATGGTATGATTGTATGTTGTGGTTGTTGTCCTACGGACTAAAACCCTTCGGTTTATATAGACACCGGAGAGGGTTAGGTTTACACAAGGTCGGTTACAAAGAAGGAGATATCCATATCCGTATTGCCTAGCTTGCCTTCCATGCCAAGTAGAGTCCCACCCGGACACGAGACGAAGTCTTCAATCTTGTATCTTCGTAGTCTAACAGTCCGGCCCATGGAGATAGTCCGGCTGTCCAGAGACCCCCTAATCTAGGACTCCCTCAGTAGCCCCTGAACCAGGCTTCAATGACGATGAGTCCGACGCGCAGTATTGTCTTCGGCATTGCAAGGCGGGTTCCTTCTCCGAATACATCACAGAAGAATTTGAATACGAGGATAGTGTCCGACCCTGCAAAATAAGTTCCACATACCACCGTAGAGAGAATAATATTTTCGCAAATCTAATTTGCTGACTTGTTTTGATAGCATGACGTTATGTCATGGCCCGGTGATTATGCGAACCGTTTCCTTTAACTAGCCCCGCAAATACGCGAGGCAGTTTTTCGACACGTCTTGTCAAAGCAGAGATCGTGTCCCCTTATTACGGGATTCTCATCAATACGGGCGTGGGTAACCCAACCGCGCCATCGATTACGGCGCTTGGGGGATAAGCGAGTTTTACCAGGCTAGTGGGGACGCTTAGTTTCGTCCGCCCATATAAAGGGATAAGGATTCACCTTTCTATCCACGCCTTCTTCCTCCTTCGCTCATCCATTTTCGCACACTCGAGCTCTAGCGCCCAAGTCCGCACTTCCCACCTCAACCTTCTCCAACCATGTCTGGAGCGGGAGGCAGGTGGATGGTCTCCTCCGTCACGGATGGAGACATCAAGAAGCTGAGGAGAGCCGGATACCTGCCTGACGACATCGCACACCGGCTCCCAGATGAGGGGCAACTCATCCCCACCCCCAGGCCCCATGAGAGGGTAGTGTTCCTCACCCATTTCCTCTGCGGACTGGGATTCCCTCTCCACCCATTCGTCCGGGGGATCATGTTCTATTACGGCCTGGATTTTCATGATCTGGCCCCGAACTTCATCCTCAACATCTCGGCGTTTATCGTCGTGTGCGAGGCCTTCCTCCGCATCAAGCCCCACTTCGTCTTATGGTTGAAGACCTTCAATGTCAAGCCGAAGGTTGTGGGCGGCCGCCAGGCGGAGTGCGGAGGCGCCATGGTGGGCAAGATGCCCAATGTAACATGGCTCGAGGGCTCCTTTGTGGAAACCATAAAGGGGTGGCAATCAGGGTGGTTCTACATCACCGAGCCGCGCGACCCTGCATGGGCAGCGGCCCCCGAGTTCCGATCTGGCATCCCCACGCGGCTCACCTCCTGGAAAGAGAAGGGCTTGTCCTGGGGTAGTTCAGGAGAGCTGACCGAACTCCAAACATGTATCCAAAACATGGTGAACAAGAAGCTCAAACTTGTCAACGTGGTCCAGGTCATGCTCCACCGCCGGATCCTCCCGTGCCAACAACGGGAGTTCAACTTGTGGGAGTTCGACCCGGCGCAGCACCGAACTCTGAACAGGCTCTTCGACACAACTCACGAAGATGCCTGGAGGGTGTTATTCAAAAGCACCGAGGTCCCCCCTCCCATTACTGAGGATCGCGGATTCAGCGCGAAGCGCCAAGCCAGTGTGGTAAGCTGCTTTACCTTTCACAGGATACTTATTTCTTATAGATTGACTCCATGCAGGATCTAAACTCCTGTACCTTTGACAGGACTGGCAGGAGACGGCCGGACAGATCAACTGTCCGGCTCCTTTGCCTGAAGGCCCAGCAGACGCTCTTCTGGTGAAGATGCTGACTCCGGCCCCTTATACGGTGCCGGAGAAGACCAAGAAGGCCAAGGGAACCCGAAAGAGTTCCCGACGCCAGGCATCGTCGGACTCTCCGTCGATGACTCTGCGGCGCAATCCTCCCCCGAAGACGAGGAAGAAGAAGAAAATGCTCCCCCTCCAGCTGGGGGAGATAAGAAAAGGAAGGCCGCCCCAACTGGGGGGGCCGAACGGTCCAAGAAGGGAAGGACTCTCCTTCCGGACAGTTCCACCGCCGCCGACAAAGGCGAAGACGAGTGGTTGCCGAGGGCTAAGCCCCCGGGGAGATCGTAAGTATTCGCATACCAGAGTAACTCAGAGCATTCCTTTGTCGCACTGCTTTCCCTAACGCCGAACATGATTATGCAGGCCGCCACGAGCCAGTATTGATGTATCATCGGACGGCTCCCTGGGCTCGTCGGACATGGATAGCGATCCAGTCCGACCGCCACCTCCCCTCATCCTGCCGATGACGCCGAGGTGCTGTCAAGAGGCGTCGGACCGAGGGGAGACAGTCCGGAGGCGCCTCAAGACGACCTTCCGGACTCCGGGAGCCGAGGGGACGGGGCCCCTGAGAGCTCCGAGTTCGGCCCTCAGCCGAACACCACGCCGGAACCTCCAGCGGTTCCAGGCTCGGGCAGGCGACCTCCTTCTAAGAGGGGCAAGACGCCTGTGCCGGTGACCTCTGTCCATCCAGAGGCGTCGGACAATCTACTGAAAGCGCTTCGCAGTGCTTCCATCAACGAGGAGCACCGTACTGTTATGAGTGTGGTGGTCCATAAGGTTCAGTCCGCCAAGAGCGGGTTGACTGAAGCCTGTGCCAGCCTTCTAACAGGCTTTGAGGTAAGTGTTTTAAAATGTAGTAGAAATATTACCGCACAGACAGTAGCCCCTGATGCTTTGTTCGGTGTTCACAAAGAAAAGCCGAACAGAGGATCAAATAATATCGCAGGAGTCTAATATAAGTATGTCAATATGCGTATGCAGGCCTCGCTGCTGGCGTCCGCCGCACTGACTGCGGAGGTTGCCATACTGGAGCAGGACCTCGAGGGGTCCAGGAAAGAGCTCGGCCTTGCCAAGAGGCAGCTCGAGGAGAACAAGGGTAAGTAATACCCTGTCTATAGATATGTATATATAAACAAAGACGCGATTGCAAAATGACAGGATCATCGTATATTTGCCAGGGGCCACGACCGAGGTGGCGACCTTGAAGCAAGCGCTAACCAAGGCCGAAGATAAAGCGGCCAAGGAGCGCACCGAGCGAGAGAAGCACGAGGCTCGGGTGGGCGAGGTGCAGCAAGAGCTCCAGGCTCTCGTGGCGAAGCACGAGGTGTTGGAGCTTGACTCAAAGATGCGGGGGTCTGAGCTTGCCGCGGCCCTCGAGAGCGCAAAAAGTGCCAAGGCCGAAGCCCAAAAGGCCCTCCAGGAGATCGACACAATGAAGAAGATAGCGGCGGGTAAGGCTTTCTATATGCAAAGCAAGCATGTAAGAGTAAATTACCGATTACTTACCCGAATCCGGAGCTCTCTAGGAGCATTCGCAGATTTGCCCCACAGCGTGTCCAATGCCGCACAATTTTACCAGGCCAAGGATAGAAGCTCAACGGAGAAGCTGTTCTGGTCTCAGTATGCTGAGGCCGAACACCCGGTGCCAATGAGCGACCAGCTGAAGCAGATGGTCGAGCTACATAAGGCGGTCGATCAGGCCATGAAGAGCTTTATAGTCCGGCTGTGGCCTGGCGACGCCCTTTCGAACAGCTTCTTCGGCCTGGTGAGGCAGCTTGTGGATGCCAATCCGCGGCTGGAGGTCGTCAAGCGATCTGTCTGCATTGAAGGTGCATGC
This sequence comes from Triticum aestivum, assembly GCF_018294505.1. NCBI lineage: Eukaryota > Viridiplantae > Streptophyta > Magnoliopsida > Poales > Poaceae > Triticum > Triticum aestivum. The sequence continues at coordinate 452,018,078 of NC_057809.1, read as the reverse complement.
CGGGCTTTCGCTCGTGTGAAATTGCAGTGGGTCAAGCTAGACGCCATGAAGCTGATCAAGGAGGGGCCGCCAGAGGGCAAGGAGCACCGCCACCCCGAGATGTACTACGAGGGTGTTCTGCCGGGTGCCCGTCTCATAGCGGACGAGTGTTCCAAAGATGTAATATTTGAGTGAGACTTGCTCGTTTTATCCTATATTTATGAAAACTTGTTTCATATGCGGTATGCAACACTTGTTTGAATTTAAAATATTGCCTTCTGTTTGGCTGTTTATCCAATCTGAGAGATGGCTAGTCCTTGGCTTCTGCCCCCATGCCACGAGTGCTGCGGTGTTCGGGATAAACCTGAGCACTCTTGTTCCCATGTTTGGGTCCTTCGAGGGAGGTGCTCAGCACAACGAACAAGGCAACCGGACTAATAATGCTTTATCACTCTCACTTAGCCATAGAATTCTATAATTTTAAATTTTGGCGAAGCCCCTGGTATTCGGAAGGCCGAATTCGGGGCGCGCTACACGCCTTTAAGCCAGACAGGGCCGGCCCCTCGCTCTAAGCGGCATAAGTCTTTAGGGACTCGAAAACCTCACCGAACAGCGACCAGTCTCTCGCCTTATCATGACAGTCAGTTTTAGCTTTCTCTACTGAGGTGCTGAACCCAGCAGAACTGGGGCACAATCGCAGTAGTTCTCCTAGCGCTACCTTAGCCGATAGTGCGGAACGTAAGGTACCAAAACATAGGAGCCGGGCAAACCCAATATTTGACTAAAGACATGATTCGGAGCTGATGCATATAATGCTATAAGTTCGAGGTGCCACACTTGTGAAAGTGTTCGGACTTTTCACACCATATTGTGGGGTACGTAAGCCCCTGGTGTGTTGGCCATACCAAAGTGTACAGTTGCAAGGCGTCATTAATGAACACATGGATATATATATAACAGGAATGCAATAATAGTCGTAATGTCATGCATTGTTTAGTCAAAAGATTGCGTTAAAGCAGAGTGATACAGGTAGTGCGATAAGCAAAGAGTAGGACTATGTCCCTTCCAAGGGCAAGCTGAGGAATGATATGAAATCGAATATTTCGCTCATTACTGTAATCCACCTGGGAATTCCGTGGTATGGAGTAGCTGGTTGCCTCCTTGGTTGCTGCATCATGTGTTCGGCAATAGTGCTGCCGGACAGTGTTTCCAGAGATTAAGGTCCTGAAAAAAGAGAAAAATTACAAAACGAGAAGCTCCTAGTGTGGTTTAAGCCGCGTCTTGGGGCGTGCCGCAGTTTTGTCCCCCCTCCCCACCTATGCCCATGATATTTTTAGTGCGTAATTATGTACGCGTGGCACGAGTTTTGCTGTTGGGCTGGGATTTGGGTGGGAGCCGTATTGCTACGCGAGCTCAGATCGTGCCAGGTGGTCCATTTGCCGATTGCTCCGAGCGCGCTTGAAGGTGTCCGGGCTTTGAAGCGACGAACTGGTTGATTGCCTTGAGAGGCTACTTTGCGCTTCTACTGCGAGGGCCGCGGTGTGCTCCTCTGTTCGGAGAGAGTGATATGTGTTTCCATTGACTATAATAACTCCGCGAGGTCCTGGCATCTTGAGCTTGAGGTATGCATAATGTGGCACCGCATTGAATCTAGCAAATGCGGTTTGCCCGAGCAGCGCATGATAACCACTGCGGAACGGGACTATGTCGAAGATTAATTCTTCGCTTCGGAAGTTATCCGGGGATCCGAAGACCACTTCCAGTGTAATTGAGCCTGTGAAATGGGCCTCTACACCTGGAATGACGCCTTTAAAGGTCGTTTTCGTGGGTTTGATCCTTGAGGGTTCTATACCCATTTTGCGCACTGTGTCCTGATAAAGCAGGTTCAGGCTGCTACCGCCATCCATAAGGACTCGAGTGAGGTGAAATCCGTCAATGATTGGGTCTAGGACCAGTGCGGCGAATCCGCCATGACGGATACTAGTGGGGTGGTCCCTGCGATCGAAGGTGATCGGATAGGAGGACCAAGGGTTGAACCTTGGGGCGACAGGCTCCAACGCATATACGTCCCTGAGCGCACGCTTCCGCTCCCTCTTGGGGATGTGGGTTGCGTATATCATGTTCACCGTCCGCACTTGTGGGGGAAACCTCTTCTGTCCTCCGGTGTGTGGCTGCCATGATTCCCCCTCGTCATCGCTATGCGGCCCCTTCTCATTATTTTCGGCAAGCAACTTGCCGGCCTGCTTGAACACCCAACAATCCCTGTTGGTGTGATTGGCTGGCTTGTTTGGGGTGCTGTGTATTTGACACGAGCGATCGATTATACGGTCCAAGCTGGACGGACCCGGCATACTTTGTTTGAATGGCTTTTTCCGCTGACCGGGTTTAGAGCCTTTGAATCCGGCATTGACTGTCGTATCCTCGGTATTTTCGCTGTTAATGCGGCGCTTATGTTTGTTGCGACATGACCTGCTATTGCCGTCCTTGGTATCCGAGGTACCATGGTTCTTTGATATGTTATTACTGCGATCCAGCCAGCTGTCTTCTCCCGCACAAAAGCGGGTCATGAGCGTCGTGAGAGCTGCCATAGATTTCGGCTTTTCCTGACCAAGGTGCCGGGCTAGCCACTCGTCTCGGATGTTGTGTTTGAAAGCCGTTAAGGCCTCTGCATCCGGACAGTCGACGATTTGATTTTTCTTTGTAAGGAACCGAGTCCAGAATTGCCTGGCCGACTCTTCTGGCTGCTGAATTATGTGGCTCAAGTCATCGGCGTCTGGTTGTCGCACGTAAGTGCCCTGAAAGTTGTCGAGGAATGCGGCTTCTAGATCTTCCCAATAGCTAATGGAGTCCGCTGGCAAGCTGTTAAGCCAATGCCGCGCTGGTCCTTTGAGCTTTAGTGGGAGGTATTTGATGGCGTGTAAGTCATCACCGCGGGCCATGTGGATGTGGAGGAGGAAATCCTCGATCCATACTGTGGGAACTTTTGTGCCATCGTATGATTCAATATTTACGGGTTTGGAACCTTCTGGGAATTGATGATCCATTACTTCGTCTGTGAAGCATAAGGGGTGTACGGCGCCTCTGTATTGGCCTATATCGTGACACAGCTCGAATGGGTCTTGCCCGCTATGTTCGGCCTGGCCGGATTTGCTTTTACTGTATCCGGCATGACGTTTATCGTCTCGCAGAGTGGTGCGCCTTCGTGATCCGTAGATTGATCTTGCATGCTTTGCTTTGTCCTCCAATATGTCCCGCAGGTCTGGCGTATCTCCCCAGCCTTTTTATGTGAATGGCATCGGGGTGGAGGCTGAGTTTTTGGCTGGAATGCCTCTCTATCGCGGCCACAAGGTGGCCGATCAGCCGTATCATACGCTTCTTCCTCCAGTCGGGGTAGTAACCTGCACTTTGGGTAATTCTTGGAGGGGCGCTCGAGTTTATATTCCTCGGCCGCGAGGACTTCAATCCATCTGTCAGCTAGCAGATCTTGATCAGCTTGAAGCTGCTGCTGCTTTTTCTTGAGGCTATTTGCCGTGGCCATAAGCCGATGCTTGAACTGCTCTTGTTCGACGGGGTCCTCTGGTACGGCGAATTCATCGTTGCCAAGGCTTGCCTCGTCTTCGGAGGGGGGCATGTAATTGTCATCTTCCTCCTCTCCTTCTGCCGCTCTCTCAGGAGGGCTGGCTTCTCCATCCTCCTGCTCTCAATCTTGCTGGAGGGGATTGTTGTTGCCTTCGGCACTATCCAGAGTGTTATTATCTCCTGTGCCGGTATCACCATTTTTGCTTTGGCGGGACTTAGAGCGGCGCCGCTGACGTCGACGCTTGTGTTGCTTCTTGGAGGGGTCATCCTCCGCTATCTCATCACCATTGCCTTCTTTGGGTGTATCCACCATGTATATGTCATATGACGAGGTGGCTTTCCAGTGTCCTATAGGTGCTGGTTCATGTTCGTATCCTACATCGTCGTCCATACCGTCGATGTCTTCAGAGTCGAAGTCGAGCATGTCGGTTAAATCATCGACAGTGGCTACGAAGTGGGTGGTGGGTGGGCGTCGAATTTCTTCGTTGTCCGCATCCCAATCCTGTTGGCCATAGTCCGGCCAGGGCTCTCCTAACAAAGAGAGAGACCTTAGTGAATTCGGAATGTCACCGAAGGGCGAGTGCTGAAAGATATCCGCGGTGGTGAATTCCATGATCAGCGCCCAATGGGATTCGAGTCCGAAAAAGAGTCCGGCGCCTTGGAGTCACGGGCTTCCCACAGGATTAGGCTGGTGTTCGGCTCGATCGCCGTTGAGACTACAACCCCTGAGGCGGTGTCTAGCCACCTGTCCTCGATTGGCGCAGTTGGCTCCGAGCTAAGGGTCGGAGCTGATGCGGGCACGACCTCTGGGGTACTGTTCGGCGGCAGAGCTAGGTCATACCCATTGTCGGTGTCAAAACCGGCGGATCTCGGGTAGGGGGTCCCGAACTGTGCATCTAGGCCGGATGGTAACAGGAGGCAGCTCGGAAGAGCTATGTCTGTTGTGTTCGGCCCGGCCGGATTTGTTGTATCCGGCGTGAAGATCATTATCACATGCTGTAGGGCGCCTGCGCGATCCGTAGATCGATCTTGTTTGTCTTGCCTTATCCTCCAGTATGTCTCGCAGGTCGGGCGCATTTTCCCATGCCTTAGTTGAGCGGCGTGGGGGCATGGCTTGGGTGGAGGGCCGAGAGGCCTCTCTGTCGCGGCCGCGAGGTGGCCGGTCTGCCATGTCATGCGCTGGTGATGTAGGTGCTTCCTCCTCTGGTCGGGGTAGTGGCCTGCGCTTCGGGTAACTCTTGGAGGGGCGTTCGAGTTCATACTCTTCGGCCGCAAGGACTTCAGTCCATCTGTCAGCTAGCAAATCTTGGGCAGCTTTAAGTTGTTGCTGCTTTTTCTTGAGGCTGCTTGCCGTGGCTAAAAGCCTGCATTTAAAACGCTCTTGTTCGGCGGGGTCTGATGGTATGACGAATTCGTCGTCATCGAGGCTTGCCTCATCTCCGGAGGGAGGCGTATAGTTATCATCCTCGACCTCTTGGTTTTTCGCTCTCTCATGAGGGCTGGCTTCTCCATCTTCCTGCGCCGAATCTTGCTGAGGTGGGTGTTCTTCGGTGCTATCCGGGGTAGTATTGTCTCCCGTGCCGGAATCACCGTTTTTACTTTGGCGGGATTTAGAGCGGCGCCGCTGACGCCGGCGCTTTGGCTGTTTCTTGGGGGCGTTATCCCCCACTGTTCCATCGCCATCTCCATCTTTTGGAGTATCCACCATATATATGTCATAGGATGAGGTGGCCGTCTAGCGCCCTACAGGTGCTGGTTCCTGTCCGTCTCCTACATCGTCGTCCATGCCGTCGATGTCTTCGGAGCTGAAGTCAAGCATGTCGGTTAGATCGTCGACAGTGGCTACAAAGTGGGTGGTGGGTGGGCTTTGAATTTCCTCATCGTCCGTATTCCACCCTCACTGACCGTAGTCCGGCCAGGGCTCTCCTGATAAAGAGAGAGACTTGAGAGAATTTAGGATGTCGCCATAAGGCGAATGCTGAAAGATGTCTGCGGCGGTGAACTCCATTATCGGCGCCCAATCAGATTCGATTGGCAGGGGTGCGGGGGGTTCGGAGTCCGGGGAGGAGTCCGGATCCTCAGAGTCACGGGTCGTGCAGAGTGCGGGGCTAGCGTTTGGCTCGATCGCTTTTGGGATCGCAGCCCCCGAGGTGGCGTCCAACCGCTCATCCTCGATTGGCGCAACAGGCTCCGAGTTAGGGGTCGGAACCGATGCGTATTCGGCCTTCCAGGCGCTGTTCGGCGGCAGAGCTATATCATGCCCATCGAGACAGTGCGGCGCGCTTGGCTGTGGCTCGAATCCGTCGAAGATCAAGTCCCCGTGGATGTCAGTCGTGTAGTTTAGGCTTCCAAACCTGACCTGATGGCCAGGGGCGTAGCTTTTGATCTGCTCCAGGTGGCCGAGCGAATTGGCCCGCAGAGCGAAGCCGCCGAAGACGAAGATCTGTTCGGGGAGAAAAATCTCACCCTGGACCGTATCGTTATTGATGATCAAAGGAGCCATCGGGCCTAAAGGCGACGACACAGAGGAACTCTCAATGAAAGCACCAATGTCGGTGTCAAAACTGGCGGATCTCGGGAGGGGGTCCCGAACTGTGCGTCTAGGCCGGATGGTAACAGGAGGCAAGGAACACTTTGTTTTACCCAGGTTCGGGCCCTCTCGATGGAGGTAATACCCTACTCCTGCTTGATTAATATTGATGATATGGGTAGTACAAGAGTAGATCTACCACGAGATCAAGGAGGCTAAACCCTAGAAGCTAGCCTATGGTATGATTGTTGTGTATGGAGTTTATTGCCTACGGACTACAACCCTCCGGTTTATATAGACACCGGATAGGGTTAGGGTTACATAAAGTCGGTTACAATGGTAGGAGATCTTGCATATCCGCATCGCCAAGCTTGCCTTCCACGCCAAGGAAAGTCCCATCCGGACACGGGACAAAGTCTTCAATCTTGTATCTTCATAGTCCAGGAGTCCGGCTGAAGGTATAGTCCGGCTACCCGAACACCCCCTAATCCAGGACTCCCTCAGTAGCCCCTGAACCAGGCTTCAATGACGACGAGTCCGGCGCGCAAATTGTCTTCGGCATTGCAAGGCGGGTTCCTCCTCCAAGTCCTTCATAGAAGATTGTAAACACCAATAGTAGTGTCCGGCTCTGCAAAATAAGTTTCCACATATTGCCATAGAGAGAATAACATTGACATAAATGAAATCTGCCAACGTATTCCGCAGTGCGTCATCACACTACGGCCAAGTCCTTTACTTGAATCGTTTTTACTTTTCCACCTCAGCATGTTTCGCGAGGCGGTTTCCTTGGCGCGTCTTGTCAAAGCAGAGATCGTGTACCCCCTTTACGGGATTCTCATCAATACGGACGTGGATAACCCAACCACGCCATTTATCACGGCGCTTGGGAGGCAAGCGAGTTTTACTAGGCTGGTGGGGACGCACAACCGCATCCACCCATATAAGGGGATAAGGATCCACCCTTTTACCTACGCCTTCTTCCTCTTTTGCCTATCCATCTCCTGCGCACTTGAGCTCCAGCGCCCAAGCCCGCACTTCCCACCTCAACCTTCTCCAGCAATGTCCGGAGCGGGAGGCAAGTGGATGGTCTCCTCCGTCATGGAGGGCCATGTCAAAAAGCTAAGGAAGGCCGAATACTTGTCCAAAGACATCACGCACCGGCTTCCCGAGGAGGGGCAGCTTCTCCCCACCCCAAGGCCCCATGAGAGGGTAGTATTCCTTCCCCATTTCCTCTGCGGACTGGGTTTTCCACTCCACCCATTTGTCTGGGGGCTCATGTTTTACTATGGCCTGGATTTCCATGATCTGGCCCTGAACTTCGTCCTCAACATCTCGACGTTTATCGTCGTGTGCGAGGCCTTCCTCCGCATCCGCCCCCATTTCGGCCTCTGGCTCAAGACCTTCAACGTCAAGCCCAAGGTGGTGCGCGGCAACCAGGTGGAATGCGGAGGCGCCATGGTGGGCAAGATGGCCAACGTCCTATGGCTCGAGGGCTCCTTCGTGGAGACCCTGAAGGGGTGGCAATCGTGGCGGTTTTACATCACCGAGCCGCGCGATCCGAAATGGACCGCAGCCCCTGAGTTCCGATCCGGACCCCCCACGCGGCTTATGTCCTGGAAAGAGATGGGCCTGTCGTGGGGTGACGAAAAAGAGCTGACTGGACTGCAGACGTGCATCCAGTCCCTGGTGAGCAAGCCGATCAAGCTCGTCAATGTAGTCCAGGTTATGCTCGTCCGCCGGATCCTCCCGTGTCAACAACGGGACTTTAATCTATGGGAGTTCGACCCGGCGCAGCACCGAACCCTTAACAGGCTCTTCAACACGACGTATGAAGACGTCTGGAGGGTGCTAACCAAAGGCGCCGAGGCTCCCACATCCGGTTCCGAGGACCGCGGATATAGCTCGCAGCGTCACGCTAGCGAGGTAGGCTATTTTCACCTTTTACAGGATGTTAGGTTCTTTTCATAGTTTGACTCTATGCGGGATCTAAACTCCCTCACCTTTGACAGGCTTGGCGGGCGAAGTCCGGATCGATTAACTGTCCGGCTCCCTTGCCCGAAGACCCAGCCCCCGCTCTACTAGCGAAGCTGCTGGTCCGGCACCTTATGTGGTGCCGGAGAAGAAGGCCAAGAAGAACAAGGCCACAGGGACTCGAAAGAGTTCCCGGCATATGGTGGTGTCGGACTCGTCGTCCGACGAGTCCGAGACGCACTCCCCCCGTGAAGACGAGGTGGAGGAAGAAGAAACCTCTCCCCCCCAGCGGGGGGAAGAGAGAAGAGGAAGGCCGCCCCAACGGGGGAGGCCGAGGGGTCTAGGAAAAGGAAGACCCCTCCGCCGGACTACGCCCCAACGCCGAAGAGGGCAAAGAGGAGTGGCCAAACAGGGCCAAGCGTCCGGCGAAATCGTAAGTGTTCGGATACCAGAGTAACTCATGATATTCTTTTTGTTGCACAGCTTTCCCTAATGCCGAATATAATCATGCAGCCCGCCCCGGGCCGAACTCAACGAGTCGTCGAGCGGCTCCCTGGATTCATCGGACATGAACTCAGTTCCGCCCGCTGTCTCCCCCCGCACTGCGGACGATGCCGAAGTGGCGTCGCAACGAGCTCCGGGGCAGGAGGAGGTGGTCCTGGAGGAGCCGCAAGGCGACCTCCCGGACTCCAGGAGTAAAGGGGACAAGACCCCCCAGGGCTCCAAGTCCGGCTTTGTGCCGGACACCATGCCAGAATCTTTAACAGTTCCGGACCGCGGTAGGCGAACTCCTTCCAAGAGGAGGAAGCCTTCTGAGCCGGCGGCCTCCGTCCAACCGAAGGTGCCAAACAATCTGCTGGAGGTGCTTGACGGCGCCTCCATCGAGAGGAGCACCGTACTGTTATGAGTACGGTGATCCAGAAGGTTCAGTCCGCCAAGAGCGGACTGAGTGAAGCTTGCGCTAGCCTCCTAACAGGCTTTGAGGTAAGTAAAAATATATAAAAATATTACCGCATAGACAGTAGCCCCTGATGCTCTGTTTGGCGTTCGGAAAGAAAAGCCGAATAGAGGATCTATTAAATTTCATAGGAGTCTAACGAAAAAGAGTCAATATACGTATGCAGGCTTCGCTGCTATCCACCGCCGCACTGACTGCGGAGGTGGGTGTCCTGAAGCAGGACCTCGAGTGGACCAAGCAAGAGCTCGGCCTTGCCAAGCGGCAGCTCGAGGAGAAAAAGGGTAAGAAATACCTTACAGAAAAAGTGCCTATAGAGAGGCGTGATTGCAAAAAATAACAGGATTGCACTGCTTATTATAGGGGCCACGACTGAGGTGGTGACCCTCAAGCAGGCGCTGTCCGAGGCCGAAAATAAAATGGCCGTGGAGCGCACCGAGCAAGAGAAACTTGGGGCTCAGGTCGGGGAGGTGCAGCAAGAGCTTCAGGCTCTCATGAAAAAACATGAGGGTTTGGAGCTTGAGTCAAATACCCAAGCGTCCGAGCTCGCGGCGGCCCTTGAGACGGCCAAGTTTGCCAAGGCCGAAGCCCAAAAGGCCCTCCAAGAGTTGGAGGAGATGAAGAAGATAGCAGCAGGTAAGGCATTCTTTATGCAAAGCAGAAATATAAAAGTAAACTACCTATTACTTACCCGAATCCGGAGTTCTCCAGGGGCATTCGCAGATCTTCCCCGCAGCGTATCCGCCGCCGCCGCATTCTACCGAGCTGAAGAGGGCAACTCGACGGAGAAGGTGTTCTGGTCTCAGTATGCTGAGGCCGGACACCCTGTGCCCTTGAGCGACCAGTTGAAACTGCTGGTCGAGCTCCACAAGGTGGCCGAACAGGCCATGAAAGGCTTCATAGTTCGGCTGTGGCCCGGAGAGGCCCTGCCTGGGAGCTACTTCGGGCTGGTGCAGCGGCTGGTGGAGGCCTATCCAAGGCTCGAGGTCATCAAGCGCTTCGTCTGCATCGAAGGTGCCCGTAGGGCCCTTGCCCGTGCAAAGGTGCACTAGGGTAAGCTAGATGGTGAAAAGCTTGTGAGGGACGGGCCGCCGCCGGGGAAGGAGCATCGCAAGCCCGAGAACTATTACAAGGATGTTCTTGCAGGTGCCCGCCTTGTGGCGGATGAATGTACCAAGGATGTAATTTTTGAATAAACTCGCTCGTTTTTATCCTGTGCATTGAAAACTTGTTCATATGCGCTAAGCAATGCTTATTGAATTTAAAATATTATTTTCTGTGCGGCCGTTTATCAAAAATTGAGAGATGGCCAGTCGTCAGCTTCTGCCCCCATGCCACTAGTGCTGGGGTGTTCGGTGATAAACCTGAGCGCTCTTTTTCCCATGGTTGGGTCCTTCGAGGGAGGCGCTCAGCACGACGAACCAGGCAATCGGACTATAATGCTTGAACACTCTCACTTAGCCATAGAACTTTATAATTTTAAATTTCGGCGAAGCCCCTAGTTCGGAAGACCGAGTTCGGGGCGCTATCCACGCCTTGGCCGGACAAATCCGGCTCCTCGATCGAAGCGGCATAAGTCTTTAGGGACTCGAAAAACCTCTTGAACAGCGACCGGTCTCTCGCCTCATCATGATAGTCAGTTTTAGCTTTCTCCACTGAGGTGCTTAACCCAGCTCAACCGGGGCACAATCGCAGTGGTTCTCCTAGTGCTACCTTAGCCGATAGAGCGGAACATAAGGCACCAAAACATAGGAGCCGGGAAAACCCAACTATTGACCCAAATCATGATTCGGAGCCGATGCATATAGTGCTATAAGTTCGGGGTGCCGCACTTGTGAAAGTGTACGGGCTTCTCACACCATATTAAAGGGTACTGAAGCCCCTGGCGTACTTGTTGTACCACAGTGTACGGGTGCAACATGTCATTGATGAACATATATAAAAGAGAGTAATGCAGAAAATAGACAAAAGCTATGCATTGTTTATAGAGAGGCTATTTATCAAAGCCGAACGATACAAGGAGTGCGATAAGCAAAAAGATATTTGGACTATTCAGTATGTCCTGACCAGGGGCAGGCCGCGGAATTGTATTTAAAACAGGTATATCGCTCGTAACAGAGACCACCTGGGAGTTCCATAATGCGGCATGGCTTGTCTGCCTCCCTGGATCTTGCATCGTTTGTGCGGCAGTCGAATTGCCGAACAGGTCATCCGAAGTATGGAGTCCTGAAAGTAAGAAAAAATGAAAAAAGAATCCGGCAGCCCCTAGTACGTTTTAAGCCGTATTTTGGGCGTGCCGTTATTGTGCCCCTTCCCCTGTGCCCATGGTATTTCAAGGGCGTAGTTATGTACGCGAGGTACTGGTTTCGCTATGTCGCGAAAGCTGGGGTTGGGGCCGCATTGCTACGCTTGCTCTGGGTGTGCCAGGCTGTTCTGCTGTGGGTTACTCCGGGCGCGCTTGGCAGTGTCTGACTTTTTAATGGCCGGACTGGAGAATTGCCTGAGAAAGCTACTGTGTACCTCCACCACGAGAGCCGCCGTATGCTCCTCCGTATGGAGGGAGCGTTCGGTGTTTCCGTTGGCCGTAATTACTCCTCGAGGGCCTGGCATCTTGAGCTTGAGATATGCATAGTGCGGCACCGCATTAAACTTTGCGAATGCGGTTCGTCCGAGCAGGGTGTGATAGCCACTGCGAAACGGGACTATATCGAAGATTAACTCTTCGCTTCGGAAATTGTCCGGGGATCCGAAGACCACGTCAAGTGTTACTGAGCCTATACAGTTGGCTTCTACACCTGGTATAACGCCTTTAAAGGTCGTTCTTGTGGGCTTAATCCTTGAGGGATCTATGCCCATTTTCCGCACTGTATCTTGATAAAGCAGGTTCAGGCTACTACCGCCGTCCATGAGGACTCTTGTGAGATGAAATCCGTCGATGATTGGGTCGAGAACCAATGTGGCGAAGCCGCCATGACGGATGCTAGTGGGATGGTCCCTTCGATCAAAAGTGATCGGGCAGGAGGACCATGGGTTGAACTTTGGTGCGACTGGCTCTATCGCGTATATGTCCCGTAGCGCACGCTTCCGCTCCCGCTTGGGAATGTGGGTTGCGTATATCATGTTCACCGTCCGCACTTGTGGGGGAAAGCCCTTCTGTCCATTGTTGTTCGGCGGCTTGGGCTCCTCGTCGTCGCTGTGCAGCCCCTTGTCTCTGTTTTCGGCCCTTAACTTGCCTGCTTGCTTGAACACCCAACAATCCCTGTTAGTGTGATTGCCTGACCTTTCGGGGGTGCCATGTATCTGGCACAAGCGATCGAGTATTCGGTCCAAACTAGACGGGCCCTGAGTATTCTTTTTGAATGGCTTTTTCCGCTGACCGGATTTATAGCCTTTGAATCCGGCATTGACTGCCATGTCTTCATTGCTGTCGCTGTTAACGCTGCGTTTTTGCTTATTCCGACGTGTCCTGCCACTTTTGTCCTTGGTATCCGAATTACCAGGGTTCTTTGATAAGTTGTTACTGCAAGCTAGCCAGCTGTCTTCTCCCGCGCAAAAGCGGGTCATGAGTGTCGTGAGGGCTGCCATGGATTTCGGCTTTTCCTGTCCCAGGTGCCGGGCAAGCCACTCGTCGCGGATGTTATGCTTGAAGGCTGCTAGGGCCTCTATGTCTGGACAGTCGACTATCTGGTTTTTCTTTGTTGGGAACCGTGTCCAGAATTGTCTGGCCGATTCTTCTGGCTGCTGAATTATGTGGCTTGAGTCGTCGGCATCCGGCGGTCGCACGTAAGTGCCCTGGAAGTTGTCGAGGAATGCGACTTCCAGGTCCTCCCAAGAACCGATTGAGTCTGCTGGCAAGCTGTTAAGCCAATGCCGGGCCGGTCCTTTAAGTTTGAGCGGGAGGTATTTGATGGCGTGTAGATCATCGCCGCGTGCCATGTGGATGTGAAGGAGATAATCCTCGATCCATACCGCCGGGTCTGTTGTGCCATCGTATGATTCGATGTTTACGGGTTTGAAACCCTCTGGGATTTTATGATCCATTACTTCGTTCGTGAAGCATAGCGGGTGTGCGGCACCTCTGTACTGGGCTATATCACGACGCAGCTCGGAAGAGCTATGTCTGTTGTGTTCGGCCCAGGAGGATTTGTTGTATCCAGCGTGAAGATCATTATCACATGCTGTAGGGCACCTGCGTGATCCGTAGATTGATCTTGTTTGTCTTGCCTTATCCTCCAGTATGTCTCGCAGGTCGGGCGCATTTTCCCATGCCTTAGTTGAGCGGCGTCGGGGCATGGCTTGGGTGGAGGGCCGAGAGGCCTCTCTGTCGCAGCCGCGAGGTGGCCGGTCTGCCATGTCATGCGCTGGTGATGTAGGTGCTTCCTCCTCTGATCGGGGTAGCGGCCTGCGCTTCGGGTAACTCTTGGAGGGGCGTTCGAGTTCATACTCTTCGGCCGCAAGGACTTCAGTCCATCTGTCAGCTAGCAAATCTTGGGCAGCTTTAAGTTGCTGCTGCTTTTTCTTGAGGCTGCTTGCCGTGGCTAAAAGCCTGCGTTTAAAACGCTCTTGTTCGGCGGGGTCTGATCGTATGACGAATTCATCGTCATCGAGGCTTGCCTCGTCTTCGGAGGGAGGCGTATAGTTATCATCCTCGACCTCTTGGTTTGCCGCTCTCTCATGAGGGCTGGCTTCTCCATCTTCCTGCGCCGAATCTTGCTGAGGTGGGTGTTCTTCGGTGCTATCCGGGATAGTATTGTCTCCCGTGCCGGAATCGCCGTTTTTACTTCGGCGGGATTTAGAGCGGCACCGCTGACGCCGGCGCTTTGGCTGTTTCTTGGGGGCGTTATCCCCCACTGTTCCATCGCCATCTCCATCTTTTGGAGTATCCACCATATATATGTCATAGGACGAGGTGGCCTTCCAGCGCCCTACAGGTGCTGGTTCCTGTTCGTCTCCTACATCGTCGTCCAAGCCGTCGATGTCTTCGGAGTTGAAGTCAAGCATGTCGGTTAGATCGTCGACAGTGGCTACAAAGTGGGTGGTGGGTGGGCTTTGAATTTCCTCATCGTCCGTATTCCACCCTCGCTGACCGTAGTCCGGCCAGGGCTCTCCTGATAAAGAGAGAGACTTGAGAGAATTTAGGATGTCGCCAAAAGGCGAATGCTGAAAGATGTCTGCGGTGAACTCCATTGTCGGCGCCCAATCGGATTCGATTGGCAGGGGCGCGGGGGGGTCGGAGTCCGGGGAGGAGTCCGGATCCTCAGAGTCACGGGTCGTGCAGAGTGCGGGGCTAGCGTTCGGCTCGATCGCTTTTGGGATCGCAGTCCCCAAGGTGGCGTCCAACCGCTCATCCTCGATTGGCGCAACAGGCTCCGAGTTAGGGGTCGGAACCGATGTGTATGCGGCCTTCCAGGCGCTGTTCGGCGGCAGAGCTATATCATGCCCATCGAGACAGTGCAGCGCGCTTGGCTGTGGCTCGAATCCGTCGAAGATCAAGTCCCCGTGGATGTCAGCCATGTAGTTTAGGCTTCCAAACCTGACCTGATGGCCAGGGGCGTAGCTTTCGATCTGCTCCAGGTGGCCGAGCGAATTGGCCCGCAGAGCGAAGCCCACGAAGACGAAGATCTGTCCGGGGAGAAAAATATCACCCTAGACCGTATCGTTATTGATGATCAAAGGAGCCATCGGGCCTAAAGGCGACGACACAGAGGAACTCTCAATGAAAGCACCAATGTCGGTGTTAAAACCGGCGGATCTCGGGTAGGGGGTCCCGAACTGTGCGTCTAGGCCGGATGGTAACAGGAGGCAGGGAACACTTTGTTTTACCCAGGTTCGGGCCCTCTCGATGGAGGTAATACCCTACTCCTGCTTGATTAATATTGATGATATGGGTAGTACAAGAGTAGATCTACCACAAGATCAAGGAGGCTAAACCCTAGAAGCTAGCCTATGGTATGATTGTTGTGTATGGAGTTTATTGCCTACGGACTACAACCCTCCGGTTTATATAGACACCGGATAGGGTTAGGGTTACATAAAGTCAGTTACAATGGTAGGAGATCTTGAATATCCGCATCGCCAAGCTTGCCTTCCACGCCAAGGAAAGTCCCATCCGGACATGGGACGAAGTCTTCAATCTTGTATCTTCATAGTCCAGGAGTCCGGCTGAAGGTATAGTCCGGCTACCCGAACACCCCCTAATCCAAGACTCCCTCACCCATCGTGACAGTGCGGCGTGCCCGGCTGCGGCTCGAATCCGTCGAAGATCAAGTCTCCGCGGATGTCGGCCGTGTAGTTCAGACTTCAAAATCTGGCCTGATGGCCAGGGGCGTAGCTTTCAATCCGCTCCAGATGGCCAAGCGAGTTAGCCCGCAGTGCAAAGCTGCCGAATACGAAGATCTGTCCAGGGAGAAAAGTCTCACCCTGGACTGCATCGTTGTTGATGATCGGAGGAGCCATCGAGCCTAACGGCGACGACACAGAGGAACTCTCAATGAAAGCACCAATGTCGGTATCAAAATCAGCGGATCTCGGGTAGGGGGTCCCGAACTGTGCGTCTAGGCCGGATGGTAATAGGAGGTAGGGGACACAATGTCTTACCCAGGTTCGGGCCCTCTTGATGGAGGTAAAACCCTACGTCCTGCTGGATTAATATTGATGATATGGGTAGTACAAGAGTAGATCTACCACGATATCAGAGAGGCTAAACCCTAGAAGCTAGCCTATGGTATGATTGTATGTTGTGGTTGTTGTCCTACGGATTAAAACCCTTCAGTTTATATAGACACCGGAGAGGGTTAGGGTTACACAAGGTCGGTTACAAAGGAGGAGATATCCATATATGTATTGCCTAGCTTGCCTTCCATGCCAAGTAGAGTCCCACCCGGACACGAAACGAAGTCTTCAATCTTCTATCTTCGTAGTCTAACAGTCCGGCCAATGGAGATAGTCTGGCTTTCCGGAGACCCCCTAATCCAGGACTCCCTCATGGTCCATTTGGAAACAACGCCACGATATAGTCTTTGAGGGAGCCTTCCTTCTATCCCTAGACTAGAAAGGACAATTGAGAGAGAAGGTAGTCCTTGAATAGCGGCAGGGCTACATAAGGGTGATCTTGATTTTTTCTTCAGTTCATTGACAAGGTGGGTAGATAGGAGTAGGTAGCATAGATGAGGGTGGAGGTGGGTTTGTTCGTTGCATGTAATCTGTAGATGGACTTGGTGGATGGTTGTCTTCCCCGCTTCCTTCTTTATACTACGATACGCACACTCATGCGTATTCGAGAAAAAAAGAAACAATTTGACATTGAAACATGGTAACGAACCCAAAGAGGGAGATTAGGGACATTCATGCGGGCGGTGATAGGTCGAGGCGCTACGGTCCATGGCTTGGTGGTGATCATTTAGATTTGGTCGGTCGAGTGGGGTTGATTGTAGACTATGGTGCAGCGACCTCGTATGGCGCCACGACAGCGGTGGTCATCCAAAGATCATGAATGTTCAACTCTCAACATTGAGTGGTTGACTGCGGTGGTGAGATGCAAATTATGGACATTGACTTGACACATAGGGATGGTTGTGCAGCGGGGGCAGTTGCATCACATATAGCTGCTAGGATTGCGAAAAAGTGGTGGCGACAACTCTTTAGTGTCGATCATGTTCCTAATAGCTTTGGACTTTTCTATTTTACTCGCCTACGCATAGTTTTGATCTTATATGACTTTGCTATTTGTTGGTGTGTTTTTGTGTGCGTGTGTTAGTGCTAGATATGTGCATCCTAGCTATGTAGAGGCTGGGTGTGTGCTCTTTGAGTTTGTATTCACTTGATGCTTCTTTTTGAGCCAATAAAACCCACCCTTTGTCAAAAAGTGTCCTTCCCCTAGCATCCTAATTACTAACTAGCAGACAGAGGCGCGGCGGCATGCTGTGCCCATCAAAGAGCATGTGCATCCATGTATGTAATCTTTTGTTTTAGTGAGAGTAGACGCGTCGATGGATTTGAGGGCGAGCAGGTGGCGTGTGTATTTTGATTTGCTAGCTGGATTCATGCAAGTCCTTTTATGTTTCTGTTTATTACATACTAGCTACTACACGTGCGACGAAAACATAATGTAAAGACATATGCCTATATGACTGCAGGCAGCTTTTTACGTACTACACAGTAGAGAGAGGCCAAATAATACAAGAGAAGGAGATTGTTTTGTATGAATACAATCATGATCTTGTGAAGAACCATTTCATGTGTGCCTGAGGACAACACCAATGACAATAGGTAAAGCATTTGACTCGGATATCAGAAAGTGGGGTGCCTTAGTGTGGTACAAATGGGAAATATTGCTAGTAGGAAAGGTCATTATGAAGTTATATCAGACATTCAAGGTCCACTGAGTTGGATAATCTATTCTTAAAAGAAGTCATGCAGCAACACGGTTGGAAACGAATGAAAGGTGATATATAGCATACATGATTAAATATATGTAGCCTTGTACAAGACTTTATGTTGTGACACATCAATAGAGCTGTTCAAGTTCACCACAGAAAAGAAGAACCAGGAAGCCAAGAAACAATCCTAACATGTATGACATTAAATTGAACCGATGAAGCATGGCAATTCATGCACTATATAGTAATCTCAAAAATAAAAGGTATGATAAGAGAATACAACCATAGGTGGCATGGTAATACTAGGGAATAAATAAAATGAGAAGAATTTACAAGTTTGACTGTCATCCTTCCATTTGCGCATCTATTTTAGGGAGATTTTTTAAAAACAAGTTTGCTTTATCAATCCAGTTCACCTCTTGCCTGAATGCTAGTTTATGGATACTTACAAACATCTATGGACCTTGTCTCCCAACTAAGAGAGTTGAATTCGTTGATTTGCTTCAAAATATTCAAATGACTAATGATCTAGACTGGTTGATGGTGGGAGACTTCAACTTCATCAGATATGCAAACAACGGAAACAAAGAAGGAGGGAATATACAAGACATGATGAATTTTAATGTTGCAATTAGCACTCTAGGGTTGGTAGAAATTCCCATGAAAGGAAGAAATTTTACATGGAGAAATATGCAAGAGGCACCCCTCCTCGAAAAATTTACTGGTGTTTTTCTTCAAAATTCTAGACTTCGAACTACCCTGACACATCTGCTATCTGTTTAGCAAAGCCAATTTCTGATCATGTTCTATGTATTATTCAAGTGGGCACCAACATTCCTAAAGCAACCATATTAAGATTTGAGAATTATTGGTTACAACTCCCTGACTTTAAAGAGGTAGTTGAAAACATCTGGGAACAAGACACTCACATCTTTGACAATGCTAAGAGAATTACTACAAAGTTTAAAAGACTGGGAAAAGGGCTGAAAATTTGGTCCAATCCATTAAACATTCAAATGAGATGGTCATGCTACTGGATGTACTTAAAGAATTCAGGTCCCTTGCCACAGAAGAATGGAATGGGAGAGAAATAGTAAAAAAACTTTAAATTAATATTTTGAAGTATCAAAGCATTTACTAGAAGCGGAGAGCCACCATAAGATGGGTAAAATTTGGTGATGGGAACACAAAGTTTTCTAGGCTAAAGCAACAATCAAATAAACAAATAACTAGATCCCACTTATTATGTATGATAATCTGCAGGAGCACCATGATCATCAAGCCAAAGTAGATGTGCTATAGAGGGCCTTCAAGTCAAGGCTATGGACTACAACTCAAACCTCAAGTTTTTTTGAGCTCCCAAATTTGCTAAAAAATATTGAAGACCTTTCACACCTGGAAGATCCATTCTCAAAAGCAAAGATTGATGAGATAATTAAAAGCATGCCTTCTGACAAGGCCCTACCCCCTGGGCGCGCCCCTTGCCTCGTGGGCCCCCTGGCAGGCCTCCGGTGCCCATCTTCTGCTATATGAAGTCTTTTGTCCGAGAAAAAAATCATAAGCAAGCTCATGGGACAAAACTCCTCCGCCATAAGGTGGAACCTTGGCGGAACCAATCTAGGGCTCCTGCGGAGGTGTTCTGCCGGGGAAACATCCCACCGGGAGGGGGAAATCATCACCATCGATCCTCTCATCGGGAGGGGGTCAATCTTCATCAACATCTTCACCAGCACCATCTCATCTCAAACCCTAGTTCATCTCTTGTATCCAATCTTTGTCTCAAAACATCAGATTGGTACCTATGGGTTACTACTAGTGTTGATTACTCCTTGTAGTTAATGCTAGTTGGTTTATTCAGTGGAAGATCATATGTTCAGATCATTTATGCATATTAATACCCCTCTGATTATGAACATGAATATGATTTGTGAGTAGTTACGTTTGTTCCTGAGGACATGGGAGAAGTCTTGCTATTAGTAGTCATGTGAATTTGGTATTCGTTCGATATTTTGATGAGATGTATGTTGTCTTTCCTCTAGTGGTGTCATGTGAACGTCGACTACATGACACTTCACCATTGTTTGGGCCTAGAGGAAGGCATTGGGAAGTAATAAGTAGATGATGGGTTGCTAGAGTGACAGAAGCTTAAACCCTAGTTTATGAGTTGCTTCGTAAGGGGCTGATTTGGATCCATATGTTTCATGCTATGGTTAGGTTTACCTTAATACTTCTTTTGTAGTTGTGGATGCTTGCAAGAGGGGTTAATCATAAGTGGGATGCTAGTCCAAGGAAGGGGAGTACCCAAGCACCGGTTCACCCACATATCAAATTATCAAAGTACCGAACACGAATCATATGAACGTGATGAAAACTAGCTTGACGATAATTCCCATCTGACCTCGGGAGCACTTTCCTTTATATAAGAGTTTTTCCAGGCTTGTCCTTTGCTACAAAAAGGATTGGGCAATCTTTCTGCACCTTATTTACTTTTATTACTTGCTACCCGTTACAAATTACCTTATCACAAAACTATCTGTTACCGATAATTTCAGTGTTTGCAGAGAATACCTTACTGAAAACTGCTTATCATTTCCTTCTGCTCCTCGTTGGGGTCGACACTCTTACTTATCAAAAGGACTACGATAGATCCCCTATACTTGTGGGTCATCACGAGGCAATGGAGATCAATGCTTTGATACCAATTTAAAGGATTGATAAGAGGCGTCTAGAGGGGGGGGGGGGTTGATTAGACCCTCAACAAAGAAAAATAGCAGTTTTTAAATTCTTCAAGTTAAGGTGGAGTTTTAGCACAAGTTTAAACATTCACAATACATTTCAAGCAAGCATGGCAAGAGTATATGAGCAGCAGGAAGTAAAGCATGCAAGTTGCAATAAAGTAAAGGGATGGGATTGGAGTGTGCAAACGCAATTGAAGACACGGAGATTTTTGGCGTGGTTCCGATAGGTGCTGCTATCGTACATCCACGTTGGTGGAGACTTCAACCCACGAAGGGTAACGGTTGCGCGAGTCCACAGAGGGCTCCACCCATGAAGGGTCCACAAGAAGCAACCTTGTCTATCCCACCATGGCCATCGTCCATGAAGGACTTGCCTCACTTCACCACTGGAATCAGCTTCTTTGCCGTCTGCCATGGCAGACGACAAAGGCATAGATCCCGGATGGCAAACATGTTTGTCGTCTACCAATGGATGACAAACTGTACAGCTAAACACGTGCCAGCAAAGGCCTTCTTTGTCGTCCGCTTCCTGAAATGGACGACAAAGGATTGTGTCGTCCACCATCCGAGGTCAGCAGACGGCATAGACAACAGACGGCAGTGCGGTGGCGTGACAACCGTTAGGGGCTTAACGGCGCTCTTTGTTGTCTGTCAGCGGACAACAAAGAGTCAAAGCTCTTTGCCGTACGCTGACAGACGGCAAAGAGCTCAGCTAGGCAGCACTGGGAAGCTGCCACGTGGCCATCTATGCCATCCGCCAGCGGACGACAAAGTGATTTGAATCTTTGCTGTCTTCTGGCAGATGGCAAAGTGACCAAATAGGCAGCCAGTGTTCCCAGTTTTTACAGGTAGCTGCCACGTGTCCTCTTTGCCGTCCGCTAGCACAAGACAAAGAGCTTCGTCGTCTGCTAGCAGACGGCAAAGAGGCTACATATCCCCTATTTTTATTTGAATCCATTTAATTTCACAGGAATTCACACACAAATATACATATTTTTTCACATGCACAACAGACATATGATGTATCCAACACATAGCTCCATCCATGATCAACATACATACATAATAAGAAACAGATTTCCATCCATACATATTACAGTAACATCACAATGTTCATCCAACACATTGTTCCATGCATCCATATAAGAAGTTCCACATTTTTCATCGATACAAACGAAAAAAAGAAAAGGGAAACAAGCACTCCATCCATGCAAGCTTCCATATAGTGAATTAAATCTACAAAATGGGAAACAAGAAAGTTAGAAGAAGAAGACTAGAATTAGAAGAAGAAGAAGAAGAAAATGAAGAAGAAGAAGTAAGCATACTTAGGTAAAATGGAGCTAACCTAGCTAATTATGCCATTTTTGAGTGAACTAAGCATATTATGCCATTTTTGATATAACTTAGAGCTAACTTCATTTCGGAGAAGAAGAAGAAGAAAACTAGAAGAAGAAGAAGAAGACTAGAAGAAGAAGAAGTTCTTCTTCTTTTCTTCTTCTTATTTTTCTTCTTCTTTTCTTCCTATTCCTTCTTTTATTCCTCTTCCTGGATTTTCTTCATCTTATAATGTCATTTGTGGACTAAATAGGCTAAATTATGTCATAAATGGACTAAATAGGCTAAATAAGAAGAAAATTGCCATTTTTGAGCTTACCTAGCTAATTATGCCATTTTTGACCTAACTAAGCATATTATGCCATTTTAGATATAACTTAGAGCTAACTTCATTTTGGAGAAGAAGAAGAAAACTAGAAGAAGAAGAAGAAGTTCTTCTTCTTCTTCTTTTCTTCCTATTCCTTCTTTCCTTCCTCTTCCTTGATTTTCTTCATCTTTTTATGTCATTTGTGGAATGAATAGGCTAAATTATGTAAAAAATGGACTAAACACGTTAAATAAGAAGACAAATACCATTATCACGGAGGTGTAGGAATGGTCGAGGCTGCGTGATACGTCTCCGTCATATATGCTTTTTCAAACACTTTTGCCCTTGTTTTGGACTCTAACTTGCATGATTTGAATGGAACTAACCCAGACTGACGCTGTTTTTAGCAGAATTGCCATGGTGTTATTTATGTGCAGAAAAAAAGTTCTCGGAATGACCTGAAACTCCATGGAACATCTATTCGGAAATAATAAAAAATCCTTGCAAAAGATGAAGACCAGGGGGCCCACCACCTGTCCACGAGGTTGGGCGCGCCCCCTACCTCGTGGGACCCCTGGAGCTCCTCCGACCTCAACTCCAACTCTATATATTTGGTTTCGGGGAGAAAAAAATCAGAGAGAAGAAATCATCGCGTTTTACAATACGGAGCCGCCGCCAAGCCCCAAAACCTCTCGGGAGGGCTGATGTGGAGTCCGTTCGGGGCTCCGGAGAGGGGAATCCGTCGCCATCGTCATCATCAACCATCCTTCATCACCAATTTCATGATGCTCACCGCCGTGCGTGAGTAATTCCATCATAGGCTTGCTGGACGGTGATGGGTTGGATGAGTTCTATCATGTAATCGAGTTAGTTTTGTTAGGGTTTGATCCCTAGTATCCACTATGTTCTGATATTGATGTTGCTATGACTTTGCTATGCTTAATGCTTGTCACTAGGGCCCGAGTGCCATGATTTCAGATCTGAACCTATTATGTTTTCATCAATATATGAGAGTTCTTGATCCTATCTTGCAAGTCTATAGTCACCTATTATGTGTTATGATCCTTTAACCCCGAAGTGACAATAATCGGGATACTTACCGGTGATGACCATAGTTTGAGGAGTTCATGTATTCACTATGTGTTAATGCTTTGTTCCGGTACTCTATTTGAAAGGAGATCTTAATATCCCTTAGTTTCCATTAGGACCCCGCTGCCACAGGAGGGTAGGACAAAAGATGTCATGCAAGTTCTTTTCCATAAGCACGTATGACTATATTCGGAATACATACCTACATTACATTGATGAATTGGAGCTAGTTCTGTGTCACCCTAGGTTATGACTGTTACATGATGAATCACATCCGGCATAATTCTCCATCACGGATCCATTGCCTACGAGCTTTCCATATACCGTTCTTCGCTTATTTACTTTTCCGTTGCTATTGCTATCATCACTACAAAATACCAAAAACATTACTTTTGCTACCGTTACCTTTTGCTACCGCTACCACTACTATCATATTACTTTGCTACTAAACACTTTGCTGCAGATACTAAGTTTCTAGGTGTGGTTGAATTGAAAACTCAGCTGCTAATACTTGAGAATATTCTTTGGCTCCCCTTGTGTCGAATCGATAAATTTGGGTTGAATACTCTACCCTCGAAAACTGTTGCGACCCCCTATACTTGTGGGTTATCATGACTATTTTCTGGCGCCGTTGCCGGGGAGCATAGCTCTATTCTTTGAGTCACTTGGGATTTATATCTGCTTATCATTATGAAGAACTTGAGAGATCCAAAAACTAAGATTTATCCGTCAACTACGAGGGGAGGTAAGGAACTGCCATCTAGCTCTGCACTTGATTCACCTTCTGTTTTGAGTAAGCTTGCGACCCCTTAACCTGCCTCTGCTATTCATTCTGATATGTCACATGTTATTGATGATGCCACTTCTGCTATGCATGATACTTATGATGAAACTACTTCTATGCTTGATACTACTGTGCCACTTGGTGAATTTCTTGATGAACAACTTGCTAGGGTTAGAGAGAATGAAAATATTGAATCTGATAATATTGATGAAAGTGATGATGAAGACTCACCTATTATTCCTGAGGGTTATGTTTTTGAAAAAGAAGCTGCTTTAGCTATTTTAGCTTGCAAAGATAGATACGAACTCATGAGGTTATTAGCTAAATGGAATGAGCAATCTCTTAATGCTAGGATGAAACCTGACCCTGCTTTTGCTACTTCACCTATCTTTGTTACTGATAAGGATTATGAATTCTCTGTTGATCCTGATATAATTACTTTGGTTGAATCTGATCCTTTTCATGGATATGAATCTGAAACTGTTGTGGCACATCTTACTAAATTAAATGATATAGCCACCCTATTCACTAATGATGAGAGAACTCGCTACTTTTATGTCCTTAAAATATTTCCGTTCTCATTAAAGGGTGATGCTAAGATATGGTTTAATTCTCTTGATCCTGGTTGTGTGCGTAGTCCCCAGGATATGATTTATTACTTCTCTGCTAAATAGTTCCCTGCACATAAGAAACAAGCTGCTTTAAGGGATATATATAATTTTGTGCAAATTGAAGAAGAGAGTCTCCCACAAGCTTGGGGGAGGCTTCTCCAATTACTTAATGCTTTGCCTGATCATCCTCTTAAGAAAAATGAAATACTTGATATCTTTTATAATGGACTAACCGATGCTTCGAGAGATTACCTGGATAGTTGTGCCGGTTCTGTTTTCAGGGAAAGAACACCGGATGAAGCTGAAATTCTATTGAATAATATGTTGACAAATGAAAATAATTGGACACTTCCTGAACCAACTCCCGAGCCTATTCCTAAACCAACTCCGAAGAAGAGGGGTGTTCTATTTCTCAGTCCTGAAGATATGCAAGAGGCAAAGAAATCTATGAAAGAAAAGGGTATTAAAGCTAAAGATGTTAAGAATTTACCTTCTATTGAAGAAATACATGGTCTTAATTTACCACCTGTTGAAGAAACATATGATCTTAATCCATTACCTATTGAAGAAATACATGGTCTTGATAACCCGACACAGGTAGTAAAGGTAAATTCTCTCTATAGATATGATAAAGCTGAAATCCCATTTACTAAGTTTGCTAGCCCATGCTTAGATGAGTTTGATAAATTTATGGCTAAGCAAGAAGATTTTAATGCTTATTTTGGTAGACAATTGAAATACAATTCCAATATGCTTGAACACTTGGGCGATTATATGGCTAATGTCAAAGGTGAACTTAAACTTATTAGTAAACATGTTTCTATGGTTAGCACTCAAGTAGAACAAGTACTTAAAGCTCAAAATGATTTGCTTAATGAATTGAATGGTAAGTGTCAGTGTCAAAACCGGCGGATCTTGGGTAGGGGGTCCCGAACTGTGCGTCTAAGGCGGATGGTAACAGGAGGCAGGGGACACGATGTTTTACCTAGGTTCGGGCCCTCTTGATAGAGGTAAAACCCTACGTCCTGCTTGATTGTTCTTGATGATATGAGTATTACAAGAGTAGATCTACCACGAGATCGGAGAGGCTAAACCCTAGAAGCTAGCCTATGGTATGATTGTATGTTGTCCTACGGACTAAAATCCTCCGGTTTATATAGACACCGGAGGAGGCTAGGGTTACACAAGGTCGGTTACAAAGGAGGAGATATCCATATCCGTATTGCCTAGCTTGCCTTCCACGCCAAGTAGAGTCTCATCCGGACACGAGACGAAGTCTTCAATCTTGTATCTTCAAAGTCCAACAGTCCGGCTATCCGGAGACCCCCTAATCCAGGACTCCCTCAGTAGCCCCTGAACCAGGTTTCAATGACGATGAGTCCGGCGTGCAGTATTGTCTTCGGCATTGCAAGGCGGGTTCCTCCTCTGAATACACCATGGAAGAGTTTGAATGCAAGGATAGTGTCTGACCCTGTAAAATAAGTTCCACATACCACCGTAGAGAGAATAATACTTCCACAAATCCAATCTGCTGACAGGTTTTGATAGTATGACATCACTTCATGGCCCAATTATTATTCGAACCGCTTTTCTCAACCAGCTCCGCACACATCGCGAGGCGGTTTTCTTGATACGTCTTGTCAAAGAAGAGATCGTGTTCCCCTTATCACGGGATTCTCATCAATACGGACATGGGTAACCCAACCGCGCCATCAATTACGGCCTGGGGAATAAGCGGTTTTGCCAGGCAAGTGGGGAGACTCATCTCCTCCTCCACCCTTATAAAAGGGACAAAGATCTACTTTTATCCACCCACACCTTCTTCTTCTCGCTTACCCATTCCCGCACACTCGAGCTCCAGCGCCCAAGCTCGCGTTCTCCTTCTTGAACCACTCCAAGCATGTCTGGAGCAGGAGGCAAGTGGATGGTCTCCTCCGTCACAGAGGAGAACGTCAAAAAATTACGGGAAGCCCGATATCTGCATGCGAATATCGCGCACCGGGTGCAGAATGCGGGACAGATCGTCTCAACACCCGAACCCCATGAGAGGGTAGTTTTTCCTTACCCATTTCGTCCGCGGACTGGGATTTCCTCTGCACCCGTTTGTCCACGGGCTCATGTTCTATTACGGGCTGGATTTCCATGATCTGGCCCCCAACTTTATCCTCAACATCTCGGCATTTATCATCATGTGCGAGGCCTTCCTCCGCATCAGGCCCCACTTCGGCCTATGGCTGAAAACCTTCAATGTCAAACCGAAGGTGGTGGGAGGCCAGCAAGTAGAATTCGGAGGCGCCATGGTGGGCAAGATGCCCAATGTCATCTGGCTCGAGGGTACCTACGTGGATACTGTAAAGGGGTGGCAATCGGGGTGGTTCTACATCACCGAGCCGCGCGACTCCAACTAGGTGGCGGCCCCCAAATTTCGATCCGGAATCCCCATGTGGCTCACCTCCTGGAAAAAGAAGGGATTGTCCTGGGGTTCTTCAATAGAGCTAACGGAACTCCAGACCTGTATCCAGAACATGATGAACAAGAAAGTTAAACTTGTCAACGTGGTCCAGGTTATGCTCGTCCGCTGGATCCTTCCATGCGAATGACGGACATTCAATTTGTGGGAGTTCGACTCGGTCAAGCACCAAATGCTGTGAGGGCTCTACGACACACCGCACAAGGACGTCTGGAGGGTGCTGTTCAAGAGCGCCGAGATCCCTCCCCCTCTTATCGAAGACCGCGGACTCAGCACAAAGCGCCATGCCGGCCCGGTAAGCATTTATATTTCTCGGGGTATTTATTTTCCCAGTTTTAGTTATGTGTAGGGTCTAAGCTCCCATATCACTAACAGGACTGGATAAGGACAGCGGAGCAGCTTGATTGCCCAGCCCCCCTGCCCGAAGATCCGGCAAACGCTCTTCTGACGAAGATGCTGACCCCGGCACCTTACGAGGTGCCGGAAAAGACGGCCAAGAAGAAGGCTGCGGGGACCCGAAAGGGTCTCCGGCGCAAGATGGTTCTGTCGGACTCATCATCCGATGAGTCCGACGCGCACTCCTCCCACAGAAACGAGGAGGAGTAGAAAAGTTCTCCCCCAGCCGGGGGAGATAAGAAAAGGAAGGCCGACCCATCCGGGGAGTCCGAAGGGTCCAAGAAGGGAAAGACCCTCCCTACGGACTGTGCCACGACGGCCGCCGATAGTGGCGACGAGTGGCTACCCAGGAACAAGCCCCTGGCGAAATCATAAGTGTCCTGACACCATAGTATTTCATGGTACATTTTATTTTACTGCCCTTGCTCATGCCGAACCCGATTATGCAGTCCGGCCCGAGCTCGTATCGACGTACCCTCGTCGAGCGGCTCTTTGAGCTCGTTGGATATGAGCAGCGGTTCTCCTCCGACGGCTTCCACCCCTCGCCCCACGGACAACGCCGAGGTGGTGTCTCAAGAGGCACCGTCCCAAGGGGAGGCGGTCCTGGGGGCGCCCCACGGCGACCTCCCGGACACTGGGTACCAAGGGAGCGAGGCTCCTACGGGCTTCGAGTTCGGGCCCCAGCCGGACACCGCGCTGGAGCCTTCAATGGTTCCAAACTTCGGTAGGTGGTCCCCCATTAAGGGGGGGCAACCATCCGTGCCGGTGTCCTCTGTCCAACCAGAGGCACCGGACAACTTGCTGGAAGCGCTTCACAACGCTTCCATCGATGAAGAACACCGCACTATCATGAGTGCGGTGGTTAAGAAGGTTCAGTCCGCCAAGAATGGGCTGACCGAAGCTTGCGCCAGCCTCCTAACAGGCTTTGAGGTAAGCATTCAAAATATAAAAATATTACCGCATAGATAGTAGCCCCTGATGCTTTGTTCGGCGTTCGCGAAGAAAAGCTGAATAAAGTATCAAATGATAACTCAGGAGTCTAATCAGAGTATGTCTATGTGTATGTGCAGGCTTCCCTGCTGGCCGCTGCCGCACATACTGCGGAGGTCTCTGCGCTGAAGCAGGCCCTGAAGCGGTCTGAGGACGAGCTCAGCCTTACCAAGGGGCAGCTCGAAGAGAGCAAAGGTAAGATATACCCCATTTTATATAGTTAAAAAGAAGTAATGTGCAAAGTAATAGGATCATCATGAATTTGTTAGGGGCCACGACCGAGGTGGAGACCCTGAGGAAGGCGTTGTCTGCGGCCAAAGACAAAGCGGCCAAAGAACGTATTGAGCAGGAGAAACAAGAAGCCCGAGTGGGCGAGGTGCAGCAAGAGCTCGAGGCT
This sequence comes from Triticum aestivum, assembly GCF_018294505.1. Taxonomy (NCBI): domain Eukaryota; kingdom Viridiplantae; phylum Streptophyta; class Magnoliopsida; order Poales; family Poaceae; genus Triticum; species Triticum aestivum. The sequence continues at coordinate 451,989,569 of NC_057809.1, read as the reverse complement.
CTCGCCAAAAAGCATGAGTCCTTGGAGCTGGACTCTAAAACGCGAGAATCCGAGCTCGCGCAGGCGCTTGAAAGCGTCCGGAGCGCCAAGGCCGAAGCCCACAAGGCCCTCCAGGAGATTGATGAGGCGAAGAAGATAGCAACGGGTAAGGCATTCAATAGGCAAAGCAAGCATGTGAAGGAGAATTTCCTTTTTCTTACCTGAGTTCAGAGCTCTCCAGGAGCGTTTGCAGATCTTCCCCGCAGTGTGCTGGATGCCGCGGAATTTTACCGGGCTGAGGAGGGGAGCTCAATGGAGAAGTTGTTTTGGTCTCAGTATACTGGGACCGAACACCCTGTGGCCTTGAGCTACCAGCTGAAGCAGTTGGTCGTACTTCACAAGGCGGCCGAACAGGCCATGAGGGGCCTTATAGTCCGGATGTGGCCTGGCGAGCCCCTGTCCGGCAGCTACTTCGGTCTGGTGCGACGGCTGGTGGAAGCGTGCCCACGGCTTGAGGTCATCAAGCGGTCCGTCTGCATCGAAGGTGCACGCAGGGCTTTTGCCCGGGCAAAGGTGCACTGGGCGAAGCTGGACGCCATGAAGCTTGTCAAGGAGGGGCCGCCGGAGGGCAAGGAGCATCGCCGCCTCGAGAATTATTATGAGGGTCTCCTGGAGGGATCCCGCCTAGTGGCAGATGAGTGTGCCAAGGATGTAATTTTTGAATGAACATGCTCATGTGATCCTGTAATATGAAACGAGTTCATTTGCGCCATGCGACGCTTTCTTAATTTAAAATATTACCTTTTGTGCGGCCGTTTATAAAATCTGAAGTTGGCCAGTCGTCGGCTTCTGCCCCCATGTAACTAGTACCGGGGTGTTCGGGATAAACCTGAACACTCTTTACCCCAATTTTGGGTCCTCCAAGGGAGGTGTTCAGCACAACGAACCAGGCAATCGTACTATAATGCTTTATCACCCTCACTTAGCCATAGAAGTTTTTGATTTTAAATTTTTGGCGAAGCCCCTGGTATTCGGAGGGCCGAATTTGGGGCGCTATACATGCCTAAGCCGGACAAGGCCGACTCGTCGCCCGAAGCGGAAAAAGTCTTTAAGGACTTGAGACCTCTCGAACAGCGACCAGTCTCTCGCCTTATCATGACAGTCAGTTTTTGGCTTTCTCTACTGAGGTGCTCGTCCGGAAGAACCGGGACACAATCGCAGTAGTTCTCCCACCGCTACCTTAGCCGATATAGCGAAACGTAAGGTACCAAAGCATGGGAGCCGGGCAACCCAACATTTGACCCAAGACATGATTCAGAGCTGATGCATATAATGCTATAAGTTCGGGGTGCCGCACTGTCGAAAGTGTTCGGACTTCTTGCACCGTATTACGGGGTAAACGAGAGCCCCTGGCGTACTGACCGTACCCGAGCGTGCAGGTGCGGAATGTCGTAAATGGACATATAAGAGAAAGAGAAAAACTTAAACAATGCAATGACAGATTAATAATATGCATTTTTATTTGAATAATATGTCAAAGCGTACTGGTACAAGTAGTGCAATAAGCTGAAAGTAGGACAATTCGAAATGTCCCATCCAAGGCAAGCTACGCATCGAGAGTGAAAAGCGGGTATATCAAGTATTACTAGAGACCACCTGGCGGTTCCCGTGTTCATCTTAGCTTCTTGCCGCCTCGGTTGTTGCTTCTGGAGTGTGTCCGGTAGTCGTGCTGCCGGAAAGGCCTTCTGAAGAGTTGGGCCCTGAAAGAGAAAAGGAATGTCAAAGGTATACAGCCCCTGGTGTGGTTAAGCCACAATGCGGGGCGTGTCCTGATTGTGCCCCCGCCTATGTCCATGGTGTTTTCAATGCATAGTTATGTATGTGCGGCACGAATTTTGTTGCTGCACGGGGACTGGGACGGGGGCCGAATTGCTAGGCGAGCGCAGATCGCGCCAGGCGATCCTGTTGCAGATTATTCCGGACTCGCTTGAAGGTGTCCGGGGGCTGTAATGTCGGATGGTTGGTCTGTCTGAACAGGCTGCTTTGTGCGTCTGCTGCAAGGGCCACAGTGTGCTCTTCCGTACGGAGCGAGCGTCCTGTGTTTCCATTTACTGTTATGACCCCGTGAGGACCTGACATCTTGAGCTTGAGGTATGCATAATGCGGCACTGCATTGAATTTTTCAAATGTTGTCCGTCCGAGCAGTGCATGATAGCCATTGCGAAACGGGACGATGTCGAAGATTAACTCTTCGCTTCGGAAGTTATCGGTGATCCGAAGACCACTTCCAGTGTGATTGAGCCTGTGCAATGGGCCTCTACACCTGGGATGACACCTTTGAAGGTGGTTTTGCTAGGTTTGATCCTTGAGGGATCGATACCCATTTTTCGCACTGTATCCTGATAAAGCAGGTTCAGGCTGCTGCCGCCGTCCATAAGGACTCGAGTGAGATGAAATCCGTCAATGATGGGGTCTAGGACCAGTGCGGCAGATCCGCCATGACAAATGCTAGTGGGGTGGTCCCTGCGATCGAAGGTGATCGGACAAGAAGACCATGGGTTGAACTTCGGGGCGACGGGCTCCATCATGTAGATGTCCCTTAGTGCATGCTTCCGCTCCCTCTTAGGAATGTGGGTTGCGTATATCATGTTCACTGTCTTTACTTGGGGGGAAACCCCTTCTGTCCCCCTGGGTTCAGCGGCCGGGGCTCCTCCTCATCATCACTATGCAGCCCCTTGTCCTTGTTTTCAGCATTTAATTTGTCGGCCTGCTTGAACACCCAACATATTCTGTTGGTGTGATTGGCTGGCGTTTTAGGGGTGCCGTGGATTTGACACGAGCAATCCAGTATGCGATCCAGACTGGACGGAGCCGGAGTATTTCTTCTGAATGGCTTTTTCCGCTGACCGGATCTAGAGCTTTTGAATCCGGCGTTGACTGTCGTATCTTCGGTGTTATCGCCGTTATTGCAGCGCTTTGGTCTATTACGACGCTGCCTACCGCTAACGTCTTTGGTATCCGAGGTATCCGGATTCCTTGATGTATTGTTGTTGCGAGCCAGCCAGTTGTCCTCGCCCGCGCAAAAGCGGGTCATGAGTGTTGTGAGGGCTGCCATAGATTTTGGCTTCTCCTAGCCGAGGTGGCGGGCGAGCCACTCATGGCGGATGTTATGTTTGAATGCCACTAGGGCTTCTGCATCCGGACAGTCTACGATTTGATTTTTCTTGGTCAGGAACCATGTCCAGAATTGTCTGGCCGATTCCCCTGACTGCTGGGTTATGTGGCTCAAGTCATCAGCATCCGGTGGCCGCACATAAGTGCCCTGGAAGTTGTCAAGAAATGCATCTTCCAAATCCTCCCAACTACCGACAGAATCTGCTGGCAAGCTATTCAGCCAATGCCGAGCTGGTCCTTTGAGTTTTAGTGGGAGGTACTTGATGGCATGCAGATCGTCACCGCGAGCCATGTGGATATGAAGGAGGAAATCCTCAATCCATACGGCGGGATCTGTTGTGCCGTCATATGATTCGATATTTACGAGTTTAAAACCCTCCAGGAATTCATGATTCATAACTTCATCAGTGAAGCATAAGGGGTGTGCGGCGCCTCTGTGCCAGGCTATATCCCGACGTAGTTCGTATGAGTCTTGTCTGCTGTATTCAGCCCGACTGGATTTACTCTTGGTGTATCCGACGTGACGATCATCGTCCCGTGTGGGCGCACGTGTTCGTGTCCCGTATATTGACCTTGTGATTTTTTCCTTGCTGTCCAAGATGTCTCGCAGGTCCTCTGTGTTCCCCGGGCCTTAGTATCTTTGACTGAGTGGCGACGGGGTGCGGGCTGAACTTTGGGCTGAAATGCCTCTCTTGCTCAGCCGCGTAGTGGCCGGTCAGCCGCATTGTACACTCGTGAATGAGATTTGAATGCTTCCTCCTCGAGGTGAGGTAGCAACCTGCGTTTTGCGTAACTCTTGGACGGGCGCTCGAGTTCATGTTCCTTGGCCGCAAGGACTTTGGTCCACCTGTCTGCTAGCAAGTCTTGATTAGCTTGAAGCTGTTGTTGTTTCTTCTTTAGGCTATTTGTCGTGGCCATAAGCCAGCTCTTGAAGCGCTCTTGCTCGACGGGGTCCTCAGGCACGATGAATTCGTCATCGTCGAGGCTCGCCTCGTATTCGGAGAGAGGCATTTAATTGTCCTCCTCTGGTTCTCCATCTGCTGCCTGCTCTGGAGGGCTAGCTTGTTCGTCCTCCAGCTCTTCGCCGTGTTGGAGGGGATTGTTGTTGTCTTCGGCGCTATCCGGATTGTTATTATCTCGTGTGCCGGTATCACTGCTCTTACTGTGGCGGGACTTAGAGCGGTGCCACTGACGTCGGCGCTTGGGTTGCTTCTTGGAGAGGTCATCCTCCGCTTTCTCCTTGCCGTTGGCTTCTTTGGGGGTGTCCACCATATATATATATATATCATATGATGAGGTGGCGGTCCAGTGCCCTGAGGGCGGTGGATCCTGTTCGTCTCCGGCTTTGCCGTCCATACTGTCAAAGTCTTCGGAGCCGAAGTCGAGCATGTCGGTTAAGTCGTCGACAGTGGCTACTAAGTGGGTGGTGGGTGGGCAGCGAATTTCTTCGTCGTCCGCATCCCATTCTGGCCGGACATAGTTCAGCCAAGGTTCTCCTGACAGGGAGAGAGACCTAATGAATTTAGCACATATCCAAAAGGTGAGTGCTGAAAGATATTCGCGGAAGCGAACTCCATGATCGGCGCCCAGTCGGACTCAACGGGCACGGATACGATCGGCTCAGAGTCCGTGGCCGAGGATGAATCCAATGATTCGGCAACACGGCTCTCGTAAGGGCTGAAGTCAGTATCCGGCTCTATCGCCGCTGAGAGTGCGGCCTCCATGGCGGGGTCCATCCCTCCGCTCTCGGATGGCGCGACTTGCTCTGGATTAAAGGCCGGAGTAGCTGCGGATGTGATCTCCCAAACACCGTCCGACGGTAGAGTTACGTCTTGCTCGTCGTGACTGCGCGGCGCGTCCGGCATGGGGTCGAATCCGTCGAAGATCAAGTCTCCACGGATATCGGCGGTGTAGTTCAAGTTTCCAAATGTGACCTGATGGCCAGGGGCGTAGCTCTCAATCTGCTCCAGATGGCCAAGCGAGTTGGCCCAAAGTGCAAAGCCGCCGAATATGAAGATCTGTCCGGGGAGGAAAGCCTCACCCTGGACCGCATCGCTAGCGATGATCGAAGGAGCCATCGAGCCTTGTGGTGACGACACAGTGGAACTCTCAATGAAAGCACCAATGTCGGTGTCAAAACGGGCAGATCTCGGGTAGGGGGTCCTGAACTGTGTGTCTAAGGCGGATGGTAACAGGAGGCAGGGGACACAATGTTTTACCCAGGTTCGGGCCCTCTTGATAGAGGTAAAACCCTACGTCCTGCTTGATTGTTCTTGATGATATGAGTATTACAAGAGTAGATCTACCACGAGATCGGAGAGGCCAAACCCTAGAAGCTAGCCTATGGTATGATTGTATGTTGTCCTACGAACTAATATCCTCCGGTTTATATAGACACCGGAGGAGGCTAGGGTTACACAAGGTCGGTTACAAAGGAGGAGATATCCATATCCGTATTGCCTAGCTTGCCTTCCACGCAAAGTAGAGTCCCATCCGGACACGAGACGAAGTCTTCAATCTTGTATCTTCAAAGTCCAACAGTCCGTCCAAAGGATATAGTCCGGCTGTCCGGAGACCCCCTAATCCAGGACTCCCTCAGTAAGAATAATGATTATGCTATTAGAGTGGCTAGTAGAACTGGTAGAATGACTCAGGAACCTTTGTATCCTGAAGGCCACCCTAAGAGAATTGAGAAAGATTCTCAGAGAAATAATGTGGATGCACCTAGTCCTTCTAATAGCAATAAAAAGAAAAATGATAGGACTTTGCATGCTTCTAGTGAACCTATTACTGAAACACCTGAGAATCCAAATGATATTTCTATATCTGATGCTGAAACACAATCTGGTAATGAACCTGAAACTAGTGATAATGTTAATGATAATGTTCATGATGATGCTCAACCTAGTAATGATAATGATATAGAAATTGAACCTGCTGTTGATCTTGATAACCCACAATCAAAGAATCAACGTTATGATAAGAAAGACTTTGTTGCTAGGAAACATGGTAAAGAAAGAGAACCATGGGTTCAGAAACCCATGCCTTTTCCTCCCAAACCATCTAAGGAAAAGGATGATGAGGATTTTGAGCGCTTTGCTGAAATGATTAGACCTATCTTTTTGCGTATGTGGTTAACTGATATGCTCAAAATGAATCCTTATGCTAAGTACATGAAAGATATTGTTACTAATAAAAGAAAGACACCGGAAGCTGAAATTTCCACCATGCTTGCTAATTATACTTTTAAGGATGCAATACCAAAGAAACTTGGAGATCCCGGAGTACCAGCTATACCATGCTCCATTAAAAGAAATTATGTTAAAACTGCTTTATGTGATCTTGGAGCCGGTGTTAGTGTTATGCCTCTCCCTTTATATCGTAGACTTGATTTGAATAAGTTGACACCTACTGAAATATCTTTGCAAATGGCTGATAAATCAACTGCTATACATGTCGGTATTTGTGAGGATGTGCCTGTTGTGGTTGCAAACGTTACTATTTTAACAGACTTTGTCATTCTTGATATTCCCGAGGACGATAGTATGTCTATTATTCTTGGAAGACCCTTTTTGAATACTGCAGGGGCTGTTATTGACTGCACTAAAGGCAATGTCACTTTTCATGTTAATGGTAGTGAGCATACAGTACACTTTCCGAGGAAACAACCTCAAGTTCATAGTATCAACTCTATTGGAAAAATTCCATCGATTATATTCGGAGGTTTTGAATTTCCTCTTCCTACTGTCAAGAATATGATATTCTTATTATTGGGGATGTACATATCCCTGTTGAGGTAACATAGTGTTATTCAAAATTTCTCCGGTTCCATGTTATTCGAAATGAGCTCGTTAACAAGACTTGATCAACCTTGTTAGTGGATTCCTTTTGATGATCATGAGATGGATGAAACTAGAAGGCACAACCTTCTATACCCTACTTTTACTTTCTGTTATTTGTAATAAATAAAATAAAAATAAGTATTTTTCAGTCTGTTATCTGATTATCCGTGCAATATAAAAATACCCCGAAAATAAAAGTTCTCCAAATTCCCTGAAATTTAAATATGATTTTTTTTGGAATATTTGAGAATATTTGGCACTGAGAACACAGCAGGAGGAGCTGGCACCTGGCCACGAGGGTCAGGGGCGCGCCCTACCCCCTGGGCGCGCCCCCTGCCATGTGGGCCCATGGTGGCCGTCCTCCACTTATCATTTCACCCACACACTCCTTCTTCCTCCCACAAACACGAATATCCAGCTCAAACCCGAGTCCAAGCTCATTTTGCTGCCATTTTCGATCTCCTTGCTCAAAGCACCTCTCACAAAACTGCTTGGGGAGATTGTTCCTTGGTATGTGACTCCTCCATTGGTCCAATTAGTTTTTGTTCTAGTGCTTCATTCATTGCAAATTTTTGCTGCTTAGGTGACCCTGTTCTTGAGCTTGCATGTCAAATTTATATGGTCAAAAGTAGTTTTGATGCATGATATAGGCTCTAGGCACTTGTAGGAGTAGTTGCTATCAATTTTGTTGAGTTTGGTTTACTTTTATTTTGAAGTTACTAAAAATTTCAGAATTTTTCGGAAAATAATGAAGAGACTTTTGAGGGGCTCATCTAGCCGAAGCTCAAAGGAAAAGGCATAGAAGCCCAAGTATAATCTGCCTCGCACCACGGAGGTTCGGCCGTGTGAATGGCCTTCCAATGAATTCTTGAGAGCAGTCGGGATTTATGATGATTTTTATGAATTGGCTGAGAATGCAGGCCTCACCGCTTTCCTCCACGACCAACGCGACCATTATCTCTTACTCACAAATATCTTTGTGCAAAACTTTCATTTCCATTCTAGGAGCTCACCACCTACGGTGGAGTTTTATTTATATGATGAGCATAAGGAGATGTCACTTTATGATTTTTGTCGGGCTTGTTTGGCCCCTTTCGAGGGCACGACAGAGGAACCACATCGCGGCGATGTGAATGGGATTGATACCATCACTGTAGGGGAAACGAGGAAGGTTTTCGATGCACGAATCACTAGCATACATTTTCCTGTGTTATGCTACTTTGCAATATTTGCTAGTCGTTGCTTAATTGGTCGTGGAAACTGTGGAAACCTTAGTGTTCCTGATATTATTATTTTGTTCCACGGTTTAATCAGTGATAACTCTGTTAGTATGGGCGGTATTATTGCTAAATGGTTAAGTCTGATTTGTACAAAGGGTCCCATCTTTGGAGGCATCTATGCTTCACGCTTAGCTGCACATTTTAACATACCTATTAGGCATTATGAGAAGGAAGAAAAATTGCTGCCCATTGTTTATTTAGATTATAAGAGTATGGTGGCACATGACTTTATTATTAAGAATAGGGAAGGGGAGCTTAAATACAAATTGTTCTTTCATAAACATCATCCTAAGACTATTACCCTGCCTGCTCCTTCCTTGTTTGATTTATCTGCAGGCTAGTACCTTGTTTCGTTAGAGGCTATTCACGCCTATCGGAACCCTACATCAGCCACAGAGCCAGAGCCGGAACCACAAGTTGATCCTCTACGAAAGTCTAATTACCATTGGGATCCGGAAATGATTGCCAACCAGTGGTAGTCAGAGTCTAATTCATCTCAGTACGACCCCAACTATTATTATGGATATCCGCCAGGCTAGCCGTGGCCATAGACCAACTTAGGCCAAGAGCCTAAGCTTGGGGGAGTACGTATTTCCCACCGACATTACATTTATGTTCACACACTCATTGCTAGATGTCGGTGTTCATACTTTTTCATTGTATCATCCATGCTAGTTTATTTCCTTTTTAAGCTTTCTTCTTGTGTGTTTAATAAACCTTAAGAAAAACCCAAAAAATTACTTGTAGCTTTTAGCTAGTTTTAATTTCCATGCTTGTAGTAGTAATTAAAAAGAAAACCCAAAAAGATTTCCTGTTCTTCTTTTGCTTGTTGGGAGCTTTCCCGTGTAAATAGTTTTATTTCTTTTCTTTTCTTTGGGGGTCGATAGGAGAAGACCATGATTAAATTGTTGAAGTGGCTCTTATATGCATTATTGTTGATCTGACAAAAGAGCCCATATTACCTTGTCTCCTCATGTCTATTGAATGCTTGCAGATTCGAGCTTAGTCCAATGCACGTGCACTATTATTATTATTATCCACATCGTTCGGTCGTGCAAATGAAAGGCAATTATGACGATATATGATGGACTGTCTGAGATGAAAAAAGCTGGTATGAACTTGACCTCTCTTGTTTTTGTAAATATGATTAGTTCATCATTCCTGATTCAGCCTATTATGAATAAACATGTTTGCAATGACAACTAAAGATCATAGCTTCTTGTGCCATGCTTGATTAGCTAGGAGCTTATAATGGTTTACCTTGCGTGCCAACATGCTATTAAAATGGTTGTGATGTGGTATGATAGGGTGGTATCCTCCTCTGAATGATTTAAGTGACTTGACTTGACGCATGTTCACGCATGAACTTGAAACAAAATCAACATAGCCTTCACGATATTTATGTTCATGGTGGATTATATCCTACTGATGCTTGCACTCGGTGTTGATTAATTTTAATGCATGTTCATGACTGTTGTCACTCTCTAGCTGGTCGCTTCCCAGTCTTCTGCTAGCCTTCACCTGTACTAAGTGGGAATACTGCTTGTGCATCCAACTCCATAAACCCCAAAGTTATTCCATATGAGTCCACCATACCTACCTATATACGGTATCTACCTGCCATTCCAAGTAAATTTGTATGTGCCAAACTCTAAACCTTCAAATAAATATCCTGTTTTGTATGCTCGAATAGCTCATGTATCAACTAGGGCTGTCTGTATCTTCCATGTTAGGCGGGTTATTCTCAAGAGGAGTGGACTCCGCTCCTCACTCATGAGAAAAATGGCTGGTCACCGGGATGCACAGTCCCATGCTTTATGCAAATCAAATCAAAATAATTGCAAACAAAACTCCCCCTGGACTCTCGTTAGTTGGAGGCACTCGTTGTTTCGAGCAAGCCATTGATTGATGCTTGTTGGTGGAGAGGGAGTATAAACTTTACCATTCTGTTTGGGAACCGCCTATAATGTGTGTAGTATGAAAGATATTGCCATCTTTTGGTTTTTATGTTGAGAATGAAAGTATACCGCTCAAAATATTATTCACCTCTATTTCAAAACCGAGCTCTGGCACCTCTACAAATCCCTGCTTCCCTCTTTGAAGGGCCTATCTATTTACTTTTATGCTGAGTCATCATCCTCTTATTAAAAAGCACCAGTTGGAGAGCACCGCTATCATTTGCATTCATTACTGTTAGTTTACATTGAGTATGACTTGACTGGATCTCTTTTACCATGAATTACAATGTCTAGTCAGTCCTTGATCTTTAAAGGTGCTCTGCATTTATGTTTTGCGGTCTCAGAAAGGGCTAGCGAGATACCATCTTGTTACATCATATTATGATTGTTTTGAGAAAGTGTTGTCATTCGAGATTTATTATTATTGCTCGCTAGTTGATTATGCCATTGATATGAGTAAACTTGAGACCTAAGCGTTATTGTGAATGTGGTTAGTCATATTCTTTGCTGAAAACTTGAATGCTGGCTTTAAATATTTATAACAACAAGAGCAAACAGAGTTTGTAAAAGTTTTTCTTTATCACTTTCAGTTTATCAACTGACTTGCTTGAGGACAAGCAAAGGTTTAAGCTTGGGGAGTTGATATGTCTCCATCGTATCTACTTTTCCAAACACTTTTACCCTTGTTTTGGACTCTAACTTGCACGATTTGAATGGAACTAACCCAGACTGACGCTGTTTTCAGCAGAATTGCCATGGTGTTATTTATGTGCAGAAACAAAAGTTCTCGGAATGACCTGAAACTTCACGGAACATCTATTCGGAAATAATAAAAAATCCTTGCAAAAGATGAAGACCAGGGGGCCCACCACCTGTCCACGAGGGTGGAGGGCGCGCCTGCCCCCTAGGGCATGCCCCCCTACCTCGTGGGCCCCCTGGAGCTCCTCCGACCTCAACTCCAACTCTATATATTTGGTTTTCAGGGAGAAAAAAATCATTGCATTTTACGATACAGAGCCGCCGCCAAGCCCTAAAACCTCTCGGGAGGGCTGATCTGGAGTCCGTTCAGGGCTCCAGAGAGGGGAATCCGTCGCCATCGTCATCATCAACCATCCTCCATCACCAATTTCATGATGCTGACTGCTGTGCGTGAGTAATTCCATCATAGGCTTGCTGGACGGTGATGGGTTGGATGAGATCTATCATGTAATCGAGTTAGTTTTGTTAGGGTTTGATTCGTAGTATCCACTATGTTCTGAGATTGATGTTGCTATGACTTTGCTATGCTTAATGCTTGTCACTAGGGCCCGAGTGCCACGATTTCAGCTCTGAACCTATTATGTTTTCATCAATATATGAGAGTTCTTGATCCTATCTTGCAAGTCTATAGTCACCTATTATGTGTTATGATCCGTTAACCCCGAAGTGACAATAATCGGGATACTTACCGGTGATAACCATAGTTTGAGGAGTTCATGTATTCACTATGTGTTGATGCTTTGTTCCGGTACTCTATTAAAAGGAGGCCTTAATATCCCTTAGTTTCCATTAGGACCCCGCTGCCATGGGAGGGTAGGACAAAAGATGTCATGCAAGTTCTTTTCCATAAGCACGTATGACTATATCCGGAACACATGCCTACATTACATTGATGAATTCGAGCTAGTTTTGTGTCACCCTAGGTTATGATTGTTACATGATGAACCGCATCCGGCATAATTCTCCATCACTGACCCATTGCCTACGAGCTTTCCATATACTGTTCTTCGCTTATTTACTTTTTCGTTGGTATTGCTATCATCACTACAAAATACCAAAAACATTACTTTTGCTATCGTTACCTTTTGCTACCGCTACCACTAGTATCATATTACTTTGCTACTAAACACTTTGCTGCAGATACTAAGTTTCCAGGTGTGTTTGAATTGGCAACTCAGCTGCTAATACTTGAGAATATTCTTTGGCTCCCCTTGTGTCGAATCAATAAATTTGGGTTGAATACTCTACCCTCGAAAACTGTTGCGATCCCCTATACTTGTGGGTTATCACTGCGCCAGTGCCAGACAGAGGTGAAGGACTGGTCGGGGTTCCGGCATTGGCAGAAGGAGTGGTCGATGCTTGTCGGGATCCATGCTGCACCAAAGATCATTTCCAATAATGTCTCGTTAGCAAGTCCACAAACTGAAATGTGAATAGTAGTAAGGAACGACCATTCAAATCAAACTCACTGTGGTCGCCGAAGCAATCTGGGGCATCGGCGAAGGGGCCTGACCATTTTTCTCGCACATCGTCTGCACATTTGGTTCTCACGAGTCAGTCATATTAGATAGTAATGCGAACATTACGTGCATGATTGAGCTAATATGCACGACAAACGTACCACGATGAGCTCGTATAGGGCCCGGTTAGCACTGTCATTCCAGTTCCTCTCCTCCTCCAACAGCTTAGCCGTCCTCTCCTACATCTCCCTCTACCTCTCTGTTGCCTCCCTTTTTTCCTCCTCCAAAAGCGCCTGCGTCTTCAATCTCTCTTTCTCAACAATAGCCTAAAACACACCACTCCTCGTTAGCATTGTAATCATCGACGGACGCACACACAATGTAATGGAGGAAAGGTGGGAGAGTCCATATAACTAACCACCATGGTGAGCTCCGCGGGCCGTGCACGAGGCGTTATCTCAGGATCAAAGCTACTCATGCGCTTCTTGATTTGCGGGAGAGTCTTAGGACAATACATTAGTCCATCACCAATGGCTTGAGAGCCATGGGACATCCCACCACCAGATAGCATCACCAGCTCTGTATCAAAAGGATCCTGGCTCGGGTTAAAGTCCTCCCCTTTCCTCGCCTTCCCCTTGTCTCTGTACTTCACAAGCTTGTGGTGGGAGGACTTGTGGGTGAAGCTCTCTGGATGATCTAGGTCAAACTCCGTGAATGGCTTGGCCTTCTTATACGGGGCCATATGGGCCATGTCATAGAGGTCGAACAGACTTGGCACAAGCTTCTTGTGGTGGTGCGCCTAAGAGAGAGGAACAAAATATTAGTTAAGGGCTCAAGCTAGCATGAAGAATGATATTGCTATGTAAATAGGTCATTTTGGAGCTAAGAAAGGTTATTATGTCATTTTCGAGGAAAATAAGCTAAGTTTAGGTCATTTTCGAGGTAACCAAGATTATTATGCCATTTTGACCAAAGTATGCTAATTATGTCATTATTGAGCTATCCAAGGCTATTATGTCATTTTAGAGCTAATTATGTCATGAATGAACTAGCTAAGATTAGTTTAGGTCGTTATTGAGCTATCGAAGGTAGTTATGCCATTTTTAGTAACCTTAGCATATTAAGTCATTTTATAGAGCTATCTAAGGTTATTATGTCAATTTATAGCTAATTATGCCATGAATGAACTAGCTAAGATTAGTTTAGGTCATTATTGAGCTATCGAAGGTAGTTATGCCATTTTTTAACTAACTAAAGCATATAAAGTCATTTTATAGAGCTATCTAAGGTTATTATGTCATTTTGGAGCTAAATATGTAATAAATGAACTATCCAAGGTAGTTATGCCATTTTTTTTTACCTAACTAAGCATATTAAGTCATTTTGGAAGGGATAAATGCTAGCATGAAGAATGAAATTGCATGAATCATGTAGCAAACCACATACCCAGTTATCCCCGTACTCAAACAGGTTGGAGCTGCCTTGATGGTGTGGCATACCTTCCATTTGGTCGTGCTTATCCTTGGCCCTCTGGTGTACGACTAGCCATTCGGGAGAGCACCACGCATCCACCAACGCCACCCAACAGTCCATCTTATCCACACACCATCTCGGGGGCACCTAAGTTAGTTAAGAGAAATTCCAGCACTAGCCTACGAATCAAATCAAGAAAACTAAGTTCAAGGCCTTAAGAATAGGTAATTACCTTCATGTACTTCTCCTTACTTAGAAACTTGCCGCGACACTTCGTCTTGGCCCTCCTAATACCCTTCGAGGCATAGTAGTCTCGAACGGCCTGCACCCGATCCTCGTGCCGTTAGTTCTGAAGTAGGCGCTTGCACTCGGTTTCGACAACCATAGACACGGCCTCCTGCTCTCCCTCCGAAACCCTGTAGAAGGTCTGCAATCAAACAAGACAACACTGATTAGTACAATCACTAGGTAGTGTTGACTTTTAATTCTATAAAGGAGAAATTACCCAAAACCGACAGAACACCATGTCGGCCACCGTCTCGCACAAGACACCGCTGACCATCTCCCCCGGCGGGGCTGGGGCAACCGAGTAAAACTCCCAGCTCAGTGCTAGCTGTGGAACCTGACCCTCACCGGGCAACATGACCCACCCAGGGAAGTGCTGCCGGCAAATCACACCAAGGACCTGGTTGGGCCTGCGGATACCACAGGGGTGTACCCAGCCCCTGTAGTATGACAAGGCCAACACATTAGATATTAATTTGAAGGAACATGAAGGCAAAAGGTTAAAAAATATTAAATGCACTTACTTCAACCCTTTAGGCGTAATCAACCACCTCTGGTCCGGGGTCACCGGCACGGGCGGGAGCTTTGTACAACCACGCTTGTAGACCTTCTTGCCCTTCTCAACCAGCTCATCGTCGCTGTAGCTATCATCAGAAAAGGTGTCCTCGCTACCATCAGTAGGGCCACTAGCCTCCGGATTCTCGTGGGAAGAAGCCTCCGGGATTAGAGTCTTCTGGGACAAAGACTCTGGGACCAGACTCACATGAGGCGAAGGATCGACGACCCGAGTCAGGTGGGGCGAAGGATCAGCCACCTGAGTCTGCTGGGCCGAAGGATCGGCGACCGGAGGCTCATGGACCAAAGTCCGAGACGGGTCCACGTCAGACGGAGCAGTCCTGTGGTCGGGTGAATCAGCTGAGGGTGGCAGCGAGGAAGGCGTAGCAGCCATCCTACCTCTCCCACTGCCACGTCCACCTCTACCAGTCTTCTTCGTCCTCCCCCGGCCTCTCCCAGCCGTAGAAGAAGCGCCCGCCGTAGCTGTCTGCATACTATCTAGCAACGCTCTCCATAGGGGCTGGGCTAGAATAATGTAACCACCCCTCCTAGTAGCACTCGCGGGAGGCTCGGGGCGCTCTGGACCCTTGCCCACCATCCTGTCAACACCTGCAATGACAAAAAGTAAACGAAATTAGTACAACATAAAAAATTTGGATACCTGACATGAATATAATAATATGTATATAATTTAAGTGTATCATCATCATGAACATAGTAAAAATACACCCGATCAGCACAAATATATATGATGTTTTGCATAACAAAATTGAAAAATATACAACCTAACTCATGATTCACAAATATATGACCCCGTCGGGGTCGGGGTCGGGGTGTGGTTGTGGTGTCAGGGTGTCGGGGTCGATCGTGGTGTCAGGGTGTCGGGGTCGGGGTGTGCTGTCAGGCTGTCGGGGTGTGGTGTCAAGGTGTCGGGTGTCGGGGTTGGGATGGAGGGGGTCGGGGTGTCGATTGTCGGGGTGTCAGGGTGTCGATGGTCGCGGTCGTGGTCGGTGTGTCGGTGGTCGGGGTATCAGGTGTCGTGTTGCTGATGGTCGGGGTCGGGGTGTCGTGCCGGGGTGCCGTGTCAGGGTGTCGGGGTCGGGGTCGGGGTGTGGGTCGGGGTGTGGTGTCAGGGTGTCGGGGGTCGGGGTGGGGGTCGATATAGTTTTTTTAGTTTCTTCTTCTCCTCCTCCTCCTCCTCTCCTCTTTCTTCTTCTTCTTCTTCTTCTCCCTCCTCCTCTTCCTTCCTCCTCCTCCTCCTTCTTCTAAACTAAAACTAAAACTAAAACTAAAATAGAAACTAAAACTAATCTAAAATAAACTAAAACTAAAATACTCTTCTTCTTCTTCTAAACTAAAACTAATCTTCTTCTTCTTCTTCTTCTAAACTAAAATGCTCTTCTTCTTCTAAACTAAAACTAAAATAAAATGAACTAAAATTAAACTCAAACTAAAACTAAACTCAAACTATAACTATAACTAAAACAGAAACTAAACTAAAAGAATCTAAAAAAACTAAACTAGAAAAGGGGGTGGGAGAACTCACCTGCAGGGATCGCTGGAGGAGGCGCGGGGCGGCCGTGGATGGGAGGGCGGCCGCTAGAGGAGGCGGCAGCCCTGTGGAGGGGGAGGCCGGACGGCCGCGGCGGGATGGTGCGGGGCGGCGACGCAGGGAAGGGGGCGGGGCGGCTGGCCGACGTGGAAGGGGCGGCGGGGGCGCGGTGGAGGTCGGGGTGCCGCAGGGGAGGGGTGCAGGCCGGCGGGGCGGCCGGCTACGGCAGACGGGGTCGGCAGCGGCGCGGATCGGGGATGGCGACACAGGGGATGGGGGCGGGCCTACGTGGAAGGGGCGGCGGGGGCGCGGTGGAGGTCGGGGCGACACAGGGGAGGGGTGCGGGGCGGCAGGGCGACCGGCTACGGCGGACAGGGTCGGCGGCGGCGGCGGCGCGGGTGTGGGTCGAGGGTGTCAAGTACAGAGAGAGAAGAGAGAGAGAGGACAGGGCGGGACGGCCGTTTACGTACCCATCTCTTTGTCGTCCGCTAGCGGATGGCAAACAGTCTTTGCCGTCCACTAGCGGACTGCAAAGAGGTGGGGCCGTTGGGTCGTTATGATTTAGACCTCCACTGGACCCCACCCACCTCTTTGTCGTCCGTCAACTGACGGCAAAGAAACTTTGCCGTCAGCTGGCGGACGGCAAAGAACTAGCTGACGGTGAAGGACCTCTTCGCCGTACGCTGTCTCTCAAAGCGGACGGCAAAGGACCTCTTTGCCGTCAGCTGGCAGACGACAAAGAGGCGGCGGACGGCAAAATGCCAGATTCCAGTAGTGCTTGGGTAGATCGTCACAAAGTAGGCGATCTCCTTGCCCTTACAAACTCCTTGGTTCAACTCCACAATCTTGACGGAGGATCCCAAGTGACACCGAACCAATCTAGGAGATACCACTCTCCAAAAGGTAATAGATGGTGTGTTGATGATGAACTCCTTGCTCTTGTGCTTCAAATGATAGTCTCCCCAACACTCAACTCTCTCTCTCTCTCACAGATTTGGCTATGGTGGAAAGATGATTTGAGTGGAAAGCAACTTGGGGAAGGCTAGAGATCAAGATTCTTGTGGTTGGATTGGAATGTCTTGGTCTGAACACATGAGTAGGTGGTTCTCTCTCAGAAATGAATGTTGGAAGTGTAGGCATGTTCTGATGGCTCTCTCACGAATGGAGAGGAGGGTGGAGGGGTATATATAGCCTCCACACATGATAAAGGTATCTCTCCTTCCATTATGTCACCCTGTAAAGGAGAATCAAAATTAGATCAAGCAATTTTTACTCTGCGATCTACCATGATAAAGCTCAACTCACAGAGGTCAACAGAGTCTAACTCCTATACACCCAAATCATTCATGTTCAAGAATTACAATAGGACAGGTGTAGGTTCGTCATCAAATAAAAGGCATGATTAATAATTCCAAAAATGCAAATTAGGAAAAAATTAGTTTTCAACACTAGGACTGCTTGTCTGTATCCTTTAGCCGTGATCTCTCCATTGACTGAGCCTTGTTTAAGATAGAACAAAATGGGATTATAACAAGGACAATTTTAGATAAGTCATCGAATAAAAATGCATGGTTAGTAATTCAAAAAACATGAATTAGGGAAAAAATTGAACAAAACGACAAATCTGAATCTAACAACGATGGAAAAGCAATACTTAAGTAGTATATTCTACAAAAGCTAATATGCGGGCAAAGCATGGGGAAAATCTAATGCACATTATCTTTCTTTTAGGGAATCCAATGTACACACTTGATCTGTGCATTATGTCCATATACTTGCATGGTCTAAGTTGTTGCTCCCAAGAATGAATAGATCAAAAGTGAAACAATTATGTGGATATAGAGGAAGGAATATGAGTCAGTGGGGATGGGGCACTACCTCATGCTTGGTGCCAAAGAAATATCCTTAAGAGTGATTCTTCAGTTAATTCCCAAGGTGAGAAGAATCCGACCAAAATAAAAAGAATGCAAAAGGAAGAAAAAATGCAAGATACAAATGAAGAAAGCAAACCTCTAGCCTAGAAGAAACAACAGGAAAATTTCCAACATGAAGCGACTTACTGAAGAATTATGATAAACAAATAATGCAACAAAATCAAAGAACAACTTCGATAAAAAGAGATCAAACAAAGAACAAACCCAGCTAGGGACCGTACCCACAAATTCAATTCATAACATTATTTAATCATTTTCAATTTAGCTTTACTCACACTTTCTTAGACTTCTTGCCCTTAGCCGGATCTTTCACTATAGGTCTTTTGTATCTTGTGAAGTGGTGGTAACATCTAATGGGTACAAATGACTTTACAAAATATAAGTTTGAATTTATAAAGTGTACTTTGGTAAAAAAACTATTTTAAAGGCATTGGCTGAAGTTGCTTACCTTGTTTGTTTTTGTGGTGCCAGTAATGCACCCTAATGGTGAGTGTGATCAAAAGAGGGCTAAGTAATGAGCAGTTTTTCCAGTGATACTATCACGTTGTATTCCAAAGAAAGCAAATATTGCAAATGTTGGGTTTGCTTCGTCATCGGCAATTCATCATGTGCATCTATTGCACGCACAAATATTTTTCAAAGTGTTACGGCTGCAAGCTTTCTGTGAAAAAGGTGCATCTGTTTGACATTGCGCAATATTGCATAGAATAAATAGTTAAACAATTATGGTACAATTTTATATAGTTCTTCTTTGATATAGACTTGATGCCTTGGCTTGCGGCTACCGCCAACCGGGGCAAAACATCTGTTATGCTAGTGATTAAACCAACTATGTCTAGAAAAGTATAGGCACACGTGATGCTCAAGAATGTCAACAACAGTAAGTTGAATAAAAAATGAACACAAAGGTTTTGGAAATTAACCTGACATAAGAACAGTCATTCTGATGCACTTTTCCAATTCTGAAAAAGGGAGTCAGTTGTAGGCAAACATTGGAAAGTGGCTTTGCCAATCTTCCGTGAAAGGAGCTAATTCTAAAGGGGTAGTCTATTGCTATGTACTTCTTTCTAGCTCTAAATATCTGGTAAACTTCAAATTTATACACCACCCATTCATGGAAGATTTCTTTAAATTTGGCCATTTTATCCTTTGGTATCTATCCTTCTGATGTGCCCCTACGTAAACAAAGAAGATTAAAGTGTTTTGATGGATAGGAAAAATTATATGATAGAAATATCGGCACCATTATTACTTGGCGGTGGACCATAAAAAAGACAACACAATGTAGTGGAATCAGCACTTAAATGCTCTCATATCCTTATGATCCCAAGAGTGGTCTCGAAATTGCACATATTGTGTTTTTAAGTTTCTTAATAGTGGCGAACCAACCTGTGGTTGCATGGTTAGGAGGATACTGCTGGTATCCCCAGCCCACCGGAGTTGAAGTCCTAGACTTGACATTTGTTCTCGCATTTTCCTGGACTTATTTTAGGCCTTCCGGCGATGTGAGTTTAGTGGGAGGATACGTTCCCGCCGACTATAAAGGCGTCTAGCGACTTCGTCAATATCAAGATGATGTGCCGGCTCAGTCTCTCGAAGGTGCTCATAGGAGTAGGTTGTGAGTGCGTTCATAGGCGTGAGTGTACATGCATATGTATTAGTGCATGCATCTGCACTATCTTAAAAATAGTTTCTTAATAGCGGACCTCCATGAGGGGAAATCTAATGATGACACAGTGTGTTATGCAACAACAATAATTACTAATATGCTACTAAAAGTAAATCAATGTAGCAAATCTATGATAGTTAATGCTTATTTGTTGGAACAAAGATGAACTAATAGATTGGCATAATATCGACCAATGTACTCGTTGATACTACAAAGGGAAAATGAGGAAAAGCGTCTTGAGCACCTTCCATGGGGAAATCTAAACATCGATTAATAAGGAAGTTAAATTATGATCTATGTGCCATTTCCTGTACCAAATTCAATTTATTTCCAACACTAAACATGTAGCAGTATCCATTTTTCATATTCGGATGGTTGATATGGAATAGCATTGGCCATCTTGGAAGAATAAAAAGGATATGATATTTCTAAACACAATTTTTCATATAGAAGATCTGCACTCCTATCAAGCTAAAAGAAGGAAAAATAAATCAACTTTCTGAATCTCAACAAATAGGCATGTTACTATCGACTAATTGTTATATAATTTTGAATCTCTGGATATATTTTTATATTGACTGAATGTTATATCATTTTGAATGTCTGAATATTTTTGTATATTGCAGTCTAATTCTTCCAAAAATAAATAATAAAGAAGAGCATATTATAGTTTATTCATGGACTAAACACATATAGTGACATGATACATCTTCGTCGTATCTTCTTTCAAACACTTTTGCCCTTGTTTTGGACTCTAACTTGCATGATTTGAATGGAACTAACCCGGACTGACACTGTTTTCAGCAGAATTGCCATGGTGTTATTTATGTGTAGAAACAAAAGTTATCGGAATGACCTGAAACTTCATGGAGATTAATTTTGGAAATAATAAAAAATGCTGGCAAAAGATCAAGGCCAGGGGGCCCACACCCTAGCCATGAGGGTAGGGGGCGCCCCTTACCTCGTCGGCCCCCTGGAGCTCCTCCGACCTCAACTCCAACTCTATATATTCGTGTTCGGAGAGAAAAAAATCAGGGAGAAAGATTCATCGCGTTTTATGATACGGAGCCGCCACCAAGCCCTAAACTCTCCCAGGAGGGCTGATCTGGAGTCCGTTCGGGGCTCCAGAGAGGGGAATCCGTCGCCGTCGTCATCATCAACTATCCTCCATCACCAATTTCATGATGCTCACCGCCGTGCGTGAGTAATTCCATTGTAGGCTTGCTGGACGGTGATGGGTTGGATGAGATTTATCATGTAATCGAGTTAGTTTTGTTAGGGTTTGATCCCTAGTATCCACTATGTTCTGAGATTGATGTTGCTATGACTTTGTTATGCTTAATGCTTGTCACTAGGGCCCGAGTGCCATGATTTCAGATCTGAACCTATTATGTTTTCATCAATATATGAGAGTTCTTGATCTTATCTTGCAAGTCTATAGTCACCTACTATGTGTTATGATCCGGCAACCCCGAAGTGACAATAATCAGGACCACTTCCGGTGATGACCGTAGTTTGAGGAGTTCATGTATTCACCATGTGTTAATGCTTTTGTCCGGTACTCTATTAAAAGGAGGCCTTAATATCCCTTAGTTTCCGCTGGGACCCTGCTGCCACGGGAGGGTAGGACAAAATATCTCATGCAAGTTCTTTTCCATAAGCATGTATGACTATATTCGGAATACATGCCTACATGATGAACCACATCCGGCATAATTCTCTATCACCGCTCCATTGCCTATGAGCTTTCCTTATATTGTTCTATGCTTATTTACTTTTACGTTGCTATTGTTACAATCACTACAAAACACCAAAAATATTACTTTTGCTACCATTACCACTACTATCATATTACTTTGCTATTAAATACCTTGTTGCAGATATTAAGTTATCTAGGTGTGGTTGAATTGACAACTCAGCTGCTAATACTTGAGAATATTCTTTGGCTCCCCTTCTGTCGAATCAATAAATTTGAGTTCAATACTCTACCCTCGAAAACTGTTGCGATCCCCAATACTTGTGGGTTATCATGACATCTCTGTCATGAGACGGCGATGACTGTAGTTTGAGGAGTTCATGTATTCACTAGGTGTTAATGCTTTTGTCCGGTACTCTATTAAAAGGAGGCCTTAATATCCCTTAGTTTCCGCTAGGACCCCGCTGCCATGGGAGGGTAGGACAAAAGATGTCATGCAAGTTCTTTTCCATAAGCACGTATGACTATATTGAGAATACATGCCTACATCACATTGATGAATTGGAGCTAGTTCTGTGTCACCCTAGGTTATGACTGTTACATGATGAACCACATCTGGCATAATTCTCTATCACCGATCCATTGCCTACGAGCTTTCCATATATTGTTCTTTGCTTATTTACTTTTCTGTTGCTATTGTTACAATTACTACAAAACACCAAAAATATTACTTTTGCAACCGTTACCTTTTGCCACCGTTACCACTACTATCATATTACTTTGCTATTAAATACCTTGCTGCAGATATTAAGTTATCCAGGTGTGGTGGAATTGACAACTCAGATGCTAATACTTGAGAATATTCTTTGGCTCCCCTAGTGTCGAATCAATAAATTTGTGTTGAATACTCTACCCTCAAAAACTGTTGCGATCCCCTATACTTGTGGGTTATCAAGACTATTTTCCGGCGCCATTGCCGGGGAGCATAGCTCTATTCTTTGAGTCACCTGGGATTTATATTTGCTTATCATTATGAAGAACTTGAAAGATCCAAGAACCAAGATTTATCCCTCAACTACGAGGGGAGGTAAGGAACTGCCATGTAGCTCTACACTTGATTCACCTTCTGTTTTGAGGAAGCTTGCGGCACCTAAACCTGCTTCTGCTATTGATTCTGATATGTCGCATATTATTGCTGATGCCACTTCTGCTATGCATGATACTTATGATGAAACTACTTCTATGCTTGATACAACCATGCCACTTGGTGAATTTCTTGATGAACAACTTGCTAGGGCTAGAGAGAATGAAATTATTGAAACTGATAATACTGACGAAAGTGATTATGAAGGCTCTCCTAATAGATATGAATTACCTGTTGTGCGTGAGGGCTATGTTATGGATGAAGAAACTAAAAGAGACTTTCTTGCTTGCAATGATAGAAGTGATCTTAAAAAATTATTAGCTAAGCTTAAACAAAAAATTCTAAATGCTAAGATGAAATATGATCCTGCTTATGCTACTTCACCTATTTTTGTTACTGATAAGGATAATGAATTCTTTATTGATCCTGATATAATTACTTTGGTTGAATCTGATCCTTTTTATGGCTATGAATCTGAAACTGTTGTGGCACATCTTACTAAATTAAATGATATAGCTACCCTGTTCACTAATGATGAGAGAACTTGCTACTTTTATATTCTTAAAATATTTCCATTCTCATTAAAGGGTGATGCTAAGATATGGTTTAATTCTCTTGATCCTGGTTGTGTGCGTAGTCCCCAGGATATGATTTATTACTTCTCTGCTAAATATTTCCCTGCTCATAAGAAACAAGCTGCCTTAATGGATATATATAATTTTGTGCAAATTGAAGAAGAGAGTCTCCCACAAGCTTGGGGGAGGCTTCTCCAATTACTTAATGCTTTGCTTGATCACCCTCTTAAGAAAAATGAAATACTTGATATCTTTTATAATGGACTAACCAATGCTTCCAGAGATTACCTGGATAGTTGTGTTGGTTCTGTTTTCAGGGAAAGAAAACTGGATGAAGCTAAAATTCTATTAAATAATATGTTAACTAATGAAAATAATTGGACACTTCCTGATCCAATTCCTAAGCCAACTCCAAAGAAGAGGGGTGTTGTACATCTCAGTCTTGAAGATATGCAAGAAGCAAAGAAATCTATGAAAGAAAAGGGTATTAAAGCTGAAGATGTTAAGAATTTACCTCCTATTGAAGAAATACATGGTCTTAATTTACCGCCTTTTGAAGAAATATATGGTTTTAATCCATCACCTATTGAAGAAACACATGGTCTTGATAACCCGACATAGGTAGTAAAGGTAAATTCTCTCTATAGATATGATAAAGCTGAAATCCCATTCACCAAGTTTGCTAGCCCATGTTTAGATGAGTTTGATAAATTTATGGTTAAGAAAGAATACTTCAATGCTTATTTTGGTAGAGAACTAAAACACAGTGATGATATGCTTGAACACTTGGGTGATTATATGGCTAATGTCAAAGGTGAACTTAAACTTATTAGTAAACATGCTTCTATGGTTACCACTCAAGTAGAACAAGTACTTGAAGCTCAAAATGATTTGCTCAATGAATTGAATAGTAAGAATAATGACTATGCTGTTAGAGTGGCTACTAGAACTGATAAATTGAGTCAGGAACCTTTGTATCCTGTAGGCCTCCCTAAGATAATTGAGCAAGATTCTCGTAGAAATAATGTAGATGCACATAGTCCTTCTAAAAGGAAGAACAATAAAAATGATAGGGCTTTGCATGCTTCTAGTGAACCTATTGCTGAAACACCTGAGAATCCCAATGATATTTCTATTTCTGATGTTGAAACACAATCTGGTAATGAACAGGAAACTTGTGATAATGTAAATGATAATGTTCATGTTGATGCTCAACTTAGTAATGATAATGATATAGAAATTGAACCTGCTGTTGATCTTGATAACCCACAACCAAAGAATCAACGTTATGATATGAGAGACTTTGTTGCTAGGAAACATGGTAAAGAAAGAGAACCATGGGTTTAAAAACCCATGCCTTTTCTTCCCAAACCTTCCAAGAAAAAGGATGATGAGGATTTTGAGCGCTTTGCTGAAATGATTAGACCTATTTTTTGCGTATGCGTTTAACTGATATGCTCAAAATGAATCCTTAGCCTAAGTACATGAAAGATATTGTTACTAAAAAAAGGAAGATACCGGAAGCTGAAATTTCCACCATGCTTGCTAATTATACTTTGAAGGGTGGAATACCTAAGAAACTAGGAGATCCAAGAATACCAACTATACCATGCTCCATTAAAAGAAACTATGTTAAAACTGCTTTATGTGATCTTGGAGCCGGTGTTAGTGTTATGCCTCTCTCTTTATATCATAGACTTAATTTGAATAAGTTGACACCTACTGAAATATCTTTGCAAATGGCTGATAAATCAACTGCTATACCTGTCGGTATTTGTGAGGATGTGCCTGTTGTGGTTGCAAACATTACTATTTTAACGGACTTTGTTATTCTTGATATTCCCGAGGACGATAGTATGTCTATTATTCTTGAAAGACCCTTTTTGAATACTGCAGGGGCTATTATTGATTGCACCAAAGGCAATGTCACTTTTCATGTTAATGGTAATGAGCATACGGTACACTTCCCGAGGAAACAACCTCAAGTCCATAGTATCAATTCTATTGGAAAAATTCCATCGATTATTTTTGGAGGTTTTGAATTTCCTCTTCCTATTGTCAATAATAAATATGATATTCTAATTTTTGGGGATGTGCATATCCTCGTTGAGGTAACCTAGTGTTATTCGAAAATTCTCCGGTTCCATGTTATTCGGAATGAGTTTGTTAACAAGACTTGATCAACCTTGTTAGTGGATTCCTTTTGATGAGCATGAGATGCATGAATTAGAACACAACTCTATGTACCCTCTTTCTACTTTCTGTTATTTTTATTAAATAAAGCAAAAATAGTAATTTCTATCCGTTTTCTGATTATCCATGCAATATAAAAATACCCCGAAAATAAAAGTTCTCTAAATGCCCTGAAATTTAAATATGTTTTTTGGAAGATTTGAAAATATTTGGCACTGAGATTGCTCGCCTCCAAGCTGCAGCCCACGATGCAATGACTGATGCATCTCAGTACGACCCCAACTACAACATTGGATATCTGCCAGGCCATCCGTGGTATTAGACCAACTTAGGCCAAAAGCCTAAGCTTGGGGGAGTACGTATGATCCGGCAACCCCGAAGTGACAATAATCGGGACCACTTTCGGTGATGACCGTAGTTTGAGGAGTTCATGTATTCACTATGTGTTAATGCTTTTTTCCGGTACTCTATTAAAAGGAGGCCTTAATATCCCTTAGTTTCTGCCAGGACCCCGCTGCCACGGGAGGGTAGGACAAAAGATGTCATGCAAGTTCTTTTCCATAAGCACGTATGACTATATTCAGAATAAATGCCTACATTACATTGATGAATTGGAGCTAGTTCTGTGTCACCCTAGGTTATGACTGTTACATGATGAACCACATCCGGCATAATTCTCTATCACCGATCCATTGCCTACGAGCTTTCCATATATTGTTCTTCGCTTATTTACTTTTCCGTTGCTATTATTACAATCACTACAAAACACCAAAAATATTACTTTTGCAACCCTTACCTTTTGCTACCGCTACCACTAGTATCATATTACTTTGCTACTAAACACTTTGCTGCAGATACTAAGTTTCCAGGTGTGGTTGAATTGACAACTCAGTTGCTAATACTTGAGAATATTCATTGGCTCTCCTTGTGTCGAATCAATAAATTTGGGTTGAATACTCTACCCTTGAAAACTGTTGCGATCCCCTATACTTGTGGGTTATCATGACATCTCTGTCATGAGACGGCGGGATAAAATTAATCATCATATTTGGTTATGATAACAGGGTGTTATTCTAAAATACCAAGGATGAAAGTACATCAAATGGAGAATAATGAGGTAGAGATGAACTCAACCTAATCTACGGATTCAATATGTGTAGCGGTACCATCGTAACACCTTCATATCAAAGTAGCCCATGGTGTGCACAACTACGTTGGCGGAGAACTTCTGCATCTAGAGCCATAGGCTCACCAGCATGCATGCGGCAAGTATGCCACCGTATGCGCCCTCTTTGATGGAGAGATTGTAGAATAAATTGGGACACGCCCATACCTCAAAAAGAAAGAACATAAATCACAGTAGCACATCATCCTGGGCATCAACATGAACCAACGTAGCTCATCAAAAGGATGAATTAAATTAGAAAATAATTTCTTGGCAAGATAATCATGAGAGAGAGAGCGCGCAAGAGAGAGATGGGATGGGGGAGAGAAGTGGCCACAAACATGCATCTCATGGATGACAGGAAAGAAGGACGACTGCTGGAACTTCACCCGATGCAGGAGCCCGAGGGTACCACAACCTAGTGGCAGAGGCCTACTACGTCTTCGTAGTATCTACTTTTTCAAACACTTTTGCTCTTGTTTTTGACTCTAATTTGCATGATTTGAATGAAACTAACCTGGATTGACGTTGTTTTCCGCAGAACTACCATGACGTTGTTTTTGTGCAAAAATATAAGTTCTCAGAATTGGACGAAACTTTTTGGAGATTTTTTATGGAAATATAAAAAAATACTTGAGCGAAGACCCACTAGAGGTGGCCCTGAAGGAAATATAACCTAGAGGCAATAATAAAGTTGTTATTTATATTTCCTTATATCATGATAAATGTTTATTATTCATGCTAGAATCGTATTAATCAGAAACTTAGTACATGTGTGAATACATAGACAAAATGAGTGTCACTAGTATGCCTCTACTTGACTAGCTCGTTAATCAAAGATGGTTAAGTTTCCTAGCCATGGACATGAGTTTTCATTTGATTAATGGGATCACATCATTAGAGAATGATGTGATTGACTTGACCCATCCGTTAGCTTATCACGATGATCGTTTAGTTTGTTGCTATTGCTTTCTTCATAACTTCTACATGTTCCTATGACTATGAGATTATGCAACCCCCGAATACCGGAGGAACACTTAGTGTGCTATCAAACGTAACTGGGTGATTATAAATATGCTCTACAGGTGTCTCCGATGGTGTTTGTTGAGTTGGCGTAGATCGAGATTAGGATTTGTCACTCGGATTGTCAGAGAGGTGTCTTTGGGCCCACTCGGTAATGCACATCACTATAAGCCTTGCAAGAAATGTGACTAATAATTTAGTTAGGGATAATGCATTACGAAACGAGTAAAGAGACTTGCCGGTAACGAGATTGAACTAGGTATTGAGATACCGACGATCGAATCTCGGGCAAGTAACATACTGATGACAAAAGGAACAACGTATGTTGTTATGCGGTTTGACCGATAAAGATCTTCGTAGAATATGTAGGAACCAATATGAACATCCAGGTTCCACTATTGGTTATTGGCCGGAGATCAGTCTCGGTCATGTCTACATAGTTCTCGAACCCGTAGGGTCCGCACGTTTAACGTTCGATGATGATTGGTATTATGAGTTTATGTGTTTTGATGTACCGAAGGTTGTTCGGAGTACGGGATGTGATCACGGACATGACGAGGAGTCTCAAAATGGCCGAGACATAAATATTGATATATTGGAAGGCTATGTTTGGACATCGGAATGGTTCCGAGTGAGTTCGGGCATTTACCGGAGTACCGGGGGGTTACCGAAACCCCCCGAGGAGTGTATGGGCCTTATTGGGCCTTAGTGGGAGAGAGGAGGAGGTGGCCAAGGTGGAGGGCACACCCCCCAAGCCCAATCTGAATTGGGTGGGGGGCCGCCCCCCTTTCCTTCCCTCTCTCTCCCCCTTCCTTCATCTCCTACTCCAACTAGGGAAGGGGGAATCCTAATCCCACCGGGAGTAGGACTCCACCCTTGGGCGCGCCATGAGAGGGCCGGCCCTCCCTATCTTCAACTCCTTTATATACGGGGGAAGGGGACACCCCATAGACACACAAGTTGATTGTTTAGCCGTGTGCGGTGCCCCCCTCCATAGATTTTCACCTCGGTCATATCGTTGTAGTGCTTAGGCGAAGCCCTGTGTCGATAACTTAATCATCACCGTCATCACACCGTCGTGCTGACGAAACTCTCCCTTGACCTCACTGGATCTAGAGTTTGTGGGACGTCACCGAGCTGAATGTGTGCAGATCGCGGAGGTGCCGTACCTTCGGTGCTACGATCGGTCGGATCGTGAAGACGTAAGACTATATCAACTATGTTGTCATAACGCTTCCGCTGACGGTCTACGAGGGTACGTGGACAACACTTTTCCCTCTTGTTTCTATGCATCACCTAGATGGATCTTGCGTGTGCGTAGGATTTTTTTTTGAAATTACTGTGTTCCCCAACAGTGGTATCAGAGCCAGGTTTATATGTAGATGTTATATGCACGAGTAGAACACAAAGGATTAGTGGGCGTGGGTATATACATATTCCTTGCCGTCACTAGTTGATTCTTGATTCAGCGGTATTGTTGGATGAAGCGGCTCAGACTTACATTATGCGTACGCTTACGCGAGACTGGTTCTACCGACGTACTTCGCACACAGGTGGCTAGTGGGTGTCAGTTCCATCTTTAGTTGAATTGGACTTCAATGAGTAGGGTTCTTTCTAAAGATCAAAAAGCAATCACTATACCTAAATGAAATATGCCCTAGAGGCAATAATAAAGTTATTATTTATTTCCTTATATCATGATAAATGCTTATCATTCATGCTAGAATTGTATTAACCGGAAACATGATACATGTGTGAATACATGACAAACAGAGTGTCACTAGTATGCCTCTACTTGACTAGCTCGTTAATCAAAGATGGTTATGTTTCCTAGCCATATACAAAGAGTTGTCATTTGATTAACGGGATCACATCATTAGGAGAATGATGTGATTGACTTGACCCATTCCGTTAGCTTAGCACTTGATCGTTTAGTTTGTTGCTATTGCTTTCTTCATGACTTATACATGTTCCTATGACTATGAGATTATGCAACTCCCGTTTACCGAAGGAACACTTTGTGTGCTACCAAACATCACAACATAACTGGGCGATTATAAAGGTGCTCTACAGGTGTCTCCAAAGGTACTTGTTGGGTTGACGTATTTCGAGATTAGGATTTGTCACTCCGATTGTCGGAGAGGTACTCTGGGCTCACACGGTAATGCACATCACTATAAGCCTTGCAAGCAATGCAACTAATGAGTTAGTTGCAGGATGACGTATTATGGAACGAGTAAAGAGATTTGCCGGTAACAAGATTGAACTAGGTATTGAGATACCGATGATCGAATCTCGGGCAAGTAACATACCGATGACAAAGGGAACAACGTATGTTGTTATGCGGTTTGACCGATAAAGATCTTCGTAGAATATGTAGGAGTCAATATGATCATCCAGGTTCCGCTATTGGTTATTAACCGGAGACGTGTCTCAGTCATGTCTACATAGTTCTCGAACCCGTAGGGTCTGCACGCTTAAAGTTAGATGATGGTTATATTATGAGTTTATATGTTTTGATGTACCGAAGGTAGTTCGGAGTCCCGGATATGATCACGGACATGACGAGGAGTCTCGAAATGGTCGAGACGTAAAGATCGATATATTGGACGACTATGTTTGGACACCGGAAAGGTTTCGGACATTTATCGGAGTACCGGGGGTTACTGGAATCCCCCCGAGAACTAATGGGCATTGTTGGGCCTTAGTGGAGAGAGAGGGGCTGGCCAGGGCAAGAGGCGCACCCCCTTCCCTTGAGTCTGAATAGGACAAGGAAAGGGGGGCGGCGCCCCCCTTGCCTTTCCCCTCTCCCACTCCTTCCTTCCCCTCCTTCTTGGACTTGGAAAGGGAGGGGCAAACCTACTTGGAGTAGGTTTCCCCTCCTAGGGCGCGTCACCCCCTTGGCCGGCCCTCTCCTCCACCCCCTTTATATACGGAGGAGGGGGCACCCCATAGACACAACAATTGATCTCTTGATCTCTTAGCCGTGTGCGGTGCCCCCTCCACCATAATCCACCTCGATCGTATCATAGCGTGCTTTGGCGAAGTGCTGCGTCGGTAGAACATCATCATCACCACCACGCCGTCGTGCAGACGAAACTCTCCCTCAACACTCGGCTGGATCGGAGTTCGAGGGACGTCATCGAGTTGAACGTGTGCAGAACTCAGAGGTGCCGTGCGTTCGGTACTTGATCGGTCGGATCGTGAAGACGTACGACTACATCAACCGCGTAGTGCTAACGCTTCCACTTCCGATCTATGAGGGTACATGGACACACTCTCCCCTCTCGTTGCTATGCATCACCATGATCTTGCGTGTGCGTAGGATTTTTTTTTGAAATTACTACGTTCCCCAACAGTGGCATCCGAGCCAGGTTTTATGCGTAGATGTCATATGCACGAGTAGAACACAAGTGAGTTGTGGGCGATACAAGTCGTACTGCTTACCAGCATGTCATACTTTGGTTCGGCGGTATTGTTGGATGAAGCGGCCCGAACCGACATTACGCGTACGCTTACGCGAGACTGGTTCTACCGACGTGCTTTGCACACATGTGGCTGGTGGGTGTCAGTTTCTCCAACTTTAGTTGAACCAAGTGTGGCTATGCCCGGTCCTTGAGAAGGTTAAAACAACACTAACTTGACGAACTATTGTTGTGGTTTTGATGCGTAGGTAAGAACGATTCTTGCTCAGCCCATAGCAACCATGTAAAACTTTGCAACAACAAAGTAGAGGACGTCTAACTTGTTTTTGCAGGGCATATTGTGATGTGATATGGTCAAGACATGATGCTATATTTTATTATATGAGATGATCATGTTTTGTAACCGGGTTATCGGCAATTGGCAGGAGCCATATGGTTGTCGCTTTATTGTATGCAATGCAATCACCCTGTAATGCTTTACTTTATCACTAAGCGGCAGCGATAGTCGTAGAAGCATAAGTTGGCGAGACGACTACGATGCTACGATGGAGATCAAGGTGTCGCACCGGTGACGATGGTGATCATGGCGCTGCTTCGGAGATGGAGATCACAAGCACAAGATGATGATGGCCATATCATATCACTTATATTGATTGCATGTGATGTTTATCTTTTATGCATCTTATCTTGCTTTGATTGGCGGTAGCATTATAAGATGATCTCTCACTAAATTATCAAGATATAAGTGTTCTCCCTGAGTATGCACCGTTGCGAAAGTTCTTCGTGCTGAGACACCATGTGATGATCGGGTGTGATAGGCTCTACGTTCAAATACAACAGGTGCAAAACAGTTGCACACGCGGAATACTCAGGTTAAACTTGACGAGCCTAGCATATAACAGATATGGTCTTGGAACATTGGAGACTGAAAGGTCGAGCGTGAATCATATAGTAGATATGATCAACATAGTGATGTTCACCATTGAAAACTACTCCATCTCACGTGATGATCGGACATGGTTTAGTTGATATGGATCACGTGATCACTTAGATGATTAGAGGGATGTCTATCTAAGTGGGAGTTCATAAGTAATATGATTAGTTGAACTTAAATTTATCATGAACTTAGTCCTGATAGTATTTGCATATCTATGTTGTAGATCAATAGCTCGCACATAGCTTCCCCGTTTATTTTTGATATGTTCCTAGAGAAAAAAATTGAAAGATGTTAGTAGGAATGATGCGGATTGGATCTGTGATCTGAGGATTATCCTCATTGCTGCACAAAAGAATTATGTCCTTGATGCACCGCTAGGTGACGGACCTATTGCAGGAGCATATGCAGACGTTATGAACGTTTGGCAAAGCTCGGTATGATGAATACTTGATAGGTTAGTGCACCATGCTTTACGACTTAGAACTGGGACTTCAAAAATGTTTTGAACGCCACGGAGCATATAAGATGTTTCAAGAGTTGAAATTAGTATTTCATACTCATGCCCGTGTCGAGAGGTAGGAGACCTCTGACAGTACTTTGCCTACAAAGATGGAGGAGAATAGCTCAACCAGTGAACATGTGCTCAGATTACTGGGTACTACAATTTCTTGAATCAAGTGGGAGTTAATCTTCCAAATAAAATAGTGATTGACAAAATTCTCTAGTCACCATCACAAAGTTAGTAGAACTTCGTGATGAACTATAGTATGCAAGGGATGATGAAAACGATTCTCGAGCTTTTCATGATGATGAAATCGATGAAGGTAGAAATCCAGAAAGAGCATCAAGTGTTGATGATTAACAAGACCACTAGTTTCAAGAAAAAGGGCAAAGGGAAAGAAAGGGAACTTCAAGAAGAATGGCAAGCAAGTTGCTGCTCAAAGTGAAGAAGCCCAAGTCAGGACCTAAGCCTAAGACTAAGTGCTTCTACTGCAAAGGGACAGGTCACTGGAAGCACAACTGCCCCAAGTATTTGGCGGATAAGAAGGATGGCAAAGTGAACAATGCTATATTGTGATATACATGTTATTGATGTGTACTTTACTAGTGTTTTTAGCAACCCCTCGGTATTTGATGCTGGTTCAGTTAATAAGAGTAGTAACTCGAAATGAGAGTTGCAGAATGAACAGAGACTAGTTAAGGGTGAACTGACGATGAGTATTGGAAGTGGTTCCAAGATTGATATGATCATCATCGCACACTCAATATACTTTCGGGATAGTTAAACCTAAATAAATGTTATTTGGTGTTTGCGTTGAGCATAAATATGATTTGATCATGTTTATTGCAATACGGTTATTCATTTAAGTTAGAGAATAATTGTTGTTCTGTTTACATGAATAAAACCTTCTATGGTTATACACCCAATGAAAATGGTTCGTTGGATCTCGATCGTAGTGATACACATATTCATAATATTGAAGCCAAAAGATGCAAAGTTAATAATGATAGTGCAAATTATTTGTGGCACTTCCATTTAGGTCATATTGGTGTAAAAGCGCATGAAGAAAATCCATGCTAATGGGCTTTTGGAATCACTTGATTATGAATCAGTTGATGCTTGCGAACCATGCCTCATGGGCAAAGATGACTAAGACTCTGTTCTCCGGAACAATGGAGCGAGCAACTGACTTATTGGATATAATACATACTTATGTATGAGGTCCGATGAGTTTTGAGGCTCGCGGCGGGTATCGTTATTTCTGACCTTCACAGATGATTTGAGCAGATATGGGTATATCTACTTGAAAAACATAAGTCTGAAACATTTGAAAAGTTCAAAGAATTTCAGAGTGAAGTGGAAAATCATTGTAACAAGAAAATAAAGTTTCTACGATCTGATCGCAGAGGCGAATATTTGAGTTACGAGTTTGGTCTTCAATTAAAACAATGTGGAATAGTTTCACAAACTCATGCCACCTGGAACACCACAACGTAATGGTGGGTTAGAACGTCATAATCGTACTTTATTTGATATAGTGCAATCTATGATGTCTCTTACCGATTTACCACTATCATTTTAGGGTTATGCATTAGAGATAGATGCATTCACGTTAAAAAGGGCACCATCTAAATCCATTGAGACGACACTGTATGAACTGTGATTTGGCAAGAAACCAAAGTTGTCGTTTCTTAAAGTTTGGGGTTGCGATGCTTATAAGAAAAAGTTTCATCCTGATAAGTTCAAACCGAAATCGGAGAAATGTGTCTTCATAGGATACCCAAAGGAAACAGTTGGGTACACCTTCTATCACAGATCCGAAGGCAAGACATTCGTTGCTGAGAATGGATCCTTTCTAGAGAAAGAGTTTCTCTCGAAAGAAGTGAGTGGGAGGAAAGTAGAACTTGATTGTAGCGACCAGACCTCAGACGGTCCAATCTCTATGCTCAGGTGTCATCCCTGGATCAGTAATGCTGACACCACACAGTACTTGAAGGATTTATAACAGAGTAGGAATCACACACTTATTACATCGAGTGTCTCAAAAGAGAACTTATTACAATAAATATGGCTCAAGGCCATCTAATAACGATAACAGCGGAAGGCTTGGAAGATAAGTGAGTCCATCAACTCCAACGGCATCACTGAGTATAGAACCACGACCTAAAAGCACCTTACTCGTCGTCTAAAAAGTATGCAACATGAACGTTGCAGCCCGAAACGAGTCAGCACTTATGCTGGCAATGTAACACATAGAGAGCAATGAAAGAAATAGGCTATACTATATGCATATTTCGCTGGTGGAAAGCTATATGGTTACAGTTTTGCGTAAAGCCAATTTTTCCCTACTGCAAAGGAATAAATTTTTTTTAACTATCATGGTAGTTGTTAAACATTGAGAGTGT
The DNA here is from genome assembly GCF_018294505.1 of Triticum aestivum. Classification (NCBI taxonomy): domain Eukaryota; kingdom Viridiplantae; phylum Streptophyta; class Magnoliopsida; order Poales; family Poaceae; genus Triticum; species Triticum aestivum. The sequence goes on along the minus strand of NC_057809.1, from coordinate 451,954,584 downwards.
AGACACGCTCTCAATCCCAATTAAACATCATCATTAAAAACCCAACAAATTAATTAGAGTAACATGATGAGATTCACATGATAATCCAAGTACTGGATACTCAAGATGTCCGTAACCGGGGACACGACTAACCATGATTAGTTTATACACTCTGCAGAGGTTTGCGCACTTTTCTCCACAAGACTCGATCTCCTCCGTTGGGATTCTCGCACTACAAGGTGTTTGAGAAACAGATGACCGAGACACAATCTTTCAGAAGCGCTAGCACCTTACGATCAGGTAGACCGTTACACCTACTTTCCCCTACATTTGTTAGTCTACCACTGTAAGAATTTGCATGACTTACTCAACTATGCTAGAGCCCATAGTAGCTTGTGGCTGCACACGGAAGTTTCTAGCATGAATAATCTCATGATCCCTTTGAGCTTGGGTGGCAGTCCAAAAGAAAAACAGGCAATCGCTGGAATACCCAGGTGCCTCAATCCACCTAGATGTGTATTTAAGTTGCCACCTTAGATAAACCATTAATTTAACAATCTCACATCTGTCATGGATACACTCACCCAATCCACGTCTACTAGCATAGCATGGCAACATAAGCAAACGTAGAAGTAACTCCCAAAGGTTTGATAATAAACAGATAATAGGTACTACCTCAACTACTTCCCAAACCCACAGTTTAATTAGATCCTAATAATGCAATGTGTGAGGATTGATCTAATGCAATAAAACTGGGTAGTAGGAGGTATGATCAAAGTGTTACTTGCCTTGCTGATGATCCGCAAAACCTAGCGATTCGAAGTAGCAAGCGGCGCACTCCGGGTACTCTATCGCAAGAAACCAAGCATACAATAAGTACTCAATTAATGCACAGGTAAAACTCAAATAAGAGATCTAACTAGAAAGTTCAACTTAAGAACTCCGGTTGGCAAAAAGAACCAAATCGAACGAAGCAACGAAAGACAATCGGCAAAAGAAATAGGCTTCATTTACTATTCTGGATCTAGGGCAATTTTTACAGATGCAAAAACTTGTTTGAGTTGGTTAAACGGAAAGAGGGTTTCGAGACGTAACTCCAGGCGCTTGAATCGCCTGATTCCGATAAACGAGCGAAAAGTTATACTAGAACGAAAATCGGACAAGGAATCGCGATCAGAAAAATCACGGATTTAATCCGACAAAAAGAAAACGACGAATAGATTAACGAACGAACGTTCGTTATTTGGATCTAGACGATGAACGTGTTCGTTAAAATGAACAAACGAGCGAACGCTCGCTAATTAACTAAACCGGAGAAAAAACCGACGAAAAACTGAATGGTTTTTCGAGAAAAACCGGCGGCGGGGCGGGTTCAACCTACGACGAGGCAAGGCGGCGGGCGGAGGCTCCGAGCGGCGGCGGCGTGGCTCCGGCGACGGGGCGATGCGGTGGTGCAGCGGCGGGGCGGCGGTGCGGCGAGGCGGCGGCGGCGCGGCGCGCGAGGCGAGGCGGCGGCGGCGGCGTCAAGGGCGGCGGGGCGGCGCTAGGGTTTGGGGTGGCTCGGTTGGGCTCCCCCGGCTTATAAGGCCGGCCGGGCCAAGTGTCCGGGTTGGACACGGCCCGATAGGTCGGTTCGCGTTTTTTTAAATAGTTACGCTCAGAAAAAAACAAAAGGAATACTAAACGGACTCTAAAATCAAGCCGCACAGGATGAACATTTATTTGGGGCCTAAATGCAATTTTGAAAAACACGCATTTTTCCTAAATTCAAATAAAATAGCAAATAAAACCTAAATAAAATCTTATTTGATTTTTTATTAAATCTCAATATTTCTTTATTTTGGGAAAGTCATTTTATTCCCTCTCTCATATTTTTGTAATAGAAATAATTGAATGATAAAATAAATAAAATCAAATGATCCTATTTTCAAAATTTGAGAAAACTCAAATATGAAAATACCGAAATCCCCAACTCTCTCCGAGGGTCCTTGAGTTGCGCAGAATTTCTAGGATCAACCAAAATGCAATAAAATATGATATGAATGTTGGGTAACGTAGTAATTTCAAAAAAAAATCCTACGCACACGCAAGATCATGGTGATGCATAGAAACGAGAGGGGAGAGTGTGATCTACGTACCCTTGTAGACCGACAGCAGAAGCGTTATGACAACGCGGTTGATGTAGTCGTACGTCTTCACGGCCCGACCGATCAAGCACCGAAACTATGGCACCTCCGAGTTTTAGCACACGTTCAGCTCGATGACGATCCCCGGACTCCGATCCAGCAAAGTGCCGGGGAAAAGTTCCATCAGCACGACGACATGGTGATGATCTTGATGTTCTACCGTCGCAAGGCTTCGCCTAAGTACCGCTACAATATTATCGAAGATTATGGTGGAAGGGGGCATCGCACACGGCTAAGAAAACGATCACGTGGATCAACTTGTGTGTCTAGAGGTGCCCCCCTGCCCCCGTATATAAAGGAGCAAGGGGGAGGAGGCCGGCCCTAGGAGGGGCGCGCCAGGGAGTAGGATTCCTACTCCTAGTTGGAGTAGGTTTCCTCGTTTCCTAGTCCAACTAGGAGAAGGGGGGAAAGGTGGGAAGAGGGGAAGGAATGGAGAGAGGGGCCGCGCCCCAAACCCCTTGTCCAATTCGGACTGGGCTTGGGAGGGCGCGCGCCACCTCCTGGTCCTTTCACTAAGGCCCATTAAGGCCCATTGCTTCTTCCTCGTATTCCCGTAACTCCCCGGTACCTCCAAAAATACCCGAATCACTCGGAACCTTTCCGATGTCCGAATATAGTCGTCCAATATATCGATCTTTACGTCTCGACCATTTCGAGACTCTTCGTCATGTCCCCGATTTCATCCGGAACTCCGAACTCCTTCGGTACATCAAAACATATAAACTCATAATGAAACTGTCATCGAAACCTTAAGCGTGCGGACCCTACGGGTTCGAGAACAATGTAGACATGACCGAGACACGTCTTCGGTCAATAACCAATAGCGGAACCTGGATGCTCATATTGGCTCCCACATATTCTACGAAGATCTTTATCGGTCAGACCGCATAACAACATACGTTGTTCCCTTTGTCATAAGTATGATACTTGCCCGAGATTCGATTGTTGGTATCTCAATACCTAGTTCAATCTCGTTACCGGCAAGTCTCTTTACTCGTTTCGTAATACATCATCTCGCAACTAGCTCATCAGTTGCAATGCTTGCAAGGCTTATGTGATGTGCATTACCGAGAGGGCCCAGAGATACCTCTTCGACAATCGGAGTGACAAATCCTAATCTCGAAATACGCCAACCCAACATGTACCTTCGGAGACACCTGTAGAGCTCCTTTATAATCACCCAGTTACGTTGTGACGTTTGGTAGCACACAAAGTGTTCCTCCGGCAAACGGGAGTTGCATAATCTCATAGTCATAGGAACATGTATAAGTCATGAAGAAAGCAATAGCAACATACTAAATGATCGGGTGCTAAGCTAATGGAATGGGTCATGTCAATCACATCATTCTCCTAATGATGTGATCCCGTTAATCAAATAACAACTCTTTGTCTATGGTTAGGAAACATAACCATCTTTGATTAACGAGCTAGTCAAGTAGATGCATACTAGTGACACGCTGTTTGTCTATGTATTCACACATGTATCATGTTTCCGGTTAATACAATTATAGCATGAATAATAAACATTTATCATGAAATAAGGAAATAAATAATAACTTTATTATTGCCTATAGGGCATATTTCCTTCAGTCTCCCACTTGCACTAGAGTCAATAATCTAGTTCACATTGCCATGTGATTTAACACCAATAGTTCACATCATTATGTGACCAACACTCAAAGGGTTTACTAGAGTCAATAATCTAGTTCACATCGCTATGTGATTAACACCCAAAGAGTACTATGGTGTGATTATGTTTTGCCTGTGAGAGAAGTTTAGTCAACGGGTCTGCCATATTCAGATCCGTATGTATTTTGCAAATTTCTATGTCAACAATGCTCTGCACGGAGCTACTCTAGCTAATTGCTCCCACTTTCAATATGCATCCAGATTGAGACTTAGAATCATCTGGATCAGTGTCAAAGTTTGCATCGACGTAACCATTTATGATGAACCTTTTTGTTACGTCCATAATCGAGAAACATATCCTTATTTCATCAAGGATAATTTTGACCGCTGTTCGGTGATCTACTTCCTAGATCACTATTGTACTCCCTCACTTAACACAGTGTAGGGTATACAATAGATCTGGTACACAACATGGCATACTTTATAGAATCTATGGCTGAGGCATAGTGAATGACTTTCATTCTCTTTCTATCTTCTGCCATGGTCGGGCTTGAGTCTTACTCAATTTCACACCTTGCAACACAGGCAAGAACTCTTTCTTTGACTGTTCCATTTTGAACTACTTCAAAAATCTTGTCAAGGTATGTACTCATTGAAAAAAACTTATCAAGCGTCTTGATCTATCTCTATAGATCTTGATGCTCAATATGTAAGCAGCTTCACCGAGGTCTTTCTTTGAAAAACTCCTTTCAAATATTCCTTTATGCTTTCTAGAAAATTATACATTATTTCCGATCAACAATATGTCGTTCACATATACTTATCAGAAATGCTGTAGTGCTCCCACTCACTTTCTTGTAAATACAGGCTTCACCGCAAGTCTGTATAAAACTATATGCTTTGATCAACTTATCAAAGTGTATATTCCAATTCCGAGATGCTTGCACCAGTCCATAGATGGATCGCTGGAGCTTGCATATTTAGTTAACACCTTTAGGATCGACAAAACCTTCTAGTTGCATCGTATACAACTCTTCTTTAATAAATCCATTAAGGAATGCAGTTTTGTTTATCCATTTGCCAGATTTCATAAAATGCGGCAATTGCTAACATGATTCGGACAGACTTAAGCATAGATACGAGTGAGAAACTCTCATCGTAGTCAACACCTTGAACTTGTCGAAAAACCTTTTTGCGACAATTCTAGCTTTGTAGGTAGTAACACTACTATCAGCGTCCGTCTTCCTCTTGAAGATCCATTTAATCTCAATGGCTCGCCGATCATTGGGCAAGTCAATCAAAGTCCATACTTTGTTCTCATACATGGATCTCATCTCAGATTTCATGGCCTCAAGCCATTTCACGGAATCTGGGCTCATCATCGCTTCCTCATAGTTCGTAGGTTCATCATGATCTAGTAGCATGATTTCCAGAACAGGATTACCGTACCACTCTGGTGCGGATCTTAGTCTGGTTGATCTACGAGGTTCAGTAGTAACTTGATCTGAAGTTACATGATCATCATCATTAGCTTCCTCACTAATTGGTGTAGTAGTCACAAGAACAGATTTCTGTGATGAACTACTTTCCAATAAGGGAGAAGGTACAATTACCTTATCAAGTTTTCTACTTTCCTCCCACTCACTTCTTTCGAGAGAAACTCCTTCTCTAGAAAGGATCCATTCTTAGCAACGAATGTCTTGCCTTCGGATCTGTGATAGAAGGTGTACCCAATAGTCTCCTTTGGGTATCCTATGAAGACATATTTCTCCGATTTGGGTTTGAGCTTATCAGGATGAAACTTTTTCTTATAAGCATTGCAACCCCAAACTTTAAGAAACGACAACTTTGGTTTCTTGCCAAACCACAGTTCATACAGTGTCGTCTCAACGGATTTAGATGGTGCCCTATTTAACGTGAATGTAGTTGTCTCTAATGCATAACCCCAAAACTATAGTGGTAAATCGGTAAGAGACATCATAGATCGCACCATATCTAATAAAGTACGGTTATGACGTCCGGACACACCATTACACTGTGGTGTTCTAGGTGGCGTGAGTAGTGAAACTATTTCACATTGTTTTTAACTGAAGACCAAACTCGTAACTCAAATATTCTCTTCCACAATTAGATCGTAGAAACTTTATTTTCTTGTTACGATGATTTTCCACTTCACTCTGAAATTCTTTGAACTTTTCAAATGTTTTAGACTTATGTTTCATCAAGTAGATATACTCATATATGCTCAAATCATTTGTGAAGGTCAGAAAATAATGATACCTGTCGCGAGCCTCAATATTCATCGGACCACATACATTAGTATGTATGATTTCCAACAAATCTGTTGCTCGCTCCATTGTTTCGGAGAACGGAGACTTATTCATCTTGCCCATGAGGCATGGTTCGCAAGCATCAACTGATTAATAATCAAGTGATTGCAAAAGCCCATCAGTATGGATTTTCTTCATGCGCTTTACACCAATATGACCTAAACGGTAGTGCCACAAATAAGTTGCACTATCATTATTAACTTTGCATCTTTTGCCTTCAATATTATGAATATGTGTATCACTACGATCGAGATCCAACAAACCATTTTCGTTGGTGTGTATGACCATAGAAGGTTTTATTCATGTAAACAGAACAACAATTGTTCTCTAACTTAAATGAATAACCGTATTGCAATAAACATGATCAAATCATAATCATGCTCAACGCAAACACCAAATAACACTTATTTAGTTTCAACACTATTCCCGAAAGTATAGGGAGAGTGCGATGATGATCATATTAATCTTGGAACTACTTCCAACACACATCGTCACCTTGACTTTTACTAGTTTCTGTTTATTCTGCAACTCCCGTTTTGAGTTACTAATCTTAGCAACTGAACTAGTATCAAATACTGAGGGGTTGCTATAAGCACTAGTAAAGTACACATCAATAACATGTATATCCAATATACCATTGTTCACTTTGCCATCCTTCTTATCCACCAATTGGGGTAGTTCCGCTTCTAGTGACCAGTCCCTTTGCAGTAGAAGCACTCAGTCTCAGGCTTAGGTCCAGACTTGGGCTTCTTCACTTGAGCAGCAACTTGCTTGCCGTTCTTCTTGAAGTTCCCCTTCTTCCCTTTGCTTGAAACTAGTGGTCTTGTTAAACCATCAACACTTGATGTTTTTCTTGATTTCTACCTTCGTCGATTTCAGCATCACGAAGAGCTTGGGAATTACTTTCGTCATCCCTTGCATATTATAGTTCATCACGAAGTTCTACTAACTTGGTGATGGTGACTAGAGAATTCTGTCAATCATTATTTTATCTGGAAGATTAACTCCCACTTGATTCAAGCGATTGTAGTACCCAGACAATCTGAGCACATGCTCACTGCTTGAGCGATTCTCCTCCATCTTTTAGCTATAGAACTTGTTGGAGACTTCATATCTCTCAACTCGGGTATTTGCTTGAAATATTAACTTCAACTCCTGGAACATCTCATATGGTCCATGACGTTCAAAACATCTTTGAAGTCCCGATTCTAAGCCATTAAGCATGGTGCACTAAACTATCAAGTAGTCATCATATTGTGCTAGCCAAACGTTCATAACGTCTGCATCTGCTCCTGCAATACGTCTGTCACCTAGCGGTGCATCAAGGACATAATTCTTTTGTGCAGCAATGAGGATAATCCTCAAGTTACGGACCCAGTCCGTGTAATTGCTACCATCATATTTCAACTTAGTTTTCTCTAGGAACATATCAAAATAAACACAGGGAAGCAACAATGCGAGCTATTGATCTACAACATAATTTGCAAAATACTATCAGGACTAAGTTCATGATAAATTTAAGTTCAATTTAATCATATTACTTAAGAACTCCCACTTAGACAGACATCCCTCTAATCCTCTAAGTGATCACGTGATCCAAATCAACTAAACCATGTCCGATCATCACGTGAGATGGAGTAGTTTCAATGGTGAACATCACTATGTTGATCATATCTACTATATGATTCACGCTCGACCTTTCGGTCTCCGTGTTCCGAGGCCATATCTGTATATGCTAGGCTCATCAAGTTTAACCTGAGTATTCCGTGTGTGCAACTGTTTTGCACCCGTTGTATTTGAACGTAGAGCCTATCACACCCGATCATCACGTGGTGTCTCAGCACGAAGAACTTTCGCAACGGTGCATACTCAGGGAGAACACTTCTTGATAATTAGTGAGAGATCATCTTAAAATGCTACCGTCAAACTAAGCAAAATAAGATGTATAAAAGATAAACATCATATGCAATCAAAACATGTGACATGATATGGCCATCATCATCTTGCGCCTTTGATTTCCATCTCCAAAGTACTGTCATGATCTTTATCGTCACCGGCATGACACCATGATCTCCATCATCTTGATCTATATCAATGTGTCGTCACGTGGTCATCTCGCCAACAATTGCTCTTGCAACTATTGCTATCGCATAGCGATAAAGTAAAGCAATTATTGGGCGCTTGCATCTTATGCAATAGAGAGGCAACCATAAGGATTTTGCCAGTTGCCGATAACTTCAACAAAACATGATGATCTGATACAACAACTTATATCTCATCACGTCTTGACCATATCACATCACAACATGCCCTGCAAAAACAAGTTAGACGTCCTCTACTTTGTTGTTGCAAGTTTTACGTGGCTGCTACGGGCTTAAGCAAGAACCAATCTTACCTACGCATCAAAACCACAACGATAGTTTGTCAAGTTGGTGTTGTTTTAACCTTCGCAAGGACCGGGCGTAGCCACACTCGGTTCAACTAAAGTTGTAGAAACTGACACCCGCCAGCCATCTGTGTGCAAAGCACGTCGGTAGAACCAGTCTCGCGTAAGCGTACGCGTAATGTCAGTCCGGGCCGCTTCATCCAACAATACCGCCGAACCAAAGTATGACATGCTGGTAAGCAGTATGACTTATATCGCCCACAACTCACTTGTGTTCTACTCGTGCATATGACATCTATGCATAAAACCTAGGCTCGGATGCCACTGTTGGGGAACGTAGTAATTTCAAAAAAATTCCTATGAACACGCAAGATCATGGTGATGCATAGCAACGAGAGGGGAGAGTGTGATCTACATACCCTTGTAGACGGACAGCGGAAGCGTTATGACAACGCGGTTGATGTAGTCGTACGTCTTCACGGCCCGACCGATCAAGCACCGAAACTACGACACCTCCGAGTTTTAGCACACGTTCTGCTTGATGACGATCCCCGGACTCCGATCCAGCAAAGTGTCGGGGAAGAGTTCCGTCAGCACGACGGCGTGGTGACGATCTTGATGTTCTACCGTCGCAGGGCTTCGCCTAAGCACCACTACAATATTATCGAGGATTACGGTGGAAGGGGGCACCGCACACGGCTAATAATATGATCACGTGAATCAACTTGTGTGTCTAGAGGTGCCCCCTGCCCCCGTATATAAAGGAGCAAGGGGGAGGAGGCCGGCCCTAGGAGGGGCGCGCCAGGGAGTAGGATTCCTACTCCTAGTTGGAGTAGGTTTCCTCCTTTCCTAGTCCAACTAGGAGAAGGGGGGAAAGGTGGGAAGTGGGGAAGGAAGGGAGAGAGGGGCCGCGCCCCAAACCCCTTGTCCAATTCGGACTGGCCTTGGGAGGGCACGCGCCACCTCCTGGTCCTTTCCACTAAGGCCCATTAAGGCCCATTGCTTCTTCCTCGTATTCCCGTAACTCCCCGGTACCTCCGAAAATACCCGAATCACTCGGAACCTTTTAGATGTCCGAATATAGTCGTCCAATATATGGATCTTTACTTCTCGACCATTTCGAGACTCCTCGTCATGTCCCCGATCTCATCCGGGACTCCGAACTCCTTCGGTACATCAAAACATATAAACTCATAATGAAATTGTCATCGAAACCTTAAGCGTGCGGACCCTACGGGTTCGAGAACAATGTAGACATGACCGAGACACGTCTCCGGTCAATAACCAATAGCGGAACCTGGATGCTCATATTGGCTCCCACATATTCTATGAAGATCTTTATCGGTCAGACCGCATAACAACATATGTTGTTCCCTTTGTCATCGGTATGTTACTTGCCCGAGATTCGATCGTCGGTATCTCAATACCTAGTTCAATCTCGTTACCGGCAAGTCTCTTTACTCGTTTCGTAATACATCATCTCGCAACTAACTCATTAGTTGCAATGCTTGCAAGGCTTATGTGATGTGCATTACCGAGAGGGCCCAGAGATACCTCTCCGACAATCAGAGTTACAAATCCTAATCTCGAAATACGCCAACCCAACATGTACCTTTGGAGACACCTGTAGAGCTCCTTTATAATCACCCAGTTACGTTGTGACGTTTGGTAGCACACAAAGTGTTCCTCCGGCAAACGGGAGTTGCATAATCTCATAGTCATAGGAACATGTATAAGTCATGAAGAAAGCAATAGCAACATACTAAACGATCGGGTGCTAAGCTAATGGAATGGGTCATGTCAATCACATCATTCTCCTAATGATGTGATCCCGTTAATCAAATAACAACTCTTTGTCTATGGTTAGGAAACATAACCATCTTTGATTAACGAGCTAGTCAAGTAGATGCATACTAGTGACACGCTGTTTGTCTATGTATTCACACATGTATCATGTTTCCGGTTAATACAATTATAACATGAATAATAAACATTTATCATGAAATAAGGAAATAAATAATAACTTTATTATTGCCTATAGGGCATATTTCCTTCAGTCTCCCACTTGCACTAGAGTCAATAATCTAGTTCACATTGCCATGTGATTTAACACCAATAGTTCACATCATTATGTGACCAACACTCAAAGGGTTTACTAGAGTCAATAATCTAGTTCACATCGCTATGTGATTAACACCCAAAGAGTACTATGGTGTGATTATGTTTTGCCTGTGAGAGAAGTTTAGTCAATGGGTCTGCCATATTCAGATCCGTATGTATTTTGCAAATTTCTATGTCAACAATGCTCTGCACGGAGCTACTCTAGCTAATTGCTCCCACTTTCAATATGCATCCAGATTGAGACTTAGAATCATCTGGATCAGTGTCAAAGTTTGCATCGACGTAACCATTTACGATGAACCTTTTTGTTACGTCCATAATCGAGAAACATATCCTTATTTCATCAAGGATAATTTTGACCGCTGTTCGGTGATCTACTTCCTAGATCACTATTGTACTCCCTCACTTAACACAGTGTAGGGTATACAATAGATCTGGTACACAGCATGGCATACTTTATAGAATCTATGGCTGAGGCATAGTGAATGACTTTCATTCTCTTTCTATCTTCTGTCGTGGTCGGGCTTTGAGTCTTACTCAATTTCACACCTTGCAACACAGGCAAGAACTCTTTCTTTGACTGTTCCATTTTGAACTACTTCAAAAATCTTGTCAAGGTATGTACTCATTGAAAAAACTTATCAAGCGTCTTGATCTATCTCTATAGATCTTGATGCTCAATATGTAAGCAGCTTCACCGAGGTCTTTCTTTGAAAAACTCCTTTCAAATATTCCTTTATGCTTTCCAGAAAATTATACATTATTTCCGATCAACAATATGTCATTCACATATACTTATCAGAAATGCTGTAGTGCTCCCACTCACTTTCTTGTAAATACAGGCTTCACCGCAAGTCTGTATAAAACTATATGCTTTGATCAACTTATCAAAGTGTATATTCCAACTCCGAGATGCTTGCACCAGTCCATAGATGGATCGCTGGAGCTTGCACATTTAGTTAACACCTTTAGGATCGACAAAACCTTCTAGTTGCATTGTATACAACTCTTCTTTAATAAATCCATTAAGGAATGCAGTTTTGTTTATCTATTTGCCAGATTTCATAAAATGCGGCAATTGCTAACATGATTCGGACAGACTTAAGCATAGATACGAGTGAGAAACTCTCATCGTAGTCAACACCTTGAACTTTTCAAAAAACCTTTTTGCGACAATTCTAGCTTTGTAGGTAGTAACACTACTATCAGCGTCCGTCTTCCTCTTGAAGATCCATTTAATCTCAATGGCTCGCTGATCATTGGGCAAGTCAATCAAAGTCTATACTTTGTTCTCATACATGGATCTGATCTCAGATTTCATGGCCTCAAGCCATTTTGCGGAATCTGGGCTCATCATCGCTTCCTCATAGTTCGTAGGTTCATCATGATCTAGTAGCATGATTTCCAGAACAGGATTACCGTACCACTCTGGTGCGGATCTTACTCTGGTTGATCTATGAGGTTCAGTAGTAACTTGATCTGAAGTTACATGATCATCATCATTAGCTTCCTCACTAATTGGTGTAGTAGACACAAGAACAGATTTCTGTGATGAACTACTTTCCAATAAGGGAGAAGGTACAATTACCTTATCAAGTTTTCTACTTTCCTCCCACTCACTTCTTTCGAGAGAAACTCCTTCTCTAGAAAGGATCCATTCTTAGCAAAGAATGTCTTGCCTTCGGATCTGTGATAGAAGGTGTACCCAACAGTCTCCTTTGGGTATCCTATGAAGACATATTTCTCCGATTTGGGTTTGAGCTTATCAGGATGAAACTTTTTCTTATAAGCATTGCAACCCCAAACTTTAAGAAACGACAACTTTGGTTTCTTGCCAAACCACAGTTCATACAGTGTCGTCTCAATGGATTTAGATGGTGCCCATTTTAACGTGAATGTAGTTGTCTCTAATGCATAACCCCAAAACTATAGTGGTAAATCGGTAAGAGACATCATAGATCGCACCATATCTAATAAAGTATGGTTATGACGTCCGGACACACCATTACACTGTGGTGTTCTAGGTGGCGTGAGTAGTGAAACTATTTCACATTGTTTTTAACTGAAGACCAAACTCGTAACTCAAATATTCTCTTCCACGATTAGATCATAGAAACTTTATTTTCTTGTTACGATGATTTTCCACTTCACTCTGAAATTCTTTGAACTTTTCAAATGTTTCAGACTTATGTTTCATCAAGTAGATATACTCATATATGCTCAAATCATTTGTGAAGGTCAGAAAATAATGATACCTGTCGCGAGCCTCAATATTCATCGGACCACATACATTAGTATGTATGATTTCCAACAAATCTGTTGCTCGCTCCATTGTTTCGGAGAACGGAGACTTAGTCATCTTGCCCATGAGGCATGGTTCGCAAGCATCAACTGATTAATTATCAAGTGATTGCAAAAGCCCATCAGTATGGATTTTCTTCATGCGCTTTACACCAATATGACCTAAACGGTAGTGCCACAAATAAGTTGCACTATCATTATTAACTTTGCATATTTTGGCTTCAATATTATGAATATGTGTATCACTACGATCGAGATCCAACAAACCATTTTTGTTGGTGTGTATGACCATAGAAGGTTTTATTCATGTAAACAGAACAACAATTGTTCTCTAACTTAAATGAATAACCGTATTGCAATAAACATGATCAAATCATAATCATGCTCAATGCAAACACCAAATAACACTTATTTAGTTTCAACACTATTCCTGAAAGTATAGGGAGAGTGCGATGATGATCATATCAATCTTGGAACTACTTCCAACACACATCGTCACCTCGACTTTTACTAGTTTCTGTTTATTCTGCAACTCCTGTTTTGAGTTACTAATCTTAGCAACTGGACTAGTATCAAATACTGAGGGGTTGCTATAAACAATAGTAAAGTACACATCAATAACATGTATATCCAATATACCTTTGTTCACTTTGCCATCCTTCTTATCCACCAATTGGGGTAGTTCCGCTTCTAGTGACCAGTCCCTTTGAAGTAGAAGCACTCAGTCTCAGGCTTAGGTCCAGACTTGGGCTTCTACACTTGAGCAGCAACTTGCTTGCCGTTCTTCTTGAAGTTCCCCTTCTTCCCTTTGCTTGAAACTAGTGGTCTTGTTAAACCATCAACACTTGATGTTTTTCTTGATTTCTACCTTCGTCGATTTCAGCATCACGAAGAGCTTGGGAATTACTTTCGTCATCCCTTGCATATTATAGTTCATCACGAAGTTCTACTAACTTGGTGATGGTGACTAGAGAATTCTGTCAATCATTATTTTATCTGGAAGATTAACTCCCACTTGATTCAAGCGATTGTAGTACCCAGACAATCTGAGCACATGCTCACTGCTTGAGCGATTCTCCTCCATCTTTTAGCTATAGAACTTGTTGGAGACTTCATATCTCTCAACTCGGGTATTTGCTTGAAATATTAACTTCAACTCCTGGAACATCTTATATGTTCCATGACGTTCAAAACGTCTTTGAAGTCCCGATTCTAAGCCATTAAGCATGGTGCACTAAACTATCAAGTAGTCATCATATTGAGCTAGCCAAACGTTCATAACGTCTGCATCTGCTCCTGCAATATGTCTGTCACCTAGCGGTGCATCAAGGACATAATTCTTCTGTGCAGCAATGAGGATAATCCTCAAGTTACGGACCCAGTCCGTGTAATTGCTACCATCACATTTCAACTTAGTTTTCTCTAGGAACATATCAAAATAAACACAGGGAAGCAACAATGCGAGCTATTGATCTACAACATAATTTGCAAAATACTATCAGGACTAAGTTCATGATAAATTTAAGTTCAATTTAATCATATTACTTAAGAACTCCCACTTAGACAGACATCCCTCTAATCCTCTAAGTGATCACGTGATCCAAATCAACTAAACCATGTCCGATCATCACGTGAGATGGAGTAGTTTCAATGGTGAACGTCACTATGTTGATCATATCTACTATATGATTCACGCTCGACCTTTCGGTCTCCGTGTTCCTAGGCCATATCTGTATATGCTAGGCTCGTCAAGTTTAACCTGAGTATTCCGCGTGTGCAACTGTTTTGCACCCATTGTATTTGAACGTAGAGCCTATCACACCCGATCATCATGTGGTGTCTCAGCACGAAGAACTTTCGCAACGGTGCATACTCAGGGAGAACACTTCTTGATAATTAGTGAGAGATCATCTTAAAATGCTACCGTCAAACTAAGCAAAATAAGATGTATAAAAGATAAACATCATATGCAATCAAAACATGTGACATGATATGGCCATCATCATCTTGCGCCTTTGATCTCCATCTCCAAAGTACTGTCATGATCTCTATCGTCACCGGCATGACACCATGATCTCCATCATCTTGATCTATATCAATGTGTCGTCACATGGTCGTCTCGCCAACAATTGCTCTTGCAACTATTGCTATCGCATAACGATGAAGTAAAGCAATTATTGGGCGCTTGCATCTTATGCAATAGAGAGACAACCATAAGGAGTTTGCCGGTTGCCGGTAACTTCAACAAAACATGATCATCTCATACAACAACTTATATCTCATCACGTCTTGACCATATCACATCACAACATGCCCTGCAAAAACAAGTTAGACGTCCTCTACTTTGTTGTTGCAAGTTTTACGTGGCTGCTACGGGCTTAAGAAAGAACCAATCTTACCTACGCATCAAAACCACAACGATAGTTTGTCAAGTTGGTGTTGTTTTAACCTTCGCAAGGACCGGGCATAGCCACACTCGGTTCAACTAAAGTTGTAGAAACTGACACCCGCCAGCCACCTGTGTGCAAAGCACATCGGTAGAACTAGTCTCGCGTAAGCGTACGCGTAATGTCAGTCCGGGCCGCTTCATCCAACAATACCGCCGAACCAAAGTATGACATGCTGGTAAGCAGTATGACTTATATCACCCACAACTCACTTGTGTTCTACTCGTGCATATGCCATCTACGCATAAAACCTGGGCTCGGATGCCACTGTTGGGGAACGTAGTAATTTCAAAAAAAATCCTACGAACACGCAAGATCATGGTGATGCATAGCAACGAGAGGGGAGAGTGTGATCTACGTACCCTTGTAGACCGACAGCGGAAGCGTTATGACAACGCGGTTGATGTAGTCGTACGTCTTCACGGCCCCACCGATCAAGCACCAAAACTACGGCACCTCCGAGTTTTAGCACACGTTCTGCTCGATGACGATCCCCGAAATCCGATCCAGCAAAGTGTCGGGGAAGAGTTCTGTCAGCACGACGGCGTGGTGACAATCTTGATGTTCTACCGTCGCAGGGCTTCGCCTAAGCACCGCTACAATATTATCGAGGATTATGGTTGAAGGGGGCACCGCACACGGCTAAGAAAAGGATCACATGGATCAACTTGTGTGTCTAGAGGTGCCCCCCCGCCCCTGTATATAAAGGAGCAAGGGGGAGGAGGCCGGCCCTAGGAGGGGCGCGCCAGGGAGTAGGATTCCTACTCCTAGTTGGAGTAGGTTTCCTCCTTTCCTAGTCCAACTAGGAGAAGGGGGGAAAGGTGGGAAGAGGGGAAGGAAGGGAGAGAGGGGCCGCGCCCCAAACCCCTTGTCCAATTCGGACTGGCCTTGGGAGGGCGCGCGCCACCTCCTGGTCCTTTCCACTAAGGCCCATTAAGGCCCATTGCTTCTTCCTCGTATTCCCGTAACTCCCTGGTACCTCCGAAAATACCCGAATCACTCGGAACCTTTTAGATGTCCCAATATAGTCGTCCAATATATCGATCTTTACTTCTCGACCATTTCGAGACTCCTCGTCATGTCCCCGATCTCATCCGGGACTCCGAACTCCTTCAGTACATCAAAACATATAAACTCATAATGAAATTGTCATCGAAACATTAAGTGTGCGGACCCTACGGGTTCGAGAACAATGTAGACATGACCGAGACACGTCTCCGGTCAATAACCAATAGCGGAACCTAGATGCTCATATTGGCTCCCACATATTCTATGAAGATCTTTATCGGTCAGACCGCATAACAACATATGTTGTTCCCTTTGTCATCGGTATGTTACTTGCCCGAGATTCGATCGTCGGTATCTCAATACCTAGTTCAATCTCGTTACCGGCAAGTCTCTTTACTCATTTCATAATACATCATCTCGCAACTAACTCATTAGTTGCAATGCTTGCAAGGCTTATGTGATGTGCATTACCGAGAGGGCTCAGAGATACCTCTCCGACAATCGGAGTGACAAATCCTAATCTCGAAATACGCCAACCCAACATGTTCCTTTGGAGACACCTGTAGAGCTCCTTTATAATCACCCAGTTACTTTGTGACGTTTGGTAGCACACAAAGTGTTCCTCCGGCAAACGGGAGTTGCATAATCTCATAGTCATAGGAACATGTATAAGTCATGAAGAAAGCAATAGCAACATACTAAACGATCAGGTGCTAAGCTAATGGAATGGGTCATGTCAATCACATCATTCTCCTAATGATGTGATCCCGTTAATCAAATAACAGCTCTTTGTCTATGGTTAGGAAACATAACCATCTTTGATTAACGCGCTAGTCAAGTAGAGGCATACTAGTGACACTCTGTTTGTCTATGTATTCACACATGTATCATGTTTCCAGTTAATACAATTCTAGCATGAACAATAAACATTTATCATGAAATAAGGAAATAAATAATAACTTTATTATTGCCTATAGGGCATATTTCCTTCAGTCTCCCACTTGCACTAGAGTCAATAATCTAGTTCACATTGCCATGTGATTTAACACCAATAGTTCACATCATTATGTGACCAACACTCAAAGGGTTTACTAGAGTCAATAATCTAGTTCACATCGCTATGTGATTAACACCCAAAGAGTACTATGGTGTGATTATGTTTTGCCTGTGAGAGAAGTTTAGTCAACGGGTCTGCCATATTCAGATCCGTATGTATTTTGCAAATTTCTATGTCAACAATGCTCTGCACGGAGCTACTCTAGCTAATTGCTCCCACTTTCAATATGCATCCAGATTGAGACTTAGAATCATCTGGATCAGTGTCAAAGTTTGCATCGACGTAACCATTTACGATGAACCTTTTCGTTACGTCCATAATCGAGAAACATATCCTTATTTCATCAAGGATAATTTTGACCGTTGTTCGGCGATCTACTTCCTAGATCACTATTGTACTCCCTCACTTAACACAGTGTAGGGTATACAATAGATCTGGTACACAGCATGGCATACTTTATAGAATCTATGGCTGAGGCATAGTGAATGACTTTCATTCTCTTTCTATCTTCTGCCGTGGTCGGGCTTTGAGTCTTACTCAATTTCACACCTTGCAACACAGGCAAGAACTCTTTCTTTGACTGTTCAATTTTGAACTACTTCAAAAATCTTGTCAAGGTATGTACTCATTGAAAAAACTTATCAAGCGTCTTGATCTATCTCTATAGATCTTGATGCTCAATATGTAAGCAGGTTCACCAAGGTCTTTCTTTGAAAAACTCCTTTCAAATATTCCTTTATGCTTTCCAGAAAATTATACATTATTTCCGATCAACAATATGTCGTTCACATATACTAATCTGAAATGTTGTAGTGCTCCCACTCACTTTCTTGTAAATACAGGCTTCACCGCAAGTCTGTATAAAACTATATGCTTTGATCAACTTATCAAAGTGTATATTCCAATTCCGAGATGCTTGCACCAGTCCATAGATGGATCGCTGGAGCTTGCATATTTAGTTAACACCTTTAGGATCGACAAAACCTTCTAGTTGCATCGTATACAACTCTTCTTTAATAAATCCATTAAGGAATGCAGTTTTGTTTATCCATTTGCCAGATTTCATAAAATGCGGCAATTGCTAACATGATTCGGACAGACTTAAGCATAGATACGAGTGAGAAACTCTCATCGTAGTCAACACCTTGAACTTGTCGAAAAACCTTTTTGCGACAATTCTAGCTTTGTAGGTAGTAACACTACTATCAGCGTCCGTCTTCCTCTTGAAGATCCATTTAATCTCAATGGCTCGCTGATCATTGGGCAAGTCAATCAAAGTCCATCCTTTGTTCTCATACATGGATCTCATCTCAAATTTCATGGCCTCAAGCCATTTTGCAGAATCTGGGCTCATCATCGCTTCCTCATAGTTCGTAGGTTCATCATGATCTAGTAGCATGATTTCCAGAACAGGATTACCGTGCCACTCTGGTGCGGATCTTACTCTGGTTGATCTACGAGGTTCAGTAGTAACTTGATCTGAAGTTACATGATCATCATCATTAGCTTCCTCACTAATTGGTGTAGTAGTCACAAGAACAGATTTCTATGATGAACTACTTTCCAATAAGGGAGAAGGTACAATTACCTTATCAAGTTTTCTACTTTCCTCCCACTCACTTCTTTCGAGAGAAACTCCTTCTCTAGAAAGGATCCATTCTTAGCAACGAATGTCTTGCCTTCGGATCTGTGATAGAAGGTGTACCCAACAGTCTCCTTTGGGTATCCTATGAAGACATATTTCTCCAATTTGGGTTTGAGCTTATCAGGATGAAACTTTTTCTTATAAGCATTGCAACCCCAAACTTTAAGAAACGACAACTTTGGTTTCTTGCCAAACCACAGTTCATACAGTGTCGTCTCAACGGATTTAGATGGTGCCCTATTTAACGTGAATGTAGCTGTCTCTAATGCATAACCCCAAAACTATAGTGGTAAATCGGTAAGAGACATCATAGATCGCACCATATCTAATAAAGTACGGTTATGACGTTTGGACACACCATTACACTGTGGTGTTCTAGGTGGCGTGAGTAGTGAAACTATTTCACATTGTTTTTAACTGAAGACCAAACTCGTAACTCAAATATTCTATTCCATGATTAGAGCGTAGAAACTTTATTTTCTTGTTACGATGATTTTCCACTTCACTCTGAAATTCTTTGAACTTTTCAAATGTTTCAGACTTATGTTTCATCAAGTAGATATACTCATATATGCTCAAATCATTTGTGAAGGTCAGAAAATAATGATACCTGTCGCGAGCCTCAATATTCATCGGACCACATACATTAGTATGTATGATTTCCAACAAATCTGTTGCTCGCTCCATTGTTTCGGAGAACGGAGACTTAGTCATCTTGCCCATGAGGCATGGTTCGCAAGCATCAACTGATTAATAATCAAGTGATTGCAAAAGCCCATCAGTATGGATTTTCTTCATGCGCTTTACACCAATATGACCTAAACGGTAGTGCCACAAATAAGTTGCACTATCATTATTAACTTTGCATCTTTTGGCTTCAATATTATGAATATGTGTATCACTACGATCGAGATCCAACAAACCATTTTCGTTGGTGTGTATGACCATAGAAGGTTTTATTCATGTAAACAGAACAACAATTGTTCTCTAACTTAAATGAATAACCGTATTGCAATAAACATGATCAAATCATATTCATGCTCAATGCAAACACCAAATAACACTTATTTAGTTTCAACACTAATCCCGAAAGTATAGGGAGAGTGCGATGATGATCATATCAATCTTGGAACTACTTCCAACACACATCGTCACCTCGACTTTTACTAGTTTCTGTTTATTCTGCAACTCCCGTTTCGAGTTACTAATCTTAGCAACTGAACTAGTATCAAATACTGAGGGGTTCCTATAAACACTAGTAAAGTACACATCAATAACATGTATATCCAATATAACTTTGTTCACTTTGCCATCCTTCTTATCCACCAATTGGGGTAGTTCTGCTTCTAGTGACCAGTCCCTTTGCAGTAGAAGCACTCAGTCTCAGGCTTAGGTCCAGAGTTGGGCTTCTTCACTTGAGCAGCAACTTGCTTGCCATTCTTCTTGAAGTTCCCCTTCTTCCCGTTGCTTGAAACTAGTGGTCTTGTTAAACCATCAACACTTGATGTTTTTCTTGATTTCTACCTTCGTCGATTTCAGCATCACGAAGAGCTTGGGAATTACTTTCGTCATCCCTTGCATATTATAGTACATCACGAAGTTCTACTAACTTGGTGATGGTGACTAGAGAATTCTGTCAATCATTATTTTATCTGGAAGATTAACTCCCACTTGATTCAAGCGATTGTAGTACCCAGACAATCTGAGCACATGCTCACTGCTTGAGCGATTCTCCTCCATCTTTTAGCTATAGAACTTGTTGGAGACTTCATATCTCTCAACTCGGGTATTTGCTTGAAATATTAACTTCAACTCCTGGAACATCTCATATGGTCCATGACGTTCAAAACGTCTTTGAAGTCCCGATTCTAAGCCATTAAGCATGGTGCACTAAACTATCAAGTAGTCATCATATTGAGCTAGCCAAATGTTCGTAACGTCTGCATCTGCTCCTGCAATACGTCTGTCACCTAGCAGTGCATCAAGGACATAATTCTTCTGTGCAGCAATGAGGATAATCCTCAAGTTACGGACCCAGTCCGTGTAATTGCTACCATCATATTTCAACTTAGTTTTCTCTAGGAACATATCAAAATAAACACAGGGAAGCAACAATGTGAGCTATTGATCTACAACGTAATTTGCAAAATACTATCAGGACTATGTTCATGATAAATTTAATTTCAATTTAATCATATTACTTAAGAACTCCCACTTAGACAGACATCCCTCTAATCCTCTAAGTGATCACGTGATCCAAATCAACTAAACCATGTCCGATCATCACGTGAGATGGAGTAGTTTCAATGGTGAACATCACTATGTTGATCATATCTACTATATGATTCATGCTCGACCTTTCGGTCTCCGTGTTCCGAGGCCATATCTGTATATGCTAGGTTCGTCAAGTTTAACCTGAGTATTCCGCGTGTGCAACTATTTTGCACCCGTTGTATTTGAACATAGAGCCTATCACACCCGATCATCACGTGGTGTCTCAGCACGAAGAACTTTCGCAACGGTGCATACTCAGGGAGAACACTTCTTGATAATTAGTGAGAGATCATCTTAAAATACTACCGTCAAACTAAGCGGTATAAGATGTATAAAAGATAAACATCATATGCAATCAAAACATCTGACATGATATGGCCATCATCATCTTGCGCCTTTGATTTCCATCTCCAAAGTACTGTCATGATCTCTATCGTCACCGGCATGACACCATGATCTCCATCATCTTGATCTATATCAATGTGTCGTCACGTGGTCATCTCGCCAACAATTGCTCTTGCAACTATTGCTATCGCATAGCAATAAAGTAAAGCAATTATTGGTCGCTTGCATCTTATGCAATAGAGAGACAACCATAAGGATTTTTCCAGTTGACGATAACTTCAACAAAACATGATCATATCATACAACAACTTATATCTCATCACGTCTTGACCATATCACATCACAACATGCCCTGCAAAAACAAGTTATACGTCCTCTACTTTGTTGTTGCAAGTTTTACGTGGCTGCTACGGGCTTAAGCAAGAACCAATCTTACCTACGCATCAAAACCACAATGATAGTTTGTCAAGTTGGTGTTGTTTTAACCTTCGCAAGGACCGGGCGTAGCCACACTCGGTTCAACTAAAGTTGTAGAAACTGACACCCGCCAGCCACCTGTGTGCAAAGCACGTCGGTAGAACCAGTCTCGCGTAAGCGTACGCGTAATGTCAGTCCGGGCCGCTTCATCCAACAATACCGTCGAACCAAAGTATGACATGCTGGTAAGAAGTATGACTTATATCGCCCACAACTCACTTGTGTTCTACTCGTGCATATGACATCTACGCATAAAACCTAGGCTTGGATGCCACTGTTGGGGAACATAGTAATTTCAAAAAAAATCCTACGAACACGCAAGATCATGGTGATGCCTAGCAATGAGAGGGGAGAGTGTGATCTATGTACCCTTGTAGACCGACAGCGGAAGCGTTATGACAACGCGGTTGATGTACTCGTACGTCTTCACGGCCCGACCGATCAAGCACCGAAACTACGGCACCTCCGAGTTTTAGCACACGTTCTGCTCGATGACGATCCCCGGACTCCGATCCAGCAAAGTATCGGGGAAGACTTCCGTCAGCATGACGGTGTGGTGATGATCTTGATGTTATACCGTCGCAGGGCTTCGCCTAAGCACAACTACAATATTATCGAGGATTATGGTGGAAGGGGGCACCGCACACGGCTAAGAAAATGATCACGTGGATCAACTTGTGTGTCTAGAGGAGCCCCCCTGCCCCCGTATATAAAGGAGCAAGGGGGAGGAGGCCGGACCTAGGAGGGGCGCGCCAGGGAGTAGGATTCCTACTCCTAGTTGGAGTAGGTTTCCTCCTTTCCTAGTCCAACTAGGAGAAGGGGGGAAAGGTGGGAAGAGGGGAAGGAAGGGAGAGAGGGGCCACGCCCCAAACCCCTTGTCCAATTCGGACTGGCCTTGGGAGGGCGCGCGCCACCTCCTGGTCCTTTCCACTAAGGCCCATTAAGGCCCATTGCTTCTTCCTCGTATTCCCGTAACTCCCCGGTACCTCCGAAAATACCCGAATCACTCGGAACCTTTTAGATGTCCGAATATAGTCGTCCAATATATCGATCTTTACTTCTCGGCCATTTCGAGACTCCTCGTCATGTCCCCGATCTCATCCGGGACTCCAAACTCCTTCGGTACATCAAAACATATAAACTCATAATGAAATTGTCATCGAAACCTTAAGCGTGTGGACCCTACGGGTTCGAGAACAATGTAGACATGACCGAGACACGTCTCTGGTCAATAACCAATAGCGGAACCTGGATGCTCATATTGGCTCCTACATATTCTACGAAGATCTTTATCGGTCAGACCGCATAACAACATACGTTGTTCCCTTTGTCATCGGTATTTTACTTGCCCGAGATTCGATCGTCGGTATCTCAATACCTAGTTCAATCTCGTTACTGGCAAGTCTCTTTACTCGTTTCATAATACATCATCTCGCAACTAACTCATTAGTTTAAATGCTTGCAAGGCTTATGTGATGTGCATTACCGAGAGGGCCCAGGGATACCTCTCCGACAATCGGAGTGACAAATCCTAATCTCGAAATACGCCAACCCAACATGTACCTTTGGAGACACCTGTAGAGCTCCTTTATAATCACCCAGTTACGTTGTGACGTTTGGTAGCACACAAAGTGTTCCTCCGGCAAACGGGAGTTGCATAATCTCATAGTCATAGGAACATGTATAAGTCATGAAGAAAGCAATAGCAACATACTAAACGATCGGGTGCTAAGCTAATGGAATGGGTCATGTCAATCACATCATTCTCCTAATGATGTGATCCGGTTAATCAAATAACAGATCTTTGTCTATGGTTAGGAAACATAACCATCTTTGATTAACGAGCTAGTCAAGTAGAGGCATACTAGTGACACTCTGTTTGTCTATGTATTCACACATGTATCATGTTTCCGGTTAATACAATTATAGCATGAATAATAAACATTTATCATGAAATAAGGAAATAAATAATAACTTTATTATTGCCTATAGGGCATATTTCCTTCAATGCAATGATGATCTAGTGTATAACATTCCAAATTGAAAGTTTGGGATGTTACAAACCTACCCCCCTTAAGATGAATCTCGCCCTCGAGATTCAGGTTGGCTACAAAATAGGTGAGGGTGGTCCTTCAACAAATCTTCCTCTCGTTCCCAGGTGGCTTCATCCTCCGTGTGGTGGCTCCACTGAACTTTGTAGAATTTGATAACCTTGCTGCGGGTGACTCAGCTGGCATACTCAAGAATCTTGACTGGTTTCTCCTCATAGGTCAAATCACTGTCCAACTGAATCGCTTACAGCGGCACAGTATCTCTTAGCAGTATATCAGCCATCTCCACGCGGCACTTCTTCAACTGGGAAACATGGAACACGTCGTGAACTCCTGACAATCCTTCGGGCAATTCCAACTTGTAGGCTACTTCTCCCATACGCTCCAAAACCTTGTATGGTCCTACAAAACATGGCGCTAACTTTCCCTTAAATCCAAA
Organism: Triticum aestivum; assembly: GCF_018294505.1. Classification (NCBI taxonomy): domain Eukaryota; kingdom Viridiplantae; phylum Streptophyta; class Magnoliopsida; order Poales; family Poaceae; genus Triticum; species Triticum aestivum. Next base: position 451,929,909 of record NC_057809.1, on the reverse strand, counting down.
GCGCTTAACTCCTCGAAGTGGAGATACTCGAAGATAAACTCGGTCTCCAACTTCGTAAACTGTCTCCTTGCGTTTAAAATCTGTATAGCTCTTTTGTCTGGATTGGGCTACCTTGAGCCTATCGCGAATCAATTTTACCTTCTGTTCAGACTCCTTAATCAGATCCGGTCCAAACAACTGGCGGTCTCCAACTTCATCCCACGACAATGGGGTCCTGCACCTCCTTCCGTACAAGGCTTCAAAAGGGGCCATCTTCAAACTGGATTGATAACTGTTGTTATAAGAGAACTCTGCGTATGGCAAATTCTCGTCCCAACTAGATCCGTAATCTAGCGCACAAGCTCTCATCATATCCTCCAAAATCTGATTGACTCTCTCGGTCTGTCCATCTGTCTGCGGATGGAAAGCTATATTGAACTCTAGCCTGGTACCCAACGTTTCATGCAACTGATTCCAGAACTTTGAGGTAAACTGGGTTCCTCTATCTGATACGATGCTCCTTGGAACTCCATGCAGACATACGATCCTGGTCATGCATATCTTTGCCAACTTGGCACTAGTATAGGTAGTCTTCACTGGAATGAAATGAGCTACCTTTATCAAACGATCGACTACAACCCATATCGAGTCATAGTCTGAACGTGTTCTGGGCAATCCTGTAATAAAATCCATGCCTAACTTATCCCACTTCCATTCGGGTATCGGCAATGGCTGTAGCAATCCTGGTGGCTTCTGATGCTGTGCCTTTACTCTCTGACATACATCACAAACTGCTACATATTCCGCAATATCCTTCTTCATTCCAGTCCACCAGAAAATATCCTTCAAATCCAAATACATCTTGGTATTTCCTGGGTGAATCGAATATGCTGAATCATGGGCCTCTTGCAGAATCAACTTCCTAATCTCCGGGTCATTAAGCACATAAACATGGTCTTCAAACCATAAGGTATCATGCTCATCCTCATGAAATCCTTTAGCTTTTCCTTTGCTCATTTTCTCCTTAATAGAAGCAATCTCCTTGTCAGTATTCTGGGCTTCTATGATCTTATCCATCAAAGTAGACTGAATCTCCAATGCTCCGACATAGCCTCTCAGAACTATCTCCAAACATAGCTCATGAAGATTCTCGGCTAACACTCTTGGTAAATCTCACGTCATTAAGGTGTTGACATGGCTTTTACGGCTCAATGCGTCAGCTACTATGTTAGCCTTTCCGGGGTGATAATGCAATCTTATCATAATCCTTGATGAGCTCCAACCATCTCCTTTGCCTGAGATTTAACTCCTTTTGTGTGAAGATGTACTTCAAACTCTTGTGATCCGTGTACACCTCACAATGGTTTCCGATGAGAAAGTGTCTCCAGGTTTTTAATGCATGCACTACGGCTGCTAACTCCAAATCATGCATGGCATAATTCATCTCATGAGGCTTAAGCTGTCGTGAGGCATATGAAACAACTCTTCCTTCCTGCATAAGCACTGCTCCAAGTCCTCGACGTGAAGCGTCACAATACACCTCATAATCCTTGGTCTGATATGGCAAAATCAACACCGGTGATGTAACCAAACGTTTCTTCAACTCCTGGAAACTGGCATCACATTCCTCAGTCCATATGAACTTGGTATCCTTCTTCAATAACTCTGTCATAGGCTTTGCAATCTTCGAGAAATTTTCAATGAATCTCTGGTAGTATCCTGCGAGTCCAAGAAAACTCCGGATCTCTCCAACTGTTGTTGGCGCTTCCCAATTTGTCACAGTGTCAACCTTGGTGGGATCTACTGCTATACCTTCTCCAGATATAATGTGTCCGAGAAATCCAACTTCCTTCAACCAAAACTCACATTTGCTAAACTTGGCATATAACTGATGTTCTCTGAGCTTACCAAGTACCAAACGCAAATGCTCCTTATGCTCCTCTTCATTCTTCGAGTATACCAGGATATCATCAATGAACACTACGACGAACTTATCCAAAAACTCCATAAACACTTTGTTCATCATGTTCATAAAATATGCAGGTGCGTTAGTCAGACCAAATGACATAACCGTATACTCGTACAACCCATACCTGGTGGTAAAAGTCGTCTTAGGTATATCCTGTTCTCGAATCTTCAACTGGTGGTATCCTGATCGCAGATCGATCTTGGAAAATACCTTAGCTCCTTGCAATCGATCAAACAGATCATTGATCATCGATAGTGGGTACTTGTTCTTGATGGTTACTTCATTCAATCCTCGATAATCAATAACCTTCCTTAACGATCCATCCTTCTTCTCCACTAGAAGTACTGGCGATCCCCAAGGTGAAGAAGTTGGGCGAATATAACCTTTATCCAGTAACTCCTTAATCTGCTTCTTAATCTCCACCAAATCCTTTGCGGGCATCCTATATGGTCTCTTAGATATTGGCCCTGTGCCTGGCAAAAGCTCAATCAAAAACTCAATATCTCTATCCGGTGGCATGCCTGGCAACTCTTCTGGAAATACATCAGGGTAATCCTTCACTACTGGTACTTCCTCCTGCACAACTCCTGTTAAGCAATTTACTTGAGTCCTCTTTGGCACATGCCGGGATACATACTTGATCCTTCTCCCTTCTGGGGTGGTAAGCAGCGCAATCGATATTTACTCCATACATCGACAGCCAATCCATACCCAGAATTACATCCAAACCTTGTGATTCCAAAATGATCAAATCCGAGGGAAACACATGCCTACCTATACTCAATGGCACTTGAAAACATCCCTTACTAGCCATATACTCCGCTCCTGGTGAGCTTACTAACATAGGTGTTCTAAGAACTTTGGTGGGCAGGCTATACTTATCCACAAATCCCCGTGATAAGTATGAATGCGATGCACCAGTATCAAAAAGAACGAGTGGAGTAAATGACTTAACCAAAAACTTATCGATTACTGCATCCGGCTGCTCTTCAACCTCCTCCACGTTAACGTGGTTCACCTGTCCCCTGTTGAAAGGGTTCGGCTTCTTCCCAGAGCTTCCATTGCCATTTCCATTCTGGGATTCAGGCCAATCATTGGCATAATGTCCGGTCGTCTGGCACTTGAAGCAAGTGACTTGGCTCAGGTCTCTCTTGGCTGGGGTTGATGGGTTGGTACAGTTCTGGCCGTTGCTTCCTCCATTCCCATTTCCATTCTTGGTGCCGTTATGATTGTGCGAGCTACCTCCTCCATGGGTATGCTGAAAATGTCATCCTAATCTAGGGGTAAAACGTGGCTTCTGCTGAGCTCCTGAATTGTACTTCCCTTGTCCATACTTCCTCTTGCGGCTCTCAATCTGCTGCTGCTTCCCTTCAATCATGAGAGTAGGATCTACCAACTCCTGGTAGTTGTTGAAGGTTGCTTTCATCAACTGCATGCTCAGCTCATCATTCAGTCCTTCCAGAAACTTCTCCTGCTTAGCTGCATCCGTAGCAACATCATTTGGGGCATAACATGCTAGCTTACTAAAGTCCTCCACATATTGGCCAACTGTCCGTCCTCCTTGGCGCAAGTTGCGAAACTCTCGCTTCTTCATGGCCATAGCTTCTGCTGAAACATGGGCAGTACGGAAAGCCTGCTGAAACTGGTCCCATGTGACAGTGTCGATAGGGAAAGTGGCGGTGAAATTCTCCCACCATGATGTTGCGGGTCCTTCAAGCTGATGTGCGGCAAACTTCACCTTTTCCGCATCTATGCGTCCTGCCATGGTCAACTCCCTTGCTGTCTTGCAGAGCCAATCGTCTGCTACTATCGGCTCGGCGCTACTGGAAAACACCGGTGGATTTAGCCTAAGAAAACGGGCTAAGTGATCAACAGGTGGTGGTGGTGGTGGTGGGTTGTTGTTGTTGTTGTTGTTCCCCTGATTCTGATTCTGGACTAGCAACTGCATCAATGTGTTCTGCTACTGGATCAACTGGGTGAGCTCCGGTGGGAAGGTAAATCTGGGGTCACGTCTCGGAGGCATCTGAGGGTTTAGAAAATATGATATTTAAGAATAGAGAGGGGACTAGAGAGAAAACACTACCCATATGCGCATGAGGCAAAAGCAAACAATTCACTTCATTCAATCAAACAAGGGCATACAATCAATCTAACTATCACAAAAGTGCTCAGACTACTATATTTACATGGTGGACTACTACTACTGATGGGGTGGTCTACTAGAAATATTCTTCGGTTGCAGACTCCATGATATCTGCTCCAGCTTCATCAACATAGTCATCATCGCTATCATCTAGATCCGAGTCGGTGTCGTCGATGATGATGTAGTCTTCCAGGTGAATCTCCTCGGGTTCTTCGTCTTCTTCTACTGGTGTAGGGCCTCCCATGAATATTCCAATATTCTTGATCAGAATGTCATTCTTCTCCACTAATACTTTGATTTCCTCTTCATAATCTTCATGTGTAGCCTTGAGTTCTTCCTCTAGATCCTTGATTCTTGTCCTCGCCTTCTTTAGATCTATCATGTTGGTGCACATCTGGTTCTCCTGGCATCGAATGTGCTGGTTTAACTCCAGGATAAAAGTTGCAACTGATCTATCCTTTCTGGAGCTGATCATCTCCCAATGCTCATCTCGGCGCCCACAAATCTGGTAGATAGTATCCTTGAGATCATTGTGGTAAACTTCTCCAATGCGTCCCATGGCGATGTGAGCTGCCATGCTCTTTCCTAGATTCCAAGTTGGTGCATCAAAGGGAAACTCTATGGGTTCAGTGACTGGCATGAACGTCCTTCCTGGAACTTGAACTTGAATCATCTAGCGCTCCTCTTCAGGTAAAGTGGCGTTGTAGGTCCCGGTGACGCTTGGTACTCCGATGTTCAGATATCTAGTGACTTCCTTCAAGTGACGTCCAAAGGGTGTATCTTCATCCGGTTGCGTGAACTTGTTCCTTGCATCCGCCATCCTAAAAGAGTAGAAAAGATGAGGAGTCAGAATGAGAAGAGAGTGGGTAGTGATCTAGGGCTTTAGCTTAGTGGTCGTGTCCTACAGTCAGTGTGTGCTCTGATACCATCTTGTAGCGACCAGACCTCAAACGGTCCAATCTCTATGCTCAGGTGTCATCCCTGGATCAGTAATGCTGACACCACACAGTACTTGAAGGATTTATAACAAAGTAGTAATCACACACTTATTACATCGAGTGTCTCAAAAGAGAACTTATTACAATAAATATGGCTTAAGGCCATCTAATAACGATAACAGCGGAAGGCTTGGAAGATAAGTGAGTCCATAATATCCAACGGCATCACTGAGTATAGAACCACGACCTAAAAGCACCTTACTCATCGTCTGAAAAGTCTGCAACATGAACGTTGCAGCCCGAAACGGGTCAGGACATGGAATATCCCGGCAATGTAACACATAGAGAGCAATGAAAGAAATAGGCTATACTATATGCATATTTGGCTGGTGGAAAGCTCTATGGTTACAGTTTTGCGTAAAGCCAATTTTTCCCTACTGCAAAGGAATAAATTTTATTTAACTATCATGGTAGTTGTTAAACATTGAGAGTGTAGACACGCTCTCAATCCCAAATAAACATCATCATTAAAAACCCAACAAATTAATTAGAGTAACATGATGAGATTCACATGATAATCCAAGTTTTAGATACTCAAGATGTCCATAACCGGGGACACGGCTAACCATGATTAGTTTATACACTCTGCAGAGGTTTGCGCACTTTTCCCCACAAGACTCGATCTCCTCCGTTGGGATTCTCGCACTACAAGGTGTTTGAGAAACGGATGATCGAGGCACAGTCTTTCAAAAGCGCTAGCACCTTACGATCGGGTAGACCGTTACACCTACTTTCCCCTACATCTGCTAGTCTACCACTGTAAGAGTTCGCACGAGTTACTCAACTATGCTAGAGCCCATAGTAGCTTGTGGCTGCACACGAAAGTTTCTAGCATGAATAATCTCATGATCCCTTTGAGCCTGGGTGGCGGTCCAAAAGAAAAACAGGCAATTGTTGGAATACCCAGGTGCCTCAATACACCCAGATGTGTATTTAAGTTGCCACCTTAGATAAACCATTAATTTAACAATCTCACATCTGTCATGGATACACTCACCCAATCCACGTCTACTAGCATAGCATGGCAATATAAGCAAACGTAGAAGTAACTCCCAAAGGTTTGATAATAAACAGGTAATAGGTACTACCTCAACTACTTCCCAAACCCACAATTTAATTAGATCCTAATCATGCAATGTGTGAGGATTGATCTAATGCAATAAAACTGGGTAGTAGGAGGTATGATCAAAGTGTTACTTGCCTTGCTGATGATCCGCAAAACCTAGCGATTCGAAGTAGCAAGCGGCGTACTCCGGGTACTCTATCGCAAACAAACAAGCATACAATAAGTACTCAACTAATGCACGAGTAAAACTCAAATAAGAGATCTAACCAGAAAGTTCAACTTAAGAACTCCAGTTGACAAAAAGAACCAAATCGAACGAAGCAACGAAAGACAAACGGCAAAAGAAACAGGCTTCGTTTACTATTTTGGATCTAGGGCAATTTTTACAGATGCAAAAACTTGTTTGAGTTGGTTAAACGGAAAGAGGGTTTTGAGATGGAACTCCAGGCGCTTGAATCGCCTGATTCCGATAAACGAGCGAAAAGTTATACTAGAATGAAAATCAGATGAGGAATCGCGATCAGACAAATCGCGGATTTAATCTGAGAAAAAGAAAACGACAAACAGATTAACGAACGAACGTTCGTTATCTGGATCTAAACGATGAACGCGTTCGTTAAAACGAACGAGCGAGCAAACGCTCGCTAATTAACTAAAACGGAGAAAAAAACCGACGGAAAACTGAACGGTTTTTCGAGAAAAACCAGCAGCGGGGCGGGGTCAACCTCCGGCGAGGCGAGGCGGCGGGCGGCGGCGGCGTGGCTCTGGCGGCGGGGCGATGCGGCAGCACGGCGCGGCGGCGAGGCGAGGCGGCGACGGCGGCGCGGCGTGCGAGGCGAGGCGGCAGCGACATCAGGGGCGGCGCGGTGGCGCTAGGGTTTGGGGGTGGCTCGGCTGGGCTCCCCCGGCTTATAAGGCCGGCCGGGCTAGGTGTCCGGGTCGGACACGGCCCGATAGGTCGGTTCGCGTCTTTTTTTAAATAGTTACGTTCATAAAAAACAAAAGGAATACTAAACGGACTCCAAAAATCCTAAAATAAATTTTCCCCGGCTTCTAAAATCAAGCCGCACAGGATGAACATTTATTTGGGGCCTAAATGCAATTTTGAAAACGCGCATTTTTCCTAAATTCAAATAAAATAGCAAATAAAACCAAAATAAAATCTTATTTGATTTTTTTATTAAATTCTCAATATTTCTTTATTTTGGGAAAGTCATTTTATTCCCTCTCTCATATTTTTGTAATAGAAATAATTGAAGATAAAATAAATAAAATCAAATGATCCTATTTTCAAAATTTGAGAAAACTCAAATATGAAAATAACGAAATCCCCAACTCTCTCCGAGGGTCCTTGAGTTGCATAGAATTTCTAGGATCAACCAAAATGCAATAAAATATGATATGCAATGATGATCTAGTGTATAACTTTCCAAATTGAAAATTCGGGATGTTACATTGATGAGGTAATTGTACCTGCTCTCTTATTGGAAAGTAGATCACCACAGAAATTTGTTTCTATAACTCATACACCAATTAGTGAGGAAGCTAATGATGATGATCATGTATCTTCAGATCAAGTTACTACCGAACCTCATAGGTCAACCAGAGTGAGATCCGCACCAGATTGGTACGGTAATCCTGTTCTGGAGGTCATGTTAATTGACCATGAAAAACCTACGAACTACGAGGAAGCGATGATGAGCCCAGATTCTGCGAAATGGCTTGAGGCCATGAAATCTTGTAGCGACCAGACCTCAGACGGTCCAATCTCTGTGCTCAGGTGTCATCCCTGAATCAGTAATGCTGACACCACACGGTACTTGAAGGATTTATAATAGAGTAGCAATCACACACTTATTACATCGATAGTCTCAAAAGAGAACTTATTACAATAAATATGGCTTAAGGCCATCTAATAACGATAACAGCGGAAGGCTTGGAAGATAAGTGAGTCCATAATCTCCAACGGCATCCCTGAGTATAGAACCACGACCTAAAAGCACCTTAATCGTCGTCTGAAAAGTCTGCAACATTAACGTTGCAGCCCGAAACGGTTCAGCACATGGAATATGCTGGCAACGTAACACATAGAGAGTAATGGAATGAAATAGGCTATACTATATGCATATTTGGCTGGTGGAAAGCTCTATGGTTACAGTTTTGCGTAAAGCCAATTTTTCCCTACTGCAAAGGAATAAATTTATTTAACTATCATGGTAGTTGTTAAACATTGAGAATGGTTGACAGCATTCTCAATCTCAATTAAACATCATCATTAAACAAAAAGCCAACAAAATTAATTTAGGGTAACATGATGAGATTCACATGATAATCCAGGTACTAGATACTCAAGATGTCCATAACCGGGGACACGGCTAATCATGATTAGTTTATACACTCTGCAGAGGTTTGCACACTTTTCCCCACAAGACTCGATCTCCTCCGTTGGGATTCTCGCACTACATGGGGTTTGAGAAACGGATGACCGAGACATAGTCTTTTAGAAGCGCTAGCACCTTACGATCGAGTAAACCGTTACACCTACTTTCCCCTACATCTGCTAGTCTACCACTGTAAGAGTTCGCACAACTTATTCAACTATGCTAGAGCCCATAGTAGCTTGTGGCTGCACATGGAAGTTTCTAGTATGAATAATCTCATGATCCCTTTGAGCCTGGGTGGCGGTCCAAAAGAAGAACAGGCAATCGCTGTAATACCCAGGTGCCTCAATCCACCCAGATGTGTATTTAAGTTGCCACCTTAGATAAACCATTAATTTAACAATCTCACATCTGTCATGGATACACTCACCCAATCCACGTCTACTAGCATAGCATGGCATAATAAGCAAACATAGAAGTAACTCCCAAAGGCTTGATAATAACAGGTAATAGGTACTACCTCATCTACTTCCCAACCCACAATTTAATTAGATCCTAATCATGCAATGTGTGAGGATTGATCTAATGCAATAAAAACAGGGTAATTGGAAGTATGATCAAAGTGTTACTTGCCTTACTGATCATCCGGGAAACCTAGCGATTCGAAGTAGCAAGCGGCGCACTCCGGGTACTCTATCGCAAATAAACAAGCATACAATAAGTACTCAACTAATGCACAGGTAAAACTCAAATAAGAGATCTAACCATAAAGTTCAACTTAAGAACTCTGGTTGGCAAAAAGAATCAAATCGAACGAAGCAACGAAAAACAAACGGAGCCTCGTTTACTATTCTAGATCTAGGGCAATTTTTAAAGTGGCAAAAACTTTCTTGAGTTGGTTAAACGGAAAGAGGGTTTCGAGACGAAACTCCAGGCGCTTGAATCGCCTGATTCCGATAAATGAGCGAAAAGTTAGACTAGAACGAAAAACGGATCAGGAATCGCGATCAGAAAAATCGCGGATTTAATCCGAGAAAAAGAAAACGACAAACAGATTAACGAACAAACGTTCGTTATCTGGACCTAAACGATGAACATGTTCGTTAAACGAACGAACGAGCGAACGCTCGCTAATTAAATAAACTGGAAAACCCAATCTATTTAAAAAATGAAACAAAAAAAACCGAACAAAACCGATGGAAAACCGATCAGTTTTCTAAAAAAACCGACGGTGAAAAAAAACTACCTCCGGTGGCGGTGGATCCGGCGGTCCGGCGAGGCGGCGCGGCGGCGGGGCGGCGGCGGCGGGCGGCGCGGGGCGGCGGCGGCGCAGGGCGGCGCTAGGGTTAGGGTTTGGGGCGGCTTGGGCTAGCTCGGGCCTCAGGCGGCACTATTTAAAGGCCCGGCCAGGCGGAGTCTTGGCCGGTTACGGCCCAAGGTCGGTTCAGACTATTTTTTTTAAATAATTACGCTCAGAAAAAAAATAAAAGGAATACTAAACTGACTCCAAAAATCCCGAAATAAATTTTCCCCGGCTTCTAAAATCAAGTCGCATAGGATGAACATTTATTTGGGGCCTAAATGCAATTTTGAAAAACGCGTATTTTTCCTAAATTCAAATAAAATAGCAAATAAAACCGAAATAAAATCTTATTTGATTTTTTATTAAATCCTCAATATTTCTTTATTTTGGGAAAGTCATTTTATTCCCTCTCTCATATTTTGTAATAGAAATAATTGAAGATAAAATAAATAAAATCAAATGATCCTATTTTCAAAATTTGAGAAACTCAAATATGAAAATAACGAAATCCCCAGCTCTCTCCGAGGGTCCTTGAGTTGCGTAGAATTTTCTAGGATCAACCAAAATGCAATAAAATATGATATGCAATGATGATCTAGTGTATAACATTCCAAATTGAAAATTTGGAATGTTACAAACCTACCCTCCTTAAGATGAATCTCGCCCTCGAGATTCGGGTTGGCTAGAAAATAGGTGAGGGTGGTCCTTCAGCAATTCTTCCTCTCGCTCCCAGGAGGCTTCATCCTCCGTGTGGTGGCTCCACTGAACCTTGCAAAACTTGATAACCTTGCTGCGAGTGACTCGACTGGCATACTCTAGAATCTTAACTGGTTTCTCCTCATAGGTCAAATCATTGTCCAACTGAATTGCTTCCAGCGGCACTGTGTCTCTCAGCGGTATATCAGCCATCTTTGCGTGGCATTTCTCCAACTGGGAAACGTGGAACACGTCGTGAACTCCTGACAATCCTTCGGGCAATTTCAACTTATAAGCTACTTCTCCCATATGCTCCAAAACTTTGTATGGGCCTACAAAACGTGGCGCTAACTTTCCCTTAACTCCAAAGCGCTTAACTCCTCGAAGTGGAGATACTCGAAGATAAACTCGGTCTCCGACTTCGTAAATGGTCTCCTTGTGTTTAGAATCTGCATAGCTCTTTTGCCTGGATTGAGCTACCTTGAGCCTATCGTGAATCAATTTCACTTTCCGCCAGACTCCTTAATCAGATCTGGTCCAAACAACTGGCGGTCTCCAACTTCATCCCACGACAATGGGGTCCTGCACCTCCTTCTGTACAATGCTTTGAAAGGGGCCATCTTCAAACTGGATTGATAACTGTTGTTGTAAGAGAACTCTGCATATGGCAAATTCTCGTCCCAACTAGTTCCGTAATCTAGCGCACAAGCTCTTAGCATATCCTCCAAAATCTGATTGACTCTCTCGGTCTGTCCATCATTCTGCGGATGGAAAGTTGTACTAAACTCCAGTCTGGTACCCAAAGTTTCATGCAACTGATTCCATAACTTTGAGGTAAATTGGGTTCCTCTATCTGATACAATGCTCCTTGGAACTCCATGCAGACATACGATTCTGGTCATGTATATCTTTGCCAACTTTGCACTGGTATAGGTAGTCTTCACTGGAATGAAATGAGCTACCTTTGTCAAACGATCGACTACAACCCATATTGAGTCAAACCCGTAATAAAATCCATGCCTAACTTGTCCCACTTCCATTCGGGTATTGGCAATGGTTGTAGCAATCCTGCTGGCTTCTGATGCTCTGCCTTTACTCTCTGACATACATCACAAACTGCTACATATTCCGCAATATCCTTCTTCATTCCGGTCCACCAGAAAGTATCCTTCAAATCCAAATACATCTTGGTATTTCCTGGGTGATTCGAATATGGTGAATCATGGGCCTCTTGCAGAATTATCTTCCTGATCTCCAAATCATTAGGCACATAAACACGGTCTTCAAACCATAAGGTATCGTGCTCATCTTCACGAAATCCTTTAGCTTTTCCTTTGCTCATTTTCTCCTTTATAGAGGCAATCTCCTTGTTAGTCTTCTGGGCTTCTCTGATCTTATCCATCAAAGTAGACTGAATCTCCAATGCTGCTACATAGCCTCTTGGAACTATTTCCAAACATAGCTCTCGAATATTTTCGGCTAACTCTCTTGGTAAATCTCCCGTCATTAGTGTGTTGACATGGCTTTTACGGCTCAGCGCATCGGCTACTACGTTAGCCTTTCCGGGGTGATAATGCAATCTCATATCATAATCCTTGATGAGCTCCAACCATCTCCGTTGCCTGAGGTTTAACTCCTTCTGCATGAAAATATACTTCAAACTCTTATGATCCGTGTACACCTCACAATGGTTTCCAATGAGAAAGTGTCTCCAGGTTTTCAATGCATGCACTACGGCTGCTAACTCCAAATCATGCGTAGCATAATTTAACTCATGAGGCTTAGGCATATGAAACAACTCTTCCTTCTTGCATAAGCACTACTCCAAGTCCCCGACGTGAAGCGTCGCAATACACCTCATAATCCTTGGTCTGATCTGGCAAAATCAACACAGGTGATGTAACCAAATGTTTCTTCAGCTCCTAGAAACTAGCCTCACATTCCTCAGTCCATATGAACTTGGTATCCTTCTTCAACAACTCCGTCATAGGCTTCGCAATCTTTGAGAAATTCTCAATAAACCTCCGGTAGTATCCTGCAGGTCCAATAAAACTCCGGATCTCTCCAACTGTTGTTAGGGCTTCCCAATTTGTCATGGTATCAACCTTAGTGGGATCTACTTCTATACCTTCTCCGGATATAACGTGTCCGAGAAATCCAACTTCCTTCAACCAAAACTCACATTTGCTAAACTTGGCATATAACTGATGTTCTCTAAGCTTTCCAAGAACCAAACGCAAATGCTCCTTATGCTCCTCCTCATTCTTCGAGTAAACCAGGATATCATCAATGAACACCACGACAAACTTATCCAAAAACTCCATAAACACTTTGTTCATCATGTTCATAAAATATGCAGGCACGTTAGTCAGACCAAATGACATAACGGTATACTCATACAGCCCATACCTGGTGGTAAAAGCCGTCTTAGGTATATCATGTTCTCGAATCTTCAACTGGTGGTATCCTGATCGCAGATCGATCTTGGAAAACACCTTATCTCCTTGCAATCGATCAAATAGATCATTGATCATCGGTAGTGGGTACTTGTTCTTGATGGTTACTTCATTCAATCCTCGATAATCAACAACCATCCTTAATGATCCATCCTTATTCTCCACTAGCAGTACTGGCGATCCCTAAGGCGAAGAACTTGGGCGAATAGATCCTTTATCCAGTAACTCCTTAATCCGCTTCTTAATCTCCACCAAATCCTTTGCGGGCATCCTATAAGGTCTCTTAGATATTGGCCCTATGCTTGGCAAAAGCTCAATCAAAAACTCAATATCTCTATCCGGTGGCATGCCTGGCAATTCTTCTGGAAATACATCCGGGAAATCCTTCACCATTGGTACTTCCTCCAGCACAACTCCTGTTAAACAATTTACTTGAGTCCTCTTTGGCACATGTCGGGATACATACTTGATCCTTCTCCCTTCTGGGGTGGTAAGCAAGATCGACTTACTAACGCAATCGATGTTTCCTCCATACATCGACAACCAATCCATACCCAGAATTACATCCAATCCATGTGATTCCAAAATGATTAAATCCGAGGGAAACACATGCCTACCTATAAACAATGGCACTTGAAAACATCCTTGGCTAGCCATATACTCCACTCCTGGTGAGATTACTAACATAGGTGTTCTAAGAACTTTGGTGGGCTGATTATACTTATCCACAAATCCCCTTGATATGTATGAATGCGATGCACCAGTATCGAAAAGAACGAGTGCAGTAAATGACTTAACCAAAAACTTACCGATTACTGCATCCGGCTGCTCTTCAACCTCCTCCACGTTAACGTGGTTCACCTGTCCCCTGTTGAAAGGGTTCGGCTTCTTCCCAGAGCTTCCATTGCCATTTCCATTCTGGGATTCAGGACATTCATTAGCATAATGTCCGGTCTTCTGGCACTTAAAACAGGTGACTTGGCTCAGGTCTCTCTTGGCTGGGGTTGATGGGTTGGTGCGGTTCTGGCCATTGCTTCCTCCATTCCCATTACCATTCTTGGTGCCATTGTGATTGTGCGAGCTACCTCCTCCATGGGTATGCTGAAAATGTCCTCCCGGTCTAGGGGTAAAATGTGGCTTCTGTTGAGCTCCTGAATTGTACTTCCCTTGACCATACTTCCTCTTGCGATTCTCAAGTGCTATTTTGTTTACCAGTCCTGTTGTATACCTTAGCATCTTTCTGGGAAGGGAGTACAATAGTGATCTAGGAGTAGATCACTGGACAGCGGTCAAAATTATCCTTAGAGGACTAAGGAAATATTTCTCGGTTATGGAGGTGATAAAAGAGTTCGTTGTGAAGAGTTACGTCGATGCAAGCTTTTTACATCGATCTAGATGACTCTAAGTCTCAATCTGGATACATATTGAAAGTGGGAGCAATTAGCTAGAGTAGCTCCGTGCAGAGCAATGTAGACATAGAAATTTGCAAAATACATACGGATCTGAATGTGGCAGACCCGTAGACTAAACTTGTCTCACAAGCAAAACATGATCACACCTTAGTACTCTTTGGGTGTTAATCACATAGCGATGTGAACTAGATTATTGACTCTAGTAAACCCTTTGGGTGTTAATCACATGGCGATGTGAACTATGGGTGTTAATCACATGGTGATGTGAACTATTGGTGTTATATCACATGGCGCTGTGAACTAGATTATTGACTCTAGTGCAAGTGGGAGACTGAAGGAAATATGCCCTAGAGGCAATAGTAAAGTTATTATTTATTTCCTTATATCATGATAAATGTTTATTATTCATGCTAGAATTGTATTAACCGGAAACATGATACATGTGTGAATACATAGACAAACAGAGTGTCACTAGTATGCCTCTACATGACTAGCTCGTTAATCAAAGATGGTTATGTTTCCTAGCCATAGACAAAGAGTTGTCACTTGATTAACGGGATCACATCATTAGGAGAATGATGTGATTGACTTGACCCATTCCGTTAGCTTAGCACTTGATCGTTTAGTTTGTTTCTATTGCAATCTTCATGACTTATACATGTTCCTATGACTATGAGATTATGCAACTCCCGTTTACCGGAGGAACACTTTATGTGCTACCAAATGTCAAAACATAACTGAGTGATTATAAAGGTGCTCTACAGGTGTCTCCAAAGGTGCTTGTTGGGTTGACGTATTTCGAGATTAGGATTTGTCACTCCGATTGTCGGAGAGGTATCTGTGGGCCCACTCGGTAATGCACATCACTATAAGCCTTGCAAGCAATGCAACTAATGAGTTAGTTGCAGGATGACGTATTACAGAATGAGTAAAGAGACTTGTCGGTAACGAGATTGAACTAGGTATTGAGATACCGACAATCGAATCTCGGGCAAGTAACATATCGATGACAAAGGGAACAACGTATGTTGTTATGCGGTTTGACCGATAAAGATCTTCGTAGAATATGTAGGAGCCAATATGAGCACCCAGGTTTCGCTATTGGTTATTGACCGGAGACGTGTCTCGGTCATGTCTACATAGTTCTCGAACCCGTAGGGTCCGCACGCTTAAAGTTAGATGACGGTTATATTATGAGTTACATGTTTTTATGTATCGAAGGTAGTTCAGAGTCTCGGATATGATCACGGACATGACGAGGAGTCTCTAAATGGTCGAGACGTAAAGATCGATATATTGTACGACTATGTTCGGACAGCGGAAAGGTTCCGGAAGGTTTCAGACATTTATCGGAGTACCGGGGGTTACCAGAACCCCCTCCCCCCGCGGGAACTAATGGGCCTTGTTGGGCCTTAGTGGAGAGAGAGAGAGGGGCCGGCCAGGGCAAGAGGAGCACCCCTCCCCTTGAGTCCGAATAGGACAAGGAAAGGGGGGCGGCGCCCCCTTGCCTTTCCCCTCTCCCACTCCTTCCTTCCCCCTCCTTCTTGGACTAGGAAAGGAAGGGGCAAACCTACTTGGAGTAGGTTTCCCCCTCCTAGGGCGCGCCACCCCCTTGGCTGGCCCTCTCCTCCTCCCCCCTTTATATACGGAGGAGGGGGGCACCCCATAGACGCAACAATTGATCTCTTGATCTCTTAGCCATGTGCGGTGCCCCCCTCCACCATAATCCACCTCGATCATATCGTAGCGGTGCTTAGGCGAAGCCCTGCATCGGTAGAACATCATCATCGTCACCACACCGTCGTGCTGACGAAACTCTCCCTCAACACTCGGCTGGGTTAGAGTTCGAGGGACGTCATCGAGTTGAACGTGTGCAGAACTCGGAGGTGCCGTGCGTTCGGTACTTGATCGGTCGGATCATGAAGACGTACGACTACATCAACCGCGTTGTGCTAACGCTTCCGCTTCTAGTCTACGAGGGTACGTGGACACACTCTCCCCTCTCGTCGCTATGCATCACCATGATCTTGCGTGTGCGTAGGAATTTTTTTGAAATTACTACGTTCCCGAACAATACCGTGTTGTGGTTTTTGATGCGTAGGTAAGAACGGTTCTTGCTCAGCCTATAGCAGCCACGTAAAACTTGCAACAACAAAGTAGAGGACGTCTAACTTGTTTTTGTAGGGCATGTTGTGATGTGATATGGTCAAGACATGATGCTAAATTTTATTGTATGAGATGATCATGTTTTGTAACAGAGTTATGGGCAACTGGCAGGAGCCATATGGTTGTCGCTTTATTGTATGAAATGCAATCGCCGTGTAATTGCTTTACTTTATCACTAAGCGGTAGCAATAGTCGTAGAAGCAATAGTTGGCGAGACGACAACGATGCTTCGATGTAGATCAAGGTGTCAAGCCGGTGACGATGGTGATCATGATGGTGCTTTGGAATGGAGATCAAAGACACAAGATGATGATGACCATATCATATCACTTATATTTGATTGCATGTGATGTTTATCCTTTATGCATCTTATTTTGCTTAGTTCGGCGGTAGCATTATAAGATGATCTCTCACTAAATTTCAAGGTACAAGTGTTCTCCCTGAGTATGCATCGTTGCTATAGTTCGTCGCGCCGAGACACCACATGATGATCGGGTGTGATAAGCTCTACGTTCACAAACAACGGGTGCAAGCCAGTTTTGCACACGCAGAATACTCGGGTTGTACTTGACGAGCCTAGCATATGCAAATATGGCCTCGGAACACTGAGACTGAAAGGTCGAGCGTGAATCATATAGTAGATATGATCAACATAGTGATGTTCACCAATGAAAACTCTCCATCTCACGTGATGATCAGACATGGTTTAGTTGATATGGGTCACGTGATCACTTATGATAGAGGCAAAGGTGTCCCGATGTTTCGATGAGATGGTGGCTATCGTTTTTTGTGGGAGTCGACCTTGACAATCCGACTACAAACGTGCGAGACCACGCGCCTTAGCAATCGCTAAACCAACTTCCGAGGGGTTATTAACCACACCGGAGCATGATCAACCTAACCACGAGGGTCTGTTTCCTGTGAGCAAACAAAGAGCAAGCAAGAAATTGAGATTGCAATTTGGATATTGTGAATATAAGATGAAAGCTTTATTGATGAAGGTGGGGTTCTGTGATGCCTTGGTCTGGTCGTTGGACACAAACGAAGTACGCAAAGTTGCAGCTATGCTGAACTTTTAATCTAAACAAAACCCAAAGTCTAAACGATGCCCTAAGGGTTGTATATATGGAGGAGAGAGGGGGGAATTTCGTGGCCCTTGGAGGAGGAGTCCGAAACCAACCCTAACTCTTGTTTCCCCACACATACGGACTCTAAAAACAACCTATAATCAAGTTTTTTGAAATTACATGGCCCTGGCCCAAAAATAAGGTGGCGCAACACCTAGAATAGCCTCTGGACGAAATTTATGAAGTGGCGTCTTGTATATTTCATCCAAGGCTTCATGCACTCATTATGGTGGCTTCGAAGTCCTGGAATCATCACTTGTAACTCTGTTCTTGTTCCCCTTGTGCATGCCATCATCTCCATGCTTGAACTTGCCCCAAGGTTCATCTTTCTTGTCCAAGCTAGGCCCTTCATTTGTAAGCAAAACAAATGTATCCAATTTAGGCAGCATCATATTCTCAACATTAGAATCGTTACCAAGAAACAAAAGTACGAATACCTGATAATTCAATTGGCGTGCACGAGCTCTAGTAATTGGTCCAGTATGTATAGCAGCAGGGGCTGTGGGTGTAACAATGGTATTGATGTCCTCATCATCCTCCCCTTCTTGCAATGAAGTCGTCCTCGACGAAAGCTCATCTTCCTCACCCAAATAAGGCTTCAAATCTGCAATGTTAAAAGTGGGACTAACCCCAAAATCTGCACGCAGCTCAAGTTTATATGCATTATCATTTATTTTCTCTAACACCTTAAAAGGACCATCAGCACGTGGCATTAGCTTCGATTTGCACAAATTAGGAAATCTATCCTTACGCAAATGTAACCAAACAAGATCTCCAAGTGCAAACACAACATGTTTTCTACCCTTATCTCCAGCAAGTTTATATTTAGCATTCATACGCTCAATGTTTTCCTTAGTTAACTCATGCATTTTAAAAATCAATTCAACACTTTCTTTGCCATCAAAATTAACCTTCTCCGAAGATGGAAGAGGCAACAAATCAATAGGTGCACGAGGTAGGAAACCATACACAATTTCAAAAGGGCACATCTTAGTAGTAGAATGCAAGGAACGATTATAAGCAAATTCAATATGAGGCAAGCATTCTTCCCACATTTTCTTATTATTCTTCAAAACAGCCCTAAGCATAGTAGACAATGTCCTATTGACTACTTCAGTTTTTCCATCAGTTTGGGGTGACAAGTAGTATTAAAAAGCAGTTTAGTCCCCAACTTAGCCCATAAACATCTCCAAAAGTGGCTAAGAAATTTAGTATCATGATCTGAAACAATAGTATTTGGCACACCATGCAAGCGAATAATTTCACAAAAGAACAAATCAGCAACATTAACAGCATCATCGCTTTTATGACATGGTATAAAGTGTGCCATTTTCGAGAACCTATCCACGACAACAAATATGCTATCCCTCCCGTTCTTTTTTCGAGGTAAACCTAAAACAAAGTCCATAGATATATCCTCCCAAGGAACACTAGGTACAGGCAAAGGCATATATAAACCATAAGGATTGAGCCGTGACTTAGCTTTTTGACATATAGTGCAGCGAGCAACAAAACGCTCAACATCTCGTCCCATCTTTGGCCAAAAGAAATGTGTAGCAAGTATGTCATCCGTCTTCTTCACACCAAAGTGTCCCATTAATCCTCCTCCATGTGCCTCCTGCAACAACAAAAGACGAACGGAGCTAGCTGGAATGCATAGCTTGTTAGCATGAAACACAAATCCATCGTTAAGAACGAACTTGTTCCAAGTTCTCCCTTCCTTACAATTTTGCAATACATCTTTAAATTCAGCATCATGCACATATCGATCTTTGATGGTCTCCAAACCAAATATTTTAAAGTCAAGTTGTGAAAGCATAGTATAACGACGAGACAATGCATCAGCAATAACATTTTCTTTACCCTTCTTGTGCTTAATGATAGAAGGGAAAGTCTCAATGAATTCAACCCATTTAGCATGTCTACGGTTCAGTTTTTCTTGACTTTTAATGTGTTTCAAAGATTCATGATCAGAATGTATAACAAATTCCTTGGGCCATAAATAATGTTGCCATGTTTCTAAGGTCCGACAAGAGCATATAGTTATTTATCATAAGTAGAATAGTTTAGACTAGGCCCACTCAATTTTTCAGAAAAGTATGCAACAGGTTTGCCATCTTGTAATAACACGTCTCCTAATCCAATTCCACTAGCATCACATTCAAGCTCAAAAGTCTTATTAAAATCAGGAAGTTGGAGTAAAGGAGCATGTGTCAACTTATCTTTCAATACCGTGAAGGCTTCTTCCTGTGCGGCACCCCAAACAAAAGGCACATCCTTCTTTGTAAGCTCGTTGAGAGGTGTAGCAATGGTGTTGAAATCTCTCACAAAACGCCTATAGAAACCGGCGAGTCCAAGGAAACTCCTCACTTGTGTGACCGTTTTGGGATGCGGCCAACTCTCAATAGCTTCAATCTTGGCTTTATCAACTTCAATTCCCTGTGGAGTAACAATATAGCCAAGAAAAGATACTCGGCCAGTACAAAAGGTGCACTTCCGAAGGTTACCAAACAAACGTGCATCACGTAGAGCAATAAAAATAGCACGTAAATGTTCCAAATGTTCCTCCAAAGATTTGCTATAAATCAATATGTCATCAAAGTAAACTACCACAAATCGTCCAATGAAAGCACGTCAAACTTCGTTCATTAATCTCATGGAAGTACTAGGTGCATTAGTTAACCCAAAAGGCTTGACTAACCACTCATATAATCCAAACTTAGTTTTAAATGCTATTTTCCATTCATCTCCCAATTTCATACAAATTTGATGGTATCCACTACGCAAATCAACTTTGGAGAATATTGTAGAGCCACTCAATTCATCAAGCATATCATCTAGCCTAGGAATAGGATGACGATAACGAATAGTAATATTATTAATGCCTCTACAATCAACGCACATACGCGATGTACCATCCTTTTTTGGCATTAAAATGATAGGAGCAGCACAAGGACTAAGGAATTCGCGTGTATAACCTTTCTCGAGCAGCTCTTGTACTTGACGCATAATCTCCTTCGCCTCCTCTGGATTGGTATGGTATGGTGCACGGTTGGGTAATGATGCATCAGGAATTAAGTCAAATTGATGCTCAATCCCTCGAATAGGTGGTAATCCCGGTGGCACGTCTTGTGGAAAGACGTCAGCGAACTCCTGCAAAATATTAGTGACAGTGGGAGGCAAAGAGGAAGGCACGTCCTCGAATGAAAATAATGCCTCTTTGCACACAAAAGCATAGCAAACAGATTTGCTAAAATCTAGATCATCAATATCAGATTTGGTGGAAAGTAAACATGCACTTTTCAATTTAATTTCAGAAGCAACACTAGATGGTTTATTATTAGGCTTCATTTTTTGCTCAAATTCTTTTGCCACAATCTGATTTTCACTCTTATTTTGCTCCTGTTTTGATTTATTAGCTCTATTAATATCATATTTCAAAATGGAATTAGGAGTCATAGGAAGCAAAGTAATATTTTTGTCCTTATGAACAAGAGTATACTGATTGTTTCTACCATGGTTTACAGAATTTTTATCAAATTGCCATGGTCTACCAAGTAATAACGAACATTCTTGCATAGGTACCACATCACAATCAACATAATCAGTGTATGTAGAAATACTAAATTGCACACGAACAATACATGTTACCTTAACCTTGCCGATGTTGTTGAACCATTGGATGTAGTAAGGATGTGGATGTGGTATTGTGGTGAGAGATAGCTTCTCCACCATCTCCATGCTAGCCAAGTTGTTGCAGCTCCCTCCATCTATGATGACGCGAACAAAATGTTCGTTCACAACTCCCTTTGTATGGAACAAATTATGCCTCTGATTTTGCTCAGCTTGTGTAACCTGCACACTCAAAAGACATTGAGCAACTAAACATTCATACCTGTCAGCATCTTCAGCAGCCATGTATTGTGTCTCATGATCAGAATCATCTCCACTGTGTTCTTCATGTATAATAAGAGCCAAAGTCTCCTCATCATAGTCACTAGCGGACTCATACCCACCATACCTAGTAGCAATCATCGCACGCTGAGATCTGCATTCTCTTGCAAAATGTCCCCTTCCCTTACAACGACGACAAATAATATCACTTGTGTGCCCTGTTGATGCCATGGAAGAAGAGCTCTGCGCAGGCCCGGCAGGTCTGCTCTTGGCAGATAGTGGTGGTTGTGCCTACTTTCTTATATCACGGCTTGAGGTGGCACCCGATGGAGGTGCTGGTGCAGTGGAAGTAGAGGATGCACGTGGTGTCCATGATGAAGATTGACCTGTAGAAAAGTTAGTTCGCGTGAATGCATGCCGCTCCTGAACTTCACGTTCAGCTTTACAAGCAAGATGGAATAAACGAGTGATATTAGTATACTCCTTATACTCTAGAATGGTCTGAATCTCTCTATTTAATCCACCCATAAAACGTGCAAGCATATCTTTATTCTCCTCAACAATACCACATCTAATCATGCCAGTTTGTAATTCCTGATAATATTCTTCTACAGAATTTTTTTCTTGTCTTAAGCACTGCAATTTTTGAAGTAATTCACGTTGATAATAAGGTGGAACCCAACGAGTACACACATCAGCTTTCAAAGCAGCCCAAGTAGCTGGAATGGGATATAATCTATAATGTTCAGACTACCAAACACATGCAAAACTAGTGAAAGCACAAACAGCAGCAGGAACACGTCTCTCCTCAGGATATTGTAAACATGTAAAACGTTGTTCAGTTTCTAACTCCCAAGTAAGATATATATCAGGAACATATCTACCCTCAAATGGTGGAATATTCAATTTTCGTTTAGGAAGATGGTCATGATCTCGTACCTCAGGTGGTGGTGCAGCCCTACCATTGCGATGATATGCATGAGGACGACTTGGTGGTGGTGGTGCTGGTGGTTGCATGTAGTTCTAATTTTGATCAACCTCATCCTCGTAATGGTCCTCCACCCCTACAGTAGCAGGAGGAGCTACAGAAGCACCAACAGTAGGTACAGCAGCACCAAAAGTTTGACCAGGCTCAATGGGAACGTGTTGTGCTCGTCCCACTTGATTTGGAAGACGATGTTGTTGTTGTTGTAAAGGTGCGACAGGTGCAGCGGGCGATGGAAGACGCGCGAGCAATTCATTAAACTTGTGATCGAGCTTTGTTTCGAAAGCCTTATCAATGCCATCTATCTTCTCCATGGCCTCTTCAAATCTATTTAGCACATCTTCCACCTGTCCACTCATCATTTGCGGAAACTTATGATGTAACTCTTTGTTTGTCATGTTCTCCCAGACAGTCTCGTCGGCTTGTGATCCTACCATGGTTAGAAGCAATAGAAACACACAAGAATATGGTCCTACAGACTACTAGTAAGTGGTGGACAGTCATAAATCCGTCAAGCGAATCTCAAATTCTTACCAGTTTTACCAAGCAGCAGGTGGTGATCAGCAACTGTTGTAGTCAAAACTCTCAAAGCTTGGATAGAGCAATTACCAGGGAGAGTCAAACGCATGACGTAGATGTATGTGGAGCTGGGAAGGCTTATAATATGGTAACAAAAGGGGTCAGCAATAATCAATTTAGATATGCAAAGTTGAATAAACGCTCAACGACGGTACTGTGTTGGTCCTAGGCTAGGCCGTACTAGAGACGCGAGCCTAGAACACTAACAAAATCACGGCACTGAACGTAAACAAGGGAGGAGCACACTCTGATTTTTTTCTTTTTTCACTTTTTTTCTCTTTTTTTTGCTCCGCAACAAATTTTCGAAAAAGTCTACAAATGTCCTAAAAACTGCCTAGCCAGAATTTTCCAGATTTTTTTTGAGTTTGGAACTATTTTTCTTCTGCGGATGGCTCGAAAGTTGGAGAGTCCTACTCTGTCACGACTCGGAGTATCGCGTGATTTGGAAATCGAAAACAAAGAAACAATTACTGGACTCGGACTAGGACTGGCGGCGGAGATGAATCTGGTGGAACTCAGACTGGTGGCGGATATATGTTGCAGGTGGACTCGGATTGGTGTGATGGCGACTGATATTTGGTGGCGTATATGGACTCGGATTGGCGGTGAATATGTGGTGGTGGTATATGGCAGCGGCGATGAAGTTGGTGCGGTGGTGGTATATGGCAACAACGATGATGATAATGCGGTGGTGATATATGGCAGCGGCGACGTGACAACCTGTGAACATAACTAGAAACTCTAAAGGACTAGACGCTAAGACCAGCAACTTGACACGACGATGCAACCGCAAATTCAACAAAGCAAATACAGAAAAGATTATGCAAAGGCCCAGGTTGATTCGGATAGGATGAACTAACCCTAATTTTTTTTGGCTTTTTCATGGACTATATGTTGGGAATCGTAGCAGAAATTTAAAATTTTCTACGCATCACCAAGATCAATCTATGGAGTAATGTAGCAACGAGGGGAAGGAGAGTGCATCTACATACCCTTGTAGATCACTAAGCGGAAGCATTGCAAGAACGCGGATGAAGGAGTCGTACTCGTAGCGATTCAGACCGCGGTTGATTCCGATCTAAGCGCCGAACCACGGCGCATCCGCGTTCAACACACGTGCAGCCCGGTGACGTCTCCTACGCCTTGATCCAGCAAGGGGAGAAGGAGAGGTTAGGGAAGACTCCATCCAGCAGCATCATGATGGCGTGGTGGTGGTGGAGGAGCGCGGAACTCCAGCAGGGCTTCGCCAAGCACTACGAGAGACGAGGAGGGAGAGGAGTAGGGCTGCGCCAACAGGGAGATTGAATCGTCTGTTGGGCTGCCCCTTTGCCTCCACTATATATAGGGGGAGAGGGAGGGCTGCGCCCCCACCTAGGGTTCCCACCCCAAGGGGTGCGGCATCCCTAGATCCCATCTAGGGTGGCGGCCACAAGGGGGAGAGGAGGAGGCGCACCTAGGGTGGGCCTTAGGGCCCATCTGCCCTAGGGTTTGCCCCCTTCCCCTCTTGTAGGCACCTTGGGCCTTGGTGGGAGGCGCCCCAGCCCACCTAGGGGCTTATCCCTTCCCACTATTGGCCCATGTAGGCCTCCAGGGCTGGTGGCCCCACCTGGTGGACCCCCGGACCCCTCCGGTGGTCCCGGTACACTACCGGTGATGCCCGGAACACTTCCGGTGGCCAAAACCATACTTACTATATATCAATCTTTACCTCCGGACCATTCCGGAACTCCTTGTGATGTCCGGGATCTCATCTGGGACTCCGAACAACATTCGGTAACCGCGTACATACTTTCCCTATAACCCTAGCGTCATCGAACCTTAAGTGTGTAGACCCTACGGGTTCGGGAGTCATGCAGACATGGCCGAACAACTCTCCGGTCAATAACCAACAGCGGGATCTGGATACCCATGTTGGCTCCCACATGCTCCACGATGATCTCATCGGATGAACCACGATGTCAAGGATTCAATCAATCCTGTATCCAATTCCCTTTGTCTATCGGTATGATACTTGCTCGAGATTCGATCGTCGGTATCCCGATACCTTGTTCAATCTCGTTACTGGCAAGTCTCTTTACTCGTTCCGTAACACATCATCCCGTGATCAACTCCTTGGTCACATTGTGCACATTATGATGATGTCCTACCGAGTGGGCCCAGAGATACCTCTCTGTTACACGGAGTGACAAATCCCAGTCTCGATTCGTGCCAACCCAACAGACACTTTCGGAGATACCTGTAGTGAACCTTTATAGCCACCCAGTTACATTGTGATGTTTGGTACACCCAAAGCACTCCTACGGTATCCGGGAGTTGCACAATCTCATGGTCTAAGGAAATGATACTTGACATTAGAAAAGCTTTAGCATACGAACTACACGATCTTTGTGCTAGGCTTAGGATTGGGTCTTGTCCATCACATCATTCTCCTAATGATGTGATCCCGTTATCAACGACATCCAATGTCCATGGTCAGGAAACTATAACCATCTATTGATCAACGAGCTAGTCAACTAGAGGCTTACTAGGGACATGGTGTTGTCTATGTATCCACACATGTATCTGAGTTTCCTATTAATAAAATTCTAGCATGGATAATAAACGATCATCATGAACAATGAAATATTATATAATAATAACTAATTTATTATTGCCTCTAGGGCATATTTCCAATGGTCTCCCACTTGCACTAGAGTCAATAATCTAGTTCACATTGCCATGTGATTAACACTCACAGGTCACATCGCCATGTGACCAACATCCAAAGAGTTTACTAGAGTCACTAATCTAGTTCACATCACTATGTGATTAATACTCAATGAGTTCTGGGTTTGATCATGTTATGCTTGTGACAGAGGTTGTAGTCAACGGGTCTTGCCATATTCAGATCCCTATGTATTTCGCAAAACTTTATGTCATATCGTAGATGCTGCTACCACGTTCCACTTGGAGCTATTCCAAATTGTTGCTCCATTATACGTATCCGGTATCTCTACTCAGAGCTATCCGGATAGGTGTTAAGCTTGCATCGACATAACTCTTTACGTCGAACTCTTTATCACCTCCATAACCAAGAAACATTTCCTTATTCCTCTAAGGATAATTTTGACCACTATCTGGTGATCTACTCCTAGATCACCTTTGTACCCTCTTGCCAGACATGTGGCAAGGCACACATCAGGTGCGGTACTTTAGCATGGCATACCGTATAGAGCCTATGACAAAAGCATAGGGGACAACCTTCGTCCTTCCTCTTTCTTCTGCCGTGGTCAAGCTTTGAGTCTTACTCAACTTCACACCTTAAAATTCAGGTAAGAACCCCTTCTTTGACTGATCTATTTTGAACTCCTTCAAAAACATGTCAAGGTGTGCGTTCTTTGAAAGCACCATCAGGTGTCTTGATCTATCTCTATAGATCTTGATGCCCAATATGTAAGCAGCTTTATCCAGGTCTTTCTTTGAAAATCACTCTTCAAACAACCGTTTATGCTTTCCAGAAATTCTACATCATTTCGAATCAACAATATGTCATCCACATATACTTATCAGAAATGTTGTAGTGCTCCCACTCACTTTCTTGTAAATACAAGTTTATAGCAAACATTGTATAAACCTAAAAGCTTTGATCACTCTATCAAAGCACGTATTCTGACTCCGAGATGCTTGCTCTAGTCCATAGAAGGATTGTTGGAGCTAGCATACCTTTTAGCATCCTTAGGATCGACAAAACATTCTATTGTATCACATACAACCTTTTCTTATGAAAACTGGTAAGAATACTTGTTTTGACATCCATCTGTCAGATTTCATAATCGAAAAATACAGCTAATGCTAACATGATTCCGACGGACTTAAGCATCGCTACGGGTGAGAAATTCTCATCGTAGTCAACTCCTTGAACTTGTGAAAAGACTCTTTCCCACAAGTCGGGCTTCATAGACGGTAACATTACCGCCCACGTCCATCTTCTTCTTAAAGATCCATTTATCTCAATGGCTTGCCGATCATCGGGCAAGTCCACCAAAGTCCATACTTTGTTCTGATATATGGATCCTATCTCAAATTTCATGGCTTCTAACCATTTGTCGGAATACGGGCCCACCATCGCTTCTCCATAGCTCGTAGGTTCATTGTTGTCTAACAACATGATATCTAAGACAGGATTACCGTACCACTTAGGAGTAGTACATATCCTTGTCGACCTATGAGGTTCGATAGCAACTTGATCCGAAGCTTCATGATCACTATCATTAACTTCCTCTTCAACAGACGTAGGCGCCACAGAAAACATCTTTCTGTGTCGCATCACTCTCTGGTTGAAGTAAAGGTTCGACAACCTCATCAAGTTATATCTTCCTCCCACTCAATTCTTTCGAGAGAAACTCCTTCTCGAGAAAGGACCCGTTCTTAGCGACAAACAATTTGCCCTCGGATCGGAGATAGGAGGTATACCCAACTGTCACCTTTGGGTATCCTATGAAGATGTGTTTGTCCGCTTTGGGTTCGAGCTTCTCTGGCTGAAGCCCTAAGCATCGCATCCCCAAACATTAAGAAACGACAACTTTGGTTTCTTGCCAAACCAATGTTCATATGACGTCGTCTCAACGGACTTAGATGGTGTCCTATCTAAAGTGAATGCAGCTGTCTCTAACGCATAACCTCAAAATGAAAACGGTAGATTGGTAAGAGAAATCATAGATCACACCATATCTCATAGGGTTCGATTACGACGTCCGGACACACCATTACCTTGTGGTGTTCCAGGTGGCTTCAACTGTGAAACAATTCCACAATGTCTTAAGTGATCGCCAAACTCAAAACTCAGAAATTCTCATCGAACTGATCTTCTTGTTATGATGGTTCTTAACTTCACTCTGAAATTGCTTGAACTTTTCAAATGTTTCAGACTTGTGCTTCATTAAGTAAATATACCTATATCTACTCAAATCGTCAGTGAAGATGAGAAAATAGCGATATCCACCGCACGCTTCAATTCTCATTGGATCACACACATCAGCATGTATGATTTCCAACAAGTCACTTGCCTATTTCATTGTACCTGAAAACGGGGTCTCAGTCATCCTGCCCATGAGGCATGGCTTGCATGCGTCAAGCGATTCAAAATCAAGTGACTCCAAACATCCATCAACATGGAGTTTCTTCATGCATCTTACGCCAATATGACCTAAGCGGCAGTGCCACGAGAAAATGGTACTATCATTATTAACTCTACATCTTTTGGCGTGAACATGTGTATTACCACGACCGAGATTCAATGAACCATTCACATAGGGTGCATGACCATGAAAGGTATCATTCATGTAAACAGAATAACCATTATTCTCTAACTTAAATGAATGACCGTATTGCAATGAACATGATCTAATCATATTCATGCTCTACATACACACCTGATAACATTTATCTAGGTTCAGTACTAATCCCGAAGGCAGATGGAGCGTGCGATGGTGATCTTATCAACTTTGGAAACACTTCCAACACACATCGTCACCTCGCCCTTAGCCAGTCTCCGTTTAGTCCGTAGCTTTTGCTTCAAGTCACCAATAATAGCAACTGAACCGGTATCCAATACCCAGGTGCTACCAGGAGTACTAGTGAGGTACACATTAATAACACGTATATACTTTGTTGAAGTTTCCAGCCTTCTTATCTACCATGCATTTGGGGTAATTCCGCTACCAGTGACCGTTCCCCTTACAATAGAAGCACTTAGTCTCGGGTTTGGGTTCAACCTTGGATTCCTTCACTGGAGCGGTAACTGGTTTGCCATCCATGAAGTTTCCCTTTTAGCCCTTGCCCTTCTTGAAACCAGTGGTCTTGTTAAACCATCAACACTTGATGCTCCTTCTTGATTTCTACCTTTTGCGGTCTTAAGCACCGCGAACAGCTCCGGGATCAACTCCATCCCTTGCATGTCATAGTTCATCACAAAGATCTAGTAGCTTAGTGATAGTGGCTAGAGAACTCTATCAATCACTATCTTATCTGGAAGTTTAACTCCCACTTGATTTAAGTGATTGTAGCACCCAGACATTCTGAGCACATGCTCACTAGCTGAGTTATTCTCCTCCATCTTGTTGGCAAAAGAACTTGTCAGAGGTCTCATACCTCTCAACATGGGCATGAGCCTGAAATCCCAATTTCAGCTCTTGGAACATCTCATATGTCTTATGGCGTTCAAAAAACGTCATTGGAATCCCGATTCTAAGCCGTAAAGTATGGTGCACTAAACTATCAAGTAGTCATCAGGATGTGTCTGTCAGGTGTTCACAACATCCACAGACGATGTTGTAGGGGTTTGCACATTGAGCGGTGCATCAAAGACGCAAGCCTTCTATGTAGCAGTGAGGACACTCCTTGTACTACGGACCTAGTATGCATCATTGCTTACAATATCTTTCAACTTAATCTTTCTCTAGGAACGTATTGAAACATGGAGCTACAACGTGAGCTATTTATCTACAACATATTTGCAAAGACAATTTAGACTATGTTCATGATAATTGAGTTCATCTAATCAAATTATTTAATGAACTCCCACTCAGATAGACATCCCTCTAGTCATCTAAGTGAAACATGATCCGAATCGACTAGGCCGTGTCCGATCATCACGTGAGACGGACTAGTCATCAGCGGTGAACATCTCATGTTGATCGTATCTTCTATATGACTCATGTTCGACCTTTCGGTCTTCCATGTTCCGAGGCCATGTCTGTACATGCTAGGCTCATCAAGTCAACCTAAGTGTTTCGCATGTGTCCCGAGGCCATGTCTGTACATGCTAGGCTTGTCAACACCCGTTGTATTCGAATGTTAGAATCTATCACACCCGATCATCACGTGGTGCTTCGAAACGACGAACCTTCGCAATGGTGCATAGTTAGGGGGAACACTTTTCTTGAAATTTTAGTGAGGGATCATCTTATTTAAGCTACCGTCGTTCTAAGCAAATAAGATGTAAAATGTGATAAACATCACATGCAATCAAACAGTGACATGATATGGCCAATATCATTTTGCTCCTTTTGATCTCCATCTTCGGGGCTCCATGATCATCGTTGTCACCGGCATGACACCATGATCTCCATCATCGTGTCTTCTTGAAGTTGTGTCGTCATCTATTACTTCTACTACTATGGCTAACGCTTTAGCAATAAAGTAAAGTAATTACATGACATTTATGTTGACACGCAGGTCATAAATAAATTAAGACAACTCCTATGGCTCTTGCCGGTTGTCATACTCATCGACATGCAAGTCGTGATTCCTATTACAAGAACATGATCAATCTCATACATCACATATATCATTCATCACATCCTTTTGGCCATATCACATCACAAGGCATATGCTGCAAAAACAAGTTAGACGTCCTCTAATTGTTGTTGCAAGTTTTTACGTGGCTGCTATAGGTTTCTAGCAAGAACGTTTCTTACCTACGCCAAAACCACAACGTGATATGCCAATTTCTATTTACCCTCCATAAGGACCCTTTTCATCGAATCCAATCCGACTAAAGTGGGAGAGACAGACACCCGCTAGCCACCTTATGCAACTAGTGCATGTCAGTTGGTGGAACCAGTCTCACGTAAGAGTACGTGTAAGGTCGGTCCGGGCCGCTTCATCCCACGATGCCGCCGAATCAAGATAAGACTATTAACAGCAAGTAAATTGACAATAGCGATGCCCACAACTGCTTTGTGTTCTACTCGTGCATAGAAACTACGCATAGACCTAGCTCATGATGCCACTGTTGGGGATCGTAGCAGAAATTTAAAAATTTCTACGCATCACCAAGATCAATCTATGGAGTAATCTAGCAATGAGGGGAAGGAGAGTGCATCTACATACCCTTGTAGATCACTAAGCGGAAGCGTTGCAAGAACGCGGATGAAGGAGTCATACTCGTAGCGATTCAGATCGCTGTTGATTCCGATCTAAGCGCCGAACCACAGCGCCTCCGCGTTCAACACACGTGCAACCCGGTGACGTCTCCTACGCCTTGATCCAGCAAGGGGAGAAGGAGAGGTTGGGGAAGACTCCTTCCAGCAGCAGCACGACGGTGTGGTGGTGGTGGAGGAGCGCGGAACTCCAGCAGGGCTTCGCCAAGCACTACGAGAGACGAGGAGGGAGAGGAGTAGGGCTGCGCCAACAGGGAGATTGAATCGTCTGTTGGGCTGCCCCTTTGCCTCCACTATATATAGGGGGAGAGGGAGGGCTGCGCCCCCACCTAGGGTTCCCACCCCAAGGGGTGCGGCAGCCCTAGATCCCATCTAGGGTGGCGGCCACAAGGGGGAGAGGGGGAGGCGCACCTAGGGTGGGCCTTAGGGCCCATCTGCCCTAGGGTTTGCCCCCTTCCCCTCTTGTAGGTGCCTTGGGCCTTGGTGGGAGGTGCCCCAGCCCACCTAGGGGCTGATCGCTTCCCACTATTGGCACATGTAGGCCTCCGGGGCTGGTGGCCCCACCTGGTGGACCCCCGGACCCCTCCGGTGGTCCCGGTACACTACCGGTGATGCCCGGAACACTTCCAGTGGCCAAAACCATACTTCCTATATATCAATCTTTACCTCCGGACCATTCCGGAACTCCTCGTGATGTCCGAGATCTCATCCGGGACTCCGAACAACATTCGGTAACCGCGTACATACTTTCCCTATAACCCTAGCGTCATCGAACCTTAAGTGTGTAGACCCTACGGGTTCGGGAGTCATGCAGACATGGCCGAGACAACTCTTCGGTCAATAACCAACAGTGGGATCTGGATACCCATGTTGGCTCCCACATGCTCCATGATGATCTCATCGGATGAACCACGATGTCAAGGATTCAATCAATCCCGTATTCAATTCCCTTTGTCTATCGGTCTGATACTTGCCCGAGATTCGATCGTCGATATCCCGATACCTTGTTCAATCTCGTTACCAGCAAGTCTCTTTACTCGTTCCGTAACACATCATCCCATGATCAACTCCTTGGTCACATTGTGCACATTATGATGATGTCCTACCGAGTGGGCCCAGAGATACCTCTCCGTTACACGGAGTGACAAATCCCAGTCTCGATTCGTGCCAACCCAACAGACACTTTCAGAGATACCTATAGTGAACCATGATAGCCACCCAGTTACGTTGTGACGTTTGGTACACCCAAAGCACTCCTACGGTATCCGGTAGTTGCACAATCTCATGGTCTAAGGAAATGATACTTGACATTAGAAAAGCTTTAGCATACGAACTACACGATCTTTGTGCTAGGCTTAGGATTGGGTCTTGTCCATCACATTATTCTCCTAATGATGTGATCCCGTTATCAACGACATCCAATGTCCATGGTCAGGAAACTATAACCATCTATTGATCAACGAGCTAGTCAACTAGAGGCTTACTAGGGACATGGTGTTGTCTATGTATCCACACATGTATCTGAGTTTCCTATCAATACAATTCTAGCATGGATAATAAACGATCATCATGAACAATGAAATATTATATAATAATAACTAATTTATTATGGCCTCTTGGGCATATTTCCAACACTATAGGTATGAAGAACAGACTCGATCTGAACTACGAAAAACTATAAAATCTCACCGAGCAACCTAGAAATCTGATACTACTTGATAGAGGCGAAGGTGTCCCGATGTTTCGATGAGATGGTGGCTATCATTTTCCTTCGGAGTCGACCTTGACGATCCGACTACGAACATGCGAGACGTCGCGCCTTAGCAATTGCTAAACCAACTTCCGAGGGGTTATTGACCACGCCAAAGCACGATCAACCTGACCACGAGGGTCTGTTTCTTGCGAGCAAAGGAAGAACAAGCAAGAAACTGAGATTGCAATCTGGATATTGTGAATATAAGATGAAAGCTTTATTAATCACGGTGGGGATCTGTGACGCCTTGGTCTGGTCATTGAACACAAACGAAGTATGCAAAGTTGCAGCTATGCCGAACTTTTAATCTAAACGAAACCGAAAGTCTAAACGATGCCCAAAGGGCTATATATATGGAGGAGAGAGGGGGGAATTTCGTGGCCCTTGGAGGAGGGGTTCGAAACCAACCCTAACTCTTGTTTCCCCACACATACGGACTCTAAAAACAGCCTATAATCAAGTATTTCGAAATTACATGGTCCTGGCCCAAAAATAAGGTGACACAGCACCTAGAATAGCCTCTGGACGAAATTTATGAAGTGGCATCTTGTATATTTCGTCCAAGGCTTCATGCACTCATTATGGTGGCTTCAAAGTCCTGGAATCATCACTTGTAACTCCGTTCTTGTTCCCCTTGCGCATGCCATCATCTCCATGCTTGAACTTGCTCCAAGGTTCATCTTTCTTGTCCAAGCTAGGCCCTTCATTTGTAAGCAAAACAAATATATCCAATTTAGGCAGCATCATATTCTCATGAACATTTGAATCGTTACCAAGAAACGGAAGTACCTGATAAATCAATTGGCGTGCGTGAGCTTTAGTAATTGGTCCAGTATGTATAGCAGTAGGGGCTGTGGGTGTAAGAATGGTATTGATGTCCTCATCAACTTAGATGATTAGAGGGACGTCTATCTAAGTGGGAGTTCTTAAGTAATATGATTAATTGAACTTTAATTTATCATGAACTTAGTACCCGATAGTATTTTGCATGTCTCTGTTGTTGTAGATAGATGACATGTGCTGTTGTTCCGTTGAGTTTTAATGCGTTCCTAGAGAAAGCTAAGTTGAAAGATGATGGTAGCAATTACACAGACTGGGTCATAACTTGAGGATTATCCTCATTGCTACATGGAAGAATTATGTCCTGGAAGCACCGCTAGGTGACAAACCCGCTGCAGGAGCAACACCAGATGTTATGAACGTCTGACAGA
Source organism: Triticum aestivum (assembly GCF_018294505.1). Lineage (NCBI taxonomy): Eukaryota > Viridiplantae > Streptophyta > Magnoliopsida > Poales > Poaceae > Triticum > Triticum aestivum. The sequence goes on along the minus strand of NC_057809.1, from coordinate 451,895,869 downwards.
GCAAAGTTGATGACTACTCGATAGTTCAGTGTGCCATGCTTTACGGCTTAGAACCGGGACTTCAACGATGTTTTGAACATAATGGAGCATATTAGATGTTCCAGGAGTTGAAGTTAATATTTCAAGAAAATGCCCGGATTGAGAGAACTGAAGTCTCCAATAAGTTCTATAGCTGCAAAATGGAGGAGAATAGTTTTGTTAGTGAACATATACTCACAATGTCTGGGTACCACAACCACTTGACTCAACTGGGAGTTAATCTTCCTGATGATAGTGTCATTGATAGAGTTCTTCAATCACTGCCACCAAGCTACAAGAGCTTCGTGATGAACTATAATATGCAAGGGATGGATAAGACGATTCCCGAGCTCTTCGCAATGCTAAAGGCTGCGGAGGTAGAAATCAAGAAGGAGCATCAAGTGTTTATGGCCAACAAGACCACTAGTTTCAAGAAGAAGGCCAAAGGGAAGAAGGGGAACTTCAAGAAGAACAGCAAGCAAGTTGCTGCTCAAGTGAAGAAGCCCAAGTCTGGACCTAAGCCTGAGATTGAGTGCTTCTACTGCAAAGGGACTGGTCACTAGAAGCAGAAATTCCCCAAGTATTTGGCAGATAAGAAGGATGGCAAAGTGAAAGGTATATTTGATATACATGTTATTGATGTGTACCTTACTAATGCTCGTAGTAGCGCCTGTGTATTTGATACTGGTTCTGTTGCTAATATTTGCAACTCGAAACAGGGGCTACGGATTAAGCGAAGATTGGCTAAGGACAAGGTGACCATGCGCGTGGGAAATGGTTCCAAAGTCGATGTGATCACCGTCGACACGCTACCTCTACATCTACCTTCGGGATTAGTATTAGACCTGAATAATTGTTATTTGGTGCCAGCACTAAGCATGAACATTATATCTGGATCTTGTTTGATGCGAGACGATTATTCATTTAAATTAGAGAATAATGGTTGTTCTATTTATATGAGTAATATATTTTATGGTCATGCACCCTTGATGAGTGGTCTATTTTTACTAAATCTTGATAGTAGTGATACACATATTCATAGTATTGAATCCAAAAGATATAAGTTTAATAATGATAGTGCAACTTATTTGTGGCACTGTCGTTTAGGTCATATTGGTGTAAAGCGCATGAAGAAACTCCATGCTGATGGACTTTTGGAATCACTTGATGCTTGCGAACCATGCCTCATAGGCAAGATGACTAAGACTCCGTTCTCCGGAACAATGGAACGAGCAACAAACTTATTGGAAATAATACATGCTGATGTATGCGGTCCGATGAGTGTTGATGCTCGTGGCGGGTATCGTTATTTTCTGACCTTCTGTAGCGATCTGACCTCAGACGGTCAAATCACTGTGTATAAGTGTCGTCCCTGGATCAGTAATGCTGACACACACATTACTCGAGGATTTATAACAGAGTGCAATCACACACTTAGTACATCGAATATCTCAAAGAGAGTACTTATTACAATAATATGGCTGAAGGCCATCTAAATAAGATAATTACGGAAGCTTCGAAGGTAAATGAGTCCATCAACTCCAACGGCATAGCTGAGTGCATGACAACAACCTAGCGCACCTTACTCTTCGTCTGAAAACTCTGCGACATAATACGTTGCAGCCTATGTAGGTCAGCACATGGAATATGCTGGCAAGATAACACTATAGAGTAATGAACAAGTAACAGCTATCACTACATGCATATATGGTGGTGGAGGCTCTATGGTTAATGTTTTGCATAAAGCTAGTTCGTCCCTACAATAATGGAATATATTTTATTTAACTACAAGTTTGTTGAAAACATTGAGAAGGGTCCTCCAACTCCCAAAATAATAATTTAACAACCCAAAAAATTAATTAAGTAAAGTGATGAGATCGAATAAATAATTCAAGTACCAGATACTCAAGATGTCCACAACTGGGGACACGGCTAACCATGATTAGTTTATACACTCTATAGAGGTTTGCGCACTTTTCCCCACAAGACTCGATCTCCTCCGTTGTATTTCTCACACTACATGATGTTTGAGAAACGGATGGTCGAGACACAGTCTTTTCGAAGAGGTCCCCTTAACCGATAGATAGGCTGATACACCTACAATCCCCTACATCTGCTAGCCCATCATGAAAAGGATTCCCACAACTTACTCAACTATGCCATAGCCCATAATGGCTTGTGGCTGCACACGGAAGTTTCTAGCATGAATAATCTTATGATCCCTTTGAGCCTGGGTGGTGAACCATAGGATGATCACACGGGTACTCCGGGATATCCTAGGACAACACTGGATTACTCCGGGTGCCCAGACAACCACTGGGTGCTCCAGGGTGCCTCAACCAATCCACCCAGATGTGTATTAAAGTAGCCACCTTAAGTTAACCATTAATTAAAGCTCTCACATCTGTCATGGATCACTCAAACCAAAGCACGTCTACAAGCATAGCATAGCAGTATAGGCATAACATAGTAACACCCAAGGTTTGATATAAAAAGGGCAATAGGTTCCTACCTCATCAGCTACTTCTCAATAACCACATGTTATCAAGTCCTAGCCATGCAGTGTTTGAGGATTGAAACTAATGCATAAAAACTGGGTAATAAGGGATATGATAAAAGTGTTACTTGCCTTGCTGACGATCTGAAAACCCTAGTAACTCATAGTAGCAAGCCTCGCACTCCGGATACTCTATCGTGAACAAACAATAGCATACATAAGCACTCAAGTATAAGATGCAAGGGTAAAACTCAAGAGAAAAGATCCAAACTGAAACGTTCAACTGAAGAGCTTCGATTTGCAAAAAGAATCAATCGAATCGGAGCTATGAAACTCAAACTGCGATCCAAAGAAATTCGAAATCAAATCTGCTTGAAACCAAATTTTAATTTGTCAAAACCATGTTCAAGTTTATTATCTGGAAAGAGGGGGCCGAGACACAGTCTTTCCGAAGAGGTCCCCTTAACTGAATTTGGATAAACGAGCAAAAAGTAGCGAGGTTTGAAGATCAGGGACTAATCTGTGATAAAAGTATTCGCGGATAGGTCCCTGGCCGAAAAAAAAATGAAAAAGAAAAACCTAACGAACGAACGTTCGCTAACAGAACTAAACGAATGAAAATCGTTCGTTAGAAGAAACTAACCGATGAACGTTCGCTAAATAACAAACTAAGATAAAAAACAATCTAACCTAAACCGAAAAAACAAAAGAAAACCGAGTGGGTTTTGCGGTTTTTTACTGGTTCGGGCAAAAGAAACCGGCGGCGGCGGGGAAGGCGGGATGCGGCGCGGGGTGCGCATGGCGGCAGCGGCGGCAGCGTGCGGCGAGCTACGACAGCGCGGCAAGCAGCGGTGGCTGCCGCTGTCGCTGCTGGAGCGAGAGGCAGCGGCGGCGGTGATGAGGAGGAGGGGGCCGGGTGGCTTTTAAAGAGGGGAGGGGGTGGCGGCTTGGGCGAGGGGCAACGTCAGCGTGCGGGAGTCCGGCTCGGACTCTGAGTGGCGGCGGCGCGCGTGACTCTCCTCAGCGGGAGGCGGCGGCGGCCGGCTGGGCCTCTGGCCCAGTTCGGTCCAAAGGTTTTTTAAAAATAAATTTCGCATGAAAGAAAAATCCTAATAAAATATAAAAATTCTGAAAATACCAGATACAATTTTCACCGCCCAAACCTAATATTTAAGACAAGGTGAACATTTTTCTAGCCTAAAAATGTAATTTTCAAAAATGCATATTTTTCTAATTCAAAAAAATAGCAAATAAAATATGAATAAAATAATAATTTGATTTTAAAATTTCTTCTCCAATATTCCTCTCTTTTTAAGAAGTCATGTTATATTATCTCATATATTTTTATTATTAGAAATAATTGGGGAGAAAATATTAAAACCAAATTGATCCTCTTTTCAAATTTGAAGAAAATTCAAATATGAAAATTTGTGAAACCTCCAACTCTCTCCTTGGGTCCTTGAATTGCTTAAGATTTCTAGGAATCACAACCAGAAGCAAATAAAAATATGATATGCATATGATGATCTATGTATAACATCCAAATTGAAAATTGGGATGTTACAAACCTACCCCCTTAAGATGAATCTCGCCCTCTGTATGGTGGCTCCACTGAACTTTGCAAAACTTGATAACCTTGTTGCGGATAACTCGGCTGGCAAGCTCGAGAATCTTGACGGGTTTATCCTCGTAGGTTAGGTCACTTTCCAATTGAATTGCTTACAGGGGCACTGTATCTCTTAGGGTAATATCGGCCATCTCTGCATGGCACTTCTTCAACTGGGAAACGTGAAATACATCATGAACTCCTGACAATCCTTCGGGTAACTCCAACTTGTAGGCCAACTTTCCCATACGTTCCAAAACTCGGTATGGTCCTACAAATCTCGGGGCTAATTTTCCCTTAACTCCAAATCGTTTAACTCCTCGAAGTGGTGACACACGTAAATATGCTCTGCCTCCATTTCATAGACTACTTCCTTGCGTTTAGTGTCGGCATAACTCTTCTGCCTGGACTGAGCTACCTTCAGTCTATCATGAATCAACTTAACCTTCTCTTCAGATTCCTTGATTAAATCTGGTCCAAACAACTGACGGTCTCCAACTTCATCCCACATCAATGGTGTCATGCACCTCCTTCCATACAAAGCTTCGAAAGGGGCCATCTTCAAACTAGCCTGGTAACTATTGTTGTATGAGAACTCTGCGTAGGGTAAATTATCATCCCAACTAGAACCATAATCTAGCGCACAAGCTCTCAACATGTCTTCTAGAATATGATTGACTCTCTCGGTCTGTCAATCTGTCTGCGGATGAAAGGCTGTGCTGAACTCTAGCCTGGTACCCAAAGTCTGGTGCAACTGATTCCAAAACTTCAAAGTAAACTGTGTTCCTCTATCTGATGTGATGGTCCTCGGATCTTCACGCAGACATACGATCTTGGTCATATATATTTTGGCCAACTTCGCGCTCGTATAAGTAGTTTTCACTAGGATAAAGTGAGCCACTTTGGTCAAACGATCAACTACTACCCAGATAGAATCATATCTCGATCGTGTCCTGGGCAATCCTGTCATAAAATCCATGCCAAGTTTATCCCACTTCCATTCGGGTATCGGCATAGGCTGTAATAATCCGGCTGGCTTTGGATGTTCTGCCTTCACTCTCTGACATACATCACATACTGCTACATACTCGGCAATATCCTTTTTCATACCTGTCCACAAGAAACATTCCTTCAAATCCAAATACATCTTGGTGTTTCCGGGGTGAATCGAGTATGGCGAGTCATGAACTTCCTCAAGTATTAACTTCCTGATCTCTGCATTATTGGGCACATATACACGATCCTCAAACCATAAAGTTTCGTGCTCATCCTCATGGAACCCCTTGGCTTTTCCTTTGCTCATTTTTTCTTTATCTCAGCAATTTCCTTGCCATCCTTCTGAGCTTCTCGAATCTTTCCCAATAACATGGACTGAACCTCCATTGATGCAACAAAACCTCTTGGAACTATCTCCAAATGAAGTTCCTTAAGATCGTCGACTAACTTCTGTGGTAATCCTCCGCTTACGAGTGTATTGACATAACTTTTGCGGCTCAAAGCGTCTGCTACAACATTGGCCTTTCCTGGAAGATAATGCAGCTTCATATCATAATCCTTTATTAGCTCAAACCATCTCCTTTGCCTGAGATTCAACTCCTTCTGCGTGAAGATATACTTCAAACTCTTGTGATCCGTGTACACACCACAATGGTTTCCGATAAGGAAGTGCCTCCAGGTCTTGAGCGCATGCACTATGGTTGCTAACTCCAAATAATGCATGGCATAATTCAACTCGTGGGGTCAAAGCTGACGTGAGGCATATGAAACAACTCTCCCATCTTGCATAAGTACACCTCCAGGTCCCAAGCGAGAAGCGTCGCAATAAACTTGGAAATCCTTGCGTATATCCGGAAGAATCAGCACTGGGGCTGTAACCAAACGTTTCTTCAACTCCTGAAAACTGGCCTCACATTCCTTGGTCCATTTGAACTTAGTGTCCTTCTTTAACAACTCTGTCATGGGTTTCGCAATCTTGGAAAAATTCTCAATGAATCTCCTATAATATCCTGCGAGTCCCAGAAAACTGCGGATCTCTCCAACTAAGGTGGGTGCCAACCAATCAGTGATGGATTGTACCTTGGTAGGGTCTACTGCTATACCTTCTCCCGATATAACATTTCCAAGAAATCCAACTTCCTTTAATGAAAATTCACATTTGCTGAACTTGGCATACAGCTGATGTTCCCTGAGCTTCTCGAGAACTAGTCGCAAATGTTCCTTGTGTTCATCTTGATTCTTCGAGTACACTAATATATCATCAATGAACACCACAACAAACTTATCCAAAAACTCCATGAACACCTTGTTCATCATACTCATAAAATAGGCAGGGGCGTTAGTCAATCCAAATGACATGACCATGTACTCATATAGCCCATACCTTGTGGTAAAGGTTGTCTTAGGTATATCCTATTCTTGGATCTTCAACTGGTGGTATCTTGATCGAAGATCGATCTTGGAGAATACTTTAGCTCCATGCAGCTGGTCAAACAGATCATTGATCATCAGTAGTGGGTACTTGTACTTGATCGTCACCTCATTCAATGCACGATAATCAACAACCATTCTCAAAGATCCATCCTTCTTATCAACCAAGAGCACTAGGGCTTCCCACGGTGATGAACTTGGTCAAATGTAACCTTTCTCCAATAACTCCTTAATCTGCTTCTTAATTTCCTCCAGATTGTTTGCGGGCATCCGATACGGTCTCTTCGATATTGGTCCGGTGCCTGGCAACAACTCTATTAAAAACTCTATATCTCGATCTGGTGACATGTCTGGTAATTCCTTTGGAAATACATTCGGGTAATCCCTCACAACAGGCACTTTTTCCTGAACAACTTCTGAGAGGGAATTCACTTGGGTCCTCCTAGGCGCATGCCTAGATACATACTTGATCCGTTTACCCTTCGGGGTGGTGAGTAAAATTGACTTACTAGCACAGTCGATGTTTCCTCCATACATCGATAGCCAATCCATGCCTAGTATCACATCTAATCCTTGTGACTCCAAAATTATTAGGTCTGAGGGGAAAAACATGCCTACCTATGGTCAATGGCATCTGAAAACATCCTCTGCTTGCCATATATTCCGCTCCTGGTGAGCTTACTAACATAGGGGTCTTAAGAACTTTGGTGGGCAACTTATTCTTATCCACAAATCCCCTTGATATGTATGAATGCTATGCACCAGTATCAAAAAGAACAGTAGCAGTAAATGACTTAATCAAAAACTTACCGATAACTGCATCTGGCCCTCTTCAATCTCCTCCAAGTTAACATGGTTCACCTGTCCTTTGGTGAAAGGGTTGGGCTTCTTCCCAGAACTCCCATTGCCATTTCCATTCTTTTCTTCAGTACACTCGGTGGCGTAGTGTCCAGTCTTCCCTCACTTGAAACAAGTAATGTGACTTAGATACTTCTTGGCGGGTGTAGTGGGGTCGAAACGGTTATGACTGTTGTTTCCTCCATTCCCATTACCATTCTTAGGGCCACTATGGTTATATGAGCTTCCTCCATTGTGAGTGTGGCCCCCATGGTTATGATGGGTATGTCCTCCCGAATTCGGGGTAAAACGTGTTGGGTTTCGTAGTAATTTCAAAAAAATTCCTACGCACACGCAAGATCATGGTGATGCATAGCAACGAGAGGGGGAGAGTGTGATCTACGTACCCTTGTAGATCGACAACGGAAGCGTTAACTTGGTTGATGTAGTCGTACGTCTCCACGGCCCGACCGATCAAGCACCGAAACTATGGCACCTTCGAGTTCTAGCACACGTTCAGCTTGATGACGATCCCCGGACTCCAATCCAGCAAAGTGTCGGGGAAGAGTTCCGTCAGCACGACGGCGTGGTGACGATCTTGATGTATTACCGTCACAGGGCTTCGCCTAAGCACTGCTACAATATTATCGAGGACTATGGTGGAAGGGGGCACCGCACACGGCTAAGAATATGATCACGTGGATCAACTTGTGTGTCTAGGGGTGCCCCCTGCCCCCGTATATAAAGGAGCAAGGGGAGGAGGCCGGCCGGCCCTATAGGCGCGCCAAGGAGGAGTCCTCCTCCTAGTAGGAATAGGACTCCTACTAGGAGGGGGAAAGAAGTGGGGAGGGAGAGGGAAAGGGGGGGGCGCCGCCCCCCTCTCCTAGTCCAATTCAGACCAGGGGGGAGGAGGCGCGCGGCCCACCTTTGGCTGCCCCTCTCTCTCTCCACTAAGGCCCATATGGCCCATTACTTCTCCCGGGGGGTTCCGGTAACCCTCCAGCTCTCCGGTTTTCTGCGAAAACACCCAGAACACTTCCGGTGTCCGAATATAGCTGTCCAATATATCAATCTTTATGTCTCAACCATTTCGAGACTCCTCGTCATGTCCGTGATCACATCCGGGACTCCGAACTAACTTCGGTACATCAAAACTCATAAACTCATAATATAACTGTCATCGAAACCTTAAGCATGCGGACCCTACGGGTTCGAGAACAATGTAGACATGACCAAGAGACGTCTCCGGTCAATAACCAATAGCGGAACCTGGATGTTCATATTGGCTCCTACATATTCTACGAAGATCTTTATCGGTCAGACCGCATAACAACATACGTTGTTCCCTTTGTCATCGGTATGTTACTTTCCCAAGATTCGATCGTCGGTATCTCAATACCTAGTTCAATCTCGTTACCGGCAAGTCTCTTTACTCGTTCCATAATACATCATCTCACAACTAACTCATTAGTTGCAATGCTTGCAAGGCTTATGTGATGTGCATTACCGAGAGGGCCCAGAGATACCTCTCCGACAATCGGAGTGACAAATCCTAATCTCGAAATACGCCAACCCAAAATGTACCTTTGGAGACACCTGTAGAGCACCTTTATAATCACCCAGTTACGTTGTGACGTTTGGTAGCACACAAAGTGTTCCTCTGGCAAACGGGAGTTGCATAATCTCATAGTCATAGGAACATGTATAAGTCATGAAGAAAGCAATAGCAACATACTAAACGATCGGGTGCTAAGCTAATGGAATGGGTCATGTCCATCAGATCATTCACCTAATGATGTGATCCTGTTAATCAAATAACAATTCTTTGTCCATGGTTAGGAAACATAACCATCTTTGATTAACGAGCTAGTCAAGTAGAGGCATACTAGTGACACTCTGTTTGTCTATGTATTCACACATGTATTATGTTTCCGGTTAATACAATTCTAGCATGAATAATAAACATTTATCATGATATAAGGAAATAAATAATAACTTTATTATTGCCTCTAGGGCATATTTCCTTCAGTCTCCCACTTGCACTAGAATCAATAATCTAGATCACATCACCATGTGATTAACATCGATAGTTCACATCATCATGTGATTAACACCCATAGTTCACATCGTCATGTGACCAACACCCAAAGGGTTTACTAGATTCAGTAATCTAGTTCACATCGCTATGTGATTAACACCCAAAGAGTACTAAGGTGTGATCATGTTTTTCTTGTGAGAGAATTTTAGTCAACGGGTCTGCCATATTCAGATCCGTATGTATTTTGCAAATATCTATGTCAACAATGCTCTGCACGGAGCTACTCTAGCTAATTGCTCCCACTTTCAATATGTATTCAGATTGAGACTTAAAGTTATCTAGATCAGTGTCAAAACTTGCATCGTTGTAACTCTTTACGACGAACCTTTTGTCACCTCCATAATCAAGAAACATATCCTTATTCCACTATGGATAATTTTGACCGCTGTCTAGTGATCTACTCTTAGATCACTATTGTACTCCCTTGCTTAACACAGTGTAGGGTATATAATAGACATGGTGCACAGCATGGCATACTTTATAGAACCTATGGCTGAGGCATAGGGAATGACTTTAATTCTCTTTCTATCTTCTGCCGTGGTCGGGCTTTGAGTCTTACTCAATTGCACACCTTGTAACACAGCCAAGAACTCTTTCTTTGACCGTTCCAATTTTTGAACTACTTCAAAATATTGTCAAGGTATGTACTCATTGAAAAACTTATCAAGCGTCTTGATCTATTTCTATAGATCTTGATGCTCAATATGTAAGCAGCTTTACCGAGGTCTTTTTTTTGAAAAACTTCTTTCAAAACACTCCTTTATGCTTTGCAGAATAATTCTATATTATTTCCGATCAACAATATGTCATTCACATATATTTATCATAAATGTTGTAGTGCTCCCACTCACTTTCTTGTAAATACAGGCTTCACCGTAAGTATGTATAAATCTATATGCTTTGATCATACTATCAAAGCGTTTATTCCAACTCCGAGATGCTTGCACCAGTCCATAGATGGATCGCTGGAGCTTGCTTATTTTGTTAGCACCTTTAGGATTGACAAAACCTTCTGGTTGCATCATATACAACTCTTTCTTTAAGAAATCCATTAAGGATTGCAGTTTTGTTATCAATTTGCCAGATTTCATAAAATGCGGCAATTGCTAACATGATTTGGACAGACTTTTAAGCATCGATATGAGTGAGAAAATCTCAGCGTAGTCAACACCTTGAACTTTGTCGAAAAACCTTTTGCGACAATTCTAGCTTTGTAGATAGTAACACTACTATCAGCGTCCGTCTTCCTCTTGAAGATCCATTTATTTTCTATGGCTTGCCGATCGTCGGGCAAGTCAACCAAAGTCCATACTTTGTGCTCATACATGGATCCCATCTCAGATTTCATGGCCTCAAGCCATTTTGCGGAATCTGGGCTCACCATCGCTTCTTCATAGTTCGCAAGTTCGTCATGGTCTAGTAACATGACTTCCAGAACAGGATTACCGTACCACTCTGGTGCGGATCTCACTCTGGTTTACCTACGAGATTCGGTAGTAACTTGATCTGAAGTTACATGATCATCATCATTAGCTTCCTCACTAATTGGTGTAGTAGTCACAAGAGCAGATTTCTGTGATGAACTACTTTCCAATAAGGGAGATGATACAATTACCTTATCAAGTTTTCTACTTTCCTCCCACTCACTTCTTTCGAGAGAAACTCCTTCTCTGGAAAGGATCCATTCTTAGCAATGAATGTCTTGCCTTCGGATCTGTGATAGAAGGTGTACCCAATAGTCTCCTTTGGGTATCCTATGAAGACATATTTCTCCGATTTGGGTTTGAGCTTATCAGGATGAAACTTTTTCATATAAGCATCACAATCCCAAATTTAAGAAACGACAACTTTGGTTTCTTGCCAAGCCACAGTTCAGATTGTGTCGTCTCAACGGACTTAGATGGTGCCCTTTTAAACGCGAATGCAGCTGTCTTTAATGCATAACCCCAAAACGATAGTGGTAGATCGGTAAGAGACATCATAGGTCCCACCATATCTAATAAAGTACGGTTATGACGTTCGGACACACCATTATGCTATGGTGTTCTAGGTGGCGTGAGTAGTGAAACTATTTCACATTGTTTTAACTGAAGACCAAACTCATAACTCAAATACTCTTCTCCACGATCAGATCGTAGAAACTTTATTTTCTTGTTACGATGATTTTCCACTTCACTCTGAAATTGTTTGAACTTTTCAAATGTTTCAGACTTATGTTTCATCAAGTAGATATACTCATATCTGCTCAAATCATCTGTGAAGATCAGAAAATAATGTTACCTATCGCGAGTCTCAATATTCATCGGACCATATACATCAGTATGTATGATTTCCAACAAATTTGTTGCTCGCTCCATTGTTCTGAAGAATGGAGTCTTAGTCATCTTGCCCATGAGGCATGGTTCGCAAGCATCAACTGATTCATAATCAAGTGATTCCAAAAGCCCATCAGCATCGAGTTTCTTCATGCGCTTTACATCAATATGACCTAAACAGCAGTGCCACAAATAAGTTGCACTATCATTATTAACTTTGCATCTTTTGGTTTCAATATTATGATTATGTGTATTACTACGATCGAGATCCAACGAACTATTTTCATTGGGTGTGTAACCATATAAGGTTTTATTCATGTAAATAGAACAACAATTTATTCTCTTACTTAAATGAATAACCGTATTACAATAAACATGATCAAATCATATTCATGCTCAACGCAAACACCAAATAACACTTATTTAGGTTCAACACTAATCCCAAAAGTATAGGGAGTGTGCGATGATGATCATATCAATCTTGGAACCACTTCCAACACACATCGTCACTTCACCCTTAACTAGTCTCTGTTTATTATGCAACTCCCGTTTCGAGTTACTAATCTTAGCACCTGAACTAGTATCAAATACTGAGGGGTTGCTATAAACACTAGTAAAGTACACATCAATAACATGTATATCAAATATACTTATGTTCACTTTGCCATCCTTCTTATCTGCCAATCACTTGGGGTAGTTCCGCTTCCAGTGACCAGTCCCTTTGCAGTAGAAACACTTAGTCTCAGGCTTAGGACCAGACTTGGGCCTCTTCACTTGAGCAGCAACTTGCTTGCTGTTCTTCTTGAAGTTCCCCTTCTTCCCTCTGCCCTTTTCTTGAAACTAGTGGTCTTGTCTACCATCAACACTTGATGTTTTTCTCGATTTCTACCTTCGTCAATTTCCGCATTACGAAGAGCTTGGGAATCGTTTCCGTTATCCCTTGCATATCATAGTTCATCACGAAGTTCTACTAACTTGGTGATGGTGACTAGAGAATTCTGTCAATCACTATCTTATCTGGAAGATTAACTCCCACTTGATTCAAGCGATTGTAGTACTCAGACAATCTGAGCACATGCTCACTAGTTGAGCGATTCTCCTCCATCTTTTAGCTATAGAACTTGTTGGAGACTTCATATCTCTCAACTCGGGTATTTGCTTGAAATATTAACTTCAACTCCTGGAACATCTCATATGCTCCATGACGTTCAAAACGTCTTTGAAGTCCCGATTCTAAGCCATTAAGCATGGTGCACTAAACTATCAAGTAGTCATCATATTGAGCTAGCCAAACGTTCATAACGTCTGCATCTGCTCCTGCAATAGGTCTGTCACCTAGCGGTGCATCAAGGACATAATTCTTCTGTGCAGCAATGAGGATAAACCTCAGATCACGGATCCAATCCGCATCATTGCTACTAACATCTTTCAACACAATTTTCTCTAGGAACATATCAAAATGAACACAGGGAAGCAACAATGCGAGCTATTGATCTACAACATAATTTGCAAAATACTACCAGGACTAAGTTCATGATAAATTTAAGTTCAATTAATCATATTACTTAAGAACTCCCACTTAGATAGACATCCCTCTAATCCTCTAAGTGATTACGTGATCCAAATCAACTAAACCATAACCGATCATCACGTGAAATGGAGTAGTTTTCAATGGTGAACATCGTTATGTTGATCATATCTACTATATGATTCACGCTCGATCTTTCGATCTCAGTGTTCCGAGGCCATATCTGCATATGCTAGGCTCGTCAAGTTTAACCTGAGTATTCTGCGTGTGCAAAACTGGCTTGCACCCATTGTAGATGGACGTAGAGCTTATCACACCCGATCATCACGTGGTGTCTGGGCACGACGAACTTTGGCAACGGTGCATACTCAGGGAGAACACTTTTATCTTGAAATTTAGTGAGAGATCATCTTATAATGCTACCGTCAATCAAAGCAAGATAAGATGCATAAAAGATAAACATCACATGCAATCAATATAAGTGATATGATATGGCCATCATCATCTTGTGCTTGTGATCTCCATCCTTGAAGCACCATCGTGATCACCATCGTCACCGATGCGACACCTTGATCTCCATCGTAGCATCGTTGTCGTCTCGCCAATCTTATGCTTCTATGACTATCGCTACCGCTTAGTGATAAAGTAAAGCATTACAGGGCGATTGCATTGCATACAATAAAGCGACAACCATATGGCTCCTGCCAGTTGCCGATAACTCGGTTACAAAACATGATCATCTCATACAATAAAATTTAGCATCATGTCTTGACCATATCACATCACAACATGCCCTGCAAAAACAAGTTAGACGTCCTCTACTTTGTTGTTGCAAGTTTTACGTGGCTGCTATGGGCTTAAGCAAGAACCAATCTTACCTATGCATCAAAACCACAATGATAGTTTGTCAAGTTGGTGTTGTTTTAACCTTCGCAAGGACCGGGCGTAGCCACACTCGGTTCAACTAAAGTTGGAGAAACTGTCACCCGCAAGCCACCTATGTGCAAAGCACGTCAGGAGAACCGGTCTCGCGTAAGCGTACGCGTAATGTCGGTCCGAGCCGCTTCGTCCAACAATACCGCCGAACCAAAGTATGACATGCTGGTAAGCAGTATGACTTATATCGCCCACAACTCACTTGTGTTCTACTCGTGCATATAACATCAACACATAAAACCTAGGCTCGGATGCCACTGTTGGGTTTCATAGTAATTTCAAAAAAATTCCTACGCACACGCAAGATCATGGTGATGCATAGCAACGAAAGGGGGAGAGTGTGATCTATGTACCCTTGTAGATCGACAATGGAAGCATTAACTTGGTTGATGTAGTCGTACGTCTCCACGGCCCGACCGATCAAGCACCGAAACTACGGCACCTCCGAGTTCTAGCACACGTTCAGCTCGATGACGATCCCCGGACTCCGATCCAGCAAAGTGTCGGGGAAGAGTTCCGTCAGCACGACGGCGTGGTGACGATCTTGATGTACTACCGTCGCAGGGCTTCGCCTAAGCACTGCTACAATATTATCGAGGACTATGGTGGAAGGGGGCACCGCACACGGCTAAGAATATGATCACGTGGATCAACTTGTGTGTCTAGGGGTGCCCCCTGCCCCCGTATATAAAGGAGCAAGGGGAGGAGGCCGGCCGGCCCTATAGGCGCGCCAAGGAGGAGTCCTCCTCCTAGTAGGAGTAGGACTCCTACTAGGAGGGGGAAAGAAGTGGGGAGGGAGAGGGAAAGGGGGGGCGCCGCCCCCCTCTCCTAGTCCAATTCGGACCACGAGGGAGGAGGCGCGCGGCCCACCTTTGGCTGCCCCTCTCTCTCTCCACTAAGGCCCATATGGCCCATTACTTCTCCCGGGGGGGTTCCGGTAACCCTCCGGCTCTCCGGTTTTCTCCGAAATCACCCGAAACACTTCCGGTGTCTGAATATAGCCGTCCAATATATCAATCTTTATGTCTCGACCATTTCGAGACTCCTCGTCATGTCCGTGATCACATCCGGGACTCCGAACTAACTTCGGTACATCAAAACTCATAAACTCATAATATAACTGTCATCGAAACCTTAAGCATGCGGACCCTACGGGTTCGAGAACAATGTAGACATGACCAAGACACGTCTCCGGTCAATAACCAATAGCGGAACCTGGATGTTCATATTGGCTCCTACATATTCTACGAAGATCTTTATCGGTCAGACCGCATAACAACATACGTTGTTCCCTTTGTCATCGGTATGTTACTTGCCCGAGATTCGATCGTCGGTATCTCAATACCTAGTTGAATCTCGTTACTGGCAAGTCTCTTTACTCGTTTCGTAATACATCATCTCACAGCTAACTCATTAGTTGCAATGCTTGCAAGGCTTATGTGATGTGCATTACCGAGAGGGCCCAGAGATACCTCTCCGACAATCGGAGTGACAAATCCTAATCTCGAAATACGCCAACCCAACATGTACCTTTGGAGACACCTGTAGAGCACCTTTATAATCACCCAGTTACGTTGTGACGTTTGGTAGCACACAAAGTGTTCCTCTGGCAAACGGGAGTTGCGTAATCTCATAGTCATAGGAACATGTATAAGTCATGAAGAAAGCAATAGCAACATACTAAACGATCGGGTGCTAAGCTAATGGAATGGGTCATGTCAATCAGATCATTCACCTAATGATGTGACCCCGTTAATCAAATAACAATTCTTTGTCCATGGTTAGGAAACATAACCATCTTTGATTAGCGAGCTAGTCAAGTAGAGGCATACTAGTGACACTCTGTTTGTCTATGTATTCACACATGTATTATGTTTCCGGTTAATACAATTCTAGCATGAATAATAAACATTTATCATGATATAAGGAAATAAATAATAACTTTATTATTGCCTCTAGGGCATATTTCCTTCAAAACGAGGCTTCTACTAAGCTCCAGAATTGTACTTCCCCTGTCCATACTTCCTTTTGCGGCTCTCTATCTATTGTTGCTTGCCTTCTATCATAAGAGCCATGTCTACCAACTCCTGGTAGTTAGTGAATGTTGCAACCATCAACTGCATACTCAGCTCATCATTCAGTCCTTCCATAAACTTCTCCTATTTTGCGGCATCCATGGCCACATCATCTAGGGCATAACGAGCTAACTTACTGAACTGATCCACGTACTGACCCATAGTACGATTTCTCTGGCGTAAGTTGTGAAACTCACACTTCTTCATTCTCATAGCTCCGGTTGAGACATGGGATGTGCGGAAAGCTTGTTGAAACTGATCCCAAGTGACATTTGCTATAGGGAAAGTGGCAGTGTAATTCTCCCACCATGAGGTTGCGGGTCCATCCAGTTGGTGTGCGGCAAAACGCACTTTCTTAGCATCTGTGCAACCTGCGACGGTCAGCTCCCTTCCAATCCTCCAGAGCCAGTCATCAGCAACAATCGGCTCGGTGCTACTAGAAAACACCGGCGGATTCAACCTCAGAAAACGGGCTAAGTTGTCAACTGCTGGAGGTGGTGGAGGTGGATTGTTGTTGTTGTTGTTGTTGCCTTGGTTCTGGACTAGCAACTGCATCAAGGCATTCTGCTGTTGGATCAACTAAGTGAGCTCCGGTGGGAAGACATATCCAGGGTCACGTCTCGGAGGCATCTGATAGGTTTAGAGGGGGTGAGAATAGAATAGAGTGAGGTCTAAAGAGAGATCACTACCCATATGCACATGAGACAAACACATTCATTTCACACCTCTCAATTTCAAACAAGGGTATACAATCGATCTAATCTACCGTTACAAAATACCCGAACTACTACTATATACATGGGGGAATACTACTGATAATATGGTGGTCGAGTTGAAATTTTGATCAGAGGGAGACTCCATGATATCTGCTCCAGCTTCATCTTCATAATCATCATCACTATCGGGGTCGGAGTCGGTGTCGTCGATGATGATGTAGTCTTCGGGGTGGTTGTCCTCCTCAGGTGCGGGATCTCCCATGAATATTCCTAGCTTCTTCTTCAGGTCTTCATTCTTCTCCAGTAGTACTGCAATTTCCTCTTCATATCCATCACGTGTAGACTTGAGTTCCTCTTCTAGCTCAATGCTCCTGGTCATCACCTTCTTCATGTCCATCATGCTGGCACGCATCTGGTTCTCCTGACGACGAATATGCTAATTTAAATCCTGGATGTAGGCTGCAATGGACTTGTCCTTCCTGGTGCAAATCATCTCCCATTGTTCATCTCGGCGTCCACATATCGGGTAGATGGTGTCCTTAAGATCCTTGTAGTATACTTCGCCGATGTGTCCCACGGTGATGTGGGCTGCCATGCTCTTACCTAGACTCTGGGTTGGTGCATCAAAGG
The DNA here is from genome assembly GCF_018294505.1 of Triticum aestivum. Classification (NCBI taxonomy): domain Eukaryota; kingdom Viridiplantae; phylum Streptophyta; class Magnoliopsida; order Poales; family Poaceae; genus Triticum; species Triticum aestivum. The sequence goes on along the minus strand of NC_057809.1, from coordinate 451,878,186 downwards.
AAAACTCTATGGGATCGGTAACTGGTGTGAATGTCCTCCCTGGAACATGTACACGAATCGTCCAGCGCTCTTCTTCAGGTAGAGTGGCGGTCTAGGTCCCCGTGAAGCCTGGTATTCTGATGCTCAGGTACTTAGTGGCCTCCTACAAGTGTCGTACGAAAGGGGTGTCATCATCCGGTTGAGAAAACTTGTTCCTTGGGTCCGCCATCTATAGAGTGGAAAGTGGAGAAAAGTCAGAAATGAAAAGAGAAGAGTGTCCTATGGCTCATCTTAGTGGTCGCGTCCTACAGTCAGCGTGGGCTCTGATACCATCTTGTAGCGATCCGACCTCAGACGGTCAAATCTCTGTGTATAAGTGTCATCCCTGGATCGATAATGCTGACACACACAGTACTCGAGGATTTATAACAGAGTGCAATCACACACTTAGTACATATGGCCGAAGGCTATCTAAATAAGATAACTGCGGAAGCTTTGAAGGAAAATGAGTCCATCAACTCCAACAGCATAGCTGAGTGCATGACAATGACCTAGTGCACCTTACTCTTTGTCTGAAAACTCTGCAACATAATACGTTGCAACCTGTGTAGGTCAGCACATGGAATATGCTGGCAAGATAACACTATAGAGCAATGAACAAGTAACAACTATCACTACATGCATATATGGCTGGTGGAGGCTCTATGGTTAATGTTTTGCATAAGGCTAGTTTTTTCCTACAACAAAGGAATATATTTTATTTAACTACAAGTTTGTTGAAAACATTGAGAAGGGTCCTCCAACTCAATCCCAAAATAATAATTTAACAACCCAACAAATTAAGTAAGTAAAGTGATGAGATCAAATCAAGAATTCAAGTAACAGATACTCAAGATGTCCATAACCGGGGACACGGCTAACCATGATTACTTTATACACTCCGTAGAGGTTTGCGCACTTTTCCCCACAAAAAGACGCGATCTCCTTCATTGTATTTCTCGCACTACATGATGTTTGAGAAACGGATGACCGAGACACAGTCTTTCCGAAGAGGTCCCCTTAACCGAGAGATAGGCCGGTACACCTACAATCCCCTACATCTGCTAGCCCATCATGGAAAGGATTCCCACAACTTACTCAGCTATGCCGTTGGAGTTGATGGACTCATTTACCTTTGAAGCTTCTGCAGTTATCTTATTTAGATGGCCTTCAGCCATATTATTGTAATAAGTACTCTCTTTGAGATATTCGATGTACTAAGTGTGCGACTGCACTTTGTTATAAATCCTTGAGTACTGTGTATGTCAGCATTACTGATCCAGGGATGACACTTATACACAAAGATTTGACCATCTGAGGTCGGATCGCTACACCTTCACTAATGATTTGAGCAGATATGGGTATATATACTTGATGAAACATAAGTCTGAAACATTTGAAAAGTTCAAAGAATTTCAGAGTGAAGTGGAAAATCATCGTAACAAGAAAATTAAGTTTCTACGATCTGATCGTGGAGGTGAATATTTGAGTTATGAGTTTGATCTTCATTTGAAACAATGAGGAATAGTTTCGCAACTCACGCCACCTGGAACACCATAGCGTAATGGTGTGTCCGAACATCGTAACCGCACTTTATTAGATATGGTGCGGTCTATGATGTCTCTTACTGATTTATCGCTATCGTTTTGGGGTTATGCTTTAGAGACGGCTGCATTCACATTAAATAGGGCACCATCGAAATCTGTTGAGATGACACCTTATGAATTGTGGTTTGGCAAGAAACCCAAGTTGTCGTTTCTTAAAGTTTGGGGTTGCGATGCTTATGTGAAAAAGCTTCAACCTCATAAGCTCAAACCCAAATCGGAGAAATGTGTCTTCATAGGATACCCAAGGACTGTTGGGTACACCTTCTATCACAGATCCAAAGGGAAGATATTCGTTGCTAAGAATGGATCCTTTCTAGAGAAGGAGTTTCTCTCGAAAGAAGTGAGTGGGAGGAAAGTATAACTTGACGAGGTAATTGTACCTACTCCCTTATTGGAAAGTAGTTCATCACAGAAATCAGTTCCAGTGATTCCTACACCAGTAAGTGAGGAAGCTAATGATGATGATCATGTAACTTCAGATCAAGTTACTACCGAACCTCGTAGGTCAACCAGAGTAAGATCCGCACCAGAGTGGTACGGTAATCCTACTCTGGAAGTCATGTTACTTGACCATGACGAACCTACGAACTATGAGGAAGCGATGATGAGCCCAGATTCCGCAAAATGGCTTGAGGCCATGAATTCTGAGATGGGATCCATGTATGAGAACAAAGTGTGGACTTTCGTTGACTTGCCCGATGATCGGCAAGCCATAGAAAATAAATGGATCTTCAAGAAGAAGACTGACGCTGACGGTAATGTTACTGTCTACAAAGCTCGACTTGTTGCAAAAGGTTTTCGACAAGTTCAAGGAGTTGACTACGATGAGACCTTGTCACCTGTAGCGATGCTCAAGTCCGTCACAATGATGTTAGCAATTGCCGCATTTTATGATTATGAAATTTGGCAAATGGATGTCAAAACTGCATTCCTTAATGGACATCTTAAAGAGGAGTTGTATATGATGCAACCAGAAGGTTTTGTCAATCCAAAAGGTACTAACAAAGTGTGCAAGCTCCAGCGATCCATTTATGGACTGGTGCAAGCCTCTCGGAGTTGGAATATATGCTTTGATAGTGTAATCAAAGAATATGGTTTTGTACAGACTTTTGGAGAAGCCTATATTTACAAGAAAGTGAGTGGGAGCTCTGTAGCATTTCTGATATTATATGTGGATGACATATTGTTGATCGGAAATGATATTGAATTTCTGAATAGCATAAAAGGATACTTGAATAAGAAGAGAAAATGAAAGTCATTCCCTATGCTTCAACCATAGGTTCTATCATGTATGCCATGCTGTGTACCAGACCTGGTGTGTGCCTTGCTACTAGTTTAGTAGGGAGGTACCAAAGTAACCCAGGGGTAGATCAATGGACAGTGGTCAAGAACATCCTGAAATACCTGAAAAGGACTAAGGATATGTTTCTTGTTTATGGAGGTGACAAAGAGCTCGTCATAAATGGTTACGTCGATGCAAGCTTTGACACTGATCCGGATGACTCTAAGTCACAAACCGGATACGTATTTTTATTGAATGGTGGAGCTGTCAGTTTGTGCAGTTCCAAGCAGAGCGTTGTGGCGGGATCTACGTGTGAAGCGGAGTACATAGCTGCTTCGGAAGCAGCAAATGAAGGAGTCTGGATGAAGGAGTTCATATCCGATCTAGGTGTCATACCTAGTGCATCGGGTCCAATGAAAATCTTTTGTGACAATACTGGTGCAATTACCTTGGCAAAGGAATTCAGATTTCACAAGAGAACCAAGCACATCAAGAGACACTTCAATTCCATCCGCGACCAAGTCAAGGAGGGAGACATAGAGATTTGCAAGATACATACGGATCTGAATGTTGCAGACCCATTGACTAAGCCTCTCTCACAAGCAAAACATGATTAGCACCAAGACTCCATGGGTGTTAGAATCATTACAATGTAATCTAGATTATTGACTCTAGTGCAAGTGGGATACTGAAGGAAATATGCCCTAGAGGAAATGATAAAGTTGTTATTTATATTTCCTTATATCATGATAAATGTTTATTATTCATGCTAGAATTGTATTATCCGGAAACTTAGTACATGTGTGAATACATAGACAAAATGAGTGTCACTAGTATGTCTATACTTGACTAGCTCATTAATCAAAGATGGTTACGTTTCCTAGCCATGGACATGAGTTGTCATTTTATTAATGGGATCACATCATTAGAGAATGATGTGATTGACTTGACCCATCCGTTAGCTTAGCACGATGATTGTTTAGTTTGTTGCTATTGCTTTCTTAATAACTTGACGAATACTTAGTGTTCTATCAAACATCACAACGTAACTGGGTGATTATAAAGATGCTCTACAGGTATCTTTGATGATGTTTGTTGAGTTGGCGTAGATCAAGATTAGGATTTGTCACTCCGATTGTCGGAGAGGTATCTCTGGACCCTCTCGCTAATGCACATCACTATAAGCCTTGCAAGAAATGTGACTAATGAGTTAGTTATGGGATAACGCATTACGGAATGAGAAAAGAGACTTGCCCGTAACGAGATTGAACTAGGTATTGAGATACCGACGATCGAATCTCGGGCAAGTAACATACCGATGACAAAAGGAACAACGTATGTTGCTATGCGGTTTGACTGATAAAGATCTTCGTAAAATATGTAGGAGCCAATATGAGCATCCAGGTTCTGTTATTGGTTATTGGCCGGAGATGAGTCTCGGTCATGTCTACATAGTTCTCGAACCCTTAGGGTCCGCACGCTTAACGTTTGATGACGATCGGTATTATGAGTTTATGTGTTTTGATATACCGAAGGTTGTTCGGAGTCTCGGATGTGATCACGGACATGACGAGGAGTCTCGAAATGGTTGAGACATAAAGATCGATATATTGGAAGGCTATGTTTGGACATCGGAATGGTTCCGGGTGAGTTCGGGCATTTACCGGAGTACCGGGGGGTTACCGGAACCCCTCGGGGAGTGTATGGGCCTTATTGGGCCTTAGTGGGAGAGAGGAGGAGGCGGCTAAGGTGGAGGGCGCGCCCCACCAAGCTCAATCCTAATTGGGTGGGGGGGGGGCCCCCCTTTCCTTCCCTCTCTCTCCCCTTCCTTCCTCTCCTACTCCAACTAGGGAAGGGGAAATCCTACTCCCACCGAGAGTAGGACTCCCCCCTTGGGCGCGCCATGAGAGGGTCGGCCCTTACCCTCCTCCACTCCTTTATATAGGGGGAAGGGGGCACCCCATAGACACACAAGTTGATTGTTTAGCCGTGTGCGGTGCCCCTCCATAGATTTCCACCTCGATCATATCGTTGTAGTGCTTAGGCGAAGCCCTGCATCGGTAACTTCATGCTACCTCTTGAGCACTGCGTTGGTTTTCCCCGAAGAGGAAGGGATGATGCAGCAAAGTAGCGTAAGTATTTCCCTCAGTTTTTGAGAACCAAGGTATCAATCCAGTAGGAGGCTACGCGCGAGTCCCTCACACCTGCACAAAACAAATAAATCCTCGCAACCAACGCAAATAGGGGTTGTCAATCCCTATAGGGCCACTTACGAGAGTGAGATCTGATAGATATGATAAAATAATATTTTTGGTATTTTTATGATAAAAGATGCAAAGTAAAATAAAAGTAAAGTAAATAGCAAAGGAAATAACTAAGTAGTAGGAGATCAATATGATAAAGATAGACCCGGGGGCCATAGGTTTCACTAGTGGCTTCTCTCGAGGGCATAAGTATTCTACGGTGGGTGAACAAATTACTGTTGAGCAATTGACAGAATTGAGCATAGTTATGAGAATATCTAGGTATGATCATGTATATAGGCATCACGTCCAAGACAAGTAGACCGACTCCTGCCTGCATCTACTACTATTACTCCACTCATCGACCGCTATCCAACATGCATCTAGAGTATTAAGTTAAAAACAGAGTAACGCCTTAAGCAATATGACATGATGTAGAGGGATAAACTCATGCAATGTGAAGAAAACCCCATCTTGTTATCCTCGATGGCAATAATACAATACGTGCCTTGCTGCCCTTACTGTCACCGGGAAAGGACACCGCAAGATTGAACCCAAAGCTAAGCACTTCTCCCATTGCAAGAAAGATCAATCTAGTAGGCCAAACCAAACTGATAATTCAAAGAGACTTGAAAATATAACCAATCATACATAAAAGAATTCAGAGAAGATTCAAATATTATTCATAGATAGACTTGATCATAAACCCACAATTCATCAGTCTCAACAAACACACCGCAAAAAGAAGATTACATCGAATAGATCTCCACAAGAGAGGGGGAGAACATTGTATTGAGATCCAAAAAGAGAGAATAAGCCATCTAGCTACTAACTATGGCCCCGTAGGTCTGAGGTGAACAACTCACACTTCATCGGAGGGGCTATGGTGTTGATGTAGAAGCCCTCCGTGATCGATGCCCCCTCCGGCGGAGCTCCGGAACAGGCCCCAAGATGAGATCTCGTGGATACAGAAAGTTACAGCGGTGGAATTAGGGTTTTGGCTCCGTATCTGATCATTTGGGGGTACGTAGGTATATATAGGAGGAAGGAGTACGTCGGTGGAGCAACAGGGGGCCCATGAGGGTGGAGGGCACGCCTGGTGGGGGTGGGCGCGCCCCCCTACCTCGTGGCCTCCTGTTTCCTTTCTTGACGTAGGGTCCAAGTCCCCCTGGTCTTATTCGTTGAGAAAATCACATTCCCGAAGGTTTCATTCCGTTTGGACTCCGTTTGATATTCCTTCCCTTCGAAACCCTAAAACAGGCAAAAAACAGCAATTCTGGGTTGGGCCTCCGGTTACTAAGTTAGTCCCAAAAATAATATAAAAGTGGATAATAAAGCCCAATAATGTCCAAAACAGTATATAATATAGCATGGAGCAATCAAAAATTATAGATACATTGGAGACGTATCAAGCATCCCCAAGCTTAATTCCTGCTCGTCCTCGAGTAGGTAAATGATAAAAACAGAATTTTTGATGCGGAGTGCTACTTGGCATAATTTTAATGTAATTCTTCTTAATTGTGGTATGAATATTCAGATCTGAATGATTCAAGACAAAAGTTCATATTGACATAAAAATAATAATACTTCAAGCATACTAACTAAGCAATTATGTCTTCTCAAAATAACATGGCCAAAGAAAGTTCATCCCTACAAAATCATATAGTTTAGTCATGTTTCATCTTCGTCACACAAGAATGCTCTCATCATGCGCAACCCCGATGACAAGCCAAGCAATTGTTTCATACTTTAGTAATCTCAAACATATAAACTTTCACGCAATATATGAGCGTAAGCCATGGGCATAACACTATGGGTAGAATAGAATATAATAAGGGGGGTTATGTGGAGAAGACAAAAAAGGATAAAGTCTCACATCAACGAGGCTAATCAATGGGCTATGGAGATGCCCACCGATTGATGTTAATGCAAGGAGTAGGGATTGCCATGCAACGGATGCACTAGAGCTATAAATGTATGAAAGCTCAACAAAAGAAACTAGTGGGTGTGCATCCAACTTTCTTGCTCACGAAGACATAGGGCACTTGAGGAGGCCCATTGTTGGGATATACAAGCCAAGTTCTATAATGAAAAATTCCCACTAGTATATGAAAGTGACAAAACGAGAGACTCTCTAACATGAAGATTAAGGTGCTACTTTGAAGTAGAAGTGTGGAAAAGGATAGTAACATTGTCCCTTCTCTCTTTTTCTCTCATTTTTATGGACTTTTTCTTCTTCTTTTTTATGGTCTTTCTCTTTTTTGGGACTTTTTTATGGCCTTTCTCTTTCTTTTTTTATTTATTCCTCACTTGGGACAATGCTCTAGAAAATGATGATCATCACACTTCTATTTATTTACAACTCAATGATTACAACTCGATACTAGAACGAAAGATGACTCTATATGAATGCCTCCGGCGGTGTACCGGGATATGCAATGGACCAAGAGTGACATGTATGAAAGAATTATGAACGGTGGCTTTGCCACAAATACTATGTGAACTACATGATCATGCTAAGGAATATGACAATGATGAATGTGTCATGATGAATGGAATGATGGAAAGTTGCATGGCAATATATCTCGGAATGGCTATGGAAATGCCATAATAGGTAGGTATGGTGGCTGTTTTGAGGAAGATATAATGAGGTTTATGTGTGAAAGAGCGTATCATATCACGGGGTTTGGATGCACCGGCGAAGTTTGCGCCAACTCTCAATGTGAGAAAGGGCAATGCACGGTACCAAAGAGGCTAGCAAGGATGGAAGGGTGAGAGTGTGTATAATCCATGGACTCAACATTAGTCATAAAGAACTCACATACTTATTGCAAAAATCTACAAGTCATCCAAAACCTCAGTACTACGCGCATGCTCCTAGGAGGATAGATTGGTAGGAAAAGACCATCGCTCGTCCCCGACCGCCGCTCATAAGGAAGACAATCAAATAACACCTCATGTTTCAAATTTGTTGCATAACGTTTACCATACGTGCATGCTACGGGATTTGCAAACTTCAACACAAGTATTTCTCAATTTCACAACTACTCAACTAGCACGACTTTGATATTATTACCTCCATATCTCAAAACAATCATCAAGCATCAAACTTCTCTTAGTATTCAAAACACTCTTAAGAAAATTTTACTAACTTTGAATACCTAGCATATTAGGATTTTAAGCAAATTACCATGCTATTAAGACTCTCAAAATAATCTGAGTGAAGCATGAGAGATCAATAGTTTCTATAAAACAAATTCACCATCGTGCTCTAAAAGATATAAGTAAAGTACTAGAGAAAAATTATATAACTCAAAAGATATAAGTGAAGCACATAGAGTATTCTAACAAATTCCAAATCATGTATGGCTCTCTCAAAAGGTGTGTACAGCAAGGATGATTATGGTAGACTAAAAAGCAAAGACTCAAATAATACAAGGCGCTCCAAGTAAAACACATATCATGTGGCAAATAAAAATATAGCTCCAAGTAAAGTTACCGATAGAAGTAGACGAAAGAGGGGATGCCTTTCGGGGCATCCCCAAGCTTTGGCTTTTAGGTGTCCTTAGATTATCTTGGGGGTGCCATGGGCATCCCCAAGCATAGGCTCTTGCCACTCCTTGTTCCATAATCCATCAAATCTTCACCCAAAACTTGAAAATTTCACAACATAAAACTTAAAGTAGAAAATCTCATGAGCTCCGTTAGCGAAAGAAAACAAAAGATCACTTCAAGGTACTGTAATGAACTCATTCTTTATTTATATTGGTGTTATACCTACTGTATTCCAACTTCTCTATGGTTTATAAACTATTTTACTAGCCATAGACTCATCAAAATAAGCAAACAACACACGAAAAATAGAATCTGTCAAAAACAGAACAGTCTATAGTAATCTGTAGCTAGCGCAAGATCTGGAACCCCAAATATTCTAAAATAAATTGCTGGACGTGAGGAATTTATCTATTAATCATCTTCAAAAAGAATTAACTAAATAGCGCTAAAAAAGCAAGAATAAATTGCTGGAACCCCAAAAATTCTAAAATAAATTGTTGGACGTGAGGAATTTATCTATTAATCATCTCCAAATAAAAATGACATCAGTTCTCGTGAGCGCTAAAGTTTCTGTTTTTTACAGCAAGTTCAACAAGACTTTCCCCAAGTCTTCCCAACGGTTCTACTTGGAACAAACACTAATTAAACACAAAAAACACAACAAAAACATAGGCTAGATAAATTATTTATTACTAAACAGGAAAAAAAAGCAAGGAATAAAAATAAAATTGGGTTGCCTCCCAACAAGCGCTATCGTTTAATGCCCCTAGCTAGGCTTAACAAGCAAGAATAGATCTAGGTATTGCCATCTTTGGTAGGCAATCCATAGTGGCTCTCATAATAGATTCATAAGGTAATTTAATTTTCTTTCTAGGAAAGTGTTCCATGCCTTTCCTTAATGGAAATTGGAATCTAATATTTCCTTCCTTCATATCAATAATTGGACCAATCGTTCTAAGGAAGGGTCTACCAAGAATAATAGGACATGAAGGATTGCAATCTATGTCAAGAACAATAAAATCTACGGGCACATAATTCCTATTTGCAACAATAAGAACATCATTAATTCTTCCCATAGGTTTCTTAATAGTGGAATCCGCAAGGTGCAAGTTTAGAGAGCAATCATCAAAATCACGGAAACCTAACAAATCACACAAAGTCTTTGGAATCGTGGAAACACTAGCACCCAAATCACATAAAGCATAGCATTCATGATCTTTAATTTTAATTTTAATAGTTGGTTCCCACTCATCATAAAGTTTTCTAGGGATAGAAACTTCCAATTCAAGTTTTTCTTCATAAGATTGCATCAAGGCATCAACGATATGTTTAGTAAACGCTTTATTTTGACTATAAGCGTGAGGAGAATTTAGCACGGATTGCAACAAGGAAATACAATCAATCAAAGAGCAATTTTCATAGTTAAATTCCTTGAAATCCATAATAGTGGGTTTAGCAACATCTAGGGTTTTAATTTCTTCAATCCCACTTTTATCAATTTAGCATCAAGATCAAAAATTCCGAATTCTTGGAACGCCTTCTAGGTAAAGGTGGATCATATTCAGTCCCATCATTATCAAGATTCATATTGCAAAAAAGATTTAATAGGGGACACATCAATAACTTTTAGATCTTCATCTTTATTTTCATAGGAACTAGAAGAACACGCTCTTATAAAGGCATCTTTCTTAGCACGCATCCTAGCGGTTCTTTCTTTGCACTCATCAATGGAAATTCTCATGGCTTTGAGAGACTCATTGATATCATGCTTAGGTGGAATAGATCTAAGTTTCAAAGAATCAACATCAAGAGCAATTCTATCAACGTTCCTAGCCAAATCATCAATCTTAAGCAATTTTTCTTCAATCATAGCATTAAAATTCTTTTGCGAAGTAATAAATTCTTTAATATTAGATTCAAAATCAGAGGGCATCTTATTATAATTTCCATAAGAATTGTTGTAGGAATTACCATAATTATTAGAGGGATTACTAGGATAAGGCCTAGGATTGAAATTTCCTCTATACGCGTTGTTACCAAAATTGTTCCTACCAACAAAATTCACATCCATAGATTCATTATTATTCTCAATCAAAGTAGACAAGGGCATATCATTAGGATCAGAAGAAACACTCTTATTAGCAAATAATTTCATAAGTTCATCCATCTTTCCACTCAAAACATTAATTTCTTCTATCGCATGCACCTTTTTATTAGTAGATCTTTCAGTATGCCATTGAGAATAATTAACCATAATATTATCTAGGAGTTTAGTAGCTTCTCCTAAAGTGATTTCCATAAAAGTGCCTCCCGCGGCCGAATCTAAAAGATTTCTAGAAGCAAAATTCAATCCGGCATAAAATTTTGTATAATCATCCACAAATTTAAACCATGAGTAGGGCAATTACGTATCATTAATTTCATTCTCTCCCAAGCTTGTGCAACATGTTCATGATCAAGTTGCTTAAAATTCATAATATCGTTTCTAAGAGAGATGATCTTAGCGGGAGGAAAATACTTAGAGATAAAAGCATCTTTGCACTTGTTCCATGAATCAATACTATTTTTAGGCAAAGACGAAAACCAAGCTTTAGCACGATCTCTAAGCGAAAAAGGAAATAGCTTCAATTTAACAATATCATTATCCACATCTTTCTTCTTTTGCATATCACACAAATCAACGAAGCTATTTAGATGGGTAGCGGCATCTTCACTAGGAAGGCCGGAAAACGGATCTTTCATGACAAGATTCAGCAAGCAGTATTAATTTCACAAGATTCAGCATCGGTAAGAGGAGCAATCGGAGTGCTAATAAAATCATTGTTGTTGGTATTGGTGAAGTCACACAATTTAGTATTATCTTGAGCCATCGTGACAAGCAAGCAAACTAACACACAAGCAAACAAAAAGCAAGCAGTCAAAAAGAGGCAAATAGAGAGGGAGGATAGAGAGAGAGGGCGAATAAAACGGCAAGGGTGAAGTGGGGGAGAGGAAAACAAGAGACAAATGGCAAATAATGTAATGCGGGAGATAAGGGAATGTGATGGGTACTTGGTATGTTGACTTTTGCGTAGACCTCCCCGGCAACGGCGCCAGAAATCCTTCTTGCTACCTCTTGAGCACTGCGTTGGTTTTCCCCGAAGAGGAAGGGATGATGCAGCAAAGTAGCATAGGTATTTCCCTCAGTTTTTGAGAACCAAGGTATCAATCCAGTAGGAGGCTACGCGTGAGTCCCTCGCACCTGCACAAAACAGATAAATCCTCGCAACCAACGCAAATAGGGGTTGTCAATCCCTATAGGGCCACTTACGAGAGTGAGATCTGATAGATATGATAAGATAATATTTTTGGTATTTTTATGATAAAAGATGCAAAGTAAAATAAAAGTAAAGTAAATAGCAAAGGAAATAACTAAGTAGTAGGAGATCAATATGATAAAGACATACCCGGGGGCCATAGGTTTCACTAGTGGCTTCTCTCGAGAGCATAAGTATTCTACGGTGGGTGAACAAATTACTGTTGAGCAATTGACAGAATTGAGCATAGTTATGAGAATATCTAGGTATGATCATGTATATAGGCATCACGTCCGAGACAAGTAGACAAACTCCTGACTGCATCTACTACTATTACTCCACTCATCGACTGCTATCCAGCATGCACCTAGAGTATTAAGTTAAAAACAGAGTGACACCTTAAGAAAGATGACATGATGTAGGGGGATAGACTCATGCAATATGAAGAAAACCCCATCTTATTATCCTCGATGGCAACAATACAATATGTGCCTTGCTGCCCTTACTGTCACCGGGAAAGGACACCGCAAGATTGAACCCAAAGCTAAGCACTTCTCCCATTGCAAGAAAGATCAATCTAGTAGGCCAAACCAAACTGATAATTCGAAGAGACTTGCAAAGATAACCAATCATATATAAAAGAATTCAGAGAAGATTCAAATATTATTCATAGATAGACTTGATCATAAACCCACAATTCATCAGTCTCAACAAACACACTGCAAAAAGAAGATTACATCGAATAGATCTCCACAAGAGAGGGGGAGAACATTGTATTGAGATCCAAAAAGAGAGAAGAAGCCATCTAGATACTAACTATGGACCCGTAGGTCTGAGGTGAACTACTCACACTTCATCGGAGGGGCTATGGTGTTGATGTAGAAGCCCTCCGTGATCGATGCCCCCTCCGGCGGAGCTCCGGAATAGGCCCCAAGATGGGATCTCGTGGATACAGAAAGTTACGGCGGTGGAATTAGGGTTTTGGCTCTGTATCTGATCATTTGGGGGTACGTAGGTATATATAGGAGGAAGGAGTACGTCGATGGAGCAACAGGGGGCCCACGAGGGTGGAGGGCGTGCTTGGTGGGGGTGGGCGCGCCCCCCTACCTTGTGGCCTCCTGTTTCCTTTCTTGACGTAGGGTCCAAGTCTCTCGGGTCTTATTCGTTGAGAAAATCACATTCCCGAAGGCTTCATTCCTTTTGGACTCCGTTTGATATTCCTTTCCTTCGAAACCCTAAAACAGGCAAAAAACAGCAATTCTGGGCTGGGCCTCCGGTTAATAGGTTAGTCCCAAAAATAATATAAAAGTGGATAATAAAGCCCAATAATGTCCAAAACAATATGATATAGCATGGAGCAATCAAAAATTATAGATACGTTGGAGACGTATCACTTCATCATCACCGTCATCACGTCGTCGTGTTGACGAAACTCTCCCTCGACCTCAGCTGGATCTAGAGTTCGTGGGACGTCATCGAGTTGAACGTGTGCAGATCATGGAGGTGTCGTACCTTCAGTGCTAGGATCGGTCGGATCGTGAAGACATACGACTACATCAACCGCGTTGTCATAACACTTCCGCTTACGGTCTACGAGGGTACATGGACAACACTCTCCCCTCTCGTTGCTATGCATCACCTAGCTGGATCTTGCGTGTGCGTAGGATTTTTTTTGAAATTACCGTGTTCCCCAATAGGCCCACCTATTGCCCCCAAGGCACTAGGGCGCGACCACCCCCGGGCGCGCCCTAGTACCTTGTGTGGCCCACGTGGCTCCGCTTACCCTAATCTCAAGCCTATACATTCCTATTTCCTGAGAAAAAATAGGAGAAGAAGTTTTATCGCATTTTATGATACGGAGCCTCCTCCTATTCTTCATCAGGAGGCTAGAGCTGGAGTCCACTCAGGGTTACGGAGTGGGGGGGGGGGGTTCATCGCCATCATCATCACCAACCCTTCTTCATCACCAATTTCATGATTCCCACCACCGGGAGTGAGTAATTCCTTCGTAGGCTTGCTGGGTTGTGATGGGGTTGGATGATATTTGTCATGTAATCAAGTCAATTTCTTAGGGCTTGATCCCTAGTATCCACTATGTTCTAAGATTGATGTTGTTATTGCTATGCTTAATGATTGTCAGTAGGGCCCGAGTGCCATTATTTCAGATCTGGACCCTTTATATTTTCATGAATATATTTGAGTTCTTGATCCTATCTTGCAAGTTATACACACCTATTACGTGTTATGATCCTCATACTCAAGGCGACAATAATTGGGATTCTTTCTGGTGATCACCGTAGTTTGAGGAGTTCATGTATTCACTATGTGTTAATGCTTTGTTCCGGTTCTCTATTAAAAGGAGGTCTTAATATCCCTTAGTTTCCTTATGGTCCCCGCTGCCAGGGGAGGGTAGGACAAAATATGTCATGCAACTTCTTATTTTTCTGACTATGTCATGCAAGTTCTTATTATAAGCATGTATGACCATATACAGAATATATGCCTACATTACGTTGATGAATTGGAGCTCGTTCTGTGTCGCTCTAGGTTGTGACTGTTACATGATGAATGTCATCCAACACAAAATATCCATCACTGATCCAATGCCTACGCTTTTCATATATTGATTTTTGTTGAGTTACTGCCGCTGCTAATACAGTCACTACAAAACTGCTACTGTTACTATTACCACTGCTATCAAACTATCATACTATTGTGCTACTGATCACTCTGTTGCAGATAGTTAGTTCTCCAGGTTGGTTGAATTGATAACTCAACTAATAATACTTGCAAATATGCTTTGGCTCCCCTCGCGTCGAATCAATAAATTTGGTTTGAATACTCTACACTCGAAAACTATTGTGATCCCATATACTTGTGGGTTATCAAGGCCTGTGGCGTGCAGGCCTCGAGGTTTGCACAGAGAGTACGAAGGACCAGTACCCTCTATCATGCTGATGATGCTGCCCCCATCATCTACCCTCACATAGCAGCTCCGCGGCCTCATCGTCCTCCCCAATGATTGGTGCATCGACGGTGACAGCCCAACATCCGTGGAGATGGGGATTTTCTTTTTTCTGCCTCCTCCTATTCATCATCATCCTTCCCGTGTTGCCGCCATTGCGAAGACATGGAGATGGAGGCAAGATCGAGAGAGGTTCTACTCTTGGAGGCCTAGGGCGCCAGACTGGGATCGATTTCACGGTGGCGTATTGGAGCTAGATTTACTCTAGTCTGTTAGGATTGGAAACGGAAGTGGGGTCGACCAATGATATGCCTAGGATTTCATCCTCCCGGGATGGTGAGAGCAGAGAGGATTTGTGCTGCCGGGGGAGAGGGTGGACATAGGGGAGGGGTGCTACCGGACGGAATGTGGAGATGGAAGGGTCGCCTCATGGAGAAGAGAGCAGGGGGACGAGGATTGTGCCGGGGGGACCCAACTTCCCGAAGATACCTGGACGCAGCTTCGCAAAGGGGCATGGATAGATGAACACGTAGCAAAATGATGAACCAGACAAATCGGGACAAAAGAGAGAAACATATGCAAAACCAGCATTGGACCAACAGCAAAAATCAAATCCGCATATTAACAAATGAAAGAGTTATCGCTAGAGCTGGGAATTCACCCTAACAGCCATAGCTTAGCCACTGTAATTCTTTTATATATTGCTCATTTTGTTCTACAGTGAATCATTGCATTCCAAGGGTACAGTGTCCTTCTATCAATGGCGAGAGGAGAGGATCCTTCTATTTGGCGATGGATAGTGGATACAGATGGCGGTGTGCCCATGTTTGGCTATTTTGGAATGGACATGGGCCCATCCTCGGCGCAACGGAGCTCCCCCCCACCCACCCACCAAAGAACGTCGTTTCTTTGATGAGGCTGGCCTCGATGGTGAAAGATGGGCTTGATGTTCCAATCCGCACTTCATTTTTTTATTTGTTCTCTTTGCCTTTGCTTGTAAATTGTATTGTAAGTATGGTGTATCTACTGTTTGGGGCTTTATATGAATTTAAAGTTGGCCATAATGCCTTAGGTCTGAAATAATCATAACGATGTCCGCTTTAGCCAGAGTTCAGATGTGGTCATTTTTTTACTTCTGTGTACACTATTGTGGGATATTTCTATGCAAGTGAGGAATTTTCCAATAAGCATGTCCACTTTAGTAGGAAATCATCGTCACCATGTTCATAGTAGCTAGTATGCTAGCAGTAGCATTGTCTTCCTTTTACAAGAAACTCCCAATCTATTCATCAACTGTCAAGGTAGTACAAAGAACATGAGTAAAAAAATTACATTCAGATATGAAAACCACCTAGCGACGACTATAAGCACTGGGGCGAGTCGGAGGTCTGCTGCCGTCATCATCCCTCCCTCATCGAAGCAGGGCAAAGATTGTTGTAGTAGATAGTCGGAAAGTCGTAGGGCTAAGCCCCCATATAACCAATGCACCACAGCAACAACCACCACTGTCGATGAAGAGAAGTGTATATCGGAAGGATCTAACCCGTGGACACACATACATAGACAAATGAAAACCAGATCCAAGCGAATCCGCTGAAGACAAACGTCGGCCGGATCCCATGAGATCTGCCGGAGAAACACCTCCACACGCCCTCCGATGAAGCTAGAAGCATCGCCCGGACAGGTTCTAGGTGGAGAAAACCTTATTCCATCTTCAAGAAGTCGCCGTATCCTTGTCTTCTTAAGCATGACACAAATAGATAAAATGAAATATAAAATGAAACTAGCAAACTGCATATGGAGATACATGTCATGTATCTCCAACTGCGGTTGCATCTGGAGATACATGTCATGTATCTCCAACTGCAGTTTGCTAGTTTCAACTTATGTTTTTTATCTGATTTTTGTGGAGAAACATCGGTAGTTTTTATATATACGAGGAATTTGTGAAAGAACGTCCTTTGGCCAACTGAAAAACTAATACTATCAAAGACAACTCATCCTCTTGTCTAAAGAAAAAGACATGTCATCCTCACATGATGCCCAATTATGTGGAAAACTCTGTTGGGGAACGTAGCAGAAATTCAAAATTTTCCTACGCGTCACCAAGATCTATCTATGGAGAAACCAGCTACGAGTAGAAAGGGGAGTGCATCTACATACCCTTGTAGATCGCTAAGCGGAAGCGTTCAAGTGAACGGGGTTGATGGAGTCGTACTCGTCGTGATTCAAATCACCGATGATCAAGTGCCGAACGGACGGCACCTCCGCGTTCAACACACGTACAGCCCGGTGACGTCTCCCACGCCTTGATCCAGCAAGGAGAGAGGGAGAGGTTGAGGAAGACTCCATCCAACAGCAGCACAACGGCGTGGTGGTGGTGGAGGAGCGTGGCAATCCCATAGGGCTTCGCCAGGCACCATGGGAGAAGAGGAGGAGGGAGAGGGGCAGGGCTGCACCAACGAGAGATCAAATCGCGTGTTATGGGCAGCCCCATGCCTCAATATATATAGGGGGGAAGGGGGCTGCGCCCCCTTTAGGGTTTTCCCACCCCCTAGGGGCGGCGGCCAGCCCTAGATGGGTTTTGGGGTGCGGCCAAGGAGGGGGGAGGAGTCCATCCTCCCCAAGGCACCTCGGAGGTGCCTTCCCCCTTGAGGACTCTTCCCTCTAGGGTTCCCTAGGCGCATGGGCCTCTTGGGGCTGGTGCCCTTGGCCCATGTAGGCCAAGGCGCACCCCCTACAGCCCATGTGGCCCCCGGGGCAGGTGGCCCCACCCGGTGGGCCCCCGGGACCCTTCCGGTGGTCCCGGTACAATACCGATGACCCCGAAACTTGTCCCGATGGCCGAAACAGGACTTCCTATATATAAATCTTTACCTCCGGACCATTCCGGAACTCCTCGTGACGTCCGGGATCTCATTCGGGACTCCGAACAACATTCGGTAACCACATACAAGCTTCCTTTATAACCCTAGCGTCATCGAACCTTAAGTGTGTAGACCCTATGGGTTCGGGAGACATGCAGACATGACCGAGACGTTCTCCGGTCAATAACCAACAGCGGGATCTGGATACCCATGTTGGCTCCCACATGTTCCACGATGATCTCATCGGATGAACCACGATGTCAAGGACTCAATCGATCCCGTATACAATTCCCTTTGTCTAGCGGTATTTTACTTGCCCGAGATTCGATCGTCGGTATACCGATACCTTGTTCAATCTTGTTACCGGCAAGTCACTTTACTCGTTCCGTAACACATCATCCCGTGATCAACTCCTTGGTCACATTGCGCATATGATGATGTCCTACCGAGTGGGCCCAGAGATACCTCTCCGTTTACACGGAGTGACAAATCCCAGTCTCGATCCGCATAAAACAATAGATACTTTCGGAGATACCTGTAGTGCAGCTTTATAGTCACCCAGTTACGTTGTGACGTTTGATACACCCAAAGCACTCCTACGGTATCCAGGAGTTACACGATCTCATGGTCAAAGGAAGAGATACTTGACATTGGCAAAGCTCTAGCAAACGAACTACACGATCTTTGTGCTATGCTTAGGATTGGGTCTTGTCCATCACATCATTCTCCTAATGATGTGATCCCGTTATCAACGACATCCAATGTCCATAGCCAGGAAACCATGACTATCTGTTGATCACAACGAGCTAGTCAACTAGAGGCTCACTAGGGACATATTGTGGTCTATGTATTCACACGTGTATTACGATTTTCGGATAATACAGTTATAGCATGAATAAAAGACAATTATCATGAACAAGGAAATATAATAATAATACTTTTATTATTGCCTCTAGGGCATATTTCCAACAGTCTCCCACTTGCACTAGAGTCAATAATCTAGTTCACATCACCATGTGATTAACACTCACAGGTCACATCGCCATGTGACTAATACCCAAGAGTTTACTAGAGTCAGTAGTCTAGTTCACATCACTATGTGATTGACACTCAATGAGTTTTATGTTTGATCATGTTGCTTGTGAGAGAGGTTTTTGGTCAACGGGTCTGAACCTTTCAGATCCGTGTGTGCTTTACAAATCTCTATGTCATCTCCTAGATGCAGCTACCACGCTCTATTTGGAGCTATTCCAAACAACTGTTCTACTTGGAGCTATTCTAAATCATTGCTCCATTATATGTATCCGGTCTCTCTACTCAGAGCTATCCGGATAGGTGTCAAGCTTGCATCGTCATAACCTTTACGACGAACTTTTTTACCACCTCCATAATCGAGAAAATTTCTTAGTCCACTAGTTACTAAGGATAACTTTGACCGCTGTCCTGTGAGCCATTCTTGGATCACTCTTGTACCCCTTGACTGACTCATGGCAAGGCACACTTCAGGTGCGGTACACAACATAGCATACTGAAGAGCCTACGTCTTAAGCATAGGGGACGACCTTCGTCCTTTCTCTCTATTCTGCCGTGGTCGAGCTTTAAGTCTTAACTTCGTACCTTACAACTCAGACAAGAACTTCTTCTTTGACTGATCCATCTTGAACACCTTCAAGATCATGTTAAGTTATGTGCTCATTTGAAAGTATTATTAAGCATTTTGATCTATCCTTATAGATCTTGATGCTCAATGTTCAAGTAGCTTAATCCAGGCTTTCCAATGAAAAACACTTTCAAAATAACCCTATATGCTTTCCAGAAATTCTACGTCATTTCTGATCAACAATATGTCAACAACATATACTCATCAGAAATTCTATAGTGCTCCCACTCACTTCTTTGGAAATACAAGTTTCTCATAACCTTTGTATAAATCCAAAATCTTTGATCATCTCATCAAAGCGTACATTCCAACTCCGAGATGCTTACTCCAGTCCTTAGAAGGATCGCTGGAGCTAGCATACCTTTTAGCATCCTTAGGATCGACAAAACTTTTCTGATTGTATTGCATACAACCTTTCCTTACGAAAACTGGTAAGGAAACTTGTCTTGACATCCATCTGCCAGATTTCATAAATGCAGCTAATGCTAACATGATTCCGACGGACTTTAAGCATCGCTACGAGTGAGAAAATCTCATCGTAGTCAACTCCTTGAACTTGTCAGAAAACACTTCGCCACAAGTCGAGCTTCATAGATGGTGACATTACCATCCACATCCGTCTTCTTCTTAAAAGATCCATTTATCTCAATGGATTGCCGATCATCGGGCAAGTCCATCAAAGTCCATGCTTTGTTCTGATATATGGATACTATCTCGGATTTCATGGCTTCTAACCATTTGTCGGAATTCGGGCCCACCATCGCTTCTCCATAGCTCGTAGGTTCATTGTTGTCTAGCAACATGACCTTCAAGACAGGATCACCTTACCACTCCGAAGTAGTACGTGTCCTTGTCGTCCTACGAGGTTTGGTAGTGACTTGATCCGAAGTTTCATGATCAATATCATAAGCTTCCACTTCAATTGGTGTAGGTGCCACAGGAACAACTTCCTGTGCCCTGCCACACACTAGTTGAAGAGACGGTTCAATAACCTCATCAAGTCTCCACCATCCTCCCACTCAACTCTTTCGAGAGAAACCTTTCCTCGAGAAAGGACCCGATTCAAGAAACAATCCATATTGCTTTCGGATCTGAATTAGGAGGTATACCCAACTGTTTTGGGTGTCCTATGAAGATGCATTTTATCTGCTTTGGGTTCGAGCTTAATCCTGAAACTTTTTCACATAAGCGTCGCAGCCCCAAACCTTTAAGAAACGACAACTTAGGTTTCTCTAAACCATAATTCATACGGTGTCATCTCAACGGAATTACGTGGTGCCCTATTTAAAGTGAATGTGGTTGTCTCTAATGCCTAACCCATGAACAATAGTGGTAATTCGATAAGAGACATCATGGTACGCACCATATCCAATAGGGTGCAACTATGATGTTCGGACACACCATCACACTATGGTGTTCCAGGCGGTATTAATTGCGAAACAATTTCCACAATGTCTTAATTGTGTGCCAAAACTCGTAACTCAGATATTCATCTCTATGATCATATCATAGACATTTTATCCTCTTGTCACAATGATCTTCTACTTCACTCTGAAATTACTTGAACCATTCAATAATTCAGACTTGTGTTTCATCAAGTAAATATTCTCAACATCTACTCGAATCATCTGTGAAGTAAGATCATAACGATATTCACTGCATGCCTCAGCACTCATTGGACTGCACACATCAAAATGTGTTACTTCCAACGAGTTGCTATCTTGTTCCATCTTACTGAAACCGAGGATTTTCAGTCATCTTGCCTATGTGGTATGATTTGCATATCTCAAATGATTCAAAATCAAGTGAGTCTAAACGATCCATCTGCATGGAGTTTCTTCATGCATATACACCAATAGACATGGTTCGCATGTCTCAAACATTTCAAAAATGAGTGAGTCCAAAGATCCATCAACATGGAGCTTCTTCATGCGTTTTATACCATTATGACTTACATGGCAGTGCCACAAGTAAGCGGTACTATCATTACTATCTTATATCTTTTGGCACGAAAATGTGTATCCCTACGATCAAGATTCAATAAACCATTCCTATAGGTGCAAGAGCACTTATTCAGGTTTAATACTAATCTTGATGGTAGAGGGAGCGTGCGATGTTAGATCACATCAAACTTGGAAACACTTCCAACACATATCGTCAGCTCACCTTTAGCCAGTCTCCGTTTTATTCCGTAGCTTTTATTTCGAGTTACTAACACTTAGCAACCGAACCGGTATCTAATACCCTGGTGCTACTAGGAGTACTAGTAAAGTACACATTAACATAATGTATATCCAATATACTTCTATCGACCTTGCCAGCCTTCTCATCTACCAAGTATCTAGGGTAATCCTGCTCCAGTGGTTGTTCCCCTTATTACAGAAGCACTTAGTCTCGGGTTTGGGTTCAACCTCGGGTTTCTTCACTAGAGCAGCAGCTCAATTGCCGTTTCATGAAGTATCCCTTCTTGCCCTTGCCCTTCTTGAAACTAGTGGCTTCACCAACCATCAACAATTGATGCTCCTTCTTGATTTCTACTTTCGCGGTGTCAAACATCACGAATGTTTCAAGGATCATCATATCTATCCCTGATATGTTATAGTTCATCACGAAGCTCTAGCAGCTTGGTGGCAATGACTTTGGGGAAACATCACTATCTCATCTGGAAGATCAACTCCCACTCGATTCAAGTGATTGTTGCACTCAGACAATCTGAGCACAAGCTCAACGATTGAGCTTTTATCCCTTAGTTTGCAGGCTAAGAAAATCGTCGGAGGTCTCATACCTCTTGACGTGGGCACGAGCCTGAAATCCCAATTTCAGCCCTCGAAACATCTCATATGTTCTGTGACGTTTCGAAAACGTCTTTAGTGCCTCAACTCTAAACCGTTTAACTGAACTATCACGTAGTTATCAAAACGTGTATGTCGGATGTTCGCAACATCCACAAACGACGTTTGGGGTTCAGCTCACTAAGCGGTGCATTAAGGACATAAGCTTTCTACTGTCCGCATAATTGCTACTTTCAACTTTCAACTATATTTTCTCTAGGAACATATCTAAAACAGTAGAACTATAGCGTGAGCTACGACATAATTTGCAAAAGGTCTTTTGACTATGTTCAGGATAATTAAGTTCATCTCATGAACTCCCACTCAGATAGACATCCCTCTGGTCATCTAAGTGATCACATGATCCGAGTCAACTAGGCCGTGTCCGATCATCACGTGAGACGGACTAGTTAACGTCGGTGAACATCTTCATGTTGATCGTATCTACTATACGACTCATGCTCGACCTTTCGGTCTCCGTGTTCCGAGGCCATGTCTGTACATGCTAGGCTCGTCAAGTTAACCCTAAGTGTTTTCGCTGTGTAAAACTGTCTTACACCCGTTGTATGTGAACGTAAGAATCCATCACACCCGATCATCACGTGGTGCTTAGAAGCGACGAACTGTAGCAACGATGCACAGTTAGGGGAGAACACTTCTTGAAATTTTGTAAGGGATCATCTTATTTACTACCGCCGTTCTAAGCAAACAAGATGCATAAACATGATAAACATCACATGCAATCAAATAGAGTAGTGACATGATATGGCCAATATCATATAGCTCCTTTGATCTTCATCTTCGGGGCTCCATGATCATCATCGTCACCGGCATGACACCATGATCTCCATCATCATGATCTCCATCATCGTGTCTTCATGAAGTTGTCACGCCAACGACTACTTCTACTTCTATGGCTAACGCGTTTAGCAATAAAGTAAAGTAAGTTACATGGCGTTCTTCAATGACACGCAGGTCATACAAAAAATAAAGACAACTCCTATGGCTCCTGCCGGTTGTCATACTCATCGACATGCAAGTCGTGAATCCTATTACAAGAACATGATCAATCTCATACATCACATATCATTCATCACATTCTTCTTGGCCATATCACATCACATAGCATACCCTGCAAAAACAAGTTAGACGTCCTCTAATTGTTGTTGCATGTTTTACGTGGCTGCTATGGGTTTCTAGCAAGAACGTTTCTTACCTACGGAAGACCACAACGTGATATGCCAATTGCTATTTACCCTTCATAAGGACCCTTTTCATCGAATCCGTTCCGACTAAAGTGGGAGAGACTGGCACCCGCTAGCCACCTTATGCACCAAGTGCATGTCAATCGGTGGAACCTGTCTCACGTAAGAGTACGTGTAAGGTCGGTCCGGGCCGCTTCATCCCACAATACCGTCGAAACAAGATTGGACTAGTAACGGTAAGCATATTGAACAACATCAACGCCCACAACTACTTTGTGTTCTACTCGTGCAAAGAATCTACGCAATAGACCTAGCTCATGATGCCACTGTTGGGGAACGTAGCAGAAATTCAAAATTTTCCTACGCGTCACCAAGATCTATCTATGGAGAAACCAGCTACGAGTAGAAAGGGGAGTGCATCTACATACCCTTGTAGATCGCTAAGCGGAAGCGTTCAAGTGAACGGGGTTGATGGAGTCGTACTCGTCGTGATTCAAATCACCGATGATCAAGTGCCGAACGGACGGCACCTCCGCGTTCAACACACGTACAGCCCGGTGACGTCTCCCACGCCTTGATCCAGCAAGGAGAGAGGGAGAGGTTGAGGAAGACTCCATCCAACAGCAGCACAACGGCGTGGTGGTGGTGGAGGAGCGTGGCAATCCCATAGGGCTTCGCCAGGCACCATGGGAGAAGAGGAGGAGGGAGAGGGGCAGGGCTGCACCAACGAGAGATCAAATCGCGTGTTATGGGCAGCCCCATGCCTCAATATATATAGGGGGGAAGGGGGCTGCGCCCCCTTTAGGGTTTTCCCACCCCCTAGGGGCGGCGGCCAGCCCTAGATGGGTTTTGGGGTGCGGCCAAGGAGGGGGGAGGAGTCCATCCTCCCCAAGGCACCTCGGAGGTGCCTTCCCCCTTGAGGACTCTTCCCTCTAGGGTTCCCTAGGCGCATGGGCCTCTTGGGGCTGGTGCCCTTGGCCCATGTAGGCCAAGGCGCACCCCCTACAGCCCATGTGGCCCCCGGGGCAGGTGGCCCCACCCGGTGGGCCCCCGGGACCCTTCCGGTGGTCCCGGTACAATACCGATGACCCCGAAACTTGTCCCGATGGCTGAAACAGGACTTCCTATATATAAATCTTTACCTCCGGACCATTCCGGAACTCCTCGTGACGTCCGGGATCTCATCCGGGACTCCGAACAACATTCGGTAACCACATACAAGCTTCCTTTATAACCCTAGCGTCATCGAACCTTAAGTGTGTAGACCCTACGGGTTCGGGAGACATGCAGACATGATCGAGACGTTCTCCGGTCAATAACCAACAGCGGGATCTGGATACCCATGTTGGCTCCCACATGTTCCACGATGATCTCATCGGATGAACCACGATGTCAAGGACTCAATCGATCCCGTATACAATTCCCTTTGTCTAGCGGTATTTTACTTGCCCGAGATTCGATCGTCGGTATACCGATACCTTGTTCAATCTCGTTACCGGCAAGTCACTTTACTCGTTCCGTAACACATCATCCCGTGATCAACTCCTTGGTCACATTGCGCATATGATGATGTCCTACCGAGTGGGCCCAGAGATACCTCTCCGTTTACACGGAGTGACAAATCCCAGTCTCGATCCGCATAAAACAATAGATACTTTCGGAGATACCTGTAGTGCAGCTTTATAGTCACCCAGTTACGTTGTGACGTTTGATACACCCAAAGCACTCCTACGGTATCCAGGAGTTACACAATCTCATGGTCAAAGGAAGAGATACTTGACATTGGCAAAGCTCTAGCAAACGAACTACACGATCTTTGTGCTATGCTTAGGATTGGGTCTTGTCCATCACATCATTCTCCTAATGATGTGATCCCGTTATCAACGACATCCAATGTCCATAGCCAGGAAACCATGACTATCTGTTGATCACAACGAGCTAGTCAACTAGAGGCTCACTAGGGACATATTGTGGTCTATGTATTCACACGTGTATTACGATTTTCGGATAATACAGTTATAGCATGAATAAAAGACAATTATCATGAACAAGGAAATATAATAATAATACTTTTATTATTGCCTCTAGGGCATATTTCCAACAAACTCATTTATGTATCCATGTGAATCCTTTGAGAGCTCATGCATTCCTAAATATTATTCTTATTTTATTTGTGTGGCCATGGTTTATATGCATCCACTTTTGTGTATATCCAAAACATAGCTTTCAAGGCTTACAAGATGTCAAAGTTTGCAAGCCAAGAACCTCACATAAAAGAAGCTTAAGAAGGGCAAGAATGCAACCATGGAGGCTCAAGTTACTGATGTGTAGGCGTCCTAGTAGTTCTAGTGGCCCTTGCGTCCGACGCTCGGCCAGGGAGGTCTCCCGTCCCAAGATGTATCGCCTTCTGCTTTCCGTTTTCCATTTTAGTCTCCAGATGCTGTGCATCACCGCGGCTCGAGGTCGCCTATCGTCTCACCCCTGGGGTGCTTCATGTTCGTCTACTATCTTCTACAACATGTGTGTTTGCGTCAACCATCCATCTACTGGCTTCTCGGCTGTGAGAAGTCGCTCCTGCCGTGTTCACTCAAAGTTTTCTTAATGGCACAACCTAGTGTCAACATCATCTGTTGGAACGTTCGAGGCCTAAACTCGCGTGCACGCCGGGATGCCGTTCGGGACATCATCCGGGACTCTCATGCCTCCATTGTCTGCCTCCAAGAGACGAAACTCCAGGCTGTTGATGACTCCATCATCCGCGAGATGCTCGGCCCAAATTTCGTCGCGAACTACTATATCCTCCCGGCCAACGGCACCCGCGGGGGATTGATTCTGGCCGCGTTGGATCACTTCTTCACCCTATACGGCTTCCATGCGACTCCGGGCTCCATCTCCTCCACCGTCACCATGCTCAATGAGCGCACCTCATGGACAATCACGGGCGTCTATGGCCCGCAGGGCGAGCAAGACAAGTTGGCCTTCATTGAGGAGCTTAGGACTCTCAAGACCGTGGCCAGAAGCGAGTGGCTCCTCCTGGGGGATTTCAACCTCATCACTAAAGCGGTGGATAAGAGCAACGCCAACATCAATGTACGCCTTGTGGGAAAGTTCCATGGGGCTCTTGATTTCTTGCAGCTAAAGGAGCTTCACCTAGGCGGGCGCCGTTTCACCTGGTCAAATGCGCAGGCCAACCCGGTCCTTACCAAGATTGACCACGTGTTCCACTCCGACGATTGGGACATGCTCTTCCCCAATGCGCACCTTCAGGCCATCACCACAGCTTGCTCGGATCATGCTCCGTTATATCTTCAGGGGTGCGTCGACAACTCAAGAAAGCCTTCCTTTAAATTCGAGGAATTCTGGCTTCGTCTCCCGGGCTTCAATGACACCGTTTCCTTGGCTTGGAGCAAACCTGTCCAGGCCCGGGATGCCATCCGCAAGATTCATATCAAGCTCTGTCGGACTGTGAAGGCCCTGCGCAAGTGGCAAAAGGAAAAAAGTCGGGATGCTCGACTCCCAGATCGCGGTGGCCAAGGAGATCATCTGACGCCTGGATGTTGCTGAGGAGGGAAGACCGCTCTCAGACTTAGAGAGGGAATTGCGTAAACAACTTAAGGCCTCGTACCTGGGCCTCCTCGCCATTCAGAAAATCAAGCTGAGACAGCATTCTCGGCTCAACTGGATCCGCCTGGGGGATGCCACCACAAAGCTTTTCCGCGCTTGAGCGAACGGAAGAAGGTGTAAGAACTTCATTCAGACATTCACCACCACCTCGGGGTTGGCAATTACCAGACAAGACAAGGAACGGGTCCTTCTGGACCACTTTCAGGCTAACATCAGCACGCCTGCCATGCGCACCAAGTCCATTGTCTAGGAGAACATCGGGATGCAGCGCCACGACCTTTCGGCTTTGGACGCTCCATTCGACGATGCGGAGATTAAGGAGGCGGTATTCTCCTTACCTTCGGTCAAGGCCCCGGGCCCGGATGGTTTCATCGGCGCCTTCTTCAAATCTTGTTGGGAGATCATCAAAGGGGATGTCATGGCTGCGATGATGCAGCTCGCGAACCTAAGAGGCGACTGCGCTGGCCTGATCAATTCTGCCAACATTATTCTGCTCCCAAAAAAAGCCGGCGCATCTTTCATTGGCGACTACCGCCCAATCAGTTTGATACACAGCATCTCCAAGATCTTCTCCAAGCTATTGGCTAACCGTCTAGCCCCTTTGCTTCCGTCACTGGTTTCCAAGTGCCAGAGTGCCTTCGTGCAGAAACGGTGCATCCACGATAATTTCCTTCACGTGCAAAACTTGATCAAAGAATTGCATCGCTCTTCAACGCCGGGCCTTTTCCTCAAGCTCGACATCTCCAAGGCTTTCGACTCTGTGGGTTGGGCCTACCTCCTAGAGGTGCTGCAACAATTGGGATTTGGACAGTGCTGGCGGGACTGTATCTGCATGACCCTCGCTTCATCTTCCTCTAGGGTGTTGTTAAATGGGGAGACGGGAACCCCATTCGTGCACGGAAAAGGCCTTCATCAGGGTGACCCTGTGTCGCCTATGCTCTTCATTCTGGCCTTTGATCCTCTGCAGCTTATGTTCCGGGCGGCTTCCCAAGCCGGGATCCTCAAGCCCATTAGGGCGCGGACGGCCTCCTGCAGGGTTTCTCTCTATGCAGACGATGCTGGCATTTTCGCCAACCCAGTCAAAGAAGAGATCGACGCAATCGCTAGGATCCTTGCCTGTTTTGGGGATGCATCGGGCCTCATCACAAATGTCAGCAAAACTGAGGTGTTCCCCATTCGCTGCCAGGACATCGATCTCCCGGCAATCCTCTCGGCCTTCCCGGCCAAGCTGGCCTCGTTCCCCGGCCGATACCTTGGTCTCCCACTGCATACCAGGTGGCTCAGAAGAGTTGACCTCCAACCTCTTCTGGACAAGGCCATGGGCAGGTTGCCGGGCTGGAAGGGGAAGAACCTGGCGCGACCGGGCAGGGTCTCCCTTGCAAAGTCCGTGCTATGCGCCATCGCAAATCATCACCTCACGGCTTTCGCGCTTCCCGCTTGGGCAATCCAGAAGCTCAGTAAGATCACTCGCAACTTCATCTGGTGTGGGGAAGACTCAGAAAACGCATCTGGCGGACACTCTTTGGTCAACTGGAAGACTATCTGCCGGCCTAAGCCCATAGGGGGCCTGGGAATCATGGACCTCGAGAGATTTGGTAGGGTGCTCTCACTTCGCTGGCCTTGGCTTATGTGGACTGATCCTGGCTGCCAATGGGCGGGCTCTGCGGTGCCCTGCGATGACACAGATATGGCGCTCTTCAGGGCTTCTACCACCATCTCCTTGGGCAATGGGAGAAAATCCTTATTCTGGCATGACGACTGGACAGGACGGGGCCCCTTGTCCCGGGCCTTCCCAGAGCTGTATAAAATTGCCATCAGGAAAAGGAGAACTGTGATGAAGGAGCTCTAGGAGGAGAACTGGATCAGACCGGTGGCCCGTCTTTCGTCGCCTACCCACCTACAGGAGTTCATTGCCCTCGCATCAACTATCTCCCAAGTTGTGTCGAACCCGGACCAGGAGGACTCCATCACTTGGCGGTGGACCCCCAATGGCATATACTCTGCTGCTTCGGCCTACGCAGCCCAGTTCTCTGCATCCTACCCCAGGTTCTCCCCAGCCAAGATTTGGGAGGCACACGCTGAGCCAAAATGCAAGTTCTTCGCCTGGCTTGTGCTCTACGGAAAAATCCTCACGGCCGACATGCTTGCCGTTCGTGGATGGCCGCATGACCCTCGCTGCCCCCTTTGCCTGGGGGCACCGGAGACGACCACTCATCTCTGCAAGGACTGCCCGTTTGCCGCCGCAGTTTGGTCTCACGTCCAGGTGTGGACAGGAGAGGACTCTGGGGCAACGCCCACGTTGCCCCCTTCGATGGGGATTTCGGACTGGTGGGATTCGTTCACTACCAATTTGCCCAAGGATGTCAGAAGAAGGCGGAGCGGGCGTTTCCTTTACACCATCTGGAACATCTGGAAGGAGCGAAACCGACGCATCTTCAATGGAACTCGCCTCACGCACCTTGAGGTAGCAGCTATTTCCTTCGATGACATCAAGCAAAGGACTTTGGCCTTTGGCCGCGCACAGGTGGCAACCGGTATCGGTTGATTAGTGCCATCGTGTTGTTTTTTCTAGGAGGTTTTGTCCGGTTCCTCTAAAAAAAACGAGTCTCTGTTGTACATAAACTATCTTCTTCTTCTTATATGAAAAGGCAGTGCTCCTGCCGATTCCTTAAAAAATTCCTTAAAGTGTACCTGAAAACGACATAAATTGAAACTTTAGAGAAAAGAGGATGAAGGAACATTTGTGGATTTCCTATTTTGAAACTTCTCAAATTTCCTTTTTGAGAAGAATCGTCTAGGGAGTGGTTTATTCCATGGTGTATGTCATTTATTGCGTAAGATGTACATTCCAAAAGTGTTTCAACGGCATAGAACAATTATCCTCCTTAGATTTTTCTTAAAACAATCTGGCATTATTCATCACTCAAAAACATTGAACAAACTGAAATACGAATAACAAAGACTTTGCTAAAAAGACTAAGAGTTACGCCAAAATATGCATGTGAAGTTCTTGTTTTCTTGTAGATGTACCGTGACAGGGGCTGCATATGCTCTTTTCTTGTGATGCCAAACTTGTCTAGAGTTGTTCACATTTTTCTGAAAACATTCATGAAATTGAGTATGGAAAAAGTACCAGAAGAACAAACTCAGCCACAAATGAGTAATATGGAGAGTAGCACTATGAGTACGGAGAGTAGTAGCATTGAAAGGGAAAAGCGGAAGCGGAGTTTCTGCACCCGAGCTCAAATGAGCTCGGATGAACAATAAAATCAAAACTAAATCAAAAAAAATTTAAAAAGTCTATTTTTTTGGGAGAAACATTGACAAAAGTTCTAAGTTCTTGCAAAAATTCGCCATGAAATCACATTTCTAGAAGGCGTTGCAAAAAAAAACAAAATCAGTACTCTGAAAAAGCTACTTTCAAAAGCATTTTGGAGCACTGAATTTGTTTTTTTGCCACGCTTTACAGAAATATGATTTTATGATGAATTTTTGCAAGCACATAGAACTTTTGTCGATGTTTCTCTAAAAAAATTGGAATTTTTTGAATTTTTTTTATTTTTTTTCGATTTTGAAGCAGAAAGGCACTTTCGGGGAAAAGCCCCCTGCTCAAGTTAGTCAAAGGCCGACATACGCTTTAAAAGCATCGCTTTACCATGCACTTTTCGGCCAAGCATGGGCATGCATTGCAGTATTGGATAAGGCAGAGCAACATGTCACACACACAATATCCATGTTAGCTCTCCGTAGATTATTTGCAGGCTCCTGTCTTTCCGCTGAGAGTGGGAGAGCAGTTGTGATGAAGTGTTACTCTTATTTATGTATGTAAATCTCCCAAGTGTAAACTAGTGCTAAGCATGCCAAGGAATCGACACGTATGGTACTAAACAAGATAAACAATGGTTACATCCACTCACACGCATTGGGATTTGCCAACACTATTAGCCCTGAAATTAAAATTTATGTGTTTTTGTCACATCGTGCAGAGCTAGGAGTTGGACTTGACCCGTGAGAGAAAAATAACTCAGATCAGAACGGCCAAGTACAAGCACGTATTTCCCATAAAAAAAACTTGGATGTCCTGTTCAGCAGGATCAAATGCTAGACGTGAATCTATGTGTTTTCTTGGCAAGATCAATATTCTTCGGAAACACTAACGCTCACGCGTGTGGGTGTTTGCATCTCGTTCATACACGTGGATTCACGTTCGTTTGTGATTGCAAGAATTTTGGCATGTTTGTGGTGCCACGTAGGACTGGGCTGATGTGTGAGCATTTATTCGGTCGCTCACACGTTCGTTTTCACCACACGGAGGGATCGATGTGTGGGTGTTTAGCAATTCACTCACACATGGGTTGATGTGTGGGCATTTATCAGTTCGCCCACACACCCGTCTTCTCTTTCACACTCAAAGCTGTCGGTTGTCATGTGTTTTGCAGGGTACATGGCAACTGTCCTAATGTGCTTGTAAGCAGATGTCAACTCTCCCTTTTACCCGAACATGTCAGTTGCCATGTGTTTTGTAGGCTACATGGCAAGTGCCCTAGTGTGCTTGTAAGCAGATGGCAACTCTCTCTTTTTACTCGAACATGTTATTTTGCCATGTCTCTTTGTAGCACTACACCGCAACTGTCTAGAATTAGTAGGTGGCAACTCCTAAAGTTTTTAAATCATGGCAACTGTAGTAAACTAGACCATACATGTCAACTGCCTAGTATTAGTAGGTGGCAACCCCTAAAGTTTTCAAATCATGGCAACTATAGTAAACCAAACCATACATGGCAACAACTGCAGTTGTCCAAAAATGACATCTGACACTTGATCTGAGATGGAAACTGCATTTGAACAACCATGGCAACTGTAGTTCAGCGACATGGCAACTGCAGTTGAACGAACATGGAAGAGGATCCGGACCATGGCCCCTCAAATGCCCGCGGACGCGTCCGGAATGAACTGGGTAAATCCGGCCCCTCAAATGCCCGCGGACGCGTTCGGGCGTGTTTGCGGGCACTGACCGGGCACCCCTCAAATAATGTAATCCACACCTGGACACCTCAATTACCATATCTTAAATTCATACAAACTCGTGCAACTACGTCGATGCACACACATCGTCCGGCTACTCTATAACTACTATGTAAACATGCCACCGGACTATCAAAATTTGGTATGTTTGGCTATGGTGGAGTTCATCCACGGCTGCCCTTGCCTTTCCTGGCGCCCTTGCCGTCCTTCTCGCGAAAGTACCGGTCGAAGATGTGTACAGATCAAGCCGGATCTATTCGTCATTGGAGTTGTCCTCACTGTCGATGTCCTCCTTCGGTGGCAGTCCGCCCATGGCACGGACCGTTCGGTTCTGCTCTCGGGCGAGGGCGTGCGTGTTCGTCCGCTGTCGTTTCTTCACAATGCGGACGCGGATGGCTTCCTCCTCTACGGTCGCCGCGTCGCCGCCATTTCAGCCTTGATACTGGCCTCGGCAGCCCTTATCCTCTCCTTCCCACGGCGGGCCGCCCGTTTCCAGTGAGACTCATACTCTGTCCGACCGGTGATGGGGAAGGAGAGGTGTTCCGGCTGCCGGGACCGCGAGGATCCAACTCCAGAGAACCCGATCGCCCGGTGAGCCGACGCAATGGCGTCGCGGCGGACGGATCCGTCCGTCCATCGGGCGTTGTCCTCCCGGGAGCGGCGAAGTGCAATGCGGACCACCATTGCCTCCTCCAACCCGCACGGGATGACACCCCAGTCGACGGATCCAGAGTGGTCGGAGTCCAATCTGCTGCATGCCATGCCGAAGAAGGCCGAAACTCGTCGGAGGTGAGCTCGGGTGGCGGACGGGAGTGGAATGAAGTGGCTAGGGTTTGCTCTTGCGAGCAGATGGGGACGAATATATGTGGGTCGGATGGGCCAGCATGGGTCGGGTCCGACGTGACGGGCGCACCCGGGCGCCCCATATCCACCTCATATTTGTGCTAGATATGAGGGGTGCTGGTCTACCTGGACGTTTGAGACGTTTGTCTCGGTCGAAAAAACGTGACCGGACAGTGACCAGGCGACTCGCACGGATGTATGAGGCTGATTTGAGACGCCCGGTTATAGATGCTCTTACAACAACTATCTAACAAAGACAAGAGCATCTCCAACAACTCCTGTAAAAGCTTCATGTAAGAGTGGTTTTACATGGTCTACACAAAATTTAGGAGACCGAGATGTTTTCTTAATTTTTGTAAAAACTTCCTCTAAAAATGGATTTTTGCGGCGGCACGACGAAGGTTAATGGTAGTGCGCAAGTGAGCGGGCGGCGCTATGACGATGGTAATTGGTGGTGGCGCCGGTGGCGACCATGTGACGGTTAGCTGACGTGACACTTTTACAGGAATATTTCGTTATTCTGTATAAAATAATACGTGTTTATGAGTTCTAAAATTTATTATTTTGGCCTGACGCTTCCTCATATACTTCCAGGATATTTTTCAGCTCCATCATATTGTTCTCCTCTGCCTCTAGAAAGACACTACTGTCATCTGAAAATAACAAGCGAAGAGAAAGTTTTTTAGAGGATTTGCGGGGTTTTGTAAAACAGCCGAAGAACTTTTCTTTTTTGGCTTAACTTTTTCTAACAATGGTAATTTTACGGATATGTGTTTTTTAAGTCGACATTTTATTGATTAAGCAATAAAGTCATACATGGTCTTTTGGATACAATCCGAAACAGAATGGAAAACACACAACAAACTAGAGTTTTTACAAGAATTGGCCAAAACATGGGCCACTACATTACAATGCCGACGAACATGCTTGAAGGGCGAACAAGTAAAAGTCATGGCTGCTTGTTTGATATCCATCACCACAGATCCCACATTAGAACGATCCCGGATATTGTGCCAAAGAGAGGCAATCCAAGGCGAATATCACATGCGTGAATTGTTTGTCTCGAGCCATTGTTACCGCTCGATGGAGCGCAAGCGCTTCTGTCATCTTCGAATCGAAGGATCTAGTAATGGGCTCAGAACATGCCATGAGTCAATTTCCATCATGATCAAGAGTCACCACTCCCAAACCAGCTTTGTTGAGATTAGCAAAAATAGCAGCATCAGAATAAAATTGAGCCATACATGCCGGCGGCGGAGACCAACTGGAGCTAGAAGCATGAGTCTCACATCTTTTAACAAGTATTGGCTTGTATAAATGCGTTAGTATCATCTCAACATAAGCATGGACATTTACAATAGAAACATGTGGATGTTGATAAATAGCTTCTTTTCTTGCCGCATTTCGGGCTTCCCATATGTGCCATACCGTCACAGCAAGAATAGTGGCTTCCCGGTTGGAAGAACGATGGATAAAGTCAAATAACCACTGCATGGGTAAGCGAAAATTTGAAAGGCACAAATTAACATTAAAGCAAGATTTTATCCCATCCCAGATGGCACGAGCTTGGGGACAAAATAGAATTGCATGTTCAAAACTTTTCGGTCTGCAACAAAAGCAACAGCTTGTTGGAGCAGGAACTTGACGCCGAGGAAGTTGTTAGCCAGAAGGCAAGCAATTATGTGCGAAACACCAGAGGACTATCTTCATTTTATCAGGAGCTTTGATCGACCAGATGGATTTCTAAAATTTCTCTTCGGTCACACTATCAGAAGAATGGCCACATCCACTCCGGCTGCGAGTTAGCGAGAAACGATTTGAGCGCACCAAATTATAAGCAAATTTCACAGTGTACTCCCCATATCTTGTAAACGGCCAACGAGCAAAATCCTCATAGGAATGATGATTAATAGGTACATGAAGAATAGTTGTAGCAACCTGTACATCAAAGAAAGCTTGCACAGTTTCAACATTCCATGTTCCTGTAGCCTCATCAATTAAACATTGGACTATTGCATTGGCTGGAATTGGAGAAATTGGGTTAAGCAAACTCGGAGGTATTGATGGAATCCAATGATCAACAAGGATCCGGGTTTGCTTGCCGTTGACAGTACCCCAACAAATTCCTTTTTTCAAGAGCTCACATCCATGTAAAATACTCCGCCAAGTGAAGGAAGCTGGTCGCGGTGCTGTCGCAGTCCAGAATTCACCATGAGGGTAGTATCTCCCTTTAATTACCCTAGCACATAAAGAATCCGGATCCGTGATAAGACGCCACCCTTGCTTGCCGAGCATAGCTTAGTTAAACAGTGCCATGTCGCAAAAACCCATTCCGCCAAGAGCTTTTGGTGTCGTTAACCATTCCTAACAACGCGAGTGAATCTTCTTCCTTCCATCTTCCCTACCCCAGCAGATTGATCATAAATGATTTGACGAAATTTTTCACACGTACCAATGGGAAGTTGGAAGCAACTCATAACATGTGTTGGTATAGCTTGGATAATTGACTTACGCAGTGTTTCCTTTGTTGCGCGAGATATAGGTCTATTAGACAAGCCATTAATGCATTGCCACGCTCTATCAGGAAGGAATTTGAAAATGCTGATTGGAGACCGCCCCACTTTGGTAGGCATTCCAAGATATGATTCATGAAAAGTTTCAATATTGATACTCAGCATGGCCATAACACGGTGTTTCACAGCATCAGGACAATGCTTCCCAAAAAATATTGAGGACTTGTCTTTATTAATAAGTTGCCCCGATTCTTCACAATATAAACACAGAGTAGATTCGAAAGCAGCCACACTACGATTGTCACTTTTGGCAAAGATGTCAACGGCAAACAGGAGATGTGAGATAGGTGGACCAGAGCGGCCATTTCGAATACCATGTAGCTCGCCACAAGTCTCCTTTTGTAGTAACAGACTCGACAAGCCTTCAGTGCACAAAAGAAACAAGTAGGGACTGATGGGGTCCCCCTGACGGATGCCCCTTGAAGGAACAACGGGATCAGTAAGTTCACCATTAACTATAACAGCATACCAGACCTTGTTTACGCATCTCATGACAAATTCAATCCAAATAGGAGCAAAGCCAAGCTTGCTTAAATAGTCATCAAGATAACTCCATTACACAAGATCATAGGCTTTCATCATGTCAATCTTCAAGGCAAAGAAAGGTTGCTTCGAATGTTGTTTTCTAATAGTGTGCATACACTCATAAGCAATCAAAATATTGTCAGTAATCAGTCTACTTGGCACAAAAGCACTCTGGAATTCAGATACCACAACACCAAGAATCACCTTTAAGCGGTTGGCTAAAACTTTGGAAGCAGTCTTGTGCAAGATGTTGCACAAACTGATAGGTCGAAAATTCTTCAAATGTTTTGGTCTGGCAATCTTTGGAATCACAAAAGGGAAAGTAGTGGTTGGACCCACCCTCGGTGCACCCACGCAAGAAAACATAGAAAAACACTTCAAAAAATTCTGAAACTTTGTGGGAATGTTCATCAACAAATGTTGCGGGTCTTTGCAAAGTTTGGTGGTCAAACAACATTCGAGGAGCTCTGTACATAAAAGATAAAATCTGCTCAAATAGTGCACTCATATTTTGACTAATTTTTAGTTATTGTCTTTTTTGCACAGACATCGAATGTTATTTGACCGACAAACTTTGCAAACGCCCATAATATTTGTTGATGAACATTCGCACAAAGTTTCAGAATTTTTAAAGTGTTTTTCTATGTCTTCTTGCGTGGGTGCACCGAGCTGGGGTGTAGAAAAACCACACTCATCACAAAATCCCTCTGGGATAGGCCCTCCCTCCAAAAAACTTCGCACGAAATGGCAAATATCATCTTCCAAAAAGCTCCAATGGATTTGATAAGACAGGGCAGGGAAACCATCCCGTCCTGGAGCTTTAGTTGGTACCATTTGAAATAAATCCATCTTCATTTCCTCATTAGTGTAAGGTTTGCAAAGATCTTCATTCATTTCATCCGAAACTTACGAGGTATGGCTCCGAGAATAGCATCAGCAAACGAACCAGATTCAGAGGTGAATAAATTTTCATAAAAACCGTGAACCATACCTTTAATTTCATACTGAAACCCATATAATTTTATCCTTTAATTTTCAACGGATATGTGTTAATGATGCAGCAGAGCAAGTTGGAGCCCTTTGCGCTTGGACTCACGGGGCGATCAGGTTTTCCTCCCGAGCGCCGCCTCCACCTCACCTTCCCTTACTGCCATCGACGGTGGCCTCTGGCCAGTCCGCAGCGGCGGCAGGAGTTCCTCCACCGCCTGCTCCTTCCCTCCCCGCGCTTCCTCCCTCTACTCATCCGCTTTGTTCCCGGTGGCTCGAGTCGTGTAGGTTGCCGCCGCTGGATCTTGTCCTGGTGACGTCCCCGCGGATTGGGGCCTTGCCTCCTGCCGCCGACCGGCACGGGGTGCATGCGTAGCCGCTGCTTGTTGTACCCCGTACGGTGAGTCTTTCCTCGCGGGGAACGACCAGATCCGGGGATTGGGGAGATGGGGTCTGCAAGGAGGAGTTTGTTCATGGGTGGGGTTCCGGAGTGGTGCTCCGTGTGGTGGCTGGAGCGGCCGGCCTCGTGTGGAGCTGCTCGCTTTCTTCGGAGGCCGGTGAGCGTGGTTCTCTAGATCTGGGGCGGCGGCCCTAGCAATCTTCGTCTGCCATGGCGTCTTTCTGCCAGACGTTGACCTCTTCGATCTGGCTGCAGACGCGTTCCGATCTTCCCCGTCAAAGATCTATATGGATTGGCGTATGTCACCACCGAATTTCTAGATCGGAAAGGCTCCGGTCATGTGCACTCATATTATCAGCTAGCACGACTTCAAAAGGCTGCGACACGAAGCTTCGCTTTCTTATTAGAGTCATGGGATATGTCTAAGTCAAGATTCTCAAGGCATTGATAGAGGTGAAGAAAGTCATGGCGGGTGCAATTGGAGGTCTTGAAGCTTGGCGGAAAGGTGTACTGGATGCGGTGAAGATTGTGCGCTAGGTGTTTGGTGACTTGCAACAACGGTCTTGGCAAACGAAGGTGGCAGCACTGGAGGACTACAATTTTGGTGGTGCTCCTCAAGTACCGAGTCTCGATTCACAGGGTGAAAACCTAAGGTCCGCCTTCATTGGTTATACCTGGCAATGGCTTTGTCAAAACATTGGTTTTGGGTGAACTCGGACTTTCTCCAGAGTGAAAACTCAAGATCTTTGATTAGGTAACGATAATGCTGGTGCATTGTTTTCTTCTTGGAGGCGTTGTTTTTGGATAACCTCTTTTGTAAGCCAGGTGTTGTCTTTGGTGGTGGTTAGAGTGTTGTTGTTGCTAGTGACTGATCATTATGACGGGGCTTTCTTCTTCTTCTTCTTCTTCTTCTTTATTTTCTTTTTTGGTTGTGTGTATTCTTGATGTTTTTGGGCATCTTGTTGATACAAAGACCGGGTGTAATTGATATCTTCATGATATTAATCTATTCATTTTCTCGAAAAAGCACAGCAAGTTGAAATTGGAACCCATTTTCCAAAATGTAAAAAATTGCAAACCAACCCAGAGAGTACGTACCAGTACAACAATCATACTCGAACGCTCGCCGAACTATATAAGGCCAATAATTGTTGGTGCAGCAGAATCATACGTCCTGATCGTGGGCATGTGCCCCATTTCC
Organism: Triticum aestivum; assembly: GCF_018294505.1. Taxonomy (NCBI): domain Eukaryota; kingdom Viridiplantae; phylum Streptophyta; class Magnoliopsida; order Poales; family Poaceae; genus Triticum; species Triticum aestivum. The sequence goes on along the minus strand of NC_057809.1, from coordinate 451,839,479 downwards.
TAGAATCGGGCGCATAAAGTTAACCTTTGTACTGTTGCTCTGATTAGCAGGGTTTTCTTAAGATATCTCGTGATCTCCATCTTGTGCCATGCCATGGCGATATTATTCTACTCCCTCCGTTTGTTTTTATAAGACGTTCAGACAACTTGCTTTGTGCTGTTTTTAAACAGTGTTTGAAAGTCTAAAACGTCTTATAAAAATAAATAGAGGTAGTACTCCATATGCTGCCTTCTGAGATTGTGATTAAGCTGGTGAAACCAAACGAAGAGCGTGCCTACTATCGATACGAATGTATATCTTGGAATAATGTCATATGTGACCCGTATATTTATTAATATCGGTAAAATGCCAAAAGACTCTCCATAGACATCTGATGCTTAAAAAAAAGTATTCCGCTTCAAATCGAACCAGATTTTTTAGCATGGCAAATCAAACATTTTTTGCGACAAATAAAGTTGTCGCAAGGATGGAAATTTATTTTGCCATGCTCAGTTTTTGCCAGGATTTGCTACAGAAAATTGCTATCCACACGGCAACTTCATTTGCCATAAAAAGTTTGATTTGCCATGCTAAAAAATATAATGTCAGATTTTAAACGTTTGATCCCTAGCCACACGTTTACTGTTTCTGGTCGGGGGTACTGTAGCGCGAGTATGTGGTTACTACAACCAATTTGGTACTGTACCATCTTTTATTCCCTTGATTTTTTCCAAAGAACATTGAAAAATATATTTAACAAGTGAATATTGTTTTGAAAACTTTCTTGGAACCACGAACATTTTTAGAAAATTTAAATATTTTTTAAATGAGAATAATTTGTAAAGTTTCTAACATCTTTTAGACAAAAGGATACTTTTTTTAGAAAAATCCTTTTTTGAAAAAAAAACAAATTCTCAAAATTATTCAAGAAATGCTAAGATTTTATGAAATATTGAGAAAAAAAGGCCAATATTTTTTGAAATTCCGGACATATTTTGTAAAAAAGAATATTTTTTAAAGAAATGGTTTTTTAAAACGATAATTCTTTGAAATTTGGCCAAAAAATTAAATATTTTGATTTTTTTTCTGAAATCATTTTTGAAAATTTGAAAGAAAAAAAACTTAAAAACTGAAAACTAAAAAACAAGTAAAGAAGACAAAAAGAAAAAAGAACATCAATTCAGGGAGCCTTCTAGCAAAACCGGTTGGCTCGCATTGTATAAATTCTCAAAGTGGACTAGCCCATCTCTTTGTCACTCGGGGCCATCACCTGTGTGAGCAGCCGATAATCTGCCAAAATGAGCAGCGAGTAGGATTCATCATTGTTCCAAGCGAAAGGGTAAAAGAAAGACCCCATCACTATTGACCAGATATTTAGTTATTTTTGTTTCTGTTTTTGGGCAATGGAACACACTGCAGCCATCAGTTTCTTGCCTATTTTCTCTTTCTCTTGTTTCCTGTAGTTCTTATCGAGTTCCCATTTTGTAGGTTCCTATCGATTTTCTTCCAATTATGCACATTTTCATAATGCACTGACCGCGGATTTGCCTACTACTTGCATAAGGATAAAACAGAAGCAAGGGTACATCTATATATCCCCTCGTAAGTGGGCGTTTGTCACAACGGCTTACATGGATGCAAATAGGCGTGGCAAAGAAAAACAAAGGGTCTTTTTTACTTTTTATTTTTTGGAATTAAAAAATAAAAAATTATCTTATAAAATATTCTCACATATTAGAAAAAAATATAATGTAGTGGAAGAAACTGTTCATGTATTTTTCAAATTCTTCATGTGCTTTTTTCAATTGTTCATTTCATTTTTGAATCATATTTCCCAAAATGATCATGTAATTTTAAATTTTATTCATTTATTTTCTAGAATGTTTAGGTAAATAAAACTGTCAATATATGTTTATTAAAATATTCAAGTCATTTAAGAAAGTGTTCACACCTATTATCTATTTTTTAGTAATTTAAAATGTGTTGATGCATTTGTATAAATTATTCATGTACCTGAAAATATGTTCATGTAATTGAACAAATATGGACCCATTTCATATAAATTCATGTACTTAATTGTTTTCACTTATTGTAATTATATTTATAAAATGCATCTGTAAAAATCATCCAATTTAAAATAGTGTTCCCTCGTGTTAAAAATACTTGTGTGTTTTATTAAGAATATTTTTATAGTTTCCATTAAAAGGAGACGGTCAATAGAAAATAAAAATTAACATAAAATTAATATGGAATAGGAAATATGGGGAAAACAAAGAAAGTTGAACCAAAAAAAGAGCTTAGAAACCTGACAAAAATCGGCTATGAAGAAAAAGAAAAAATGTGCAATAAAAATCAAATCCAAAAAAACAAAAACAAAAAATGGACTGCTACCGGCTTTTCGGCCACCACATGTTGGAGTGCCTTGTAGAAGAGCATGGGCTTATGCTAACAATGAGAAGAATTAGCATTTGTGCAAGCGTCAACCCTATTTGTTCCGTCTCGCCCTCTGGTGTTGTGCTACTGGCTGGCCCAATACGAGCCAATGTTGATAGGAATTTGAAAATGCTCTATCAGGAAGGAATTTGACAATGTTGATAGGAGACCGCTCCACTCAGTAAGCATTCCAAGATATGAGTCATGAAAAGTTTCATTATTGATACCCAGCATGGCCATAACACGATGTTTCACAACATCAAGACAATGCTTCTCAAAAAAGATTGAGGACTTGTTATTAATAAGTTGCCCCGATCCTTCACAATATAAATGCAGAGTAGATTCCAAAGTAGCCACACTACGATTGCCACTTTTGGCAAAGAAAATGTTGTCATCGGCAAACAGAAGATGTGAGATAAGTGGACCAGAGCGGCCATTTTGAATACCATGTAGCTCGCCACAAGTCTCCTTCTGTAGTAACAAACTCGACAAGCCTTCGGTGCACAAAAGAAACAAGTAGGGACTGATGGGGTCCCCCTGACGGATGCCCCTTGAAGGAACAACGGGATCGGTAAGTTCAGCATTAACTCTAACAGCATACCGGACCTTGGTTACGCATCTCATGATAGATTCAATCCAAATAGGAGCAAAGCCAAGCGTGCTTAAACAACCATGAAGATAAGTCCATTCCACACGATCATAGGCTTTCATCATGTCAATCTTCAAGGCAAAGAAAGGTTGCTTCGAATGTCGTTTTCTAAAAGTGCGCACACACTCATAAACAATCCAAGTATTGTCAGTAATCAGTCTACCTGGCACAAAAGCACTTTGGAATTCAGATACCACAATACCAAGAATCACCTTCAGGCGGTTGGCTAAAATTTTGGAAGCAATCTTTTACAAGACTATGCACAAACTGATAGGACGAAAATTCTTCAAATGTTTCGGTCTGGCAATCTTTGGAATCACGACAATCACCGAATCACAAAATCCCTCTGGGATAGGCCCTCCCTCCAAAAAACTTCGCACGGCATGGAAAATATCATCATCCAAAAAGCTCCAATGGGTTTGATAAAACAGGGCAGGCAAACTATCCGGTCCTGGAGCTTTGGTTGGTCCCATTTGAAATAAAGCCATCTTGATTTCCTCATTAGTGTAAGTTTGCAAAGATCTTCATTCATTTCATCCAAAACTTACGAGGTATGGCTCCGAGAATAGCATTAGCAAACAAACCAGATTCAGAGGTGAATAAATTTTCACATAAACCGTGAACCATACCTTTAATTTCAGACTGGAACCGTATAACTTTATCCTTTAATTTTCAACGGATATGTGTTAATGATGCAGCAAAGCAAGTTGGAGCCCTTTGCACTTGGACTCGCGGGGCGATCAGGTTTTCCTCCCGAGCGCCGCCTCCATCCTCACCTTCCCTCGCCGTCGTCGCCGGTGGCCTCTGGCCGGCCCACGGCGGCGGCGGGAGTTCCTCCACCTCCTGCTCCTTCCCTCCCCGCCCTTCCTCCCTCTGCTTGTCCGCTTTGTTCCCGGTGGCTCGAGTCGTGAAGGTCGCCGCCGCTAGATCTCATCCTGGCGACGTCCCGCGGATTGGGGCCTTGCCTCCTGCCGCCAGCCGGCACGGAGTGCATGCGTAGCCACTGCTTGTTACTACCCCGTCCGGTGAGTCGTTCCTCGTGGGGAATGGCCAGATCCAGGGATTGGGGCCATGGGGTCTGTAAGGGTGGGGTTTCGGAGTGGTGCTCGGTGTGGTGGCTGTAGCGACCGGCCTCATGTGGAGCTGCTCGTTTTCTTCGAAGGCGGGTGAGCATGGTTTTCTGGATCTGGGGAGGCGGCCCTAGCAATCTTCGTCAGCCATGGCGTCTTTCTGCCGGACGTTGACCTCTTCGATCTGGCTGCGGACGCGTTCCAGTGTCAGAGAACTATATGGATTGGCCTATGCCGCCCCTGAATTTCTAGATCGGAAAGGCTCCGGTCGTGCGCGCTCATATTATCAGCAAGCACGGCTTCAAAAAGGCGTGACGCGAAGCTTCACTTTCTTATCAGATTCATGGGACATGTCTAAGTCAAAATTCTCAAGGCACTGATAGAGGTGGAGAAAGTCACGGCGGCTGCGATTGGAGGTCTTGAAGCGTTTGGCGGAAAGGTGTACTGGATGCGCTGAAGTCTGTGTGCTAGGTGTTTGGTGACTTGCAACAGCGGTCTCGGCAAACGATGATGGCAGCGCTGGAGGACTGCAATTTTGATGGTGCTCCTCAAGTACCGAGTCTCAATTCACAGGGGAAAACCAAAGGTCCGGTCTTCATTGGTTGTACCTAACAATGGCCTTGTCGAACACATTGTTTTTGGCTGAACTCGGACTTTCTCCAGGGTGAAAACTCAAGATCTTCGATCAGGTAACGATAATGCTGGCTCATTGTTTCCTTCTTGAAGGCGTTGCTTTTGGATAACCTTTTTTGTAAGCCGGGTGTTATCGTTGGTGGTGGTTAGAGTGATGTTGTTGCTAGTGACTGATCATCGTGGCGAGGTTTTTTTTTCTTTTTTTTAGCTGCGTGTATCCTTCCCGTTTCTGAACATTTTGATGGTATAGAGGCCAGGTGTAATTGATATCTTAGCGATATTAATATACTCCCTTTCTCGAAAAAACAGAGCAAGTTGGAACCCGTTTTCCAACATGTAAAAAATTGCAACCCAGAAAGTACGTACCAGTACAACAATCATACTCGAACGCACACCGAACTATACAAGGCCAATAATTGTTGGTGCAGCAGAATCATACGTCCTGATCGTGGCATGTGGCCCATTTCCTGGAATCGGGCGCATAAAGTTAACCTTTGTCCTGTTGCTCTGATTAGTAGGGTTTTCTTAAGATATCTCGTGATCTCTATCTTGTGCCATACCATGGTGATATTATTCTGCTCCTTATGCTGCCTTCTAAGATTGTGATTAAGCTGGTGAAACCAAACGAAGAGCGTGCCTACTATCGATACGAATGTGTCAGGCTGCAAGTGGGATTCAGTGAGACTAATCATCCTATCCCACTTAAACTACTTAAATGGGCACCCATTGGACGCAAGCAAAATTAATCGGGTTGTCCCATTTATCCCACTGGAATACGTCATGTAACCAGTATATTTATTAATATCGCTAAAATGCCAAAAGACTCTCCATAAACACCTGATGCTTAAAAAAAGTATTTCTTCAATTCGAATCAGATTTTTTAGCATGGCAAATCAAACATTTTTTGAGATAAATAAAGTTGTTGCAAGGATGGAAATTTATTTTGTCATGCTCAGTTTTTGCCAGGATTTGCTACAGAAAATTGCTATCCACACGGCAACTTCATTTGCCATAAAAAAGTTTGATTTGCCATGCTAAAAAATATAATGTCAGATTTTAAATGTTCGACCCCTAGCCACACGTTTACTGTTTCCGGTCAGGGTACTGTAGCATGAGTATGTGGTTACTATGGCCAATTGGTACTGTAGCATATTTTTATTCCTTTTTTTTGAAAAATTGTTGCAAAATATATTTAACAAGTGAATATTATTTTGAAAACTTTCTCGGAACCACAAATACTTTTAGAAAAATTAACTTTTTTAAATGAGAATAATTTTTAAAATTTCTAACATATTTTAGAAAAAGGAAATTTTCCTAAAAAATTCTTTTTTAAAAAATAAACAAATTCTGATATTCTAAAAATTATTCAAGAAATGCTAAGATTTTATGAAATAATGAGAAAAAAATCTCCAATATGTTTTGAAATTCCGGAACATATTTTGGAAAAAACAATATTTTTTAAAGAAAGGGAACTTTTCTTAAAACGACAATTTTTTGAAATTTGGCAAAATTAAATATTTTGATTTTTTTCTGAAATCACTTTCAAATTTCGAAAGGAAAAAAAAACAAAAACTAAAAAACAAGTAAAGAAGACAAAAAGGAAAAAGAAAACGATTCAGGGAGCCTTCTAGCAAAACCGGCTGGCTCGCATTTGTGTAAATTCTCAAAGTGGACTGGCCCATCTCTTGTCACTCGGGTCGATCACCTGTGTGAGCAGCCGATACTCTGCCAAAATGAGCAGCGAGTAGGAATCATCGTTGTTCCAAGCATTGTTGAGAAAATCGTTAACTGGTAGCTGCTCGGTTGGCTGGGGAGTAGGGAATTAATAGGCTAATCGGCAAGTTAATCGGCCATTTAATCAATTACTCGGGTGATTAATCAGTTAATCGGCTACTCGGTGACCCTATGAGTAGGGATTAATCGGCAAGTTAACTGGTTAATCGGATGAATTCTTGAACAGGGGTTCCAAGCGAAAGGGTAAAAGAAAGACCCCAGCACTATTGACCAAATCATTTAGTTATTTTTGTTTCTGTTTTTGGGCAGTGGAACACACTGCAGCCATCAGTTTCTTGCCAATTTTTCTCTTTCTCTTGTTTCCTATAGTTCTTATCAGGTTCCCATTTTGTAGGTTCCAATCGATTTTCTTCCAATCATGCACATTTTCATAATGCACTGACCGCGGATTTGCCTACTACTTGCATAAGGATAAAATAGAAGTAAGGGTACATCTATATATCCCCTCGTAAGCGGGCGTTTGTCACAACTACTTACATGGATGTAAATAGGCCTGGCAAAGAAAAACAAAGGGCCTTTTTTTGGAATTAAAAATAAAAAAATGAGTATCTTATAAAATATTCTCACATATCAAAAAACAATATCATGTAGTCCAAGCAACTGTTCATGTATTTTCAAAATTCTTCATGTGCTTTTCTAAATTGTTCATTTAATTTTAGAATAATTTTTCCCAAAATGATCATGTAATTTTAAAATTTATTCATTTATTTTTTAGAATGTTTAGGTAAATAAAACTGTCAATATATGTTTATTAAAATATTCATGCCATTTTAGGAAGTGTTCACACCTATTATCTATTTTTTTACTAATTTAAATTGTGTTGACACATTTGTATAAATTATTCATGTACTTGAAAATGTGTTCATGTAATTAAACAATTATTCCCCATTTAATATAAATTCATGTACTTATTTTTTTTACTTATTGAAATTATATTTATAAAATGCATTTGTGAAAATCATCCAATTTGAAATAGTGTCCACTCGTGTTAAAAATACTTGTATGTTTTATTATGAATATGTTTATAGTTTCATTTAAAAGGAGACAGTGAATAAAAAATAAAAAATAACATAAAAATAAAGTAGAGTAGGAAATATGGGGAAAAGAAAGAAAGTTGAACCAAAGAAAAAGCTTAGAAACCTGACAAAAATCGGTTCTGAAGAAAAATAAAAAATGTGCAATAAAAATCGAATCCAGAAAAACAAAAACAGAAAATGGACTGCTTCCTGCTTTTCGGCCACCACATCTTGGAGTGCCTTGTAGAAGAGCATCGGCTTATGCTAAGAATAAGAAGAATTAGCATTTGTGCAAACGTCAGCACTATTTCTCACCTCTTGCGAGACGTAGTTCCGTCTCGCCTCTGGAGTTGTGCTACTGGCTGGCCCAATACTGTAGCTCTGCACGAGGTTTCTCTCTTTGTTTTCTCTTGACTCCTTTTTACTGTTTGCATCAATTTTCTTCGTCATTTTCTTTTTCTTCTTCGGTGTTTCATTTTTTTCCTTTTCTTTTTTTGTTTTCTAGTATTTCTCAGTTTTTTTGTTTCTTTCTCCGTTTTTTTCTAGTATGTCTACATTTTCCATACAAATTGCACATTTTTGTATGCACTAGAAACATCTGTTTTGTAATTTTCATCGTTTATAAAAGAAAATAACATTTTTTTCAAACATATGTCTCGATATCTAATTTTTTCATACTCATTGTACACTTTTGCTATACATCTAAAATATATCTATGCATGTTTAATAATTTTCAAATACATGATTAAGAATTTTCTAAATACATGTTTTTGAACAGTTTTTTGCTTAAATAAACATTTTTTTAAATACAAGTTGAACCAGTTTTTGAGTGATACAACACTTTTCTTTAAGACTATGTGAATCTTTTTGTACATTGTTTAAAATATCACGACCATATTTTTGAAACACAGATCATTTTTAAAATATAATGTTCCTTCGTTTTTTAATGTTATGATATTTTTTTAATTAGCCAAACTTTTTTTGTACATTGTATTAACATTTATATAAATTTCACACGCATATTTCAAAATGCATGAACATTTGCTAAAAAAAGTCAAAATTTGCTTAAAAGGTTAAAAAAATATATAACCTTAAAGAACTATGTTAGGCGTGTGTTAACATGAGTTTTTCTTTGAACGCATACGTTCATACACTTACCTCTATGAACACACACACGCATTTCTTATCTCTATGAGTACCTTTGAGATATAGAACTGACACATCATCTTGAAATTAAGGAGAGAGAGCAGCTTGCGTCGCAAAAAATAAGTTGTCACCCATTGCGGAGTCCTTAGCGTAGGTGCTTCAACGTTCATCCTGACGTCTAGCCTAGCCTGGCATCTGCTATATTCAACACTGCACTTGATTTGAAGGGAGCGGTCATTCTGGCAAGCATCATCCGGCACCGGAAGCAAAACTTTGCTCCCTTTCTAAGCATATGTGAAGTCTAATCTCAGAAGAAAAACCGGGGATTTTTCCTAGCACCTGTCTAAGCACGTACCGTTGTACAAGGTCTAAAGAAACCATCGCAGACGTTTTCATAATCAATAAAAATGTCTTCTCACATTGAACAAAATATCGCCGAAAAGGTTGAAATAAATTTTAAAAAATAAACACCAGTACCAAGTCTAGGACTTGACTAACTATGTGAGCCAGGTGTGAGCAGTGACTGGGTGTGAGCCAGGCTCAGTTCGCGTTAACATGAGTATTCTTTACAACTTGTTGCGTGTATTCGAATCTCTACAGTGTCAGCGATGAGGAAAAACTTTGAGCGTAGCAGCGTGGGTGTGTGAACCGTCAAACAAAGCTACTGCGTGGGCATCGATGGTGTCAGCTGTGGACCACCGAACTTTAACCAAAGCGGAGAGACACGCAGCGAAATGAAAAAGGAGGAAACAGGAGCGCCGCACACCTCCAGTGCTAGCCCGGGCAATCTTCAACGTTGGAAAAGAAATGGACTTGCAGCTACCCCGGGTAATCTTCAACGATTGGAAACCAAATGGACTTGCGGATTTTCAGCGTAAACGATCGACCAAGTTACCGTATTATATAGTACCGCCTTCTTCATTTCAGAAAATAGTACCCCTTTCGGCCTACTTCCTCCGTTCCAAATTACTTGTCGCGAAAATGGATGTATCTACTAAAATACATCTAGATACATCCATACCTGCGACAAATAATTCAAAATGGAGGGAGTACAATATAAAAGCATTTTTTCACACTAATGTGATGTTAAAAACGCTTTTATATTAGTAGATGATAAATTATGGTTCGGCTGGAGCGATGCAAGTTAAAACTTTCTGTATCACCACAGCGACAATTCTGTTCACAGGGGACGGTGACCTCAGTGCTGTGGTGTTGATGAGCCACGATCGATCGACCTCAGCTGCAAATAGTTAAATGAGAAAAATTAAATGTAGATGTCTCAAACTATTTTTTTGTCATTAACCCCGGCTGTGGTTACCGCTGCTGGGCGGGGTGGTGCCCCTGGTCCGAGGCCGCCTACGCCCGGGAACCAGGTCGTGACGCCAGGTTTTCAGCCTCGGGCGGCTCCCCCGCCTCACTACGTCGCGAGGCCATCGCAGAAATGGCCAGGGCCGGTGCAGACGCATGCACCGCCGCCTCAAAACGCGGGTGCTGGAGGTGCTAATGGACCGCCTCGGAGACATTGGGGTGACGATGGGTACAATGCGTATGGTGATGGTCAACGGCGTGGTTCTTCGTCGATGGGTGGTGGCCGCGGATATGCTTGGCAGAGTGATGGTACTGCGGAGAGACCTTTTCTCGGTCCTTCGGGTGGTTTTGTTGAGGGGGCGTCTGGCCCTAACTATCGGCGGCGGGGTGGCTACCTGGTCATCGTGGTGGTCGTTTTCGTCACCGGCAGCCTCCTCCGCCTGTAGCCGTCGAGCAGACGGTCGCAGCCAGGGCTGTCGAGACGTCGGAGCTGTCTGGTCAGCCTATGGATGTGGTGACGGCGCTCGCCAATGCTGAGGTACCTGCGACTGAGATCACGGCGTCAGCCTCGATTGAGGCGACAGATAGGGCTGACTCAGATAGAGCTTCCAAGTGGGCGCGCAAGAAGGAGAAAATATTGTGCTATCGATGTGGAGAGAAGGGCCATTTTATTGCTGAATGTGTGGCTGAACTTTGTGATACTTGTGGCAAGCCGGGACATGATACGAGGCAATGCCCGATTTTGTGTGATTAGATGCCGTCTCTTATGATTTATGGAGTGTACTGTGCTCAGCTGATGTTCTTTGAGTCTCCTAGTGCAAGGGAGATACCAGAGAAGGCCCAGAGTATATGACCACTGGGATGGTGAAAGTTACCAAAGGAGATGTCTCTGAAACCCAGATTGTGCAGAGGCTTAAGGAGTTGGCTCCAGGTGACTTCCGGTGGGAGCTCGTTAGTCTCGAAGCCAACATGTTTAGGGTTGAGTTCCCTTCGGTTGAGGATTTGCAGAGACTTCTGAGTTTTGGGTTGTACAGAGTACCTGGCACACAATGTATCCTGGAGTTCCATGAGTGGAAGAAGGTCGAGTGAGGGAGTCCTGGATTAGGGGGTCTCCGGAAAACCGGACTATATCCTTTGGCCGGACTGTTAGACTATGAAGATACAAGATTGAAGACTTTGTCTCGTGTTCGGATGAGACTCTACTTGGCGTGGAAGGCAAGCTAGGCAATACGGATATGGATATCTCCTCCTTTGTAACCGACCTTGTGTAACCCTAACCCTCTTTGGTGTCTATATAAACCAAAGGGTTTTAGTCTGTAGGACAACAACCATAACATACAATCATACCATAGGCTAGCTTCTAGGGTTTGGCCTCTCTGATCTCGTGGTAGATCTACTCTTGTACAACCCATATCATCAATATCAATCAAGCAGGACGTAGGGTTTTACCTCCATCAAGAGGGCCCGAACCTGGGTAAAACATTGTGTCCCCTGCCTCCTGTTACCATCCGGCCTAGACGCACAGTTCGGGACCCCCTACCCGAGATCCGCCGGTTTTGACACCGACATTGGTGCTTTCGTTGAGAGTTCCTCTGTGTCGTCGCCGTTAGGCTTGATGGCTCCTACTATCATGGATAGCGATGCGGTCCGGGGTAAGATTTTTCTCCTCGGACAGATCTTCGTATTCGGCGGCTTTGCACTGCAGGCTAATTTGCTTGGCCATCTGGAGCAGATTGAAAGCTACGCCCCTGGCCATCAGGTCAGGTTTGGAAGTTTGAACTACACGGCCGACATCCGTGGAGACTTGATCTTCGATGGATTCAAGCCACAGTCGGGCGCGCCGCACTGTCACGACGGGTATGACCTAGCTCTGCCGCCGAATAGTACCCCAGAGGCCGCGCCCGCATCAGCCCCGACCCTTAGCTCGGAGCCAACTGCGCCAATCGAGGACGGGTGGTTAGACACCGCCTCAGGGGCTGCAGTCTCAACGGCGATCGAGCCGAACACCAGCCTAATCCTCTGCACAGTCCGTGACTCCAAGGTGCCGGACTCTTTTTCGGACTCCGAACCGCCCACGCCCCTGCCAATCGAATCCGATTGGGCGCTGATCATGGAATTCACCGCCGCAGATATCTTTCAGCACTCGCCCTTCGGCGACATTCTGAATTCACTAAGGTCTCTCTCTCTGTGAGGAGAGCCCCGGCCAGATTATGGCCAACAGGATTGGGATGCGGACGATGAAGAAATTCGATGCCCACCCACCACCCACTTCGTAGCCACTGTCGATGATTTAACCGACATGCTCGACTTCGACTCCGAAGACATCGACGGTATGAACGACGATGTAGGAGACGAACATGAACCAGCGCCTATAGGGCACTGGAAAGCCACCTCGTCATATGACATATACATGGTGGATACACCCAAAGAAGGCAATGGCGACGAGATAGCGGAGGATGACCCCTCCAAGAACTCTAAGTCCCGCCAAAGCAAAAGTGGTGATACCGGCACAGGAGATAATAACACTCCGGATAATGCCGAAGACAACAACAATCCCCTCCAGCATGATTTAGAGCAGGAGGATGGAGGAGCCAGCTCTCCTGAGAGAGCGGCAGACGGAGAGGAGGAGGATGACAATTACATGCCCCCCCTCCGAAGACAAGGCAAGCCTCGGCGACGATGAATTCGCCATACCAGAGGATCCTGTCGAATAAGAGGGCTTCAAGCGCCGGCTTATGGCCACGGCAAATAGCCTAAAGAAAAAGCAGCAGCAGCTTCAAGCTGATCAAGATCTGCTAGCTGACAGATGGACTGAAGTCCTCGCGGCCGAGGAATATAAACTCGAGCGCCCCTCCAAGAATTACCCAAAGTGCAGGTTACTACCCCGACTGGAGGAAGAAGCGTATGATACGGCTGATCGGCCACCTCGTGGCCGCGATAGAGAGGCATTCCAGCCAAAAGCTCAGCCTCCACCCCAACGCCATTCAAATAAAAAGGCATGGGGAGATACGCCAGACCCGCGAGACATATTGGAGGACAAAGCAAAGCATGCAAGATCGATCTACGGATCATGACGGCGCACCACTCTGTGAGACGATAAACGTCACGTCCGACACGGTAAAAGCAAATCCAGCCGGGCCGAACACAGCGGGCAAGACCCATTCGAGCTGCATCGCGATATAGCCCAATACAGAGGCGCCGCACACCCCTTATGCTTCACAGACGAAGTAATGGAATATCAATTCCCAGAAGGTTTCAAACCTGTAAATATTGAATCATACGACGGCACAACAGATCCCGCAGTATGGATTGAGGATTTCCTCCTCCACATCCACATGGCCCGCGGTGATGACTTACACACCATCAAATACCTCCCACTAAAGCTCAAAGGACCAGCGCGACATTGGCTTAACAGCTTGCCAGCGGACTCCATTAGCTGTTGGGAAGATCTGGAAGCCGCATTCCTCGACAACTTTCAGGGCACTTATGTGCGACCACCAGACGCCGATGACTTAAGCCACATAATTCAGCAGCCAGAAGAGTCGGCCAGGCAATTCTAGACTCGGTTCCTTACAAAGAAAAATCAAATCGTCGACTGTCCGGATGCGGAGGCCTTAGCGGCTTTCAAACACAACATCCGAGACGAGTGGCTAGCCCGGTACCTTGGTCAGGAAAAGCCGAAATCTATGGCAGCTCTCACGACGCTCATGACCCGCTTTTGTGCAGGAGAAGACAGCTGGCTGGCTCACAGTAATAACATATGAAAGAACCATGGTACCTCAAATACCAAGGACGGCAATAGCAGGTCACGTCGCAACAAACATAAGCGCCGCATTAACAGCGAAAATACTGAGGATACAGCAGTCAATCCCGGATTCAAAGGCTCTAAACCCGGTCAGCGGAAAAAGCCATTCAAACAAAGTACGCCGGGTCCGTCCAGCTTGGACCGTATACTCGATCACTTGTGTCAAATACACGGCACCCCAGACAAGCCAGCCAATCACACCAACAGGGATTGTTGGGTGTTCAAGCAGGCCGGCAAGTTAATTGCCAAAAACAAGGACAAGGGGCCGCATAGCGATGACGAGGAGGAGCCCCGACAGCCGCACACTGGAGGACAGAAGAGGTTTCCCCCGCAAGTGCGAACGGTGAACATGATATACGCAATCCACATCCCCAAGAGGGAGCGGAAGCGTGCGCTTAGGGACGTATATGCGTTGGAGCCAGTCGCCCCAAAATTCAACCCTTGGTCCTCCTGTCCGATCACCTTCGATCGCAGGGACCATCCCACTAGTATCTGTCATGGCGGATTTGCCGCACTGGTTTTAGACCCAATCATTGACGGATTCCACCTCACTCGAGTCCTTATGGATGGCGACAGCAGTCTGAACCTGCTTTATCAGGACACAGTGCGCAAAATGGATATAGACCCCTCAAGGATCAAACCCACAAAAACGACATTTAAAGGCGTCATTCCAGGTGTGGAGGCTCACTGCACAGGCTCAATTACACTGGAAGTGGTCTTCAGATCCCCGGATAATTTCTGAAGCGAAGAGTTAATCTTTGATATAGTCCCGTTCCGCAGTGGTTATCACGCGCTGCTCGGGCGAACCACATTTGCTAGATTCAATGTGGTACCGCATTATGCATACCTCAAGCTCAAGATGCCAGGACCTCGCGGAGTTATTACAGTCAATGGAAACACAGATCGCTCTCTCCAAACAGAGGAGCACACCGCGGCCCTCATAGTAGAAGCGCAAAGCAGCCTCTCAAGGCAATCAACCAGTTCGGCGCTTCGAAGCCCGGACACCTTCAAGCGCGCTCGGGGCAATCGGCAAATAGACCGCCTGGCGTGATCTGAGCTTGCGTAGCAATACGGCGGCCACCCCAATCCCAGCCCAACGACGAAACTCGTGCCGTGCGTACATAATTACGCATTAAAAATACAATGGGCACAGGTGGGGAGGGGGGCACAACTGCGGCACGCCCCAAGACGCGGCTTAAACCGCACTAGGGGCTTCCCGTTTGGTAATTTTTCTTTTTTTCCAGGACCTTAATCTCTGGAAACACTGTCCGGCAGCACTATTGCTGAACACATGATGCAGCAACCAAGGAGGCAGACAACTACATCATACCACGGAATTCCCAGGTTGATTACAGTAACGAGCGAAATATTCGATTTAATATCATTCCTTAGCTTGCCCTTGGAAGGGACATAGTCCTACTCTTTGCTTATCGCACTATCTGTATCACTCTGCTTGAACGCAATTTTTTTAATAAACAATGCATGACATTACAACTATTGTTGCATTCCTGTTATATATATATATATGTGTGTGTGTGTGTGTGTGTGTGTGTGTGTGTGTGTGTGTGTGTTCATTAATGACGCCTTGCAACCGTACACCTTGGTACGGCCAATACACCAGGGGCTTACATACCCCACAATGCGGTGTGAAAAGTCCGAATACTTTCACAAGTGCGGCACCCCGAACTTATAGCATTATATGCATCAGCTCCGAATCATGTCTTTGGTCAAATGTTGGGTTTGCCCGGTTCCTATGTTTTGGTACCTTACGTTCCGCTCTATCGGCTAAGGTAGCGCTAGGAGAACTACTGCAATTGTGCCCCGGTTCTGCTGGGTTCAGCACCTCAGTAGAGAAAGCTAAAACTAATTGTCATGATAAGGCGAGAGACTGGTCGCTATTCGGCGAGGTTTTCGAGTCCCTAAATACTTATGCCGCTTAGAGCGAGGGGTCGGCCCTGTCCGGCTTAAAGGCGTGTATCGCGCCCTAAATTCGGCCTTCCGAATACCAGGGGCTTTGCCGAAATTTAAAATTATAGAATTCTATGGCTAAGTGAGAGTGATAAAGCATTATTAGTCCGGTTGCCTTGTTCGCCGTGCTGAGCACCTCCCTCAAAGGACCCAAATATGGGAATAAGAGTGCTCAGGTTTATCCTGAACACCCCAGAACTCGTGGCATGGGGGCAGAAGCCGAGGACTAGCCATCTCTCAGATTGGATAAACAGCCAAACAGAAGGTAATATTTTAAATTCAAACAAGCATTGCAAAGCGCATATGAAACAAGTTTTCATAAATACAGGATAAAACGAGCAAGTCTCACTCAAATATTACATCTTTGGAACACTCGTCCGCTATGAGACGGGCACCCGGCAGAACACCCTCATAGTACATCTCGGGGTGGCGGTGCTCCTTGCCCTCCGGTGGCCCCTCCTTGATCAGCTTCATGGCGTCCAGCTTGACGCACTGCAATTTCACACGGGCGAAAGCCCGGCGTGCACCTTCAATGCAGACAGATCGCTTGACGACCTCCAGCCGTGGGCAGGCATCCACAAGCCGCCTCACCAGGCTGAAGAAGCTGTTCGGAAGGGTGTCGCCAGGCCACAACCGGACTATAAAGCTCCGCATGGCCAGATCGGCCGCCTTATGTAGCTCGACCACCTGCTTCAGCTGGTCGCTCATTGGCACCGGGTGTTCGGCCTCAGCATACTGAGACCAGAACAGCTTCTCCGTTGAGCTTCCGTCCTCGGCCTGGTAAAATTGTGCGGCATCGGACACGCTGCGGGGCAAATCTGCGAACGCTCCTGGAGAGCTCCGGATTCGGGTAAGTAATCGGTAATTTACTTTTACATGCTTGCTTTGCATATAGAAAGCCTTACCCGCCGCTATCTTCTTCATTGCATCGATCTCCTGGAGGGCCTTTTGGGCTTCGGCCTTGGCACTTTTTGCGCTCTCGAGGGCCGCGGCAAGCTCAGACTCACACGTCTTTGAGTCAAGCTCCAATGCCCCGTGCTTCGCCATGAAAGCCTGGAGCTTTTGCTGCACCTCGCCCACCCGAGCCTCGTGCTTCTCTCGCTCGGTGCTCTCCTTGGCCGCTATATCCTCGGCCTTGGTTAGCGCTTGCTTCAGGGTCGCCACCTCGGCCGTGGCCCCTGGCAAATATACGAATCCTGTCATTTTGCAATCGTGTCTTCTTTTATATATACATATCTATAGACAGGGTATTACTTACCCTTGTTCTCCTCGAGCTGCCTCTTGGCAAGGCCGAGCTCTTTCCTGGACCCCTCGAGGTCCTGCTTCAGTACGGCGACCTCCGCAGTCAATGCGGCGGACACCAACAGCGAAGCCTGCATATGCATATTGACATACTTATATTAGACTCATGCGATATTATTTGATCCTCTGTTCGGCTTCTCTTTGTGAACACCGAACAAAGCATCAGGGGCTACTGTCTATGCGGTAATATTTCTACTACATTTTAAAACACTTACCTCAAAGCTTGTTAGAAAGCTGGCACAGGCTTCAGTCAATCCGCTCTTGGCGGACTGAACCTTCTGGATCACCGCACTCATGATAGTGCGGTGCTCCTCGTCGATGGAAGCGATGCGAAGCGCTTCCAGTAGATTGTCCGATGCCTCTGGATGGATAGAGAGGTCACCGGCACAGGCGTCTTGCCCCTCTTAGAAGGAGGCCGCCTGCCCGAGCCCGGAACCGCTGGAGGGTCCGGCGCGGTGTTCGGCTAAGGGCCGAACTCGGAGCTCTCAGGGGCCCCGTCCCCTCGGCTCCCGGAGTCCGGAAGGTCGCCTTGAGGCGCCTCCAGGACTGTCTCCCCTCGACCCGGTGCCTCTTGAGACAGCACCTCGGCGTCGTCAGCAGGATGACGGGAGGTGGCAGTCGGGACTGGATCGCTATCCATGTCCGACGAGCCCAGGGAGCTGTCCGATGATACATCGATGCTGGTTCGCGGCGGCGTGCATAATCATGTTCGGCGTTAGGGAAAGCAGTGCGACAAAGGAATTCTATGAGTTACTATGGTATCCGAATACTTACGATCTCCCCGGGGGCTTGGCACGGGGCAACCAGTCGTCTTCGCCCTCGTCGGTGGCGGTGGAACTGTCCGGAAGGAGAGTCCTCCCCTTCTTGGACCCTTCGGCCTCCCCAGTTGGGGCGGCCTTCCTTTTCTTGTCTCCCCCGCCTGGAGGGGGAGCATCTTCTTCTCCCTCCTCGTCTTTGGGGGAGGAGTGTGCCGCAGAGTTATCGGATGATGAGTCCGATAACACCTGGCGCCGGGAACTCTTTCGGGTTCCTTTAGCCTTCTTGGTCTTCTCCGGCACCTTGTAAGGAGCCAGAGTCAGCATCTCCGTCAGGAGAGCGCCCGCAGTATCTTCGGGCAAAGGGGTCGGGCAGTTAATCTGCCCCGACATCTCCACCTAGTCCTGTCAAAGGCATGGAGATTAGACCCCGCACATAATTAAGCTAGGGAAAATAAATGTCCTGCGGGACATACTGAACTCACCGAACGCGCTAGGCGCCTTGCGCTTAGTCCGCGGTCCTCGGCGAGAGAAGGAGGGACCTCGGCGCCCTTGAACAACACCTTCCAGACGTCCTTGTGCGTCGTATCAAAGAGCTCGCTCAGAGTCTGGTGCCGGGCCGGGTCGAACTCCCACAAGGTAAAATCCCGTTGTTGACACGGGAGGATCCGACGGATGAGCATAACTTGGACTATGTTGACAAGCTTGAACTTCTTGCTCGCCATACTCCGGATACATTTCTGGAGTCCATCCAGCTCCACCGACGAACCCCACGACAAGCCCTTCTCTTTCCAGGAAGTGAGCCATGTAGGGAATCCGGATCGAAACTCAGGGGCTGCCACCCATTTGGCGTCGCGCGGCTCGGTGATGTAGAACCACGCCGATTGCCATCCCTTTATTGTCTCCATGAAGGAGCCTTCGAGCCATATAACATTGGGCATCTTGCCCATCATGGCTCCACCGCATTCTGCTTGTTGGCCTCGTACCACCTTCGGCTTGATATTGAAGGTCTTTAACCACAGGCCGAACTGGGGCCGGATGCGGAGGAAAGCCTCACACACGACGATGAACGCCGAAATGTTGAGGATGAAGTTCGGGGCTAGATCATGAAAGTCCAGCCCATAGTAGAACATGAGACCATGGACGAATGGATGGAGCGGAAACCCTAGTCCGTGGAGGAAGTGGTGAAGGAAAACTACCCTCTCGTGAGGTTCCGGGGTAGGGACAATCTGCCCCGCAGCGGGCAGACGATGTGCGATGTTCGCGGCTAAGTATCCGGCTCCGCGCAGCTTCTTGATGTCTCCCTCCGTGACGTAGGAGACCATCCACCTGCCTCCCGCTCTGGACATGGTTGGAGAAGGTTGAGGTGGGAAGTGCGGACTTGGGCGCTAGAGCTCGAGTGTGCGAAAACGGATGAGCAAATGAGGAAGAAGGCGTGGATAGAAAGGTGAATCCTTATCCCTTTATATGGGCGGATGAAGCTAAGCGTCCCCACTTGCCTGGTAAAACTCGCTTATCCCCCAAGCGCCGTAATTGGTGGCACGGTTGGGTTACCCACGCCCGTATTGATGAGAATCCCATAATAAGGGGACACGATCTCTGCTTTGACGACACATGTTGAAAAACTGCCTCGCGTTATGTGCGGGGCTGGTTAAAGAAAACGGTTCGAATAATCACCGGGCCATGACATAACGTCATGCTGCCAAAACAAGCCTGCAAATTGGATCTGCGAAAATATTATTCTCTCTACGGTGGTATGTGGAACTTATTTTGCAGGGTCGGACACTATCCTCGTATTCAAATTCTGCTGTGGTGTATTCGGAGAAGGAACCCACCTTGCAATGCCGAAGACAATACTGCATGCCAGACTCATCGTCATTGAAGCCTGGTTCAGGGGCTACTGAGGGAGTCCTAGATTAGGGGGTCTCCGGACAACCGGACTCTATCCTTTGGCCGGACTGTTAGTGTCGGGGATATACCCCGCGGCGTAAACCGGCCGGAAGTATAACCCGACCGAACTAGGCGTTTCATTGGTAAACCGCCAGAGGATTGGCGATTTACGTGTCTGGCGGTTCACTGGTATGACGATTCATGAGCCTGAAGATTCATTGGTGTCCCGGCTGGACTTGGCGGTTTACTTGAGACCCGGTTTACACTTGGCGATTCACTGGCGACCTGCCCTGACCTGGCGGTTTACAAGCAACCCGCCGGAACATTATGACACACTTGTGACCCGGCGGACGGGTCAGATGAATGACAAGGCACAAGGCCCAGAAGGCCGGTTTATGTCGATGGTGGGCCAGTTTAAGAGGAAAGGCATGAGGAACATTTATCTTACAAGGAGTTAAGACCTGGACTTGTATCCAGTTTGTATTAGAGATAGACTAGTCCTAATCCTAATAGGACTCTATATGTAACCCGCCCCTCCAACATATATAAGGAGGGGCAGGGCACCCCAAGAGGGACAAGATTCACAAGTTCCACGAGTTGGACAAGTTAGGTTTAGACAATAGCTCTCAAGTTAGAGCACTCTTGTAACCGTGATCATCATCATCAATATCAATGAAGCAGGATGTAGGCTTTTACCTCCACCATGAGGGGCCGAACCTGGGTAAAACATCGCGTCTCTCGTCCCCCTCAACCCCTCTCAAGCTACCACATAGATGCGTTGGCCTCGCGACTAAGTCCTGACACTAAGGACATCTACCGTGACAATTCCATGACAGTTGGCGCCCACCGTGGGGCTTGCGCATGATGGTGTTGAGTTCTTGGAGGGATCGCTTCTAGGGTTTCGAGAAATTCGCAAAAATTCCGGATGAAGAAGAACCGGTTTGGAAGGAGCTGGATTAGCTTCAAGTCATTAATCCAGTCATAGGAAAGCTATGTGTGAAGCTACGTGTGAAGAAAATTGCAGCTACAAGCAATGGATCCGCTTTTGACTTCTGATGGGTTTGGTGATCCGAAACTTCACACAAGATTATCCGTCCACAGTTTCTATAGGTTTGACCGAGTCTAGGAAGAGGATTGGTCCAAGAAACTACGACCTGGATAAGGACGGGGACTTGAATTAATCGCAACCGTGGTCTCTGCCTCCGTGGGCAGCCATGATTGCGCCCCGAGCCGCCCGGTTTGCCTCAGCTGTCGACCAGCCGACTGATCTAAGCTGTAGCCTCGCTGGCGGAGCTTTTGATTCCTAGGCGTACAGATGTAATGTCACGCGTATACCTGACCGGCTGGCTGATGCTGCTCCTCCACTTATGACCCACTTCCATCAAACAAAAATCTGTTGGTGTGAAGACAACAACGACTTATTATCATAAGGTGACCGTGGAGAGCCGCCTCATCCCTGCAGTGAGTCGCCACGCCTGGGGTTATGACTACAACCTCGCCACTGCCCCGAGCCACCCTGTGGAGCCGCGTGGTGTCTCGCGCCTCCGCCGCCGTTTCACCCTTGCAGAGAGCCACCCTGCGCCGACCGACCTTGAGCCGCTACTGAAAACCGCGCGGCCGTAACAATCAGGTGCTATTTTTCTAAAACTCTTTTTTGGTATAATTACATAATGTCAAAAGATTTTCTCGAGGTATGCTATTGTATACACAGGTCAATACCTCATGATTAAAGTATGATCCGGTTCCTGCGCCCTGTCATGGGAGGTCGCATCTATATCCACACTATATCAAATGGCTTATCAGATGTGCGCAAATAGCCGCCTCAACGGTCCGGTCTACATCAACTCATCAGGCCGCGCCTGTAGCCGGTTCATTCGACCATACCTGCGCCGGCTCAACCGTTCACGCCCACGGCCGACCCGTCTGTCCGTGCGGCTTACAATGCCACGGCCGACTCACGCGTCCACTCTGTCATTTAAATATCACGGTTGACTCTGATATGTATATCAACAAATCAGAGCCGCCCCTGCGGTCTTGAGCCTCCGGGGGCATGTTCAGCCGCCTCTGTCGCGATAAACGGATCATCCGACGTCAGAACAAATCAGGTGATATCCATCTAAGTTTATTTTTCTTAACACATTGTTTTTATCAAAGAACAATTATTTGGTCTATGCTATTTTTTTGCAGGACCATTATTCCTCACAAAAAGGTCTTGCAAAAGGGGTGTGAGCAGATATTATTTTTTGCACTAGCGCTCATCCTGCGCAGGTTGCTACCCCCGCTACATCAGCACACGCAATTGACTTATTGTTTGCCCCTGTGGCCGATTCTCCCGCCCGCACCGGTTTATAAACGCCGTGGTCGACTCGCTGTCCGCGCCGGCTTACAAACGTCGCGGCCGACTCACCTGTCCGCACTGGTTCATCCGTGAGCGACTTCAATTTCACCAAGCGATCATCAATCTCATGGCGGATCATTTCTGGCCTGGCACATTAGGTGATATCCATCTAAGATATATTCTATTGGCATATATTATTGTTGTCAAAGAGCAGTTTATCTTTGCCTTGGTCTGCACTATTGTTGATGCAGGACAATGTGGTTGACTCACTCGCGCCGGTTTACAACACCGCGGCCGACTCATCTGTTTGTGCCTCTTCTGATGTTGCGGTCATCTTTGATGTCCGTCTCTCGCGCGAATTGAAGGCAAGTTATCATCAGCCGCCGTCTGCACTGATGGTTCAATGGACATGCACACAAATCGCTGCCACTACAGTTTGGTCAACTTCAAATAGCCAGTTGGAAGGAACCATTGGCCGAGTTGCTGACACAGCTCATACGGGATCATTTATAACCCGCCGCAGTCACCTCAGCCTTCTGTGGATTTACATCGCGTTATCAACACCAATGATATATACCTTCTGCTATGGTCAAAGTACGGAGAATCTCAAGACAACTCCTTGAGTCATCTTAAGACTCGGGGGCTACAATGATATGACGCAGCAAGTCTTGCCAGTTTCAGCAAATTCAAATGCCCTAGGATGTTGAAGGGAAACCCGGTCCCAGAGGCTACTGTTATATTGATGAAAATTTAAAGGCCGTCAGAAATATTCCGGCTCACAATGATGCTTCCGGTTTATAGTTCGGTTTAAGGGGAATCCCGTCTCCCACATAAAGCTGAAGCTCTTAGTATCTGGCTCAAATTCAGTTTAACAATGTCCGGTTCAAAAAGGAATTAACTTCTCGCAAGTTCGAGTTTAAAGGCCGTCAGAAAATTTCTGGCTGAAAATAAAGATTCCGGTTTAAAATCCGGTTCAAGGGAAAGATGTCTCCCACAAAGCTTTGAAGCTCTCAATATCCGGTTTAACATCCGGTTCAAGAAGTATTTATCTCTTGCAAAAAGTTAAAGGGTGCCAAAGAGGACCTGCTGCCATGATGCGCGGTTCAAACATGGGTATCATGCCTTATTGGCTTATCATATTCTTGATCACTTGGGGGCTTTGGTCATATCCGAACCATAGTCACGCCTCTTGATCGGCACAATGCCACAATATCACTTGGGGGCTTGGTCGCGTCCGAACCATAGCAACGCCATTTGGTAGGCGGAAAGCCACAACATCACTTGTGGACTTGTGGTCACGTCTGAACCATAGTCACGCCTCTTGATCGGCCTAGTGCCACAGCATCACTTGGGGGCCTTGGTCGAACCCGAACCATCGCTACACCTCTTGATCGGCGTAATGCCAATGCATCACTTGGGGACTTGTGGTCACGTCTGAACCATAGTAACGCCTCTTGATCGGCCTAAGGCCACAGAATCACTTGGGGGCTTGGTCAAACCCGAACCATTGCCATGCCTTTTGATCGGCATAATGCCATTGTTTCATTTGGGGACCTGGCTGACTTGAACCATAGCTACGCCTATCGGGGGCTTGGTCGTGTCCGACCATGGTAACGCCATTTGATCGGCTCAATAGCCTCTTTTTGCAAATGGTTTTATCATTCCCTTTTCTTGAAATTTGCTTTGATAAATATTTCCTTTTACTTCTGTTGCATTTTTAAACCGACATTGTTAATCCGGTTCGACTGTCAATTACAAATTGGCGGAACACGGTCAAACCTTAATCCGGAGACTATCTGCCCGGTTTGATTTTATGTTACCATCTTATTATGGAGTAAACCGGTGTTTGTTAACCCGGCTTGACCTTCAACTACAAGTTGTCAGTACATGACCAATTATAATCTGGCGATTATTAACCCGGTCCGGTTCGACTACAAGTCGGCAATATTATATATGGATAATCCGGTGTCTATCATAACCCGGTACGGTTTTATCATAAACCGGCGGCACGGTATGGGAGGAGTTATCATTACTCAAAGTTTGGGTTATCACCCTTACTACAAAAAGTTGGTAAACCAACGATGTGATTCAATGCCACGGGTACGATATATTTCATATTTGATTATTCTTAAGTGCAGCATTGGTTATAAATCTGGGTTATATGTTGGGCATTATGACCCGTCCGGCGGTAAACCGCCAGGACACTTTAAACTTGTTGTATGCAGAAACAGGTTGAATAAAGCATGATTATAAATCACCGGTGTTTATTAAACCGACCTGGCTTTCGACTATATGTCGCCAGTATGATGATAAATTATCCGGTGTTTATTAAACCGGCCTGGCTTTCGACTATATGTCGCCAGTATGATGATAAATTATCCGGTGTATATTAAACCGGCCTGGCTTTAAGACGATAATCACCAGTCTATGATGAGAAATTGTCCAATGTTTATTAAACCGGCCTGGCTTTGGACTATAAGTCGCCAGTATATATTTGGATTGCGCCATTGGAATCATGCGCTTATAAATCATTGGATTATATTATTCAAATAGCCAACATGGCTGGATTTTTATTATGGTTATTAATATTATTGAGGTTTTCAAAGTCGCTTTAGCGCAATGGCTATTATGTTATCAAAGGATATGATTTATTCTACAATGGAAGGAATAATCCCGAGTCGCCGCAGGCTTACAACCCGGCACTTGGGGGCTACATTATTCAAATCGAAATTACATCAAATACACAAGTCTCATGTCGCTGCAAGCATGCACCATGACACTTGGGGGCTAATGCAAAGTCATTTTTTGTTCACCTTATTGAAGACCCGACTCATCACATTGTAATGAGCCGGCCCTTGGGGGCTACCAATTGCCTCTGTCAACAATTTAAGGTACAAAGCTTTTTATCCATTACATTGAAGGGTCCACTGCTCAGTTGGTAAAGCACAAGGCTCTTAACCTTGTGGACGTGAATTCAAGCCCCATGATGGGGGTTATATCATATGATGTTATTTTCATTGAAGAATATATCAAAGTCTCAACTCAATATTATCTTACTGAGCCGGCCCTTGGGGGCTACATGTTGCTGTTCAAAGTTTACAAGATTATATTTACAAAGTCCCTGCTCATTATTGCATAATGACCCGGCCCTTGGGGGCTACACTGGTTGAAGTTTCTATGAGCATCAAGCAATTACAAGTTCCAGGTTGCTGTAAGCAGGACAACCCGGCACTTGGGGGCTACATATGTGGAATACTCAATTCTGACTAGTGATTGAGATGAACAACCTGGATTTCTTCAAGATTGTGATATTCATATTGAAGCAAGTCTTAAGTTGTTGCTATGCTACCTTCTTAAGACTTGGGGGTTACAAGTGATAGGCATATAAGAGGTGTATTTTCAAGCTTCATGCTAACTACAATTATGACCTGGTGCCATCAATATTTGTAAACCGACAATGATAAACCGGCGAGTTTAAGTCTTAAACCGGCACAGTTCTACATTCTCAAACCGGCAAGTTCTACATTCTTAAACCGGCTGAAGATCAAATGAGTATTTCAAAGGCCAATATTTTTGTTAAGCATTGGGAGCTGAATTCAAAGGAGTTATTCTTCACAATATTTATCTATGACAAACCAATGTCAGCAAATTGAGTATGAAGTTGGTTTGTTAACCCGGATTTTCTACAAGGAGGAAATGACAAGGACTTAAGGATCATCAGGTACCGGTTTACAAGAATTCTTAACCCGGAGCATAACCTGTCAAATTTGTTCTTGTGTTTATTTTGCAACATAAGTTTACCATGGATAAATCCAAGCTAAACTTGGGGGCTAATGTCGGGGATATACCCCGCGGCGTAAACCGGTCGGAAGTATAACCCGGCCGGACTAGGCGTTTCATTGGTAAACCGCCAGAGGATTGGCGATTTACGTGTCTGGCGGTTCACTGGTATGACGATTCACGAGCCTGAAGACTCATTGGTGTCCCGGCTGGACTTGGCGGTTTACTTGAGACCCGGTTTACACTTGGCGATTCACTGGCGACCTGCCCTGACCTGGCGGTTTACAAGCAACCCGCCGGAACATTATGACACACTTGTGACCCGGCGGACGGGTCAGATGAATGACAAGGCCCAAGGCCCAGAAGGCCGGTTTATGTCGATGGTGGGCCGGTTTAAGAGGAAAGGCATGAGGAACATTTATCTTACAAGGAGTTAAGACCTGGACTTGTATCCGGTTTGTATTAAAGAAAGACTAGTCCTAATCCTAATAGGACTCTACATGTAACCCGCCCCTCCAACATATATAAGGAGGGGCAGGGCACCCCAAGAGGGACAAGATTCACAAGTTCCACGAGTTGGACAAGTTAGGTTTAGACAATAGCTCTCAAGTTAGAGCACTCTTGTAACCGTGATCATCATCATCAATATCAATGAAGCAGGATGTAGGCTTTTACCTCCACCATGAGGGGCCGAACCTGGGTAAAACATCGCGTCTCTCGTCCCGCTCAACCCCAAGCTACGACATAGATGCGTTGGCCTCGCGACTAAGTCCTGACACTAAGGACATCTGCCGTGACAATTCCACGACAGTTAGACTATGAAGATACAAGATTGAAGACTTCGTCTCGTGTCCGGATGGGACTCTACTTGGCGTGGAAGGCAAGCTAGGCAATACGGATATGGATATCTCCTCCTTCGTAACCGACCTTGTGTAACCCTAACCCTCTCCGGTGTCTATATAAACCGAAGGGTTTTAGTCCGTAGGATAACAACCATAACATACAATCATACCATAGGCTAGCTTCTAGGGTTTGGCCTCTCTGATCTCGTGGTAGATCTACTGTTGTACTACCCATATCATCAATATCAATCAAGCAGGACGTAGGGTTTTACCTCCATCAAGAGGGCCTGAACCTGGGTAAAACATTGTGTCCCCTGCCTCTTGTTACCATTCGGCCTAGACGCACAGTTTGGGACCCCCTACCCGAGATCCGCCGGTTTTGACACAGACATCGAGCCTCAGGGCAAGCCTCTTATTCAGGTATGGTTACATTTTTCAGGGGCTCCTTCGAAACCGATGCAGAATGCTAGGGTCGTGGCTTGCTTGGGCATTATGGTTGGGAAAACTAAGAGAGTGGATATGGCTTTTACCCGAGCTCACGGAGTGGCCCGACTGTTGGCTAGTGTTCTTGATATTGAGTTTGTGCCCGATGTGGTCAAGTGGACATATAGGGGCAAAATTTTTGACCTCGAGATTGAGTTTGAGGATGCTGATCTGTTCACTGAGGCTATCAATGGGACTGATGTAGACATGCACGAGGGAGATGACAGCTTGGGTGCTAAGGAGGCACCAGTCGATGATGTTGGACGAGAGTTGTCCAACGGATCGGAGCCCAGGGATGGGACGGCACCACCCTCTTCGGTGCCAATGACTTCTTTGGGATTTGGGTCTTTTGAGCCCGCTTCTGCTCCTACCAGACTCTGAAGTGACCGGATGGAGTCCGATGATGTGTTTGAGCGCACGCTACCTACCCTGGATTTTGAGGATGCTGATAGTCCCATTCTCAGGGGCTCGACGACCTCGATTGAGGGAGGGGGGAGGAGTTTGAGCAGGTGGCCACTCTTTCTTCCGCTCCGCCCGTTGTCTCACCTCAGGTCTTCGTACCGGTGATGGAGGTTGTACCTAGGGGAGGGGGTCCGGGGCAGGTGGCCTCGACGCCTTCTTCTCCTATTGCGGTGATGGAGCCGAAGTCGGCGGCTCAGCTTAGAGGAGGGGGCTCGGGGTAGGTGGCCTCGACTCCCTCTTTACCTGTGGCGCCTAGGGTGTCCGCATCCCTTGTGGCGCCGGCGAGTCCCTCTAGCCAGAGGGCCGGGGTGGGTGGGGAGTACGGGCTGGAGGCCGACGCACTTCCCTCCCCCGGCACGCCTGCGCTGTAGTGCCACGGTTCACGGCTGACGTCGGTGGCGCCGTGGAGTTCCCAGCCGCCGCTTGCGGCCGCTCCTGCTTCTTCAACGGGTGTAGCCCTGCTGGGTGTTGGGGGTGAGGACAGAAGCCCCACTCCGAACAGGGTCACTCGGTAGGAGGTTATTGCTTTTGGCGGGATTCCGGATCCAGTCTCAGCAGGGCGATGGATGAGCTGCCGTCTACAGGATCATCCGGAGGTTGATGACATGCAATAGCGGTGCACCATGAGGGCGGCCAAGCTTCATGACATCAAGGTCACTACTGGTATGTCGGTCAATAGCTCTAATCCCATTCTGCATTTTTCTAATAATGAGATTATTAATAATGCAAACCAATTAGGAGTTTCACTAGGTAGCAATGATAGTGACATTTCAAATTCCGTTAATGATATCCTAGATTTGGTAGCGGATCGCACTTTAGAAATGATTCAAAACTTAGCAGGGGTTAGACCCACGAATGATTCCCATATTGATGCATTGGGGGTCAGGATGCTCAATAATTTTTGTGTGGATCTTGCACCATCCCTTCCTGAGTCTGAGGGAGAGGATGACACTTTTGAGGTTGCAGTTGTTAGGTCCACAGAGCCTGGTTGTGAGGACCGGCTAGAGGATGAAAACAAACCTAAACACAAGTGGAAGCGGAAGATTTACCCGGATTCGGCGGTGCGTAGGAGTGCTAGGATCCGTACTACTAAAAAGTTTCATGACGAAATATGAAAGGAATCTTTTGGAATAGCAGAGGTCTAAAAGACTTGGCTAAAAGAAGGTTTCTTGCAGATGCGTCTATCGAGCATAGGCTGGATATTATTGCATTATCAGAAACTGGTAGAGATAATTTTTCGCCCCAGTTTCTCAGTACTTTATCGGGAGGTATCGATTTTGATTGGCATTGTCCTCCTCCGAGAGGAAGATAGGGTGGGATCTTACTCGAAGTTAGATGCGATTCGCTCGAAGTCCGAAGCGTGCTGATGGGAGATTTCGCAGTTAATTTTTGGGTGCGGTCAAAGGTCGATGGGTTTAATTGGGCTCTAGTGGCGGTTTATGGTGCAGCGCAGCCCGAACTTGAACCAGAGTTCTTGGCAAATCTTGTTCGGATCTGCGGCTCTGAGCAGCTCCCAATCTTGGTTGGGGGTGATTTCAACATTATTAGAAGGCGAGAGGAAAAGAACAATGATAATTTCGATGGGAGGTGGTCGTTCATGTTTAATACCATTATTGAAAGCTTGGATCTGAGAGAGATAGAGCTTTTGGGTTGGAAATTCACCTGGGCCAACGCGTTGCCAAATCCGACGTTTGAAAAGCTGGATCGAGTCCTAGCGAGCGTCGAATGGGAACAGAAGTTTCCCTTTGTAACGGTTCGGGCACTTTCGCATGGTATTTCAAACCACACGCCTTTTTTGTGGACTCTGGTGAGGCAACCCACATGGGGAACAAAACTCTTTTTCGTTCGAACTAGCTTGGTTTGAATGAGAAGGCTTCTTGGATCTCGTAGCCAGGGAATGGGCTAAGGATGCAGGAGGCAGAACTGCGGTTGAGCGATGACAGAATAAGATAAGGCACTTGAGAAGTTTCTTGCCTGGGTGGGCTAAGCATCTTAGTGGGATTTATAAGGTCGAAAAGGAAAGGATTCTTTCACTTATTCAGTTCCTAGATTTAAAAGCCGAATCCACAATTCTGCCAGCCTCGGAGCTTCATGCTAAACTTGAGGCAGAGATGAGATTGAAAGAGCTTCTCCGTGAAGAGGAATTAAAGTGGGTGCTGCGGGCTAAGGTTCGCAAAGTTGTCCAGGAGGACGCGAACACTCAATTCTTTCACATGATCGCCAATGGCATGCACAGAAAGAAGAGGATCTTTCATCTTGAATAAGATGAAGGAACGATTTTAGGACAGGAAAACCTAAAATTATACATAACCGAATACTACAAGCAGTTGTTCGGGCCTCCAGAGGATAATTATGTATCTCTGGATGAGTCTAGGATTGACGATATTCCTCAACTTCCCGCTGATGAGAATGATATTTTGATTGCCCCTTTTTTTGAAAATAGGTGTTTGAGGCCATTTCACAGATGATAAACAATAAGGCTCCAGGACCGGATGGATTTCCGGCGTAGTTCTATAAAAAATGCTGGCATATTTTTAAGGGGGGTTTGTTACCGATGTTCCATGATTTATTCTCGGGACAGCTTCAGTTATTTCACCTGAATTTTGGAACGATAACCCCGCTTCCTAAGAAAACAGAGGCTGTGAGAATTGAGCAGTTCAGGCCCATCTGTCTTCTTAATGTTATTTTCAAAAAAATTACCAAGGTTGGGACCAATAGGCTCACGTAGATTGCACATTCTATGGTGCAGCATTCTCAAACTGCTTTCATGCCGGACAGAAACATCCTAAAAGGGGTGGTGGTCCTTCATGAAACGCTCCACGAGATTCACACGAAAAAACTAGATGGAGTGGTTTTCAAGGTGGATTTCGAGAAAGCGTACGATAAAGTCAAATGGCCTTTTCTTCAACAGGCCTTACGTATGAAAGGTTTTGATGAAGCCTGGCGACGCCAGGTAGAATCTTTCACGCAAAAAGGGAGTGTTGAAATTAAAGTGAATGTCGACATAGGTCATTACTTGCAGACACATAAGGGCCTGAGACAAGGTGATCCGATGTCTCCTATTTTGTTTAACATTGTGGTTGATATGTTGGCAATTCTAATAGGAAGGGCTAAGGAGGCTGGTCAGGTGGGTGGCTTGGTGCCTCATCTAGTTGATGGAGGTGTGTCTATCCTACAGTATGCTGATGATACGATCATTTTTATGGAGCACGACTTGGCAAAAGCGAGAAATATGAAGCCAGTGTTATACTTATTTGAACAATTGACCGGGTTAAAGATTAACTTTCATAAAAACGAATTGTTCTGTTTTGGTAGAGCCAGTGAGGAACAAGAGGCTTATAGGCAATTGTTCGGGTGCGAATGGGACTTTACCTTTTACTTACTTAGGTATACCCATTCACCATCGTAAGCTGACAAACGAGAATGGAAGTGTATCGAGGATCGCTTTGAGAAGAAACTGAGTTGCCGGAAGGGCAAGCTCATGTCATACGGAGGCCGATTAATTCTTATTAATTTGGTGCTCATGAGTATGTCCATGTTTCTCTTGTCTTTCTTTGAAGTCCTAGTTGAAGTTAGGAAAAGGCTGGACTTCTATCGATCCCGATTCTTCTAGCAGAATGATGAACTAAAAAGGAAATATAGACTCGCCAAATGGGATATTATTTGTCGTCCAAAAGACCAAGGGGGTCTTGGCATTGAAAATCTTGAAGTCAAGAACATATGTCTTCTTAGCAAGTGACTGTGTAAGTTATCTATTGAGACTGAGGCCACATGGACGCAGATTCTCCATAGTAAGTATCTGCAGTCCAAAACTTTGTCCCAGGTGACAGTGAGACCGACAAACTCGCCTTTTTGGAAGGGGCTCATGAGAGTCAAATCAGTCTTTTTCAATAGGACGAAGTTTATAATTGGTAATGGCACTACCACTCGTTTCTCAGAGGATACTTGGCTAAGAGAGACGCCACTCATGCTCCAGTACCCGTCCCTTTATAGTATTGTTCAACGACGTGAGGCTTATGTTGCAACGATACTTCCGTCCATCCCCCTTAATATTCATTTTAGGAGGACGCTTGCCGGCAATCGTTGGGAAGCGTGGCTTCATTTAGTGAGTAGACTGATGGAGGTTCGGCTATCTCAACAGATCAATCAGTTGCGCTGGAACCTCACTAGGTCTGGAGAATTCATAGTTAAATCGATGTATCTCGATGTCATCAACTCTAGCGCCATTCCTACTTCCAAATATGTTTGGAAAGTTAAAGTTCCTCTGAAAAATAGAGTGTTTATGTGGTTTGTACATAAACAAGTCATATTAACTAAGGATAACTTGGTAAAGCGCAACTGGACAAGATCTACTAGGTATAGTTTTTGTGATCGGGATGAAATTATCAAACACCTTTTTCTTGAGTGCCTGTTGGCCAAGGTTTTGTGGCAAACGGTGCACATATCCTTTAACATTACTCCTCCGAATTTTGTCAGCATGTTATTTGGAACGTGGCTTAATGGGATAGAGTCCGAAATAGCTAGACACATTCGCATAGGAGTATGTGCTTTATTATGGGCAATTTGAAACTGCAGAAATGATTTGGTTTTAACAGAACAACAAATATTCATTTTTGCAGCTTATCTTCCGCGCCACTCTACTGATCCGTATGTGGTCGCTACTCACTCCGACGGAGGCCAGAGAGCGTTTGGTTACTGGGTCTATCCGGTGGGAGATGGTAGCACGGGATATCTTCAACCAGTTTAAATGACGGTCATGTAATAGGATAGGCAATTGGTTTTCTTATCTTTTTTATGCCAACCGGTTGTGGCCTTTTAGTTTTTCTGTTTTTGGCCCTTTGGCTCTTGGTGAGCTTGCCTCTACTTTTGTTTTAGACTTTAAGATCTTGTTAAAATTATTTGCTAATTTATAAAGTTGGCCGTATGCATCGTTTTGATGCGGAGGCTGGAAAGCTCTTTTTCGGAAAAAATATCGGTATCAATATGTTATCATTGTACATGATCTGACAACTTGACCTCCCATTCTCGCTGACAACCTGACATGGTGGAGCTTAGTTGCCTTTGCCATCGGCTGGCGTCGGCGTCGGCATCGACCAGCCAACGACTGAGAGATGTGTTTTGGTTCATTTAGCCGTGGCGTTGGTGCAATCAATCAGCTACTATTCCTGGTTTCCCCGCGGTCCCGTGCCTTCTAAGCTGCAGGCTGATCATATCTTAAGTCTCAAAGAAAGGGCCAGTTGCTTAATTAGTTTGCTCCCTACTACTAGTTGCTTCATGATTCATGCAACTTATATAAGCAGGACTCCTTTAACCTTCAGAGACCAACTACTAGTTAGAGCATCTCCAGCCGCGTCTTAAGAAAGCCTTTTCACGCGATTTTTTTATACCAGCGCCGAAAAAACGGTCCAGTCGTGTCTCAGGAGCCTGATTTTCGGCGGCCTAAGCCGAAATCAGCCTCGGCGGACCCATGCCGAACCCGGCGCGCTGGGCGCGCTGGGGCGCCCGGGGGCGCCGGGGCGAGCGGTTTTGGCGCGAAAAAGCCGCGGGCCAGCCGCGTCAGCGACACCGCGCCTCGTCTTCCCCCAACGCCTCGATTTTGAGGAATCAATGGCAAGGCTGCCGCCGGTCAGCCTTGCCATTGATTCCTCACGGGCGGCGCGTCACGGGACGGCGCGCCGACGCCTCCCCTCCCTCGCACGCGTACACACGGGCGCGGCGCGGCTATATAAGCCGGTGGCCTCGCTCGCCTGTGGCCACATCAGCCCCGCCCTCGCCGCCGAGCTTTACCTCTCCCGAGCGCCACTGTCGAGCCCTCCCTCTCCCTCTCCCTCTCCCGTGAGCCGCCGCCCAACCCTTCCCTCTCCCCCTCTCCAGATGGCCGAGTGTTTCCCCGGAGACAAGGCGGCGGCCAACGGCTTCGGCCGCCGCACTCTTCGCAAACAGGAGTCGTGGCTCCTGTTTCAGGCGAACATTTCGGCACCGCCGGGCGCGCCGAGCCGACGGGCTGGAAGCTCAGCAACAGGGGAGTGCCCATTCCCCCATTGCCCGACGTCGTGGCTAAACCCTCCTACTTCGCCGACGAGGTCGAGGTCGTGCGCGCCTCCCTCACCGACGCCCAGCTCTCCCTCCCCCAGTACGCCGCCGACAACCACGCGGCTTGGGCGGCGTACTTCCAACGCCGTCAGCAGCAGCAGCTGGAGTCCACCAACGGCGCGACGGTGGTCGGCGGCCTGAAGAACAGCGAGGGGCGCCACCTGTGGTGGGGCGTCCCCGGCCGCACACTCGAGGGCAGCAACAACCCGTCGTTGGCATACCCCCCGGCGAGGGCGGCCGCCACGGCGCACCGCCGACGCGACGGGCCATGGGCGCCAAGGAGGTTCGGCTCCTCCTCCTCCTCTTCCTTCTCGCGCTCTTCCTCGCACTCCTCCGGCACTCCGGCGCTGCTCGGCGTCAAGGCCGAGCCCGCGGCGGAGACGCCTCTCAGCCGGCGCACTCGCAGCGCCGGCATCGTCATCAACGAGGGCGGCCGGCGCGCCTCCTCGTCGGCTCCTCCTCCGTACTTCGTCAAGCCAAAGACGGAGCCGGGGCTCGCGCCGGTGAAGGCGGAGCCGGGTCTCCCCTGCGTGAAGACGGAGCACGGCGAGGTCGAGCTCGACGACGACGCGACCCTTGAATGGGCACGCCAGGACTCCCTGAAGATGGCGAGGGAGCGCCGGTGCGCCGCCTTGCGGCGCTTCGCGGAGCGCTGCCAGGGCCACGACGAAGGAGGAGTCGTCGTCATCAACGACAACGACGACGACAACGCGCCACCGCCGCCACCAGTCCGCCATGGCGACGCCGGGTCCAGCAGGGGCGCTCGCGTCAAGTAGGAGAAGGACGACGGCGGTGACGATGGCGGCGACGACGGCGACTACTCAGCGTTCAACCAGTGTCTTTTTTAGATTAGTTTATATATTTGCTATGTAATGAAAATTCGCAAACTTTGTCGAAATATATACCTAAGTTGGACGAAATCTGTCGTGTTTAGCCGAACTTCGCTGAACTTTGCTGAAATTTGCTATATACTTTTATTTTTTGAACGCGCCTGGGGGCGGCCCTGAGGCCGGGGGCTGGGCACCAACTCGCCCCCAAGCCGATTTTTTGCGCCGGCTCACCCCCAGGCAACGATTTTAGGCGCCCCTGGGGGGCCAACGGCTGGAGATGCTCTTACTCCCTCTATCCATCTATACATGACCTAACGTGTTTTTCGCGATTAACTTTGACCACATACTAGAGCAATAACATATGACATGCAATTTACACAAAGCATACGATTAAATTTATACGTAAAAGGAGCTTTCAGTGATACAATTTTCACATTATACATCTCATCTCATGTATTATTAATTTTATCAGTAATCAAAAGGCATTGATGAAACCACCTAGCGCAGCGCGGTGTAACCAACCACGCCACATTTTGGACGTTTCACCAGGTCTATGCCATGTGGAGCAAGATTAGACCTGCCATGCCCGCATACTTATCCAGCAACAATGGTTTCGGAAAGTATACACTGTCCACGTTGATTCGCCTGGCCCACGTCAAACGTGTAGGCGATCAACTCGACCGGTCGCATGAGGCTGCCTGGCTATACATACATATGTCCTGACAAATGAATTAGAGCCACAAGTTAAAACGTTAAACGCTTAGGAGTCTCAGTTTCTATCCCTAGGGGAAAATGGTCAAGAGAAGAAGCCTTCCACAAGCTACGAGTGGATGCCACGTTGGAATGTGGCAGATATTTTAGACTGGCCGGATAACTCGGAATCGCACGGATGATGACACGTTCAGTACGCAGAATCTGTACTGGTGTCGTTCGGCATACGTCCAACTCGCCGTATACCAAAAGGTCCAAAGACGTACCGGTAGAAAAGCGGTCAAATTCAAAGGCACATTCGACAGAGGAAAGGTAACAGGGATATGTGTGCGTCTGACAAAGAAACGGCAGGCGAGGCAGGGCGCCGGAGTCGTGGTAATATCCACAGAGTAGAGCGCAGAGCGACCCCGTGGTCCATACTCCATAGTCCATACCGTCTTTCCTTTCCGCCATGATGTCTGATCTTTCGGTCGCAGTTGTTCAAGGGCCAGGGAAAAGGCCCTTGAATATAGGGATGTTTTTCTTGAAATTAGCTCGTTTTAAGTAATGATTATTTTGGAGGCAACCAAGAGGCAGCAAGAGCAATGCATAGGCGAGCCCCATGTCTGCAGGATCATCAAACTGCGGATCACTCGTCTAGCAGTTTGGCGGGTCGGGCCCAAGGAAAGGCGATCGTTCTTCTCTCGTGTGTAACCCAAAGCAGGGCGGGCTTAATTGTGAAGGTTGCCTCCTGGATTCAAAACGCACGTCACGCAACAAACATAATGCGAACGTTGCTGTATTTATGAAGATCCCATTTTGAAAACACTTTAAACCTTTGAGTTTCTTCTTAGAAATTGATCAAGCTTAATCCAGATTAGCGAAACACTAAATGGACAGCGAGCTGCATTTTCAACAAAGGAGGGATTTTATTAGCACAAAATGGGTGTCAAAAGGACGCACAACACAATGAGCACAAACGAGAGAATGGATGCCTTAAATTGAAAACTGTAAAAATTCACTCCAGTTTTAAAAAATTCTGAAAAAATACTCATATGCCTAGAGACATAATGTACATGTGTATAAATTTTCAGGTCGAAACTACACAAAGAAGACAAATCTGAGGCATTTTAGCATGTGTACTCTTCAACCTCAAGGTCCATGATTTTTTTTGTGCAACTCTAAATTCAAGGTATTTCAACCTAAAATTTTACACACATACACGTTACATCCTTGTATACATGTGTATTTTTTATAACTATTTTGAAACTAAAAGGTTCAAATTTTGGAATTTTCAAAATTAAGGTCTCCATGGAGCTTGGTCTCCAAAAGTCCCTACTCCCAGATTAGTAACATCACAAGATTATTAATATGAAAAATCACACACATAGATTAGAAACATCTAGTACATACACATATGGACCAAAAGCCCATGTCAACAGAGAGAGGTCAGAACATACGAGTTCACTACAAACTACGGTGGAACGGCTTTACTGGCCATGATGGTGAATGGTCATCTGCAATAGAGAAACTAGTGAAAGCTCGGGGATTGACATCGAGGAGGTAATGGATTATAAGTGGCCAGTCGCGCGGAGATGCTACCCATAAACATTGATTTTGGGCCTCACGCATATGTGGTTTGATTCAGCCTAGCTGACAAAATACAGGCAGCGAACCATATTCTGCATTGTGTTTGGTTTGCCAGAAAGCTCCAGGTTGCATGATAGCAAAAATAGACCCACGACATTTGGTTGCAAGTCTTTGCTCACATGCAACGAGCCGTTGTTTGGTGAAGAACATAGATTAAACTACTTTAACACACATAGATTTAATTACAATCAAAGGCACAATTGTGGCACCCCGTTCAAATACCACTGAATTTAGATGAAGGCCGCACACGTCAGCCCCGAAAATCACTCTAGCGTGCGCATTTACAATATGAATCATAGATGCATGCCATTCCACAAAAGAGCTTTATTGATCGACATGACTTTACAAGAGTCATCATACATAGCTCTATGACTAAATACAAATATTTGTGCAACGAAACTAATGTTTAAGGGTCGTATGGTCTTGGCTCCAATCCACATGGATTTGACTGGGTCACTCTTCTAGCGCATGAAAACTTCGGCTCCTTGCTAGTGGACCACAGATCCTATGCTGAACCTGGCCGTGTAAAAAGCTGACGAGTACGTTTGAATATACTCGCAAGTCAATCAATCACAATCCCAAGAAAACATTCCAAGGCACTCAAGCATGTAAAACATACAAACTAGCATACCATGGCATGTTCACCGAGCAAGATAAATAAGTGAAGTAACTGTAGTATAATAACAATAAAGCATAACAAGCAAAACAACCATGGTATCCAATCCATCACCATGATCACTGCACGACCATGTATTACTTCCCTGCGGTCCTCCGACCGTCTTTGTCATAGCCATCCAGTGGCTTAACCTCAAGTCTTTGACATATGCATATGTCTAGGTCCTTTCACTGTAAGTCTGATAAATCTCATCTTTCCTTGTTTCATAATCTCAATATCATCATGTTACATTTACAACTCCGGACTCGACAATGACCAAATAGTGTGACCTAGTACGAACTGTGTCCTTGACCGAGGACGTGAATATTCGAATACATGTTTCGCCCTTCATAGGATGTGCACTGTACCCATACTATGGACAACAGCCCAACAAATCTCTTCTATAGCATTGCAATTCTACCGTATCACTGAAATACCTGCAGTATATCCTAGGAGAGTAAACTGGGTCCTTGCTACCCCGTGGCACAACTCGTCCACTACGGAGTGCATTAACTTTCTCTCTGTGCAATCTTACCAACCTAGGCTCTCGTAGTTGAATGACAGTTTTTGGGCCAAGGAAATAGTGACTGTCCAACTATCCATCTTTGGTGATACGCCTCAAAGTCATTAACTATAGACGAGCTAGGGCCTTCACATAAAGGAAAATATGGTCGCAAGGGTGAGTTCGTTTTAGTGGCACTATGACTTTATCTAGCCGATGGAGGAGGTTGTTATTATTATTTTTGGTTCTTTATCGTTACCTCGAGTGACATACCACAAGTCACGTTAGTAATACACGCGGTAAAACAAGATGAAATAGTATGAAAGCATACAACCTAACTCCATATTAGCTCTTCATATGAGGCATTAGTGCGATAATATCAATAGCATAAAGTGCAACCAAAGTAAACAAAGTAAGTAGTAAATCCGAGTAAATGTATGCAAAGCTATATCAAGCCTAGCTTTAACATTAGTTGCAAAGTCTTTGAGTGAGCAATCTTTCACCACTTCCTGAAAAGATCTCATTTGACTCTCTGGTCTAGCATTGACACCAAACTGCTCGTCAGCATGAAGAATTTCATTAAAATCGCCCATACACATCCAGGTCTCATGCTCAATAGCAAAAATACTCCTCATGAAGCGCCAAGTGTGATGCATGTTCCACTCGTGGCTCCCCATACGTACCAACCAGTTAAATACCAATTATATTTCTTGATTTTTACATCAATGTGCGAGACACTGTAATTTTCCAATGTAGTATCAATTTCCGAGGACCAAAACAGTCCAACACCTCCACTAAGGCCATCTTTCATGATAGGAAAAGAATAAAAAATAAACCTAAAGAAAACTTCAAAACTTTTACTCTATTGCCCTTTATCTTATTTTCCATGACAAACGGGCAGTCAGGGCCTTCCTGCTTCTCCACCTTGCGAAGCTCTCGAACTGACCAAGGGTTCCCAATCCCTTTGTGGTTCCAACTCAAAGCATTCATTGATCTGGGTAGTGCTGACTAGTAGTCGTTTCGGAAGATTTAGAGGTGTAGGATCGAAAGTATGTATAGAGGGGGTGATTAGACTACTTGACCAAATAAAAATCTACCATTTTCCCAATTTTAGTTGTGGGTAGATTTTAGCAACTCTCACAAGTCAAGCAACCAACCTACACATGCAATTCTAAGAGTATAGCAGCGGAATATAAAACATTGCATATGAAGGTAAAGGGAAGGGTTTGGAGAAGGCAAAAGCAATGGAGACACGAAGATTTTTGGCGTGGTTCCGATAGGTGGTGCTATCGTGCGTCCACGTTAATGGAGACTTGAACCCACGAAGGGTAACAGCTGCGCGAGTGCACGGAGGGCTCCACCCATGAAGGGTCCACGAAGAAGCAACCTTGTCTATCCCACCATGGTCATTGTCCACGAAGGACTTGCCTCACTCGGGTAGATCTTCACGAAGTAGGCGATCTCCTTGCCCTTACAAACTTGGTTCAACTCCACATCATGATAGAGGCGCCCAAGTGACACCTAACCAATCTAGGAGACATCACTCTCGAAAAGGTAATAGATAGTGTATAGATGGTGAACTCCTTGCTCTTGTGCTTCAAATGATAGTCTCCCCAACACTCAACTCTCTATCATGGATTTGGCTATGGTGGAAGAAGGATTTGAGTGGAAAGCAACTTGGGGAAGGCTAGAGATCATGGTTCAAATGGTTGGAATGGAATCTCTTGATCTCAACACATGAGTAGGTGGTTTTCTCTCAGAAAATGAATGGTGGAAGTGTAGGCACGTTATGATGGATCTCCTCTATGAGGAAGAAGGGGTGGAGGGCTATATATAGCCTCCACACAAAATCCAATTGTTACACACTTTTGACTCATTTCGGTGGCACCGATTAGGAAACTCGGTGGCACCAATCTGTTCAAAAATATGGACGTTAGGAATCTTAGTGGGACCGACTGGAACAACTCGGGTGGACCGATGTGCTAGGTCTTAGGGAAAATATCACATCAGTGGCGCCGATTGCGTCAACTCGGTGGGAACGAATTGAAGCAATAAGCAACAGAGAGTTTGTCAAGTCAACTCGGTGGGACCGATTGCATATACTCGGTGGGACCGAAGTAATTGCAATAGATCACAGAGCGCTGGCAAGGCCATCTCGGTGGGACTGAGATCCTATCGATGTGATCGAATCGTTAGGGTTTCTGGAAGTGGCTATGTCAAATGAACTCGGTGGCTCCGGGTAGAAAGAATTGGTGGGGCCAAGTTTGGAATTAGGGTTTGGACATATTTGGATGTAGAAAGTGGTTGAGGGTTTTGGAGCAATACCACTAAGCACTTTGAGCAAGTAGGCCATTACACAACACCTCACCCCCTTTTAATAGTATTGGCCTTCCTATGGACTCAATGTAATCTTGGATTACTTAAATAGAAATGAAGAGTCTTGAGATTTTGCCAATCTTTGTCCTTAGCATTTTGAGGGGTCCACATCTCTAGTCCATGCCATGCCAATCATTGAACATCCTGAAATATTTATCTTGAATGGATATTAGTTCAATGAGCTATATGTTGTTATGAATTACCAAAACCACCCGGGGATCAGTTGCACTTTAAATCTCCCCCTTTTTTGGTAATTGATGACAAAATATAGATCAAAGCTTCGATAAATGATTAAATAAATGAAATAAATCGTCACTTTGGGAAGTATGTGATAAGCAAGAGCTCCCCCTAAATTTGTGCATTATAAAAAATTTGCGTTTGAATGCAAGTGCACAATCGATTAGGATCATGGGTCACTCTTCCATGTCACATACATCTTGGTGGAGTGCACAAATGATATGAGTGAAATAACATGCACGCATCACCAAAGACATAAGTGAATGATCATACACAAATAATTGTAGGGATAAGCATTAAGCACACATTAAGAAAAGTATGATCAACCACACAACCAAACATAGTATCTCACGAGCATCAAACGATCAAGTAGCACGGGTCAAATGGACATAGTAGGAAAAACTCAATAAAACCAAAGAGCATAAGCGAGACACACACACACACACACACACACACACTCTCTCTCTCTCAGCCTATGATCTATACAATTTCCCCCCCTTTGGCAACAAGTACCAAAAAGCTCAAAAAGGCATAGAGCTATGCATCTCTCTAGGCACGATCCTCTAGAGCTCCTGAAGGGGTCTTTTGGCTTGTGGCTCCAGTGGGCGTAGATGGCATGGAGAGAAGTGCATCTGCAAATGTCTCTGAAGATGTCTGTTGGACCGATGGAGTAGACACTAGAGGTGGCGCTGGAGCAGTAGCGGCAGGTGCAGAGTGAGTAGGCCTCGTGTCTGCAACTGGAACAGCTGAAGATCCGGGTGCCCTGGGTACAGTCTAGAACCTCTGAGTGGTAGGTCTCTCATCTCCATTGTCCTTGGCAGCAATCATGCTTGTCTCAACATCTGCCTACAGCTTTTCCACAATTGTCTGAACCTCTGTGATCTTCACATCAAGATTATGAATCTTTGTCTCGACAAACCGCTCTAGACTCTCCTGGTTCTCGGAGATGTTGTCCATACTGCTCTCAATCCTCAGGGTGGCCTCTAGCAGATGTGTCATTTGATCTTTGACTTGAGGTTTGTAATGGGTGCGTTGGGAGCTATGGCTTCCTGAGCTGCTTTAGCTGCTGCAGCCCAAGCCTTATCTTGAGCCTCAACTGATGTGGGGTGTGAGGGATCCATCACCACCATATTATCCTCGAACTCTGGTAGAAGAGGAAGGTGCTCACGATCTAGTAGATATGTGTCTGTACCAACTTTGGAGTTGATAAGCATCTGAATGTGTGGGGCATATCCACAAGACCTCTTCTGGTTAGTAGATATTCTCTTGACCGTCTCTACAATCAAACTCGTAAATTTGAACTTCTGAGGTGGGGAGTCAAACAAGTGAAGCAAATTGATGGAGTGGCCACGTATCATCACTACAAAAAAAGACACATCCATGACATTTTGGGCTGAACGATTTTTTTTCTATCATGCTTATGACACTTCTATGACGATAATTGTGACAAAAGCACGTATCATCATAGATGTGGTGGGCTCCTACTTCTATGACAAAAAATCATGACAGAAAATGGGATTTTCATCCTGGGCGGGCCGGGGACGCACCTGCATGACATTCTTTGGGCCGTCCATGACAGAAAAAATCATGGTAGAAGCGAGGGCGAGGAAAATATCGGGGAGTTCCCGGTTACGGTGGGTGGTCGGGGCCGAGCGATGGATGGAGGTTTGCACATTTCTCTCGCACACGTACGCGTGTGTGCGCGAGGCTTTGGGCTCTAAATGAACCCGAGCGAGGCGTTCGCTTACTGAACCCGAGCAATTGCACTAACTGCGTTACTGAACCCAAGCGATCAATCCCTTGGCTGTTAACTAAACCCGAGCGATTCCTTTGCTACTGCTGCTAACTGAAGCCGATCGAACCCACCTCTTGATGAACAGTGACCATTATCGGGGGTTGGATGAACACAGTTCCCGGTGGGAGTTGGATGAAAAGGACCCCGTGGTATAGTAGTGGCCATTGCCGCTGGATGAACAGCACACCGATCGAGGAGGCCGCCACACACCCAAGCCGGTTGGGGGTGGATGAACAGGACTTCGTGGAGGGTTGGTTGAATAGTAGCCGGTGGAGGCTGGATGAACAGTAGTTGGTGGAGGTAGGAGGAAGTCGACGGTGGATGAACAGTAGCAGGTGGAGGCTGGAAGAAGTCGACAGTGGATGAACAATAGCCCGTGGAGGCTGGAGCGAGGCAGTAGACAGTGGATGAATAGTAGCCCGTGGAGTCCCGTTTTGTGGTACGCCACACCCCTCCCGATGAACAGGACCCCGTTTCGATCGTAGGCGCTCCAACACATGTCCGTTTCCTCCATTTTGCGGTACGCCACACCTATCCCTATCAGCAGGATCCCGGTTCGACCGTAGGAGGTCGAAGAGAAGTCTGTTTCCTCCGTTTTGCGGTACGCCACACCCCTCCCGATGAACAGGACCCCGTTTCGACCATACGCGATCGAACAGAAGGCCGTTTTCTCTGTTATGCGGTACGTCAGACCTCATTTCGGCTATTCCGTCCAAGCCGGCTGGCTTCCGATGAATAGGACGCATTTTGTTGCCTCCCGATGAACATGACACAGTTTCTCCGTTCCGACTCAATCGGTTGGCTTTCGATGAACAAGACGCTCTTGTTGTCGTCCGTTGCCTCTCCATGTACACGATCCCTAGCCATACGTATGCGCGAGTTTGCATTCGAGATCCTGCCCGTATGTACGTACGTGGCCGTATTTTTTGGCATTTGGTTGTACATATGTGTACACAGTTTAGAAGGGACTGCCTGAACTGCTATGTCGGGGCTCTACTACTACACGTCCCACTTCTTGCTCGGCCACGGTTCATTCATCATTGCAGAGAGACCATTTGACTAGTATGTACGTACACGTTCGTGATCAGACAGACAACGCTACATATGCTTCGACCAGGTGGGTCCCAGCTGTCAGGAAGGAT
Organism: Triticum aestivum; assembly: GCF_018294505.1. Lineage (NCBI taxonomy): Eukaryota > Viridiplantae > Streptophyta > Magnoliopsida > Poales > Poaceae > Triticum > Triticum aestivum. The sequence goes on along the minus strand of NC_057809.1, from coordinate 451,795,856 downwards.
AAGGACGCACTTCCTTGCATGCGAAGATACGGCTGGTGGGTCCCAGCTGTTAGCGTCACCGTGCACAGTCGTCTTCCGATGGCTGTCATTTGTTGACCACATTGACCACACCGCACCGAGAGCAGGAAGGCGGTGGACAACGGCGAGGCCTAGGAAGGGAACACCGCGGAGTTGGGGAAGACGCGACAGTGGATGCCCACGCAGGGGGAGTACGAGGGTTGACTGCTTCGGCCGCGGTATGAGTCTGCCGTCACCGGAGAATAACAGGAGGTGTGGGTGAGTAGAGGGATGGTATGGCCAGCGGTGCCAGCACAGCCGGCCACGGGAGGCAGGAGCAGGCGGTCCCGTCGGTGCTGGTTTCGGCAGCTGGAGCAAGAAGATCAAAGATTGAAGAAGCAGCGCGGCTTTTGGATGTCAATCCAATGGTCGCTACTGCTCGAATTGTTTGTTGACTAGGTTAACAAAATAACAAAGCCCTGCGTACGTGTCAACTTAGTAGGCCCACAAGTCAGCCTCTGAATCATGTGGGTCCGAGCTAGCAAGGGGGAATCATTTTTCTTCCGCATAATAAGGAGGCACTTCCTTCCGTGCGAAGATGTAGCTCATGGGTCCCAGTTGTCATGGGGGGTGATACGTCCATTTTGCATCATGCTTTTATATTGATATTTATTGCATTATGGGCTGTTATTACACATTATGTCACAATACTTATGCCTATTCTCTCTTATTTTACAAGGTTTACATAAAGAGGGAGAATGCCGGCAGCTGGGATTCTGGGATGGAAAAGGAGCAAGTATTAGAGACCTATTCTACACAGCTCCAAAAGTCCAGAAACTTCATGGAAGACGTTTTCAGAATATATAAAAAATACTCAGCGGAAGAAGTTCATCAGGGGGGCCACACCCTGCCCACGAGGATGGGGGGCGCGCCCTACCCCCATGGGCGCGCCCCCTACCTCGTGGGCCCCCTGGTGGCTCTCCGGTGGCCATCTTCTGCTATATGAAGTCTTTCGATGAGAAAAAAATTATAAGCCATCTTCTCGGACGAAACTCCGCCGCCACGAGGCGGAACCAATCTAGGGCTTCGGCAGAGCTGTTCTGTCGGGGAAACTTCCCCCCGGAAGGGGGAAATCATCGCCATCGTCATCACCAACGCTCCTCTCAGTGGGAGAGGGCAATCTCCATCAACATCTTCATCAGCACCATCTCCTCTCAAAACCCTAGTTCATCTCTTGTATCCCGTTCTTGTCTCCAAGTCCGGGATTGGTACTAGTAGGTTGCTAGTAGTGTTAATTACTCCTTGTAGTTGATGCTAGTTGGTTTATTTGATGGAAGATCATATGTTCAGATCCTATATGCATATCAATACCCCTCTGATTATGAAAATGTTTATGCTTTGTGAGTAGTTACGTTTGTTCCTGAGGACATGGGAGAAGTCTTGCTATTAGTAGCCATGTGAATTTGGTATTCGTTCGATATTTTGATGAGATGTATGTTGTCTCTCCTCTAGTGGTGTTATGTGAATGTCGACTACATAACACTTCACCATTATTTGGGCCTAGAGGAAGGCATTGGGAAGTAATAAGTAGATGATGGGTTGCTAGAGTGACAGAAGCTTAAACCCTAGTTTATGCGTTGCTTCGTAAGGGGCTGATTTGGATCCATATGTTTCATGCTATGGTTAGCTTTACCTTAATACTTTTGTTTTAGTTGCAATAGAGGTTAATCATAAGTGGGATGCTTGTCCAAGTAAGGACAACACCCAAGCACCGGTCCACCCACATACCAAATTATCAAAGTACCGAACGCGAATCGTATGAACGTGATGAAAACTAGCTTGACGATATTCCCATGTGTCCTCGGGAGCGCTTTTCTCTATATAAGAGTTTTTCTAGGCTTGTCCTTTGCTACAAAAAGGATTGGGCCACCTTGCTGCACTTTATTTACTTTTGTTACTTGTTGCTCGTTACAAATTATCCTATCACAAAAACTATCTGTTACCACTTATTTCAGTACTTGTAGAGAATACCTTGCTGGAAACTACTTATCATTTCCTTCTGCTCCTTGTTGGGTTCGCCACTCTTACTTATAGAAAGGACTACCATAGATCCCCTATACTTGTGGGTCATCAAGAATCTTTTCTGGCGCCGTTGCCGGGGAGTGAAGCGCCTTTGGTAGGTGGAATTTGGTAAGGAAAAATTTATATAGTGTGCTAAAATTTACTGTCACTTGTTACTATGGAAAGTAATCCGCTGAGGGGCTTGTTTGGGGTATCTTCACCCCGACCAGTAGAGCAAAGAGTTGCTCCTCAACCTACTGAACCTACTGAAAATGAAAATGTCTGCTTTGAAATTCCTTCGGGTATGATAGAAAAACTGCTAGCTAATCCTTTTATAGGAGATGGAACAAAGCATCCTTATGAGCATCTAATATATGTGGATGAAGTTTGTGGATTATTTAAGCTTGTAGGTGTACCCGGGTATGTTGTTAAGAAGAAGGTCTTCCCTTTATCTTTGAAGGGAGATGCATCGACATGGTATAGGCTATGTGATGATATGGGGTCATGGAACTACAAACGATTGAAATGGAATTTCATCAGAAGTTTTATCCTATGCATCTTGTTCATCGTGATCGCAATTATATATATATGTATATATGTATATATATATATATAATTTTTGGCCTCGCGAAGGAGAAAGCATCGCTCAAGCTTGGGGGAGGCTTAAATCAATGTTATATTCATGCCCCAATCATGAGCTCTCAAGAGAGATGATTATTCAAAATTTATATGCTCGGCTTTCTGACAACAATTGTACCATGCTCGATACTTCTTGTGCTAGCTCTTTTATGATGAAGACTATTGAATTCAAATGGGATTTATTGAAAAGAATTAAACGCAACTCTGAAGATTGGGACATTGATGAAGGTTGGGAGTCAGGTATGACACATAAGTTTGATTGTGTTAAATCTTTTGTGGATATTGATGTTTTCCATAAATTTAGCACTAAATATGGACTTGACTCTGAGATAGTAGCTTCTTTCTGTGAATCTTTTGCTACTTATGTTGATCTTCCCAAGGAGAAGTGGTTTAAATATCATCCTCCCATAGAAGTAAAAGTAGCTGCACCTATTAAAGTTGAAGAAAAGACTATCACTTATAAGGATCCTATTGTTCCCACTTCTTATGTTGAGAAACTACCTTTCCCTGTTAGGATAAAGGATCATGCTAAAGCTTCAACTGTGGTTCGTAAAAGCAATACTAAAACCTATACCCCTTCTGAGCAAATTAAAGTTGGACCTAATATTGCTATTGTTAAAGATCTCTTGGCTGATAATATTGATGGGCATGTTATTTATTTCTATGATGAAACTGCTAGAATTGCTAAACCTTGTGCTTAAGATAAACCTAGACCTGTGGTAGGCATGCCTATTATTTCTGTTAAAATAGGAGATCATTGTTATCATGGTTTATGTGATATGGGTGCCAGTGCTAGTGCAATACCTATTAGCCTATATAGAGAAATTATGCATGATATTGCACCTGTTGAGTTAGAAGATATTGATGTCACAATTAAACTTGCCAATAGAGATACTATTTCACCAATGGGAATTGTTAGAGATGTTGAAGTCTTGTGTGGGAAAACTAAATATCCTGCTGATTTTCTTGTTCTTGGTTCCCCACAAGATAGCTTTTGTCCCATTATATTTGGTAGACCCTTCTTAAACACTATTAATGCTACCATAGATTGCAAAAGGGATGTTGTTACTATTGGTTTAGATGATATGTCTCATGAATTTAATTTCTCTAAATTTAGTAGACAACACCGTGAAGAAGAATTACCTAGTAAGGATGAAATTATTGGTCTTGCTTCTATTACCGTACCACCTAGTGATCCTTTAAAACAATATTTGCTAGACCATGAAAATGATATGTTTATGAATGAAAGAAGGGAAATAGATGAAGTATTCTTTAAACAGGAACCTATTTTGAAACATAATTTGCCTGTTGAAATCCTAGGGGATCCTCCTCCACCCAAGGGTGATCCCGTGTTTGAGCTTAAACTGTTGCCTGATACTCTTAAATATGCTTATCTTGATGAGAAAAAAGATATATCCTGTTATTATTAGTGCCAACCTTTCAGAGCATGAGGAAGAGAGATTATTGAAAACTCTGAAGAAGCACCGTGCTGCTATTGGGTATACTCTTGATGATCTTAAGGGCATTAGTCCCACTCTATGTCAACATAAAATAAATTTGGAAGAAGATGCTAAACCAGTTCGTGATCATCAACGACGGCTGAATCCTAAAATGAAAGAAGTGGTAAGAAAGGAAATACTAAATCTCCTTGAGGCAGGTATAATCTATTCCGTTGCAGATAGTCAGTGGGTAAGTCCTGTCCACTGTGTCCCTAAGAAGGGAGGTATTACTGTCGTTCCTAATGATAAAGATGAATTGATTCCTCAAAGAATTATTACAGGTTATAGGATGCTAATTGATTTCTGCAAATTAAATAAGGCCACTAAAAAGGATCATTACCCTTTACCTTTTATCGATCAAATGCTAGAAATATTATCCAAACATACACATTTTTGCTTTCTAGATGGTTATTCTGGTTTCTCTCAAATACCTGTGTCAGCCAAAGATCAATCAAAGACTACTTTTACTTGCCCTTTTGGTACTTTTGCATATAGATGTATGCCTTTTGGTTTATGTAATGCACCTACTACCTTTCAAAGATGCATGATGGCTATATTCTCTGACTTTTCTGAAAAGATTTGTGAGGTTTTCATGGACGATTTCTCCGTCTATGGATCTTCTTTTGATGATTGCTTGAGCAACCTTGATCGAGTTTTGCAGAGATGTGAAGAAACTAATCTTGTCTTGAATTGGTAAAAGTGCCACTTTATGGTTAATGAAGGTATTGTCTTGGGGCATAAAGTTTCCGAAAGAGGTATTGAGGTTGATAAAGCCAACGTTGATGCTATTGAGAAGATGCCATGTCCCAAGGACATCAAAGGTATAAGAAGTTTCCTTGGTCACGCCGGATTTTATAGGAGGTTCATTAAGGACTTCTCAAAAATTTCTCGGCCTTTGACTAATTTATTACAAAAAGATATACCATTTGTATTTGATGATGATTGTGTAGAAGCATTTGAAATACTTAAGAAAGCATTGATCTCTGCACCTATTGTTTAGCCACCCGATTGGAATTTACCCTTTGAAATTATGTGTGATGCTAGTGATTATGTTATAGGTGCTGTTCTAGGGCAAAGAGTTGATAAGAAATTAAACGTTATTCAATATGCTAGTAAAACCCTAGACAATGCTCAAAGAAATTATGCTACCACTGAAAAGGAATTCTTAGCAGTTGTATTTGCTTGTGATAAGTTCAGACCTTATATTGTTGATTCTAAAGTAACTATTCACACTAATCATGCTGCTATTAAATATCTTATGGAAAAGAAAGATGCTAAACCTAGACTTATTAGATGGGTTCTCTTGCTACAAGAATTTGACTTACATATTGTTGATAGAAAGGGAGCTGAGAACCCCGTTGCAAACAACTTGTCTAGGTTAGAAAATGTGCTTGATGACCCACTACCTATTGATGATAGCTTTCTCGATGAGCAATTAAATGTCATAAATGCTTCTCATACTGCTCCGTGGTATGATGATTATGCTAATTACATTGTTGCTAAGTTTATACCACCTAGTTTCACATACCAGCAAAAGAAAAAGTTCTTCTATGATTTGAGGCATTACTTTTGGGATGACACACATCTTTATAAATAAGGAGTGGATGGTGTTATTAGACATTGTGTACCTGAGCATGAACAGGAACAGATCCTACGCAAGTGTCACTCCGAAGCTTATGGAGGACACCATGTTGGAGATAGAACTGCACATAAGGTATTGCAATCTGGTTTTTATTGACCTACTCTCTTAAGGGATGCCCGTAAGTTTGTCTTATCTTGTGATGAATGTCAAAGAATTGGTAATATTAGTAGACGTCAAGAAATGCCTATGAACTATTCACTCGTTATTGAACCATTTGATGTTTGGTACTTTGACTATATGGGACCTTTTCCTTCCTCTAATGGTTATACACATATTTTAGTTGATGTTGATTACATTACTAAGTGGGTAGAAGCTATTCCAACTAGTAGTGATGATCATAACACTTCTATTAAAATGCTTAAAGAAGTTATTTTTCCAAGGTTTGGAGTCCCTAGATATTTAATGACTGATGGTGGTTCACATTTTATTCATGGTGCTTTCCGTAAAATGCTTGCTAAATATGATGTTAATCATAGAATTGCATCTCCTTATCACCCTCAGTCTAGTGGTCAAGAAGAATTGAGTAATAGAGAACTCAAATTAATTTTGCAAAAGACTGTCAATAGGTCTAGAAAGAATTGGCCCAAAAAACTTGATGATGCATTATGGGCCTATAGAACTGCATATAAAAATCCTATGGGTATGTCTCCGTATAAAATGGTCTATGGAAAAGCATGTCACTTACCTCTCGAACTAGAACACAAGGCATATTGGGCTATTAAAGAGCTCAATTATGATTTTAAACTTGCCGGTGAGAAGAGGTTGTTTGATATTAGCTCACTCGATGAATGGAGAACCCAAGCCTAAGAAAAAGTTAAAAGATGGCATGATAAAAGGATAGAAAAGCTTGAGTTCAATGTAGGTGACTATGTATTGCTATACAACTCTCGTTTAAGATTTTTTGCAAGAAAACTTCTCTCTAAATGGGAAGGTCCTTACGTTATCGAGGAGGTCTATCGTTCCGGTGCCATAAAAATCAACAACTTCGAAGGCACAAATCCGAAGGTGGTGAACGGTCAAAGAATCAAACATTATATCTCAGGTAACCCCATAAATGTTGAAACCAATATTATTGAAACCGTAACCCCAGAGGAATACATATGGGACACTTTCCAGAATGTTTCAGACTCCAAAAAGGAATAGGTATGTGGTACGGTAAGTAAACCGACTGCAAAACCGTTTTTAAGGCAATATTTCTCTGTTTTGGAATATTTAGAAAAATAGAAAAATAAGAAGCAGTCCGGGAAGGACACGAGGCCTCCACGAGGGTGGAGGGCACGCCCTACCCTACTAGGCGCGCCCCCTACCTCGTGGGCACCTCGTGCGCTTTCGGGACTCCGTTTTCTTACACGACACGTATTTTGGTCGGTAAAAAATCATTATTTAATCTCCTGAAGGTTTTGACCTCCGTATCACGCAAAAATCTCTTGTCTTTGTTTCGAGCTGTTTTTCTGACAGATCCAGGTCGTCATGTCGCCTTCAAGTGCCCCCAAGGACCAGTTCTTCGAGAAGGTCATCAACCCCTACCTCACAGAAGTGTTGCAACACCCTCAAACCATTGAGATGCATGAGGGGTTGTTGCACATCCGCGATGCTGAGGGACCAAGGAAGACCGGAAGCACGGAGGCAAGGCTCGAGGCATTGGAGCAAGAAGTTTTCAAGTGTCAGGAGATGGTGGAGCGTGGACTTGATTCCAATCACATTATGATCACGGAGTTCACCAACAACCACAAGATGGACGTCAAGGACATTGGGGAGGCCATCTTCAAGCTTCATGAGAAAATCAAGCACCTCCGAACCCAGATTTATGACCTGCAAAATCAAAACTGTGAGTATGAATATAGATTCAATAGGATGAGTTTGGCTGCAAATTTGAGGTTTCAGGAGACTCGATCATCCTTCTATGATGGTGAGCCTATGCCCTGGAAGAAGGACGACAAGCCTACGCCATCAACAAAACCACCACCTTCTTCACCAACAAAGGAGACATAATCACATGGGTATGGGCACTCCCCTTGGCAACTGCCAAGCTTGGGGGAGTGCCCCGGTATCGTATCACCTTCACTTTTATCTTTACTGTTTTTCTTAGTTCGATCCTTTTGATAATATCTTGATCTAGTAGAATAAAGTTTTAGTATGATCTAGTTGTGAGTTTTGCTTTATGATCCTTCTATGTAATCGATTCCGTGAGCTATATATAATAGGGATTAGTGTTGAGTCAAGGGCTTGATTATTTTGCCATGATCTTAAGTGAATAAAAGAAAAGAGAAATAAATAAGAAAGGAAACAAAGAGATCATATGGATCTTATGGAGAGTAATGAGCTCACATAGAAAAAGTATGATGAATAAAAGTTGTTGAGAGTTGACAAACATAGTTTTGGTCGTCGTTGCAATTAATAGGAAGTAATAAAGAAAGAGAGGTCTTCACATATAAATATACTATCTTGGACATCTTTTATGATTGTAATCACTCATTAAAATATGACATGCTAAAGAGTTGACGTTGGACAAGGAAGACAATGTAATGGTTTATGTTTTCTTACATCTGAGATAAATTATATTGTCATGGATCATCCAACATGATTGAGCTTGCCTTTCCCCCTCATGCTAGCCAAATTCATCGCACCAAGTAGAGATACTACTTGTGCTTCCAAATACCCTTAAAACCAGTTTTGCCATGAGAGTCCACCATACCTACCTATGGATTGAGTAAGATCCTCCAAGTAAGTTGTCATCGGTGCAATCAATAAAAATTGCTCTCTAAATATGTATGACTTATTAGTGTGGGAGAAAGTAAGCTTTATGCGATCGTGTGATATGGAAGAAATAAAAGCGACAGACTGCATAATAAAGGTCCATATCACAAGTGGCAATATAAAGTGACGTTCTTTCGCATTAAGATTTTGTGCATTCAACCATAAAAGCGCATGACAACCTCTGCTTCCCTCTGCGAAGGACCTATCTTTTACTTTTAGCTCCTAACATGCATAAGAGTCATGGTGATCTTCACCCTTCCTTTTTACATTTTATCCTTTGGCAAGCACAGTATGTTGGAAAGATCCTGGTATATATGGCTAATTGGATGTGAGTTTTCATGAACTATTATTGTTGACATTACCCTTGAGGTAAAATGTTGGGAGGCAAAACTATAAGCCCCTATCTTTCTCTGTGTCCGATTAAACTCCATACCCATAAGTATTGCGTGAGTGTCAGCAATTGTGAAGGACTATATGATAGTTGAGTATGTGGACTGGCTGAAAAGCTCTTATATATTGACTCTTTCCTATGTTATGATAAATTGCAATTGCTCCAATGACTGAGATTATAGTTTGTTAGTTTTCAATGAAGTTTACGATTCATACTTGAAATTGTGATTGAATTATTACTCTAGCATAAGAGATCATATGACAAGAATTATATAAGTTGTTGTTCTAAGAATGATCATGATGCCCTCATGTCCGTATTTTATTTTTATCGACACCTCTATCTCCAAACATGTGGACATATTTTTCGATTTCAGCTTTCGCTTGAGGACAAGCAAGGTCTAAGCTTGGGGGAGTTGATACGTCCATTTTGCATCATGCTTTTATATCGATATTTATTGCATTATGGGCTGTTATTACACATTATGTCACAAATACTTATGTCTATTCTCTCTTATTTTACAAGGTTTACATAAAGAGGGAGAATGTTGGCAGCTGGGATTCTAGGCTGGAAAAGGAGCAAATATTAGAGACCTATTCTGCACAGCTCCAAAAGTCCTGAAACTTCACGGAAGACGTTTTCAGAATATATAAAAATACTCAGCGGAAGAAGTTCACTAGGGGGGCCACACCCTGCCCACGAGGGTGGGGGGCGCCTTACCCCCTGGGCGCGCCCCTACCTCGTGGGCCCCCTGGTGGCCCTCTGGTGGCCATCTTCTGCTATATGAAGTCTTTCGATGAGAAAAAAATCATAAGCCATCTTCTCGCACGAAACTCCACCGCCACGAGGCGGAACCTTGGCGGAACCAATCTAGGGCTCCGGCAGAGCTGTTCTGCCGGGGAAACTTCCCTCCGAAAGGGGCAAATCATCGCCATCATCATCACCAACGCTCCTCTCAGCGGGAGAGGGCAATCTCCATCAACATCTTCATCAGCACCATCTCCTCTCAAAACCCTAGTTCATATCTTGTATCCAATTCTTGTCTCCAAGTCCGGGATTGGTACTAGTAGGTGATGTCTACTACACAACCTTCTTCTTGTAGACGTTGTTGGGCCTCCAAGTGCAGAGGTTTGTAGGACAGTAGCAAATTTCCCTCAAGTGGATGACCTAAGGTTTATCAATCCGTAGGAGGCGTAGGATGAAGATGGTCTCTACAAGCAACCCTGCAACCAAATAACAAAGAGTCTCTTGTGTCCCCAACACACCCAATACAATGGTAAATTGTATAGGTGCACTAGTTCGGCGAAGAGATGGTGATACAAGTGGTATATGGATAGTAGATAATAGTTTTTGTAATCTGAAAATATAAAAACAGCAAGGTAGCAAGTGATAAAAGTGAGCGTAAACGGTATTGCAATGATAGGAAATAGGGCCTAGGGTTCATACTTTCGCTAGTTTCCCTCAACAATAATATCATAATTGGATCACATAACTATCCCTCAACATGCAACAAAGACGATGGAGAGCGCCGGGATGATGAAGATGGCCACTGGTGAGGGATCCCCGCCCATCCGGCAGGGTGCCGGAACAGGGTCCCGATAGACTTTTGGTGGCTACAGAAGCTTGCGGCGGCGGAACTCCCGATCTAATCTCTATTCTGGAAGTTTTAGGGTACGACGATATATATGGGTGCAGGAAGTACGTCGGAGGAGCCACGGGGGCCCCACGAGGCAGGGGGGCACGCCCTAGGGGGGTGGGCGCCCCCACCCTCGTGGGCAGCCCGTGTCTCCCCTGGCGTGCACTCCAAGTTCCCTGGGTTGCTTTCCTTCCGAAAATAACTTCTCTAGTTGATTTCATTCCGTTTCGACTCCGTTTGATATTCCTTTTCTTCGAAACACTGAAATAGGTATAAAACAACAAATCTGGGCTGGGCCTCCGGTTAATAGGTTAGTCCCAAAAATAATATAAAAGTGGATATTACAGCCCAATATTGCCCAAAACAGTAGATAATATAGCATGGAGCAATCAAAAATTATATATACGTTGGAGACGTATCAGTAGGTTGCTAGTAGTGTTAATTACTCCTTGTAGTTGATGCTAGTTGATTTATTTGGTGGAAGATCATATGTTTAGATCCTATATGCATATTAATACCCCTCTGATTATGAACATGTTTATGCTTTGTGAGTAGTTACGTTTGTTCCTGAGGACATGGGAGAAGTCTTGCTATTAGTAGTCATGTGAATTTGGTATTCCTTCGATATTTTGATGAGATGTATGTTGTCTCTCCTCTAGTGGTGCTATGTGAACGTCGACTACATAACACTTCACCATTATTTGGGCCTAGGGGAAGGCATTGGGAAGTAATAAGTAGATGATGGGTTGCTAGAGTGACAGAAGCTTAAACCCTAGTTTATGCGTTGCTTCGTAAGGGGCTGATTTGGATCCATATGTTTCATGCTATGGTTAGGTTTACCTTAATACTTTTGTTGTAGTTGCGGATGCTTGCAATAGAGGTTAATCATAAGTGGGATGCTTGTCCAAGTAAGGATAGCACCCAAGCACCGGTCCACCCACGTGCCAAATTATCAAAGTACCGAAAGCGAATCATATGAACGTGATGAAAACTAGCTTGACGATATTCCCATGTGTCCTCGGGAGCGCTTTTCTCTATATAAGAGTTTGTCCAGTCTTGTTCTTTGCTACAAAAAGGATCGGGCCACCTTGATGCACTTTATTTACTTTTGTTACTTGTTGCTCATTACAAATTATCCTATCACAAAAACTATCTGTTACCACTTATTTCAGTACTTGCAGAGGATACCTTGCTGGAAACCGCTTATCATTTCCTTCTGCTCCTCGTTGGGTTCGACACTCTTACTTATCGAAAGGACTACGATAGATCCCCTATACTTGTGGGTCATCAGGGGGACTTTTTTGCTTAATAAGAAGGAACATCCTTGCGTGCGAAGATTGCAGTTGGTGGTTCCAACCTGTTAGGGGGAGGAATTGTTTATTCCCGCATAATAAGGAGGCACTGCACTACTGCAGGATGCTGCTAACGCAACACTACGATCAGAGACCCTTCGACGAAACTGTGTGCGATGCAATAATCGCAAATGGTGGTGTAAAAAACCCGTCAAAAAAGGTGCAAAACGTTTGCGATGAGGGATGCATCAAACACGGTTCGGATTTTAGTTGCGTGTGTGATGCAGGGCATACAATTTAGTTCAATTAACTGTTTGCGATGAGGAGGAACAAAAGAAATGGGCAGCCAGATGAAGGTGTGTGCGATATACAACATACGGTTCACTCGGATGAACTATTTGTGATTAGGCAACACAAAAGAAACGGGTAGTCAGATGAAGGTGTGTGCGATGTATAGCATATGGTTCACTCATATGAACTATTTGTGATTAGGCAACACAAAAGAAATGGTTAGCCAGATCAAGGTGTGTGCGATATACGACATGTGGTTCACTCGGCCTTGTCGTCAGTGTGTGACCTCTGTGGCAACCGTTCTCTCCCCACTAGCCTCTTCTTGTACCATGGCAACCGTCCATCGCCTCTTCACCTTTCCCTCTTGATTTGGAACTGCTTTCGCACGCTCTTCCTCCCTCCATTTGCCTTCACCCTTCCTTCTGCCATTGTTCGATCATCTTCTCCATGGAGGGAACAGGCCGGAAAAGACCCCATTATTCTTGCCCCGATTTGAAAGATGACATGGTGGAGGAACTCATTGATCGGTGCGACGTCATCACCTCGGCTAGCATGGCAGGTTCGTTCAAGACCATTCTCGACTCAACTAATATCATCATTACAAGCAACCCAAGGGTCTAGTGAGTTGAGCTATCTACTTTTACCATGCAATCTTCTGCTCTAGAGTATATGTTCTATATGTCATGCAATGTGGTGTTTAGTTAACTGTTTGGTTCAATTCTACAAATGTGATGTTCAATTCTTCAGGGTGCAAATTTCCAAGTTGTCTAGCATGCTTGGTTTGGTTAACTGTCTGATCTTCTGTTAGGAGTATGTTATATTGTACAATGTGGTGCTCAGTTAATGTTTGGTTCATTTGTTGTGGTGTTTAATTAACTGTTTGGTTCAATTCTGCAATGCGATGTTCAATTGTTGTGGGTGCATTCTGTTATTGTATACCATGTGAGAAATAAATCGAATTTGGCTGTACTAAATACATGAGAAACTAATACAATTGCTATATTTCCAAGTTGTTAAGCATGCTTGGTTTGGTTAACTGCCTGATCTTCTATTAGGACTATGTTATATTGTGCAATGTGGTGCTCAGTTTGGTTCATTTGTTGTGGTGTTTAGTTAACTGTTTGGTTCAATTCTGTAATGCATTGTTCAATTGTTGTGGCTGCATTCTATTATTATATACCATGTGAGAAATAAATCAAATTTGGTTGTACTAAATACATGAGAAACAAATACAATTGCTATATTTCCAAGTTGTTAAGCATGCTTGGTTTGGTTAACTATCTAATCTTCTATTAGGAGTATGTTATATTGTGCAATGTGGTGCTCGGTTAACGTTTGGTTCATTTGTTGTGGTGTTTAGTTAACTGCAGGTGCATGGTCTGTTGTCTAATAGCACATTATTGTGCAATTGCAGGAACCATTATAATATTTAGGTTTTTAACAATTTGGTCTTGCACATGTAGGTCTTGCTGTTAGAGGTTTTGACCCACTGTTTGACCCTTATTGCATATGGGGAAATAAGTTGTCCATGAATATCAATCAAGTCAAGAAACTCAAAAAGATTGTTAGGATAATGAAATTAGCGACAAAAAACAACAAGATCTTTGTCTGCACAATGAAGAAGACATCAGTTCACTACAAAATGGTACTAACTATTATACCTTGCCTTCTTTTATTCCTTTGCCCCATTTCCAATATTGAGAAGATATTTATGCACATCCTTGTTTTCAGGCCTTTCCAAGCAGTTCACTAATGATTACATCTCAAACCACCTCTATGGTCAGGAGGCGAGGAAGGTTTTCATACAACACCCATGGTTCAATATTGAAGTGTTTCTGAAGAGGACGAAGGACGGACGGTCAATCATCCACATGCACTGGCCTAAAGTTGCAAAGACCTTCAACATGAATGAAGGATCAATATTCGCCTTCCGCTTCAGTAGTTTTCCAGATGAGATGCATCTGTCTATATACCATCTATGATGCTAATTTCGAAAGGTTCTACATATTGCATGTGAAACTTGGTGCTGGTGCAGTTGTGTAATGGGGTAGCTGAGTGCTGAAGCTATGTCATGTTGTACTCTGATGTATTTCAATTATGAAATTCTGCTTCCTTAATATAGAAAGGAAATATATTATGTGCTTAATATGAATGTCAATTAGATTAATAAATGGATTATTAATAATAGGGCAATTAGCCTACTAATTGGGTTTTGCTATTGCAAACAGTTTTAAAAAATACCGTGGGCGATGACCTCAGACAACGCACACAGTTTCTAGGAATAAACCGTGTTGGATCAATGAGCAATCACACACGACTTTCTCTTGAAAACTGTTTTCATTAGGCCACCTTGCGCGAACGTTTAGCACATAGAAACTTTGTGTGATGAACAAACTTTGCCACACAGTTTCTTCTATGGACCGTGTGTGATGCATTCAATAACACTACTACAGGATGGTCCAAACGCGACACTACGATCAGAGACCCTTCGAGAAACTGTGTGCGATGCAATGATCTCAAACGGTGGTGTAGGAAAACCGTCAAAAAGGTGCAAAACGTTTGCGATGACAGATGCATCAAACATGGTTCAGAATTTAGTTGCTTGTGCGATGCAGGGCATATGGTTCAGCTCAATGAACTGTTTGTGATGAGGAGGCACAAAAGAAACGGGTAGCCAGATGAAGGTGTGTGCGATATATAGCAAACGGTTCACTGGGATGAACTATGTGTGATTAGGCAACACAATGGAAACGGTTCAACTGAACAAGATGTGTGTGATACGCGGCAAGTAGGTCCATAATCTGAAATGTGTGTGAAGACCAATAATAACACAGACGATTCCTGCTAATAAGCCGTGTGAATTGCTCTGTCTAAAGTAGAATAACATGTGTATATATATATATAACTGAAATAAACATCCAATTACATAAGTGACTATACAGATCATTTGCACACACCTCAATAAAACAATTGCATGCATTCTAAAGTAGGAGAAACGATCGTCTAGTCATATATATATATAACTGAAATAAACATCCAATTACATAAGTGACTATACAGATCATTCGCACACACCTCAATAAAACAATTGCATGCATTCTAAAGTAGGAGAACGATCGTCTAGTCATCTATTCTTGTGACGCTCCCGCCACTCCTATGTGGCTCGATCCCTCGTCTGGGTCAGGAAGAAGACAGTTCCTCATGTCAACGATCCACCTGTACATCTCGTAGCTTGTGTACGTCCATGGCCGCGTACTTGACATGTTGTTCATCCAGTCTCTTATGCCACACACTGTGCCAGGCGTTCTTGCCCTTATTGCTCTCTTGCTTCATCTTCATGTAGTAGGGGTCGATGATGGCCGAGGCAAGGTCAACCAGGGTGTTTAGTTTGCTTTTGTCGGTGCCCGAGACCTTGTAGTGGTGCTGGATGTTGACAAGATTTGGGCATTTCAAGTCCGAAACCTTGAGTGCTTTTAGATCATTGGTGGTGTACACCGTAGAGAAACTGTAGTCGGAGCTCTTGATAAACTTGGAGAAATGCTCGCAAGGCCTGGTGGCAAGGTGGAAGTGGTAGACGAGGACGTCATGTCGCATGCACAACTGGGTGACGGCAACCCTCTGATCGTGCCCGGCACGACCGATGGTGTACTCGAGGTCGAAGCCGACCACTCGGTACTTGTCCTCGGCAAGGAAATGCTCCCTAGGTTGGATGGAGCTCTCCACCGAGACCGGATCGTTCGTGTACACCACCGAGAGGGCCTTCCCCCTCACGTGGGTGTCCACTATGTGATGCGTGGTGAACTGCCCGCTGTTGTCGTCGTCGGCCGCTGGGAGCGCCATTGGGGCCACGGGGAGCACCATTGGAACCGCTGGATGTCCTCTCTGTATGTGTCCTCGTGGGTGTGCTTATTGTGACGTGTGAGACGAGAGATGAAGGTAAATGGCAGCAGGAATAAAAGGGGGTTGGGCGGCGTGGATTCTCGCTACATCCGCATGGTAGTTTTTGCAGCGGGTAACTGCATCATCGCGCCGCGCCCGGCGCAATCGCTTGGACACGAACGTGCGTGATCGTGCGCCGGCCCAAAACACTGGCAGCGCGCGTGGAGGGACAAGGGCAGAGCACCTGAAGGGACGCGAGAGCAGAGAGCGCGCGGCGGGACGTGAGCAGAGCGCGCCGCGGTCGCCTGAACCACAAGCAACCACACGCATACAACAGTTGAACACGTAGCAAATGGTCGCCTACAAGCCGACCGACAGTAACGTCGCTGCGTAGCGAGCGGCCGTGTGGTACCACCTCCGTCTAGTCTATAGTCTCCTTTATATTCTGTGCCATACTTTGCCCTCAAATTTAACCAACAAAATGTTAATGCATGTTTTAAAAATTATATAATTGGAAACTATGTTCAAATACAAATCCAAATATATAATATTTGACGACATGCATTCTTATTTTGTTAGTTAAATCATACTTATAAACCAGGGAGGTGGTATAGTAGGTAATTAAATCGCAAACTTTTTTATTAACCGTATGTGTACGTGGCCTTTCGTCCGCCTCTCGCACGTCTTGTCACCCCGCTGCCGCAGACGGCTTACAGCGCAAGCTTGCGTAGCTCGCGGGGGCATTCTTTTTGCCAAACGGTGGCGCCAATGAATCGTCGGTGAGCCCGTTCCCGTGCAACCTCACGGGTTCCCGCGCAAGCTTCCCGCCCGACTCGGTGAAATCCCAAAAAATCCCAATGCTTACCGGCTAGCTATAAAAACCCTCACGGCCGGCGAGTCCTGCGTCGCATTTTCCCCTCCATCCCTATAGCTTATCTCGTCTTCTTCTCCCACATTCGCCAATGGCACCGGTCCGTCGTCGTCGCTCGGTCACTCCGCCGTCATCAGAGGACAGCTCTAGCTGGGAGGCTACACCGCGGCGGCGGCGCAGTCCCCGGCATAATGTAGTGTGTGTGGCGTCCCTATTGGGTGTGCGCGGAACACCCACCACACGCTCCGCCGCTGGTGCCCATCGGCAGCTGTTGCCGGCCGCCATTGCCGTCACACCATCGTCGAAAGCCAGGGCCATCGCCCGCTCCACCGCCACGGCTCGAAGGCGGGAGATGGCCGTTGTGGCCGCCACCCCACTTCCGGCCACTGTGGCCATCACCTGCTCCGCCACAGCGGCCCGAAGGCGGGAGGTGGTGGTTGTGGCCACCACCCCGTCATCGGCCGCTGTGGCCGCCAGCCCACTGTCGACCGCCAGGGTCATCACCCGCTCCGCTACCGTCGCCCGAAGGCGGGAGGCGGAGGTGGATGCCCGCACGTGCGACAACGACCTTGCGCACTACACCAAGTTCCTGCAGGAGGAGGAGCGCCTCATCGAGCACGCAAAGAGCCTTACCGCCGCAGTGGCAGCAGCACACGCCACCTCAGAGGCGAGGAATCAGGAGATCTACGAGGAGAACCACCGCTTCGAGAGGGGTCGTCTGGAGCGGGAGAGGGTGTTCGAGGCGAGCGTCGCTGAAGCTGCATTAGCGGCAGGCATCGCATTGCGGTTGCCTAGCTCGTCGGTAGGCTCATCCTCCTCCACCTCTTACTAAGCACGCTCGGCAGAGGAGAGGCAATCGGAAGTAGTACAAGCCCCCTCCGCAGTAGTAGTACTATTTAGGGGCTATTTTGTTCGGTTCATCTGACTATAGATGTGGTGAAACTGTACAACGTACTTAAAATTAGCTAGTATATATAGTTGAACTAGCTATTTTAGTACGTGGTTGGCAACAATTGGGGAAAAGTTTGGTCAGTTCAGTTGTCGAGTTGAACTGTTTGTATAAATTAAGAACGACCGCTTAATCTATGAATGAAATCTATGCTTAATTACCGAATTTTAGTTGCAAAAATTAGATACTGCTAGTGATTTTTAGCTTCATATTTTGACAAATCGCACTGTTACAAGGATTGACAAATCTTACCAAATTGTTTGTACGTGGTTCCACACGGGTCATCCAAAACAACCGTTTGCATTGAAGGGATGCACAAATCCTGCGTTGCTCTCACTTTGCATACGGGTGTTCTATCTAAAACGTTTGCGATCAAGAGCTGCAGAAATCCTGCTCGGCACATTTTCTCTTGGCTTCCTGGGGAAGCTGTCGGTTTGCATACGGGTGTTCTAACTAAAACGTTTGCGATGAGTGTTTTACATTTAAAAAACGAATTAAACCATGGCTTGGGCACCATTAATGGAGAGGATGTGAGAAAGGCGGGCGGCCATGGAAGTCAAAGGGCTCGCTTCCCAGTGAGCCTGCGCAGTGTACAGCTTGCACGCTTCTCGGTGAGCCTGCTCACTCAAGGACAGCTTGCACGCCTCTCGGTCCGCCTGCGCACCGAACGGCGCTCGCACGCCTCCCATTCAGTCAAGGTCAAGCGGTTGTCCGCACGGCACCTCCTACAGCCATTAAAAACCAAGAGACGTGGCGTCACGTGAATGGTTAATAGAATTTTGGATTTACTAGAATTTAAAAACCAGGCATCTCAATGTTTTGTCGGCAATCAACGATGCCCTGGTGTTTGAAATTCATTCCTATTTCTTGCATGGGACCTAAACATGCACCCAAGGACACATATTTGATTTTTCAACCAATTTATATGCACTGGAGCCTGTGCATGTAGTTCAAATTTGAATTATGCACAAAAATGCATTGAAAACTCAATTAATGCATAAAAATGTCCAAACGAACCCCGAAAAATCACAAAAAATCACACAACACTCATGTTTTTCTATGTTGACACGAGAAAAAAAAATTGAAAGCAATAAGAGGCAATGGATATCGTTTCGTCCATAAAGGTGGGACGTTCGCTACCAAAAACCATCATGCTTGTTGTGAGAAGCTCCGGTTTGTGAGAAGCATATACCTAAACCTGCCCCAAATGGGACAAAATTTGTACCACCGCATGTTGATGCTGCTCCATGATAGCATGCCAAGTTTCATGAGTTTCAAACGAGTTTTGGATTTACTAGAATTTAAAAACCATACATCTCAATGTTTTGCCGGCAATCAACGGTGCCCCGGTGTTTGAAATTCATTCCGATTTCTTGCATGGGACCTAAGCATGCACCCAAGGACACATATTTGATTTTTCAGCAAATTTATATGAACTGGAGCATGTGCATGTAGTTCAAATTTGAATTATGCACATAAATGCATTGAAAACTCAGTTAATGCATAAAAATGTCCAAACGAACCGCGAAAAATCACAAAAATTCACACAACACTCCTGTTGTTCTATGTTGACATGAGAAAAAAATTTGAAAGCAATAAGAGGCAATGGATATTGTTTCGTCCACAAAGGTGGGACATTCCCTACCGAAAACCATCATGCTTGTTGTGAGAAGCTCCGGTTTGTGAGAAGAATATACCCAAACCTGCCCCAAATGGGACAAAATTTGTACCATGACATGTTGATGCCGCTCCATGATAGCATGCCAAGTTTCATGAATTTCAGACGAGTTTTGGATTTACTAGAATTTAAAAACCAGACATCTCAATGTTTTGCCGGAAATCAACGGTGCCCTGGTGTTTGAAATTCATTCCCGTTTCTTGCATGTGACCTAAGCATGCACCCAAGGACACATATTTGATTTTCAACCAATTTATATGCACTGGAGCATATGCATGTAGTTTAAATTTGAATTGTTCATCTGAAATGGCTAGAAAACCAATTTAATGTATAAAATGTTCAAATGAACCCTGAATAATTCCAATTCTTTTACGACACACATATAGTTGCATGCTCACTCCAGATAAAAGATCTAGCAATTCAAACACCATCCATTGCCGCTGTGATCCGATTATGTAATTCAAATCAAGATGAAAAATCAAGTAGATCACACACAGTTTATTATCAGCAACCGTGTGAGATGTAGTACAAAATATCTTGGAGCATCGTCGGTGTATAGTACGCCTATGGCTTACGCGATAAGGTGCGTCGGCTACAGTCCACAGCCGGCGTCTCAAGCACACTAGCTCGCTCCCCAAATATCATTTCACTGTTCAATCATCGCCGGTGACAGATGGGCACGTGGACGCGCATCGTGAGGGCAACTTTGGTGGCCCACTTCGGCGAGAGCGCGGTCGTAGCCGCCATGCGCGTGCTAACAAGGTGCATGAGCACGGCCGCAATTTGCGACCGGGCGGCAAAGGCAGCCCAAACGACCGCTGTTGCTTCTCAAGTGGTGGCAGCAACATCTGCCTCGGGGATAGCAACTGGCGAGAGCGGCACATCAGCTGTCTGTTCTACAGCGGCGGCCTTAGCCCTGATGGAGGCCGCCCACGACCATGTCGAGGTCGCCTGTCGGTGTCAAAACCGGCGGATCTCGGGTAGGGGGTCCCGAACTGTGCGTCTAGGCCGGATGGTAACAGGAGGCAAGGGACACGAAGTTTTACCCAGGTTCGGGCCCTCTCGATGGAGGTAAAACCCTACGTCCTGCTTGATTAATATTGAAGATATGGGTAGTACAAGAGTAGATCTACCACGAGATCAGAGAGGCTAAACCCTAGAAGCTAGCCTATGGTATGATTGTTGATGTGTATGTTGTCCTACGGACTAAAACCCTCCAGTTTATATAGACACCAAAGAGGGTTAGGGTTACATAGAGTCGGTTACAATGGTAGGAGATCCGACCATCCGTATTGCTAAGCTTGCCTTCCACGCCAAGGAAAGTCCCTTCCGGACACGGGACGAAGTCTTCAATCTTGTATCTTCATAGCCCAGGAGTCCGGCTGAAGGTATAGTCTGGCTATCCGGACACCCCCTAATCCAGGACTCCCTCAGTAGCCCCTGAACCAGGCTTCAATGACGACGAGTCTGTTGTCTTCGGCATTGCAAGGCGGGTTCCTCCTCCAAGTACTTCATAGAAGATTTTGAACACAAAGATAGTGTCCGGCTCTGCAAAGTAAGTTTCCACATATTGCCATAAAGAGAATAATATTTACACAAATCTAATCTGCTGACGTACTTCGTAGTGTGACATCACACCACGGCCAAGCTTTTATTCGAACCATTTTACTGTCCCATCTTAGCGCGTTAGGCGAGGCGGTTTCCTTGGCACGTCTTGTTAAAGCACAGATCGTGTCCCCTTATTCCGGGATTCTCATCAATATGGGCGTGGGTAACCCAACCGCGCCATTGATTACGGCGCTTGGAGATAAGCGAGTTTTACCAGGCTGGTGGGGACACGTAGTCGCGTCCACCCATATAAGGGGATAAGGATCCACCTTTTTACCCACGCCTTCTTCCTCCTTTGCCTATCCATTCTTGCGCACCCAAGCTCCAGCGCCCAAGTCCGCATTACCACCTCAACCTTCTCCAGTCATGTCCAGAGCGGGAGGCAAGTGGATGGTCTCCTCCGTCACGGAGGGACACATCAAAAAGCTGAGGAAGGCCGGATATCTGGCTAGCGACATCGCGCACCGGCTTCCCGAAAAGGGGCAGCTCATCCCCACTCCTAGGCCCCATGAGAGGGTGGTATTCCTCCCCCATTTCCTCCGTGGACTGGGCTTCCCTCTACATCCATTTTTCCGGGGGCTCATGTTCTACTACGGCCTGGATTTCCATGATCTGGCCCCGAACTTCGTCCTCAACATCTCGGCGTTCATCGTCGTGTGCGAGGCGTTCCTCCGCATCCTCCCCCATTTCGGCCTATGCTTAAGACTTTCAACGTCAAGCCAAAGGTGGTGTGCGGCAGCCAGGCGGAGTGCGGCGGTGCCATGGTTGGCAAGATGGCCAACGTCCTGTGGCTCGAGGGATTCTTTGTGGAGACCCTGAAGGGGTGGCAAACATGGTGGTTTTACCTCACCGAGCCGCGCGACGCCGAATGGGTCGCACCCCCTGAGTTTCAATCCGCCCCCCTACGCAGCTCACATCCTGGAAAGAGACGGGCCTGTCGTGGGGTAAGAAAGGAGAGTTGACCGGACTCCAAACATGCGTCAAAACCCTGGTGGACAAGAAGCTCAGACTTGTCAACGTAGTCCAGGTTATGCTCATCCGCTTGATCCTCCCATGCCAACAACGGGCTTTCAACCTGTGGGAGTTCGACCCGGTGCGGCACCAGACTCTGAACAGGCTCTTCGACACGACGTACGAAGATGCCTAGAAGGTGCTTTTCAAGGGCACCGAGGCTCCCGCATCCGCTACTGAGGATCGCGGATTCAGTGCGCAGCGTCACGCTCTCGCGGTAAGCTGTTTTTTCCTTTTACAGGGTGTCAGTTTTTCATAGTTTGACTCTATGCGAGATCTAAACTCCCTTACCTTTGACAGGATTGGCAGGTGACGTCCGGACAGATCAACTGTCCGTCTCCTTTGCCCGAAGGCCCAGCGGATGCTCACTTGGCGAAGCTGCTGGTTCCGGCACCCTATGTGGTGCCAGAGAAGAAGGTCAAGAAGAAGGCCACGGGGACTCAAAAGAGTGCCCGATGCCCGGAGGTGTCGGATTCATCATCCGACGAATCCAAGACGCACTCCTCCCATGAAGACGAGGAGGAGGAAGAAGAGACCCCTCCCCCTCCAGTGGGGGAAGGGAAGAAAAGGAAGGCCGCCCTCTCTGAGGAGGCTGGAGGGTCCAAGAAGGGGAAAACCCTTCCTCCGGACTACTCCGCCGACGCCGATGACAGTGGAGATGAGTGGCAGCCCAGGGCCAAGCCCCTGGCAAAATCGTAAGTATCCGGATACCAGAGTAATTCATAGTATTCGTTTATTGCTCAGCTTTCCCTTATGTCGAATATGCTTATGCAGCCCACCCAAAGACCGGCTCGACGCATCGTCGAGCGGCTCACTGGACTCGTCGGAGGTGAACTCGCTTCCGACGGCTTCCTCCCCCCGCCCCACGGACGACACCGAGGTGTTGTCCCAACAGGTTCCAAGCAGGGAGGAGGTGGTCCCGGAGGCGCCGCAAGGCGACCTCCCGGACTCCAGGAGTAAAGGGGATGAAACCCCCCAGGGCTCCAAGTCCGGCTCTAGGCCGGACACCACTCCGGAACCTTCAAAGGTTCCAGAGTCTGGCGGGGGACCTCCTTCCAAGAGGAGCAAGTCCACCGTGCCGGCGGCCTCCGTCCAACCGGAGACGCCGGACAATATGCTGGAGGCGCTCCAAGGCGCCTCCATCGACGAGGAGCACCGCGCTATTATGAGTGCGGTGGTCCAGAAGGTTCAGTCCGCAAAAAACAGACTGACTGAAGCTTGTACTAGCCTTTTGACAGGCTTCGAGGTAAGTAAAGAAAGTGTAAATAATAGTATTGCATAGACAGTAGCCCCTGATGCTCCGTTTGGCATTCGGGAAGAAAAGCCGAATAGAGGATCCAATAGAATTCGCAGGAGTCTAACAAAAATGAGTCAATATGCATGTGCAGGCTACCCTGCTTGCGTCCGCCGCACTGACTGCAGAAGTGGACACGCTAAAGCAGGACCTCGAAAGGTCCGAGCAAGAGCTCGAGCGTGCCAAGAAGCAGCTCGAGGACAATGAAGGTAAGAAATACCTTGCTAAAAATATATATATATATAAAAGGTGCAATTGCAAAAAATGACAGGATTATCGTGGCTATTGTAGGGGCCACGTCTGAGGTGGCGACCCTTAAGCAAGCGCTGGACGAGGCCCAGAAGAATTCGGCCTCGGAGCGCACCGAGCGGGAGAAGTATGAGGCCGAGGTTGGCAAGGTGCGGCAAGAGCTCCAGGCTCTCATGGAAAAACATGAGAGTTTGGAGCGCGACTCAAGGACGCGAGCGCCCGAGCTCGCGACGGCTATTGAAAGTGCCAAGTCTGCCAAGGCCGAATCCCAGAAGACCCTCCAGGAGTTGGATGAGGTGAAGAAGATAGCGGCGCGTAAGGCATTCTTTATGCAAAGCAAACACATAAGCGTGAGTTACTTATTACTTACCCGAATCCGGAGTTCTCAGGCGCGTTCGCAGATCTTCCCCGGAGTGTGTCTGATGCTGCCGCATTCTATCGAGCCGAGGAGGGGAGCTTGACAGAGAAGGTGTTCTGGTCTCAGTACGTCGAGGCCGGACACCCCGTGCCCCTGAGCGACCAGCTGAAGCAACTGATCGAGCTCCACAAGGCGGCCGAACAGGCCATGAAGGGCCTCATAGTTCGGCTGTGGCCTGGAGAGGCTCAGCCTGGGAGCTATTTCGGGCTGGTGCGGTGGCTGGTGGAGGCCTGTCCAAGGCTCGAAGTCATCAAGCGCTCAGTCTGCATTGAAGGTGCCCGTAGGGCCCTTGCCCGTGCTAAGGTGCACTGGGGCAAGCTGGATGCTGAGAAGCTTGTGAAGGACGAGCCACCGCCGGGGAAAGAGCATCGCAAGCCCGAGAATTATTATAAGGATGTTCTGAAGGGTGCCCGCCTTGTGGCGGATGAATGTACTATGGATGTAATTTTTGAGTAAAACTCGCTCGTTTTGTCCTGGGCGCTGAAAACTTGTTCATATGCGCTGAGCAATGCTGCTTGAATTTAAAATATTACCTTCTGTGCGGCTGTTTATCAATACTGAGAGATGGCGATCGTCGGCTTCTACCCCCTTACCGCTAGTGCTGGGGTGTTCGGGGATAAACCTGGGCGCTCTTTTTCCTATATTTGGGTCCTTCGAGGGAGGCGCTCAGCACAACGAACGAGGCAATCGGACTATAATGCGTGAACACTCTCACTTAGCCATAGAATTCTATAATTTTAAATTTCGGCGAAGTCCCTATTATTCGGAAGACCGAGTTCGGGGCGCTATCCATGCCTTGGCTGGACAGAGCCGGCTCCTCGTCCTAAGCGGCATAAGTCTTTAGGGACTCGAAAAAACCTCTCGAACAGCGACCAGCTCTCGCTTCATCATGACAGTCGGTTTTAGCTTTCTCCACTGAGGTGCTCGACCCAGCTCAACCGGGGCACAATCGCAGTGGTTCTCCTAGTGCTACCTTAGCCGATATAGCGGAATGTAAGGCACCAAAACATAGGAGCCGGGCAAACCCAACTATTGACCCAAGACATGATTCGGAGTCGATGCATATAATGCTATAATTTCGGGGTGCCGCACTTGTTAAAGTGTTCGGACTTCTCACACCATATTGAGGGGTACTAAAGCCCCTGGCGTATTTTGGCCGTACCAACATGTACGGGTGCAACATGTCGTTAAGGAACATATAAAAAAAGGTAATGCAAAAAATAGACAAAAGCTATGCATTGTTTATTAAAATAGCTGCGATCAAAGCAGAACGATACAAGTAATGCAATAAACAAAAAGGTGGACTATTTAACATGTCTACTCCAGGGGCAAGCTGCGGAATAGTATGCGAAACAGGTATACTGCTCGTGATAGAGACCACCTGGGATTTCCGTAATGCGGCATGGCTTGTCTGCTTCCCTGGTCCTTGCATCGTTTGTGCGGCAATTGAACTGCCGAACAGGCCTTCCGAAGAGTAGAGTCCTCGAAGTAAGAGAAAAGTAAAAAATTGGCAGCCCCTGGTGCGGTTTAAGCCGTGTTTTGGGCGTGCCGTGATGGTGCCCCTCCCCCTATGCCCATGGTATTTCCAGAGCATAGTTATGGACACGAAGTACTAGCGTCGCCTTTTTGCGAGGGTTGGGGTTGGGGCCGCATTGCTACGCCTGCTCGGTACGTGCCAGGCGGTCTTGTTGTAGGTTACTCCGGGTGCTCTTGACGGTGTCCGGACGTTTAATGGCCGGACTGGAGAACTGCCTGGAGAGGCTGCTTTGTACTTCCGCTGCAAGGGCCGCCGTGTGCTCCTCCGTTCGGAGGGAGCGTTCGGTGTTTCCATTGACCGTAATTACTCCACGAGGGCCTGGCATCTTGAGCTTAAGGTATGCGTAGTGCGGTACCACATTGAATTTGGCAAATGCGGTTCGCCCGAGCAGTGCATGATAGCCACTGCGAAACGGGACTATGTCGAAGATTAACTCCTCGCTTCAGAAATTATCCAGAGATCCGAAGACCACTTCAAGTGTGACTGAGCCTGTGCAGTTGGCCTCTACACCTGGTATTACGCCTTTAAAGGTCGTTTTGGTGGGCTTAATCCTCGAGGGATCTATGCCCATTTTTTGCATTGTATCCTGGTAAAGCAGGTTCAGGCTGTTGCCGCCGTCCATAAGGACTCTAGTGAGATGAAATCCGTCAATAATTGGGTCTAGAACCAATGCGACGAATCCGCCATGACGGATGCTAGTGGGATGGTTCCTTCGATCAAAGGTGATCGGGCAGGTGGACCATGGGTTGAACTTTGGGGCGACTGACTCTACCGCGTATACGTCCCTTAACGCACGCTTCCGCTCCCTTTTGGGGACATGGGTTGCGTATATCATGTTCACCGTCCGCACTTGTGGGGGAAAACCCTTCTGTCCACTGTTGTTCGGCGGCCGGGGCTCCTTGTCGTCATCGCTATGCAGCCCCTTGTCTTCATTGTCGGCGCTTAACTTGCCTGCCTGCTTGAACACCCAACAATCCCTGTTGGTGTGATTGGCCGGCTTTTCGGGGGTGCCATGTATTTGGCGCAAGCGGTCGAGTATTCGGTCCAAGCTAGACGGGCCCCTAGGATTCCTTTTGAATGGCTTCTTCCGCTGACCGGATTTAGAGCCTCTGAATCCGGCATTAACTATCGTATCCTCAGCATAGTCGCCGTTAATGCGGCGCTTCTGCTTGTTGCGACGCGACCTACCACTAATGTCCCTGGTGTCCGAACTTCCAGGGTTCTTGGTCATATTGTTGCTACGAGCGAGCCAGTTGTCTTCTCCCGTGCAAAAGCGGGTCATGAGTGTCGTGAGTGCTGCCATAGATTTCGGCTTTCCCTATCCGAGGTGCCGGGCCAGCCACTCGTCACGGATATTGTGCTTGAAGGCTGCTAGGGCCTCAGCGTCCGGACAGTTGACTATTTGATTTTTCTTTGTTAGGAACCGTGTCCAGAATTGTCTGGCCGATTCCTCTGGCTGCTGGATTACGTGACTTAGGTCATCGGCGTCTAGGGGTCGCACATAAGTGCCCTGGAAATTATCGAGGAATGCGGCTTCCAGGTCCTCCCAACAACTGATTGACCCTGTTGGCAAGCTGTTGAGCCAATGCCGAGCTGGTCCTTTAAGCTTGAGTGGGAGGTATTTGATGGCGTGAAAATCGTCGCCGCGGGCCATGTGGATATGAAGGAGATAATCCTCGATCCATACCGCAGGGTCTATTGTGCCATCATATGATTCGATGTTTATGGGTTTGAAACCCTCGGGGATTTGATGATCCATTATTTTGTCTGTAAAGCACAGTGGGTGTGCGGCGCCTCTGTACTAGGCGATATCATGACGTAGCTCCAATGAGCTTTGTCTACTGTGTTCGGCCCTGCCGAATGTGTGGCCGGCGTGACGGTTACCGTCTCGAGCCATGGGGTGCCCACGCGATCCGTAGATCGATCGTGTTTGCCTTGCCTTGTCCTCCAACATGTCTCGTGTGCGGCAAATATTCCCGTGCCTTGGTACGGGGTGCGGCTTGAGTGGAGGGCCGGGAGGCCTCTCTGTCGCGACCACGAGGTGGCCATTCGGCCGCATCAAGTGCTTCCTCCTCTAATTGGGGTAGCAACCTGCGCTATGGGTAACTCTTGGAGGGGCGTTCGAGTTTATGCTCTTCGGCCGCAAGGACTTCGGTCCATCTGTCAACCAGCAAATCTTGATCAGCTCTGAGTTGTTGTTGTTTTTTCTTGAGGCTTCTTGCCGTGGCGATAAGCCTGCGTTGGAAACGCTTTTGCTCAACGGGATCCTCTGGCACGACGAATTCATCGTCGTCGAGGCTTGCCTCGTCTTCGGAGGGAGGCATATAATTATCGTCCTCGACCTCTCTGTCTGTCGCTCTCTCACGAGGGCTGGTTTCTCCATCCTCCTGTGCTAAGTCTTGCTGGAGGGGGTTTTCTTCGGCACTTTCCGGAGTATTATTATCTCCCGTGCTGGAATCGCCGTATTTGTTTTGGCGGGATTTTGAGCGGCGCCGCTGACGCGGGCGCTTAGGCTGTTTCTTGGAGGGGTCATCCTCCGCTGTTCCATCGCCGTCTCCCTCTTTTGGGGTGTCCACCATGTATATGTCATATGACGAGGTGGCTTTCCAGGGCCTAGTAGGCGCTGGTTCTTCATCATCTCTTTCATCGGCGTCCATACCGTCGATGTCTTCGGAGTCGAAGTCGAGCATGTCGGTTAAGTCGTCGATAGTGGCTACAAAGTGGGCGGTGGGTGGGCTTTGAATTTCTTCATCGTCCGTACCCCAACCTTGCTGACCGTAGTCCGGCCAGGGCTCTCCTGATAAAGAGAGAGACTTCAGTGACTTCAGGATATCGCCAAAAGGCGAGTGCTGAAAGATGTCCGCGGTAGTGAACTCCATGATCGGCGCCCAATCGGATTCGATCGGCATGGGCGCGGAGGGTCCGGAGTCCGGAGAGGAGTCCGACTCCTTGGAGTCATGAGTCTCGCGAAGTGCGGGGCTGGTGTTCGGCTCAACCGCCATTGGGATCACAGCCCCCGAGGTGGCGTCCAACCACCCATCCTCGATCGGTGCGGTTGGCTTCGAACTAAGGGTTGGAGCCGATGCGGGTGCGGCCTCCAGGGCACTGTCCGGCGGCAGAGCTAGATCATGCTTGTCATGATAGTGTGGCGCGCTCGGCAGTGGTTCGAATCCGTCGAAGATCAAGTCCCCGCGGATGTCAGCCGTGTAGTTTTGAACTTCCGAATCTGACCTGACGGCCAGGGGCGTAGCTTTCGATCTGCTCTAGATGGCCAAGTGAATTGGCCCGCAGTGCGAAGCCGCCAAAGACGAAGATCTGTCCGGGGAGGAAGGTCTCACCCTGGACTGCATCGCCATTGATGATCGTAGGAGCCATCGGGCCTGACGGCGATGGCACAGAGGAACTCTCAATGAAAGCACCAATGTCGGTGTCAAAACCGGCGGATCTCGGGTAGGGGGTCCCGAACTGTGCGTCTAGGCCAGATGGTAACAGGAGGCAAGGGACACGAAGTTTTACCCAGGTTCGGGCCCTCTCAATGGAGGTAAAACCCTACGTCCTGCTTGATTAATATTGATGATATGGGTAGTACAAGCGTAGATCTACCACGAGATCAGAGAGGCTAAACCCTAGAAGCTAGCCTATGGTATGATTGTTGATGTGTATGTTGTCCTACGGACTCAAACCCTCCGGTTTATATAGACACCGGAGAGGGTTAGGGTTACATAGAGTCGGTTACAATGGTAGGAGATCTGAACATCCGTATTGCCAATCTTGCCTTCCACGCCAAGGAAAGTCCCTTCCAGACACAGGACGGAGTCTTCAATCTTGTATCTTCATAGCCCAGGAGTCCGGCTGAAGGTATAGTCCGGCTATCCGGACACCCCCTAATCCAGGACTCCCTCACCGCCCATGCCCAGCTCCTGGCGGTCACCGCACAAATTGAATGAAGCTTCTCCGACAACGGTCGGCAACCCACGACCGAAGAGCTAGCAATCGCCGAGAGCGTTCGAGCAGCCGTCCGTTCCTCCGCCGCATACCTTGCGATGACGGAGCTCGTCCAAGCCCAGATCACGTCCGCCCATGCCCAGCTCGTGGAGGCCTTTTCCAAAGAGATGGTGGACACGGATGGCGAGATGCTTGCCGAGTATGGTGCGATGGATGCCATGGAGCCTCTTCCCCAGGAGACTGTCGAGCATGAGCTAGACATGGAGAGGCGGCGGCGGAGATCGACGAGCACTAGCCGTAGTAGTACTCTATGTTTTGTTTAATTAAGAGCATCGGTCTTTAATTTGTTAGAGGAATGTTTAGGTCAGCTAGCTCTCTTTAATTGTTGAACTTGCTCGATTAAGAAGTGTGGGTGTGCTGTAGTCTCCTTTGTGTACCAAAATTATGCAATGACGTGGATGACCACTGTAACCATGGAAATCCGAACCAAAACTTTTGACGTTCAAACTCATCACACACGGGTTAAGCTATCTGAATCGTTTGTGATTCCACATATCGTACACAGTTCCGAATAAGGGACCGTGTCTGATGACACTTTGCGCGTTAGTTTTTTGGCTGAAGCGATTCCAAATTTTTGGCTTCCGTGAAAATATCTACCTCCCCGCCCCTCCCCCTTACCAAAAGCCACATTTCCCCTCTTTCCGCCTTCAATTCCAAGTTGAAACCTTCACTCCTTGCTTGCAGCGCCGCCTCCTCCTCGCCGATGACCCTCCTTCACACTGCTCGGCCTCCTCTATCCAGGCAGGTAATCCACACCCGACCCCCATCCTCCCCCTCCTTCCACATCCCACATGCCCCGACCGCCGGCGCGAGCGCGACACCTTCCATCCAAATCACCGACCCCTCAACCAAATAAGTGCCACCCTAAGCCATGGTGCACGTAGTAGAGCCAGGACTTCAAGGAGCATTTGGCAGCGGAGAAGCAAATCACGGCCGCACCCGCAGATGAGGTCGTGATGGCTGCCATTCGTGCCGACCCCCAGATCTTGGAGGAGCACCTTGCCAATTGCTAGCTACGCCGGTTAAGCATGCTCGGTTTACTCGTTGCGTGTGCTGCTCCTGCCTTTCCTTCACAAAATCTAGTGAATTGTGCTATCTAATTTCACCATGCAATTTGTTGCTCTAGTGTATATGTTCTATATGTCGTACAGTGTGATGGTCATTTATTAACTATTTTGTTAATTAGTTGTCATCTTCAGTTAACTGTTTGGTTCAATTCTGCAAATGTGATGTTCAATTCTTCAGGGTGCAATTTTGTATTGTCTTCCATGTGAGAAATAAATCGAATTTATCTTTACAAAATTGTGGGTGCATTCTGTTATTGTATACCATGTGAGGAATAAATTGAATTTGGCTGTAGTAAATACATGAGAAACAAATACAATTGCTACAATTAGCTGTAGTTAACTATTTGGTTAACTCTCTAATCTTCCATTAGGAGTATGTTATATTGTGCAATGTGGTGCTCAGTTAATGTTTGGTTCATTTGTTGTGGTATTTAGTTAACTGCTTGGTTCAATGTTATATTTTGCAATGTGGTGCTCAGTTAATGTTTGGTTCATTTGTTGTGGTGTTTAGTTAACTGCTTGGTTCAATTCTGCAATGCGATGTCCAATTGTCGTGGGTAGAATTTTGTATTGTTGTGTATGTGAGGAATAAATCGAATTTGGCTGCACTTAATACATGAGAAACATATACAAGTGCTATATTTCCTAGTTCTTAATCATGCTTGGTTTGGGTAAATGGGTTTTCCGTGTGGCTTCAATTAATCTGATGAATCCGCAATGTGCTTATTTTTCATCAACATATTTTACTGATAGCATGTGAACCCTTGCTTAACCTGATGACTAACTACCTTATATGTGTTGCAGGGAAACAATAAGAAGCACTAAGGTTTACAATCGAGGTTAGCACGTGCATGGTCCGTTGTCAAATAGTACATTATTGTGCAATTGCAGGAACCATTCTAATATATTGGTTTTTAACAATTTGGTCTTGCACATGTAGGTCCTGAGGTCAGAGGTTTTGACCCACTGTTCGACCCCTTTTGCTTACGGGGAAATGAGCTGTCCATGAATATCAATCAAATCAACAAACTCAGAAAAATTGTTAGGATACGAAATTAGCGACAAAAAACAACAAGATCTTTGTATGCATAATGAAGAAGACATCAGTTCACTATAAGATGGTACTAATTATTATACCTTGCCGTTTTTTAATTCCTTTGCCCCATTTCCAATATAGAGAAGATATTTATGCACATCCTTGTTTTCAGGCCTTCCCAAAGTAGTTCACTAATGGTTACCTCTCAAACCACCTCTATGGTCAGGAGGCGAGGAAGGTTTTCATACAACACCCACGGTTCAATATTTAAGTGTTCCTGAAGAGGTGGAAGGATGGATGGTCAATCATCCACGGGCACTGGCCTAAAGTTGCAAAGACCTTAAACATGTATGAAGGCTCAAAATTCGCCTTCCGCTTCAGCAGTTTTCCAGATGAGAAGCATCTGTCTATATACCGTCTATGATGCTAATTTTGAAAGGTTCTACATGTTGCATGTGGAACTTGCTGCTGGTGAAGTTGTGTAATGGGGTAGCTGAGTGCTGAAGCTATATCATGTTGTACTCTGATGTATTTCAATTATGAAATTATGCTTCCTTAATATAGAAATGAAATATATTATGTGCTTAATATGAATGTCAATTAGATTAATAAATGAATTATTAATAATAGGGCAATTAGCCTGCTAATGGCGAATTAGCCTGCTAATTGGGTTTTGATATTGCAAACGGTTGTTGAAAAAATACCGTGGGCGATGACCTCAGGCAACACACATAGTTTCTAGGAATAAACCGTGTTGGATCAATGAGCAATTACACACGGCTTTCTCTTAAAAACTGTTTGCGTTAGGCCACCTTGCGCAAACGTTTACCACATAAAAACTGTGTGTCATGGACAGCCTTTGCCACACAGTTTCTTCTACGGACCGTGTGTGCTACATTCAATAATACAAACGATTTAACGGGAAAAATTGTGTGTGATGTACCTGTGAACGGAAACATTTTCCTTGGAGCGACTGTGTGGGATGTGCATATGAACGGAAACGTTTAGCGGGGACTGGCTGTGTGGGATGTACTTGCGACCGGAAACAATTTTGCTGTATAATTGTACTTTTTAGCTCTACTGTACGTATTTCCATATTTGAATGCTCGCTGGTCGAACACGACCTCATTTTGCCGAACGTGTGTGCCAGGAGGTGTTGGGGAACGTAGCAGAAATTCAAAAAATTTCCTACGAATCACCAAGATCTATCTATGGAGAGACCAGCAACGAGTAGAAGGGGAGTGCATCTACATACCCTTGTAGATCGCTAAGCGGAAGCGTTCAAGTGAACGGGGTTGATGGAGTCGTACTCGTCGTGATTCAGATCACCGATGATCCTAGTGCCGAACGGACGGCACCTCCGCGTTCAACACACGTACAGCTCGACGATGTCTCCCACGCCTTGATCCAGCAAGGAGAGAGGGAGAGGTTGAGGAAGACTCCATCCAGCAGCAGCACAACGGCGTGGTGGTGATGGAGGAGCGTGGCAATCCTGCAGGGCTTCGCCGAGCACCTACGGGAGAGGAGATGTGTCACGGGAGGGAGAGGGAGGCAACCAAAGGCCTTAGGTATGATTGCTCCTCCTTTTCCCCACTATATATAGGGGCAGGGGAGAGGGGGGAGGCGCAGCCTTGCCCCCTCCTCCAAGGAAGGGGTGCGGCTAAGGATGGGGAGGAGTCCATCCTCCCCAAGGCACCTCGGAGGTGCCTTCCCCCTTTAGGACTCTTCCTTTTTTCCTTTATCTTGGCGCATGGGCCTCTAGGGGCTGGTGCCCTTGGCCCATGTAGGCCAAGGCGCACCCCCTACAGCCCATGTGGCCCCCCGGGGCAGGTGGCCCCACCCGGTGGGCCCCCGGGACCCTTCCGGTGGTCCCGGTACAATACCGATGACCCCGAAACTTGTCCCGATGGCCGAAACAGGACTTCCTATATATAAATCTTTACCTCCGGACCATTCCGGAACTCCTCGTGACGTCCGGGATCTCATCCGGGACTCCGAACAACATTCGGTAACCACATACAAGCTTCCTTTATAACCCTAGCGTCATCGAACCTTAAGTGTGTAGACCCTACGGGTTCGGGAGACATGCAGACATGACCGAGACGTTCTCCGGTCAATAACCAACAGCGGGATCTGGATACCCATGATGGCTCCCACATGTTCCACGATGATCTCATCAGATGAACCACGATGTCAAGGACTCAATCGATCCCGTATACAATTCCCTTTGTCTAGCGGTATTTTACTTGCCCGAGATTCGATCGTCGGTATATCGATACCTTGTTCAATCTCGTTACCGGCAAGTCTCTTTACTCGTTCCGTAACACATCATCCCGTGATCAACTCCTTGGTCACATTTGCGCAAATGATGATGTCCTACCGAGTGGGCCCAGAGATACCTCTCCGTTTTCACGGAGTGACAAATCCCAGTCTCGATCCGCATAAAACAATAGATACTTTCGGAGATACCTGTAGTGCACCTTTATAGTCACCCAGTTACGTTGTGACGTTTGATACACCCAAAGCACTCCTACGGTATCCAGGAGTTACACGATCTCATGGTCAAAGGAAGAGATACTTGACATTGGCAAAGCTCTAGCAAACGAACTACACGATCTTTGTGCTAGTCTTAGGATTGGGTCTTGTCCATCACATCATTCTCCCAATGATGTGATCCCGTTATCAACGACATCCAATGTCCATAGCCAGGAAACCATGACTATCTGTTGATCACAACGAGCTAGTCAACTAGAGGCTCACTAGGGACATATTGTGGTCTATGTATTCACACGTGTATTACGATTTCCGGATAATACAGTTATAGCATGAATAAAAGACAATTATCATGAACAAGGAAATATAATAATAATACTTTTATTATTGCCTCTAGGGCATATTTCCAACAGTCTCCCACTTGCACTAGAGTCAATAATCTAGTTCACATCGCCATGTGATTAACACTCACAGGTCACATCGCCATGTGACTAATAACCAAGAGTTTACTAGAGTCAGTAGTCTAGTTCACATCACTATGTGATTAACACTCAATGAGTTTTATGTTTGATCATGTTGCTTGTGAGAGAGGTTTTAGTCAACGGGTCTGAACCTTTCAGATCCGTGTGTGCTTTACAAATCTCTATGTCATCTCCTAGATGCAGCTACCACGCTCTATTTGGAGCTATTCCAAACAACTGTTCTACTTGGAGCTATTCTAAATTATTGCTCCATTATATGTATCCGGTCTCTCTACTCAGAGCTATCCGGATAGGTGTCAAGCTTGCATCGTCGTAACCTTTACGACGAACTCTTTTACCACCTCCACAATCGAGAAAATTCCTTAGTCCACTAGTTACTAAGGATAACTTTGACCGCTGTCCTGTGAGCCATTCTTGGATCACTCTTGTACCCCTTGACTGACTCATGGCAAGGCACACTTCAGGTGCGGTACACAACATAGCATACTGAAGAGCCTACGTCTTAAGCATAGGGGACGACCTTCATCCTTTCTCTCTATTCTGCCGTGGTCGAGCTTTAAGTCTTAACTTCGTACCTTACAACTCAGGCAAGAACTCCTTCTTTGACTGGTCCATCTTGAACACCTTCAAGATCATGTCAAGGTATGTGCTCATTTGAAAGTATTATTAAGCATTTTGATCTATCCTTATAGATCTTGATGCTCAATGTTCAAGTAGCTTAATCCAGGCTTTCCATTGAAAAACACTTTCAAAATAACCCTATATGCTTTCCAGAAATTCTACGTCATTTCTGATCAACAACATATACTCATCAGAAATTCTATAGTGCTCCCACTCACTTCTTTGGAAATACAAGTTTCTCATAAACTTTGTACAAACCCAAAAAAAAATTTCATCATCAAAGCATACATTCCAACTCCGAGATGCTCACTCCAGTCCTTAGAAGGATTGCTGGAGCTTTGCATACTTATTAGCATCTTTCGGGATTGACAAAACCTTCCGGTTGTATCACATACAACCTTTCCTCATTAAAATCGTCGAGGAAACAATGTTTTGACATCCTATCTGCAAGATTTCATAAATAATGCAGTAATCGCTAATATAATTCCAACAGACTCTTAGCATCGCTACGAGTGAGAAAATCTCATCGTAGTCAACTCCTTGAACTTGTCGGAAAACATCTTAACGACAAGTCGAGCTTTCTTAATGGTGACATTTACCATCATTGTCCGTCTTCCTTTTGAAATCCATCTGTACTCATTAGCCTTACGACCATCGAGCCGTTCTGCCAAAGTCTACACTTTGTTTTCATACATGGATCCTCTCTCGGATTTTATGGCCTCAAGCCATTTATCGGAATCCGGGCCCACCATCGCTTCTCCATAGCTCGTAGGTTCATTGTTGTCTAGCAACATGACCTTCAAGACAGGATTACGTACCACTCTGAAGTAGTACGCATCCTTGTCATCCTACGAGGTTTGGAGTGACTTGATCCAAAGTTTCATGATCAATATCATAAGCTTCCACTTCAATTGGTGTAGGTGCCACAGGAACAACTCCCTGTGCCCTGTCACACACTAGTTGAAGAGACGGTTCAATAACCTCATCAAGTCTCCACCATCCTCCCACTCAATTCTTTCGAGAGAAACTTTTCCTCGAGAAAGGACCCGATTCTAGAAACAATCCATATTGCTTTCGGATCTGAATTAGGAGGTATACCCAACTGTTTTGGGTTTCCTATGAAGATGCATTTTATCCGCTTTGGGTTCGAGCTTATCAACCTGAAACTTTTTCATATAAGCGTCGCAGCCCCAAACTTTTAAGAAACGACAACTTAGGTTTCTCTAAACCATAATTCATACGGTGTCATCTCATCGGAATTACGTGGTGCCCTATTTAAAGTGAATGTGGTTGTCTCTAATGCCTAACCCCTAAACTATCGTGGTAATTCGATAAGAGACATCATGGTACGCACCATATCCAATAGGGTGCAACTATGATGTTCGGACACACCATCACACTATGGTGTTCCAGGCGGTATTAATTGCGAAACAATTTCCACAATATCTTAATTGTGTGCCAAAACTCGTAACTCAGATATTCATCTCTATGATCATATCATAGACATTTTATCCTCTTGTCACAATGATCTTCTACTTCACTCTGAAATTATTTGAACCATTCAATAATTCAGACTTGTGTTTCATCAAGTAAATATTCTCAACATCTACTCGAATCATCTGTGAAGTAAGAATATAACGATATTCACTGCATGCCTCAGCACTCATTGGACTGCACACATCAAAATGTGTTGCTTCCAACAAGTTGCTATCTTGTTCCATCTTACTGAAACCGAGGCTTTTCAGTCATCTTGCCCATGTGGTATGATTTGCATATCTCAAGTGATTCAAAATCAAGTGAGTTCAAACGGTCCATTTGCATGGAGTTTCTTCATGCATATATACCAATAGACATGGTTCGCATGTCTCAAACTTTTCAAAAACGAGTGAGTCCAAAGATCCATCAACATGGAGCTTCTTCATGCGTTTTTATACCAATATGACTTACATGGCAGTGCCACAAGTAGGTGGTATTATCATTACTATCTTATATCTTTTGGCATGAAAATGTGTATCACTACGATTGAGTTTCAATAAACCATTCATTTTAGGTGTAAGACCATTGAAGGTATTATTCAAATAAATAGAGTAACCATTATTCTCCTTAAATGAATAACCGTATTGCGATAGACATAATCCAATCATGTCTATGCTCAACGCAAACACCAAATGCTAATTATTCTGGTTTAATACTAATCTTGATGGTAGAGGGAACGTGCGATGTTTGATCACATCAAACTTGGAAACACTTCCAACACATATCGTCAGCTCACCTTTAGCTAGTCTCCGTTTATTCCGTAGCTTTTATTTCGAGTTACTAACACTTAGCAACCGAACCGGTATCCAATACCCTGGTGCTACTAGGAGTACTAGTAAAGTACACATTAACATAATGTATATCCAATATACTTCTATCGACTTTGCCAGCCTTCTCATCTACCAAGTATCTAGGGTAATCCTGCTCCAGTGGTTGTTCCCCTTATTACAGAAGCACTTAGTCTCGGGTTTGGGTTCAACCTCGGGTTTCTTCATTGGTGCAGCAGCTGATTTGCCGTTTCATGAAGTATCCCTTTGTTCCCTTGCCCTTCTTGAAACTAGTGGTTTCACCAACCATCAACAATTGATGCTCCTTCTTGATTTCTACTTTCGCGATGTCAAACAACGCGAATACCTCAAGGATCATCATCTCTATCCTTGATATGTTATAGTTCATCACGAAGCTCTAGCAGCTTGGTGGCAATGACTTTGGGGAAACATCACTATCTCATCTGGAAGATCAACTCCCACTCGATTCAAGTGATTGTTGTACTTAGACAATCTGAGCACAAGCTCAACGATTGAGCTTTTCTCCCTTAGTTTGCAGGCTAAGAAAATCGTCGGAGGTCTCATACCTCTTGACGTGGGCACGAGCCTGAAATCTTAATTTCAGCCCTCGAAACATCTCATATGTTCCGCGACATTTCGAAAACGTCTTTGGTGCCTATACTCTAAACCATTTAACTGAACTATCACGTAGTTATCAAAACGTGTATGTTCGATGTTCGAAACATCCACAAACGACGTTTGGGGTTCAGCACATTGAGCGGTGCATTAAGGACATGAGCTTTCTACTGATCGCATAATCGCTACTATCAACTTTCAACTATATTTTCTCTAGGAACATATCTAAACAGTAGAACTATAGCGCGAGCTACGACATAATTTGCAAAAGGTCTTTTGACTATGTTCAGGATAATTAAGTTCATCTTATGAACTCCCACTCAGATAGACATCCCTCTAGTCATCTAAGTGATTACATGATCCGAGTCAAACTAGGCCGTGTCCGATCATCACGTGAGACGGACTAGTCATCATCGGTGAACATCTTCATGTTGATCATATCTTCTATACGACTCATGCTCGACCTTTCGGTCTCCGTGTTCCGAGGCCAGGTCTGTACATGCTAGGCTCGTCAAGTTAACCCTAAGTGTTTTCGCTGTGTAAAACTGTCTTACACCCGTTGTATGTGAACGTAAGAATCTATCACACCCGATCATCACGTGGTGCTTCGAAACGACGAACTGTAGCAACGGTGCACAGTTAGGGGAGAACACTTCTTGAAATTTTAATGAGGGATCATCTTATTTACTACCGTCGTTCTAAGCAAATAAGATGTATAAACATGATAAACATCACATGCAATCAAATAAGAGTAGTGACATGATATGGCCAATATCATATAGCTCCTTTGATCTTCATCTTCGGGGCTCCATGATCATCTTGTCACCGGCATGACACCATGATCTCCATCATCATGATCTCCATCATCGTGTCTTCATGAAGTTGTCACGCCAACGACTACTTCTACTTCTATGGCTAACGCGTTTAGCAATAAAGTAAAGTAATTTACATGGCGTTCTTCAATGACACGCAGGTCATACAAAAAATAAAGACAACTCCTATGGCTCCTGCCGGTTGTCATACTCATCGACATGCAAGTCGTGAATCCTATTACAAGAACATGATCATGATCAATATCATACATTACATATATCATTCATCACATCCTTTTGGCCATATCACATCACATAGCATACCCTGCAAAAACAAGTTAGACGTCCTCTAATTGTTGTTTGCATGTTTTACGTGGCTGCTATGGGTTTCTAGCAAGAACGTTTCTTACCTACGCAAAGACCACAACGTGATATGCCAATTGCTATTTACCCTTCATAAGGACCCCTTTCATCGAATCCGATCCGACTAAAGTAGGAGAGACAGACACCCGCTAGCCACCTTATGCATCTAGTGCATGTCAGTCGGTGGAACCAGTCTCACGTAAGAGTACGTGTAAGGTCGGTCCGGGCCGCTTCATCCCACGATGCCGCCGAATCAAGATAAGACTAGTAACGGCAAGCATATTGAACAAAATCAACGCCCACAACTACTTTGTGTTCTACTCGTGCATAGAATCTACGCAATAGACCTAGCTCATGATGCCACTGTTGGGGAACGTAGCAGAAATTCAAAAATTTTCCTACGAATCACCAAGATCTATCTATGGAGAGACCAGCAACGAGTAGAAGGGGAGTGCATCTACATACCCTTGTAGATCGCTAAGCGGAAGCGTTCAAGTGAACGGGGTTGATGGAGTCGTACTCGTCGTGATTCAGATCACCGATGATCCTAGTGCCGAACGGACGGCACCTCCGCGTTCAACACACGTACAGCTCGACGATGTCTCCCACGCCTTGATCCAGCAAGGAGAGAGGGAGAGGTTGAGGAAGACTCCATCCAGCAGCAGCACAACGGCGTGGTGGTGATGGAGGAGCGTGGCAATCCTGCAGGGCTTCGCCGAGCACCTACGGGAGAGGAGATGTGTCACGGGAGGGAGAGGGAGGCAACCAAAGGCCTTAGGTCTGATTGCTCCTCCTTTTCCCCACTATATATAGGGCCAAGGGAGAGGGGGAGGGTGCAGCCTTGCCCCCTCCTCCAAGGAAGGGGTGCGGCTAAGGATGGGGAGGAGTCCATCCTCCCCAAGGCACCTCGGAGGTGCCTTCCCCCTTTAGGACTCTCCCTTTTTTTCCTTCTCTTGGCGCATGGGCCTCTTGGGGCTGGTGCCCTTGGCCCATGTAGGCCAAGGCGCACCCCCTACAGCCCATGTGGCCCCCCGGGGCAGGTGGCCCCACCCGGTGGGCCCCCGGGACCCTTCCGGTGGTCCCGGTACAATACCGATGACCCCGAAACTTGTCCCGATGGCCGAAACAGGACTTCCTATATATAAATCTTTACCTCCGGACCATTCCGGAACTCCTCGTGACGTCCGGGATCTCATCCGGGACTCCGAACAACATTCGGTAACCACATACAAGCTTCCTTTATAACCCTAGCGTCATCGAACCTTAAGTGTGTAGACCCTACGGGTTCGGGAGACATGCAGACATGACCGAGACGTTCTCCGGTCAATAACCAACAGCGGGATCTGGATACCCATGATGGCTCCCACATGTTCCACGATGATCTCATCGGATGAACCACGATGTCAAGGACTCAATCGATCCCGTATACAATTCCCTTTGTCTAGCGGTATTTTACTTGCCCGAGATTCGATCGTCGGTATATCGATACCTTGTTCAATCTCGTTACCGGCAAGTCTCTTTACTCGTTCCGTAACACATCATCCCGTGATCAACTCCTTGGTCACATTTGCGCAAATGATGATGTCCTACCGAGTGGGCCCAGAGATACCTCTCCGTTTTCACGGAGTGACAAATCCCAGTCTCGATCCGCATAAAACAATAGATACTTTCGGAGATACCTGTAGTGCACCTTTATAGTCACCCAGTTACGTTGTGACGTTTGATACACCCAAAGCACTCCTACGGTATCCAGGAGTTACACGATCTCATGGTCAAAGGAAGAGATACTTGACATTGGCAAAGCTCTAGCAAATGAACTACACGATCTTTTGTGCTAGTCTTAGGATTGGGTCTTGTCCATCACATCATTCTCCTAATGATGTGATCCCGTTATCAACGACATCCAATGTCCATAGCCAGGAAACCATGACTATCTGTTGATCACAACGAGCTAGTCAACTAGAGGCTCACTAGGGACATATTGTGGTCTATATATTCACACGTGTATTACGATTTCCGGATAATACAGTTATAGCATGAATAAAAGACAATTATCATGAACAAGGAAATATAATAATAACACTTTTATTATTGCCTCTAGGGCATATTTCCAACAGGAGGGCATATCCCAGACGGTTTCTGGGTCGTGTGGGAAGGACCCCCCTATCCACTCACTTGGCGACGGTTCCAAACGCCGTCGTGGAAAGGGGTAAAAAACCGTTTGTTTAGGACCGACACGCACCAGTGTAGCACAAACGATAAATTGTTAATATCGTTTGCAATGGAAACGCTATCACAAACGATTTAATGGGGAAAAAATGTGTGTGATGTACCTGTGAACGGAAACATTTTCCTTGGAGCGACTGTGTGGGATGTACTTACAAACGGAAACGTTTAGCAGGGGCTGCTTGTGTGGGATGTACTTGCGACTGGAAGCAATTTTTCCTGTATAATTGTATTTTTAGCTCTACTGTATGTATTTCCGTATTTGAGCACTCGTCGGTCGCACACGAACTCATTTTGCCGAGCGTGTGTGTGTGCCAAGAGGGCATATCCCCGATGGTTTCTGGGTCGCATGGAAAGGACCCCCTATCACCGTCACTCACTAGGCGATGATTTCAAATGTCGTCGCGGAAAAGGGTTAAAAACCGTTTGTATAGCACCGACACATACCAGTGCTAGCTTGCGTGCAAAGATGTTGCTGGTGGTTCCCCGTTGTCAGACTCTCGGCGTACTCCATGTTGGCTCTCGTTGTTGACCACGCATCATCGAGCGGACCACGGCGGTGGATGACGGCAAGTCCTAAGATGGGAACAATCTAGAGTCATGGAACAAGGGGCACTGGAGTCCCTGGTGGAGGGGAGTACGAGGGACTGGTTTGCCTGCGGGGTGAGGCTGTCGTCAGTGGAGAAGAACAAAAGGTGTGGGTGAATACAGGTATGACCTGGCCACCATTGAAAGTAGGGTGGGGCGGCGAAGCCTCCCCAGCAGCACAACCAGCCACGGGAGGCAGATGTAGGCACTCCAGCCAACGATGGTTTTGGCGGCTGGAGCAAGAGCAACTAGATCAGAGATTTAAGAAGCAGGATCGCCGTTGGATGTCAATCCAACAAATACATATGTCGAAATAATTTGTTGACTTTTTGTTTTATACCATTAAATCGTTTTGTTCACTAAATGGACAACACCTTGCACAGGCTTCGTCCTAGTGGGCCAACAAAGTTAGCTTCGAAAGCTGTGGTGGAATGCAGCCCATTTATTTAGGTTTTACAACCCATTTCATATTGTTGGACAATACATCTATTTCCTGGGCTTTGACTCAAAAAATAATCTATTTCCTGGGCTAGGTAAAAATAATAATAGACGATTTACTATTTATGATAATTTACAGTGCATTTGATTATTTATTCGAATACACCTATTTACTGGGCTGGGTGAAAAAAATAACATTGCGTGTATGCAGCCCATTTATTATTTCTGATAATTAACAACCCATTTGATTTTACTAGAAATGGACCCAATTTCTGGGATGGGTGAAAAAACAATGTTGGTCTGGACTGAGCATTTTGTATAAAAATATAATATTGAGATAGGAATATTATTTTAAAAAATAAGTTGGGCTTTGTAATCTTATTATATAAAAAATGAACTGAGTTATGCATTTTATTAAAAGAAACATAGGCTAGTCTATGCTTATGTTAGGATCTTTTGTACAATTGTCCGCCCAGTTGCATTGCTGATGTTCAATGAAAATGGCGTGGGTAGTAGTACAATACAAATTTACAAAGCTACTCAATCCACATTCAACGACGCCTGAAAAGACCCATACAAGGCTTGTGCACAACTTTTTGAAGTCACTGAGCTCAATTTATAACTTAAAGAAAAAAGTTAGAGTACAGTGGAACCTATTTAAAAGATGTCACGAGCGAAGAAATAATTCAACGGGTCCCACTTGTGTGTGCGTGAGAGAGAGAGAGAGACCCATCGGTTGATGCTCGTGAATACATCTTTCAGCCATATGCATTGCTGATGCTCCGTAAAAACTTATATAGTTGACACAATCATATACAACATCATAGCACATTGAACTTGCATACAAAAATT
Organism: Triticum aestivum; assembly: GCF_018294505.1. NCBI lineage: Eukaryota > Viridiplantae > Streptophyta > Magnoliopsida > Poales > Poaceae > Triticum > Triticum aestivum. The sequence continues at coordinate 451,752,238 of NC_057809.1, read as the reverse complement.
TCACGCAGGTGGCACAATCAGGATGGAAGCAGTAGATCATTACGGGTAGGGCTATGTTGAAACCAACAAACTCTTACATAATCGTTCATCGTCTTTATCAATGACGGGGAAATATCTTGGATGCTCTGCAAAGAAAACAGCATACAACAAAATAAGTTCTACTAGCACATTATGTTGACGTACACCCCTTTCTAAAAAAAGTTCAGGTACAAAAATATAACAGGTCACAGTCAAATGTACTAGCACATCAGTGCTTCAAACCGATAGCTCGGATTTAACTAGCATATGAGAAGATTCAGTTGCTCAAATTAGAGCACATCCAGGCAGCCAACCCTGCCTATTCTCCCAAAGAAGCAGTGGCCTCCACCGCGCGATGGAGTAGGCCCTATGCCATCCACCGTTCTGAGAAACACGAGGAAAGTCTGGCGTTTACTCCTGTAATGGACATCGTCGACGTACCTTGGCACTAGCGGCAGCAGAAGGACTTCGATTGATGGATTGACCACTTCTTTGACATGTACGAACGCTCGATACAGGTACATCCCTAACGTGGTCCGCGACAGCCTTGGTGGTGACGAATAGTACAACTCTGGTTCCCGCGCACCGGTATCTCAACAACAATCTCCTTCGGTATGGTGGACGAGTTCTTCATCCATGCCATAATCGTTAGAGCCCAGCTGTAGGGAGGAACAAACATACTTATGAGCTCACCTCCTAGGTCGTTGATAAGCTCATTCATGGACTCGTTGTTCCAAGCACGCCGAGGCTTGTCGTGGAAGTAAGCTTTGTTAAAAACTCAAGCTCAGAGGGCACCGAGCCCCATCCTGGGTGCCACCGATGAAAGCTCACCAGCGCACCATCACAGAACAAACGCCGGGAAGATTCAAACACACGACTGCAGCCGAATGTTGTCCGGAACCTGACGAAGAAATCAGCCGGTGCCGGACAGACTTTGATGAGCAAGTAGCTTATTTGAATGCCGTGCGCAATGCCAAGAGCTTTGATAAGGTTGTCTGGCAAGACGGGAGGCCGGTCGCCGTTGATGGTTACCATCAGCACTTTGCCGACGAATTGGTCGTCAAGCGCCACCATGCCACTGTTGAGCGATAGCACGCAGCGCCCGAAGGCAGGACGGACCTCAGGATCTCCGGCTCGGTGATCCGCGTTGACTGGCGACATGATAGTGCGCTTGAGTACATGGAGTACAGGTGGGGGGTTTGGGGGAACTGGACACTAGAGTACGAATTGAGATTCTAGAGGTGGGGGAGGGCCAGAAGACTAGGGATGAAAAGGTAGCATGAATTTTGAACACGCGTCAATACACTCTCGGTGCGCAAGCGCATGAAAACACCGGTGGGGCCCACATGAGCCTAAGAGTCCTTTTTCTTTCTTTTTTTGAGTGCCCGGCTTGAGAGTCGTAACTAACCTGTTTGGCATTGCGTTACTACTCGGCCCATATTTAACGACACCTCACATTCGCCCAAACAAGTTTACATCATCGGAAAGACACTGAGCTCAAATTATAACTTGAAAAGAGGATATATACGCCAAACGCTGGAGAATGGTGATGCCCTCATTGAGCCCACCAACAGTTTGAGACAATAAACAGTTCGAAATAATGATATATACAACATTCAAACACCGACTAGTGATTACTACTGACATAAACAACAAAACATGATAGTTCATAAGAAGTCTTGCTACACCACCAAAAAGCACCCATCTGTAGCGCTCAGACTCTTGTTATCCAGAGAAGAATGCCATTCTAAAGAGAGGCAACTATTACATAGTAAGAGTGACATAGACGAGGATGACCAAATGAAAAGGAGTCTGCATAACAAAAGAGAGAACTACCCATCCAGAACAAGCAACAAAGACAACAAGTCATTCGAAGAGGGATGATCCAACACCATCATAATTTGCAGCCCCGCTTCAGCCACCACTGATTCGGAGACACCAGGACTCCACCCTTTCGATGCAACATCCCAATTACCTATCAACCTGAAGGCTTGAACCACATCACTGCCTGTCGGAGTTGAGGCATCCAAGGATCAAAGATAATCCAGATGCCTTTGTCATTCTCACCTTCTTTTGGCTGCAGGCTGTATCATTGAGAATCACGAGAGTTTTCTCCCAAAGTCCTAGGGCTCGCCATGTAGACATAGTTTTCCCTAGCAAACAGACCCTCTCTGCCATTAAGGTCATTGCCAACGGTGATCTCCTGGTTAATCGGATGATTGAGTCCGAGAAACAGAGAGTGTGAACCAATGCTGTTTACCCACCTCCAACTCAAAAATCCCGAAGGCCCCAACAAGTTGGTATCCTGCTCATAGGCGTAACAGCCAATCTCGGGATACTCACGTATTTCACAGTGCTTGTACACAGTGGGTTTTTTGCAATATAACTTTGCCGGCTCATTTGTGCGAATGATCATCAGTCTTTTGCTGTTGTCTAATCGGGCGAGGAACCAGTTGTGCTTCCCCGTTTTGGCAAAGGTGGTGTGATTACAAAGCATAGTAAATGTAGGGACACCGCATCATATAAAAAAGGATAGGCATTGTTAATGTAAGATCAGCATTGTTCAGAGTATGAGTAGGATAATGCAAGAACAACATTGATCTGTCCCTGTTGGAACTGAGAGGAAAATACATGGAAATGTATACTGGGTTCAAAAATATAGAAGTGCCATGCATGGTTATACTCATGTTATCTCACAATTGATTCTTCACAGGAAACTACCATGCCATGCATGTTATGTAATCATGTTCTCTCCTCACAAATAAATTCTTCAAGGAAACTAACACATCATGCATTGTTATATACTCATGTACTATGGGCCAAATTCTTGTGAGGTTATTATTCTAGCCATTGATTGCTGAAGGGCGATATAGGTACGTACACATGGTAAGCATTACAGGATTTCACTACTCCAAATATAGAGTTCTCCATATGCAAATTTACTTCCCTAATGTATGTTTAGATGAAACCAGCAGTGTGACGCATGTTTCTACATCATGAAAATGAGGAAACTGACATGGCTATTGATACACACTCATATTTAGTACTATATAGATTACTATAAAGTAAGGAGAATGTCCATATCTTCCTAACCGTTTTATTATTCAAGGGTACAAATTGGCTATAATGACATGGTCACAACCGCACGAACTAACTCATTCCAAATATAGCTGATTTATGATGTCTCTATTACATTGCCATAGTTCTACTCAAATTCTGCTCAAACAGGGATATGCCAATCATCATAAACAGTTCAAACAGTGTCATGGTGTTATCATTAAAATCAGACAAAAACAACTTACACACGTCATCCCACTAATACATGGTGCCATCTGCTTTGTCGATTGTGCAGATGATGCCATTATGTTCAATAGCATCACAGAAGTGTGTATCAACTTTGACGATCCACTACGAGGTGAGTTGTCTCCAGCTAAAGAAGACACCGGCGGAAAGATATGCGAGTCCGCGGTCCAACAAGGTAATTAGCTTGAAGTCTACGTAATCTGCGTATCGTGTGGGCACTTGGCAGATTACAATCTTCTGCAAAGCAAGGTCCGTCCAACTAACGTGGTAATCTAGAGGACTTGGACCGCGACGGTAAAACCCTACATAATCTAACAGAGGAAGGATATGAAGGAAATATGCCCTAGAGGCAATAATAAAGTTATTATTTATTTCCTTATTTCATGATAAATGTTTATTATTCATGCTAGAATTGTATTAACCGGAAACATAATACATGTGTGAATACATAGACAAACAGAGTGTCACTAGTATGCCTCTACTTGACTAGCTCGTTAATCAAAGATGGTTATGTTTCCTAACCATAGACAAAGGAGTTGTTATTTGATTAACGGGATCACATCATTAGTTGAATGATCTGATTGACATGACCCATTCCATTAGCTTAGCACCCGATCGTTTAGTATGTTGCTATTGCTTTCTTCACGACTTATACATGTTCCTATGACTATGAGATTATGCAACTCCCGTTTGCCGGAGGAACACTTTGGGTGCTACCAAACGTCACAACGTAACTGGGTGATTATAAAGGAGCATTACAGGTGTCTCCAAAGGTAGATGTTGGGTTGGCGTATTTCGAGATTAGGATTTGTCACTCCAATTGTCGGAGAGGTATCTCTGGGCCCTCTCGGTAATGCACATCACTTAAGCCTTGCAAGCATTGCAACTAATGAGTTAGTTGCGGGATGATGTATTACGGAACGAGTAAAGAGACTTGCCGGTAACGAGATTGAACTAGGTATTGGATACCGACGATCGAATCTCGGGCAAGTAACATACCGATGACAAAGGGAACAACGTATGTTGTTATGCGGTCTGACCGATAAAGATCTTCGTAGAATATGTAGGAGCCAATATGGGCATCCAGGTCCCTCTATTGGTTATTGACCGGAGACGTGTCTCGGTCATGTCTACATTGTTCTCGAACCCGTAGGGTCCGCACGCTTAAGGTTACGATGACAGTTATATTATGAGTTTATACATTTTGATGTACCGAAGGTTGTTCGGAGTCCCGGATGTGATCACGGACATGACGAGGAGTCTCGAAATGGTCGAGACATAAAGATTGATATATTGGAAGCCTATGTTTGGATATCGGAAGTGTTCCGGGTGAAATCGGGATTTTACCGGATTACCGGGAGGTTACCGGAACCCCCCGGGAGCCATATGGGCCTTATTGGGCTTTAGTGGAAAGGTGAAAGGGGCTGCCCATGGTGGGCTGCGCGCCTCCCCCCCTCCCCTAGTCCCACTAGGACTAGGAGAGGTGGTCGGCCACCTCTCTCTCTCTCTTTCCCCCTTGGGAATCCTATTTGGAATAGGATTGGGGGGGAGTCCTACTCCCGGTAGGAGTAGGACTCCTCCTACGCCTCCATAGGGCTGGCCGCACCCCTCCCCCTTGGCTCCTTTATATACGGAGGCAGGGGGCACCTCTAGACACACAAGTTGATCCACGTGATCTATTCCTTAGCCGTGTGCGGTGCCCCCAGCCACCATATTCCTCGATAATACTGCAGCGGAGTTTAGGCGAAGCCCTGCTGCTGTAGTGCATCAAGATCGTCACCACGCCGTCGTGCTGACGGAACTCTTCCCCGACACTTTGCTGGATCGGAGTCCGGGGATCGTCATCGAGCTGAACGTGTGCTCGAACTCGGAGGTGCCGTAGTTTCGGTGCTTGATCGGTTGGATCGTGAAGATGTACGACTACTTCCTCTACGTTGTGTCAACGCTTCCGCAGTCGGTCTGCGTGGGTACGTAGACAACATTCTCCCCTCTCGTTGCTATGCATCACATGATCTTGCGTGTGCGTAGGAATTTTTTTGAAATTACTACGAAACCCAACAGTGGCATCCGAGCCTAGGTTATTTATGTTGATGTTATATGCACGAGTAGAACACAAGTGAGTTGTGGGCGATATAAGTCATACTGCCTACCAGCATGTCATACTTTGGTTCGGCGGCATTGTTGGACGAGACGACCCGGACCAACATTACGCGTACGTTTACGCGAGACCGGTTCCCCCGACGTGCTTTGCACACAGGTGGCTTGCGGGCGACTGTCTCTCCAACTTTAGTTGAACCAGGTGTGGCTACGCCCGGTCCTTGCGAAGGTAAAACGGAGTCTATTTGACAAACTATCGTTGTGGTTTTGATGCGTAGGTGAGATTGGTTCTTGCTTAAGCCCGTAGCAGCCACGTAAAACTTGCAACAACAAAGTAGAGGACGTCTAACTTGTTTTTGCAGGGCATGTTGTGATGTGATATGGTCAAGGCATGATGCTAAATTTTATTGTATGAGATGATCATGTTTTGTAACCGAGTTATCGGCAACTGGCAGGAGCCATATGGTTGTCGCCTTATTGTATGCAATGCAATCGCGATGTAATGCTTTACTTTATTACTAAGCGGTAGTGATAGTCGTGGAAGCATAAGATTGGCGAGACGACAACGATGCTACGATGGAGATCAAGGTGTCGCGCTGGTGACGATGGTGATCATGACGGTGCTTCGGAGATGGAGATCACAGGCACTAGATGATGATGGCCATATCATATCACTTATATTGATTGCATGTGATGTTTATCTTTTATGCATCTTATCTTGCTTTGATTGATGGTAGCATTATAAGATGATCTCTCACTAAATTATCAAGAAGTGTTCTCCCTGAGTATGCACCGTTGCCTAAGTTCGTCGTGCCCAGACACCACGTGATGATCGGGTGTGATAAGCTCTACGTTCAAATACAACGGGTGCAAAATAGTTGCACACACGGAATACTCAGGTTATACTTGACGAGCCAAGCATATAAAGATATGGCCTCGGAACACGGAGACCGAAAGGTCGAGCGTGAATCATATAGTAGATATGATCAACATAACGATGTTCACCATTGAAAACTACTCCATCTCACGTGATGATCGATTATGGTTTAGTTGATTTGGATCACGTAATCACTTAGAGGATTAGAGGGATGTCTATCTAAGTGGGAGTTCTTTAATTAATTTGATTAAATTGAATTAAATTTATCATGAACTTAGTCCTGGTAGTATTTTGCAAATTATGTTGTAGATCAATAGCTCGCATTGTTGCTTCCCTGTGTTTACTTTGATATGTTCCTAGAGAAAATTGTGTTGAAAGATGTTAGTAGCAATGATGCGGATTGGATCCGTGATCTGAGGTCTATCCTCATTGCTACACAGAAGAATTATGTCCTTGATGCACCGCTAGGTGACAGACCTATTGCAGGAGCAGATGCAGACGTTATGAACGTTTGGCTAGCTCAATATGATGACTACTTGATAGTTTAAGTGCACCATGCTTAACGGCTTAGAATCGGGACTTCAAAGACGTTTTGAACGTCATGGACCATATGAGATGTTCCAGGAGTTGAAGTTAAATATTTCAAGCAAATGCCCGAGTTGAGAGATATGAAGTCTCCAACAAGTTCTATAGCTAAAAGATGGAGGAGAATCGCTCAACTAGTGAGCATGTGCTCAGATTGTCTGGGTACTACAATCGCTTGAATCAAGTGGGAGTTAATCTTCCAGATAAGATAGTGATTGACAGAATTCTCTAGTCACCATCACCAAGTTAGTAGAACTTCGTGATGAACTATGATATGCAAGGGATAACGGAAACGATTCCCAAGCTCTTCGTAATGCGGAAATTGACGAAGGTAGAAATCGAGAAAAAACATCAAGTGTCGATGGTAGACAAGACCACTAGTTTCAAGAAAAGGGCAAAGGGAAGAAGGGGAACTTCAAGAAGAATGGCAAGCAAGTTGCTGCTCAAGTGAAGAAGTCCAAGTTTGGACCTAAGCCTAAGACTAAGTGTTTCTACTGCAAAGGGACTGGTCACTGGAAGCGGAACTACCCCAAGTAATTGGCAGATAAGAAGGATGGCAAAGTAAACATAAGTATATTTGAGATACATGTCATTGATGTGTACTTTACTAGTGTTTATAGCGACCCCTCAGTATTTGATACTAGTTCAGTTACTAAGATTAGTAACTCGAAGCGGGAGTTGCAGAATAAACAGAGACTAGTTAAGGGTGAAGTGACAATGTGTGTTGGAAGTAGTTCCAAGATTGATATGATCATCATCGCACACTCCCTATACTTTCGAGATTAGTGTTGAACCTGAATAAGTGTTATTTGGTGTTTGTGTTAAGCATGAATATGATTTGATCATGTTTATTGTAATACGGTTATTCATTTAAGTAAGAGAATAAATTGTTGTTCTGTTTACATGAATAAAACCTTATATGGTTACACACCCAATGAAAATAGTTCGTTGGATCTCGATCGTAGTGATACACATAATCATAATATTGAAACCAAAAGATGCAAAGTTAATAATGATAGTGCAACTTATTTGTAGCACTGCTGTTTAGGTCATATTGGTGTAAAGCGCATGAATAAACTCCATGCTGATGGGATTTTGGAATCACTTGATTATAAATCACTTGATGCTTGCGAACCATGCCTTATGGGCAAGATGACTAAAATGCCGTTCTCCGGAACAATAAAGCAAGCAACAGATTTGTTGGAAATCATACATACTGATGTATGTGGTCCGATGAATATTAAGGCTTGCGACAAGTATCATTATTTTCTGATCTTCACAGATGATTTGAGAAGATATGAGTATATCTACTTGATGAAACATAAGTCTGAAACATTTGAAAAGTTCAAAGAATTTCATAGTGAAGTGAAAAATCATCGTAACAAGAAAATAAAGTTTCTATGATCTGATCGTAGAGAAGAGTACTTGAGTTACGAGTTTGGCCTTTAGTTAAAAACAATGTGAAATAGTTTCACTACTCATGCCACCTGGAACACCACAATGTAATGGTGTGTCCAAACGTCATAACCGTACTTTATTGGATATAGTGCAATCTATGATGTATCTTACCGATCTACCACTATCGTTTTGGGGTTATGCATTAGAGACAGCTGCATTCACATTAAATAGGGCACCATCAAAATCCATTGAGACGACGCCTTATGAACCGTGGTTTGGCAAGAAACCAAAGTTGTCGTCTCTTAAAGTTTGGGGTTGCGATGCTTATGTGAAAAAGCTTCAACCTTATAAGCTCAAACCCAAATCAGAGAAATGTGTCTTCATAGGATATCCAAAAGAAACTATTGGATACACCTTCTATCACAGATCCAAAGGCAAGACTTTTTGTTGCTGAATTCGGAAACTTTCTAGAGAAGGAGTTTCTCTCGAAAGAAGTGAGTGGGAGGAAAGTAGAAAACTTGATAAGGTAATTGTACCTTCTCCCTTATTGGAAAGTAGTTCATCACGGAAATTCTGTTCTTGTGACTACTACACCAATTAGTGAGGAAGCTAATGATGATGATCATGTAGCTTCAGATCAAGTTACTACTGAATCTCGTAGGTAAACCAGAGTGAAATCCGCGCCAGAGTGGTACGGTAATCCTGTTCTGGAAGTCATGTTACTAGACCATGACGAACTTGCGAACTATGAAGAAGCAATGGTGAGCCCAGATTCCGCAAATTGGCTTGAAGCCATGAAATCTGAGATATGATCCTTGTATGAGAACAAAGTATGGACTTTGGTTGACTTGCCCGATGATCGGCAAGCCATAGAAAATAAATGGATCTTCAAGAGGAAGACGGACGCTGATAGTAGTGTTACTATCTACAAAGCTAGAATTGTCGCAAAAGGTTTTCGACAAGTTCAAGGTGTTGACTACGATGAGATTTTCTCACTCGTATCTATGCTTAAGTCTGTCCGAATCATGTTAGCAATTGCCGCATTTTATGAAATCTGGCAAATGGATAAACAAAACTGCATTCCTTAATGAATTTAGTTAAGAAGAGTTGTATATGATGCAACCAGAAGGTTTTGTCGATCCTAAAGGTGTTAACAAAATGTGCAAGCTCCAGCGATCCATCTATGGACTGGTGCAAGCATCTCGGAGTTGGAATATACGCTTTGATGAGTTGATCAAAGCATATAGTTTTATACATACTTGCGGTGAAGCCTGTATTTACAAGAAAGTGAGTGGGAGCACTACATCATTTCTGATAAGTATATGTGTTTGACACATTGTTGATCAGAAATAATGTAGAATTATTTTGTAAAGCATAAAAGGAGTGTTTGAAAGGAGTTTTTCAAAGAAAGACTTCGGTAAAGCTGCTTACATATTGAGTATCAAGATCTATACAGATAGATCAAAACGCTTGATAAGTTTTTCAATGAGTACATACCTTGACAAGATTTTTGAAGTAAGTTCAAAATGGAACAGTCAAAGAAAAGGTTTCTTGCCTGTGATACAAGGTGTGAAGTTGAGTAAGACTCAAAGCCCGACCACGGCAGAAGATAGAAAGAGAATGAAAGTCATTCCCTATGCCTCAGCCATAGGTTCTATAAAGTATGCCATGCTGTGTACCAGATCTATTGTATACCCTACACTGTGTTAAGCAAGGGAGTACAATAGTGATCTAAGAGTAGATCACTAGACAGCGGTCAAAATTATCCTTAGTGTAATAAGGAAATATTTCTCAATTATGGAGGTGAACAAAAAGGTTCATCGCAAAAAGTTACATCGATGCAAGTTTTGACACAGATCTAGATGACTCTAAGTCTCGATCTAGATACATATTGAAAGTGGGAGCAATTAGCTAGAGTAGCTCCGTGCAGAGCATTATTGACATAAATATTTGCAAAATACTTACGGATCTGAATGTGACAGACCCGTTGACTAAAATTATCTCACAAGCAAAACATGATCACACCTTAGTACTCTTTGGGTGTTAATCACATAGCGATGTGAACTAGATTACTGACTCTAGTAAAACCCTTCGGGTGTTGATCACATATCGATGTGAACTATGGGTGTTAATCACATGGTGATGTGAACTATTGCTGTTAAATCACATGGCGATGTGAACTAGATTATTGACTCTAGTGCAAGTGGGAGACTGAAGGAAATATGCCCTAGAGGCAATAATAAAGTTATTATTTATTTCCTTATTTCATGATAAATGTTTATTATTCATGCTAGAATTGTATTAACCGGAAACATAATACATGTGTGAATACATAGACAAACAGAGTGTCACTAGTATGCCTCTACTTGACTAGCTCGTTAATCAAAGATGGTTATGTTTCCTAACCATAGACAAAGGAGTTGTTATTTGATTAACGGGATCACATCATTAGTTGAATGATCTGATTGACATGACCCATTCCATTAGCTTAGCACCCGATCGTTTAGTATGTTGCTATTGCTTTCTTCATGACTTATACATGTTCCTATGACTATGAGATTATGCAACTCCCGTTTGCCGGAGGAACACTTTGGGTGCTACCAAACGTCACAACGTAACTGGGTGATTATAAAGGAGCATTACAGGTGTCTCCAAAGGTAGATGTTGGGTTGGCGTATTTCGAGATTAGGATTTGTCACTCCAATTGTCGGAGAGGTATCTCTGGGCCCTCTCGGTAATGCACATCACTTAAGCCTTGCAAGCATTGCAACTAATGAGTTAGTTGCGGGATGATGTATTACCGAACGAGTAAAGAGACTTGCCGGTAACGAGATTGAACTAGGTATTGGATACCGACGATCGAATCTCGGGCAAGTAACATACCGATGACAAAGGGAACAACGTATGTTGTTATGCGGTCTGACCGACAAAGATCTTCGTAGAATATGTAGGAGCCAATATGGGCATCCAGGTCCCGCTATTGGTTATTGACCGGAGACGTGTCTCGGTCATGTCTACATTGTTCTCGAACCCGTAGGGTCCGCACGCTTAAGGTTACGATGACAGTTATATTATGAGTGTATACATTTTGATGTACCGAAGGTTGTTCGGAGTCCCGGATGTGATCACGGACATGACGAGGAGTCTCGAAATGGTCGAGACGTAAAGATTGATATATTGGAAGCCTATGTTTGGATATCGGAAGTGTTCCGGGTGAAATCGGGATTTTACCGGATTACCGGGAGGTTACCGGAACCCCCCGGGAGCCATATGGGCCTTATTGGGCTTTAGTGGAAAGGTGAAAGGGGCTGCCCATGGTGGGCTGCGCGCCTCCCCCCTCCCCTAGTCCCACTAGGACTAGGAGAGGTGGCCGGCCACCTCTCTCTCTCTTTCCCCCTTGGGAATCCTATTTGGAATAGGATTGGGGGGAGTCCTACTCCCGGTAGGAGTAGGACTCCTCCTGCGCCTCCATAGGGCTGGCCGCACCCCTCCCCCTTGGCTCCTTTATATACGGAGGCAGGGGGCACCTCTAGACACACAAGTTGATCCACGTGATCTATTCCTTAGCCGTGTGCGGTGCCCCCAGCCACCATATTCCTCGATAATACTGCAGCGGAGTTTAGGCGAAGCCCTGCTGCTGTAGTGCATCAAGATCGTCACCACGCCGTCGTGCTGACGGAACTCTTCCCCGACACTTTGCTGGATCGGAGTCCGGGGATCGTCATCGAGCTGAACGTGTGCTCGAACTCGGAGGTGCCGTAGTTTCGGTGCTTGATCGGTTGGATCGTGAAGACGTACGACTACTTCCTCTATGTTGTGTCAACGCTTCCGCAGTCGGTTTGCGTGGGTACGTAGACAACACTCTCCCCTCTCGTTGCTATGCATCACATGATCTTGCGTGTGCGTAGGAATTTTTTTGAAATTACTACGAAACCCAACAGGATAATCTCATGGGAGGTGTGAAAGTTCACGAGCACCACCTTTTTCCGATCTTCTCTAATGGCAGCCATCCAGTGGGAGTTCATGCCGACCCAATACATACCTGCCAAGAAGTTTTGGGCGATGGTGATCGGATCGAAGTCTAGGGGCATGATGTACGGCGACCCAATACATACCTGCAAAGAAGTTTAGGTTAATGGAGGTCGGAATGAAGTCGAGGGGCATCATGTATGCATCTGTATCATGGTGAGCGCATCTTGCAAGAGCATATAGCAACAAGCAGTGTGTTTTGAAAAGCTCAGGCCTCGCTTCGATGATGGCCGCATGCATGTCCCTCAAGTATGCAGCCAGCCGCATGGCGCTCAACATATCCATACGCGAACAACAGAGGTCAAGGATGTCACTGGGGAGATCGCTCTAGTCGTGGCTCATATGGATGTTGCGCGCTTCGCATTCGTCCATGGTGGAGTTTGGAAGGTGGGGTTTTTTGGGGCTTGATTTACGGGGGAGAAGGCTCTCAGTGCTGGAGCGGCTAGCAAGGGAATAGTGGTACTGGGGGAGGTGAGCGAGGCGAGGGTACGTGGGGGCACAGTGAGATGATGAAGAGTGATCTCACGATCTCCAGCAAGATGGAGATGGAGTGGTGCTAGGGGAAGGGATACGAGGCGAGGCATGCTATACAGTGGCGGTGACAGTGACTACACAGTGCACAAGGTGAGGCTAACTTTGGTAAACCGACCACGCCGCCTAGACTAGTGTCACCTCAGGCGTAGGGTCTTGTCACTTCACTGTGAGGACCGGATGAATAATATTTTGACCGTCAAGTGTACTACAGTTGTACTACTACTAGTAGTAACTTACGGAGTAGTACTGTATAGCGGAAAGAGGTCTCCCGTGCTAGCATGCCTCTAGTTCACTTCATCCTCCAGGTAGCATCCATATTGCGAGCAGAACCAAATTCTCGTGCATGCGGAAGCACGAAGAAGAGTTTTTTATTTTTTAGGATAATCGCATATTCCTAAACCAGAAAAGGTTGTGTCTCGCAGGCACGCGCTAATATCCATCTGAACCAGCTATGACACATTTTTTGTGCAAAGAGATGGATATGTTTGTATATCTGTTCGTCCACCCAAGTGGGTTTTGCGTAGGTCGAAAGAGCTTGTTGTGAAGCCGTCTCCCATAGAAAATGAGAAGAAGAAGAAGAAGAAGAAGAAGAAGAAGAAGAAGAAGAAGAAGAAGAAGAAGAAGAAGAAGAAGAAGAAGAAGAAGAAGAAGAAGAAGAAGAAGGAGCAGAAGAAGGAGCGGAAGAAGAAGGAGAAGAAGAAGGAGAAGAAGAAGGAGAAGAAGAAGGAGAAGAAGAAGAAGAAGAAGAAGAAGAAGAAGAAGAAGGA